>NC_141154.1:24260880-24978380 GCF_053477565.2 Lygodium microphyllum
TCCTATTTAACATCAGCATGTCTAATATCTAGGCCATGAGCATCAAGTGATGATGCACGCTATCTAGCTAGCCATGGAGCGGGCTGAACGGGAGTAGGTGGCTCCTCCTGAAAGATAACTCTGCGTACCTCAATTACTTTTTCAGGCTGCATATGCATTTTGTCCTCATGAAAGATGACATCATGACTGTGGATCACCTGTACATCCTTACCTTCCTCATAAAAAAGTCCATAATGTAAAGTGGACCTCACATACCTCAATATTCATCTAACTGCATCCAAATGAGGCTTTCTAGATATCTATATAAATACACTAACAAGCTCAACAACATAGCTTAAGTATGGGCCATGTGATTGTCATGTAAATGAGGGTCCCTACTATCCTCCTGAACATAGTAGGGTCTTTTATCCCATCCCCAATGTCAATGCTCAACTTCACATTTTTCTCCAATGGTATTGAAAGAGGTTTGAATACTGTCATACTATACTTGGATAAAATATTCAAGCCATACTGCCTTTGGGATAGCCATATACCATCATCACATATGATCACCTTAATACCAAGAAAGTATCTCAACTCACCCATATCCTTCATCTCAAACTTCTTTTTCAAAAAGTCCTTAACTTCAACAATCCCATTATCACTATCACCTATCATAATCAAGTCATCCACATAGATGACTATGATGACTGAACATGCATCTCTCTTTCTCACATAAAGTGAGTGATTAGCATCAAAAATATAAAAGACAATATTAACAATATACTCTCCAATCTTGTCAAACCATGCTCTAGGTGCTTGCTTTACAGCTCATAGAGTGCTTTCTTTAAGTTGCACACATATGTGGGATACTCTAAATGCTCATAACTTGTTGGTTGCTCCATATACACATCTTCTTGAAATTCAACATGCAAAAAGGAATTATTTACATCCATTTGCTACAAAATTCAACCTTTAGCTATACTGTCAAAGAAATCACGCATCTAACAGTTGCCATTCTAGCACCTGGACTAAATGTATCTTCATAATATATGACATATGTTGAGCATAGCCTTTTGCAACCAACCTAGCCTTATACTTGCTAACTAAACTGTATGCATTATTCTTGTTTTGTTAAACCCACTTATAGCCAATACCTTTCTTTCCCTTAGGCAAGGGTACTAAATCCCAAGTCTTATTGGCTTCTAATGCAGCCATCTCCTCATCCTTGCTACATCCCAATGAGCATGACCAACAACATCCTCAAAATAAGTGGGCTCAACATCCTCAACTATCATCATTATAAAAGCATAATGGTGAGATGCATAACCTTCAAAACTAAATCTTTTAACTGGGTATATGACCCTACTAGACTTGTGTACCACTGGATCACTCAGTAGAGCCTTTACATTACTCTATGCTCTTTATATACCTAGTGTCCTGACTAAAGGAATACCAAGCTCATCATCCAAACTCTTTGAACCACTCGAATCTCCATCAAATCCCAAATGATAAGTAGATGCATCATTACCATCCAACAATTTTTTCTTTCCTTTGTCTTTACCTACAATACTTGTAGATCCACCTAAAGATGTGGTGCTACTCCTTACTCTCCCAAACCAAGGGCAAAACCAAGGGCTAACTATAGGTGTAGTATCAGATAATGTTTGTAATCCACTAATGCTCCACGATTCTTGCTTCTCTTTCTAAACATAGCTATCATGACCATTATCATCATCTATTACGTCACCATTATACCATTAAACTGTCTCTTTATACCATGAGACCTCAAGAAACACTAAACTTGTTAGAGAGGTACTCTCCCCCTCCATTTGATCTCAAGCACTTAAATTTCAAGCCTATTTCTATCTCAACAGTCGCCTTGAAAGACTTGAAGTGCTCAAATATATCACTATTTTCCTTTATGAAATATATCCATAGCTTCCTTGAACAATTATCAATAAATGTGACAAAGTATTTGTTGCCACCAAGAGATATATATTGTGTAGGCCCCCAAACATCTATATGCACAATATCAAGTATATTTTTGCTCAAATCTCTATCATGCAAAAAGGATTGTCTTGCCTACTTATCAAATCAGCATGCTTCTCACACTTTATGAAATTTTGCAACTCTAAAAGAAAGCAATCCTGTAAAGCCCTGTAACCATCATTTGGATTGCATTAATTTTAGCTTTTACATGTTTGCACATCCAATAGGTTTATGCCATATCTCAATATCTGAACCTAGTCATTTTCCTTTAGCATACATAGCAACATTCATTGCAGAAATTCCAACATCCAATGGTAACATGCAGCCAACTCTACTTCCTTTTGTGACCAACCTGCACTTATTATTAAATTCTTCTACAAAACAAAATTTTGTATTAAAATCAAACCTATAACCCTTACTGTATCATTTGGCCAAGAGACACTAAACTCTTTGTGATTGATGGCACATGCAATACATTTAGCAGACTCTTTGTTTGGCCATCATGCAAGGACAAGGAAATCTTTCCAATGTGTATAATTGGATGGCATGAATTATCACCCATCTACACATGTCTTGGATTTTGTAAGTCATGTATATCTCCAAGCCATTCAACATGACTAGTCAGATGTTAGATGCACCTAAATCGACATAGCATACATCTTCATGTGTCCCTTTTCCTATAACAATATTCATCATATGCTACATAACAAACATATGCTCATTTTTGTCTTCATTCTATCATGAAGATGATGCATACTTTTATTGTTGCAATTTACCATGGCAGATGTCATCCTTCTTAGCATAACAATGGGCTGCAATGTGACCTATTTTGCCACAATAATGGCAAGTAATACCAAAATTTACAAAACCTTTATTTTTCCATCTAACTCTTCCTCTAGAGCTTCCCCTACATCTAAAGTTTCCATGGCCTCCTGAAACATGCATTTCACCAAATTGCTTATTTAATATATTTTGTTGGTTATCACCAGCATGTCCCATAACACGGCCTCTCAAAGAGGATCAGTCATCTCCCCTTCCTAAACTTGAGTATAATTCTTAGATTTGTTCACCATTTTTTTTAATGATTCATCCTGTATATTGATATTTTCAATGATCATGGGAGAGACCAACTCATCAAAATCTAGAAATGGCTTTTGTATATATACAAAAGTGACAAATGATTTTCAAGCCTTCTCATTATTAAGGCCACCTAAATTAGATGAAACCAAATCATTATCATTAGGAATTCCATCAATCTCTACTAAAGTATCTACAATGCTTCTCACCTTCAAAACATGCTCATTGACAGACATTCTCCCTTTCTTCAAGGTATTCAACTCTTGCTTAAGTTGAATCGTGTTTGCCTTTCTATTTACTGAAAACATGTTCTCAAAATTTATCCAAGCTACATGTGAAGTTTCTACATTCTAGATATGTCCCAACATAGTATCATCAATGAGTACAAATAGCCAATACATCACCTTTTTGTCTTTTTCATTCCATTCTTTCCACACCTTTAATTCCTCTGTAATCGTAGGGATGCTCAGCTCCTCTGGCTCCTTTTCTTCACATGAAACAAACTCATAAAGGCCCTTTCCTTTATATTTGGAAAGTATCTATCTACCTACCTATCAGAGTTGAATATTGAGGAAATTTTTGGTAGGTAGCCCCTCCATGATTTTGCAAACACCTCTTCTTCACATTATATCTAAATATATTGGTTCTAGTGTTACTTATTCAACTCTAGTAGGTAGGTTGATAGATGCTTTCCAAATATTTACAGACAAGTCAACTTGATGGCTATATAAAATGATTTGGAGATCAAATCCATAAGATTCCAATAGTGATGGAGTTGTAGTATACAAATACATGAACATTACATCTTTTTCTTCCTTAATACTTCATCCTCAAATTGAAGGAATTGGATCTAGAAAATTGCACATAATAAAGGTGGTCAGGTAAGGTTTACTTTTTGATTGAAGGAGACCCTTTCACTATCCAAACACATGAGTTGTGTACTATGAAAAGTGCATCCATAAGTCAAATGTGTCACCCTAGGGAGATATGTTTAGATCAAGTTACCATTGTAACATTAACCTTGAATTTCAGTAGGACCAACAACATTCTTGACACTTTGGTAAAGATATGTCATGGGCTTGCAAACTTTAATATTCCCTCACACGTGTTGTTTCTCCTCAACCAAGTTTCTTTTGGTAACTTAATAGGACTCCAAGATGAACCAAGTCCACCTTCTCTAGAACCTTGCTATCACTTGTGTATATCCTAATTTTATTGTAGTTTACAATTACCTCCTAGCTCCCAGATAATGTCACACAAAATAGAGGCCAAATCAAAATGATTGTCTCTTGTAGCTTAATAAAAAATTATTTTAAAATTAAGGTTTCACAATCAAAATAAACATTGATAAAATCTTCATCTAAGTACAATGATATATGCATTGAAATAAGCGATAGAAAAAGCATCGGAATAAATAACGGTAAATAGCCACAACTTTACTGATGACTACTTCACTGAGTACATAGGACAATTATTCTGAAAACTTTAGAAAATCACATGACCCATATATTGGACGATTGCATACAAATTAACTTAGCATGGATCTACCTCTACAATCCCTTTGGAGGGCAAGATTCTTGCTATTCATGTGTGCTATCCATACATAGACTAGTGTACTAGTGTGTAGACCTATATAACTTACTTTTCCATCAAAGAGAAACAAGTGCATGCAAGTTGTGGATTCATTAAGTACTCTTGAGCATCATCATGTAAAACTTACATCAACAAAAGAACCACAGTGAATTCATCTAATATCTCAACCACCATGAATTCTCAAAATCATCCAAAAAGTTCTAGTATGACAAATGATCATGATAGTAAGGCAAGCTACAAGGCACCAAGATTGACCTCATTAAACTCTTATTTGTTATAAGAAGAGTGCACTTATGAAAAATTTCCACATAATTGCAACAATGCCAAGTGCATCTAGAGAGTCTTGAGCATCATCAATGTAACTTTCTAGAATTAAGAGAGGAGTATGAAGATTCTTCCAAAGTAAGACAAGACAACACATAAGAAGATTTATCTTTGGTAGGGAAAGAGTGTTCAAACATAAATACTATTGTTCAGGCTACTTCAGCCTAGAAATATCGCGATAAGCTAGAATGAATGAGTATACATCGCATGGCATTGAGAATAGTCTTGTTTTTATGTTCAACAACAGCAATTTATTGAGGAGAGTAGGAAACCGTATATGCATGATGAATACCCTGATTATTAAAATAATCATCAAAATCATTTAAAATGTATTCTCCACCATTATCATTGTGAAATTTCTTGATGTGATGACCAACATGAAGTTCTCCAGCTTTTTGATATTGCTTTAAAGATGATAAAGCTTGTCACTTGTGTTGCAAGAGAAAAATAATGATGTATCTGGAGAAGTCATCAATAAAAGTCATGAAAGACTGATATTGAGATTTTGACGTAGGAAAAGGTCCACAAATATTGGTGTGAATAAGATCAAGTAAATCTCTAGAATGAGGTGTGGTGGAAATGGAAAAGGGTTTGCAAAAATTCTTTCCGAGTGCACAATACTCAGAAATACCCATATGAGAATGAGCTTTGAATTCCATACCTTGAACAAGGTCATGCCGATAAAGATCCATAAACTTAGGAAAATCAGAGTGAACAAATCGAGAAGGCCATATTTTGCTGTTAACATCACTGAGAGATGTAACAACATTTGCAACATCTTCATTCAGATATAACTAAAAAAGATTACCATTTTGAGGAGCAATAGCTATGGTTTGGTCATCTTTCTCAATGGGACACTTGGTAAGATCGAAACTGACAAAGAGACCAAGATCCACAAGTCTCGCAACTAAAAGAAGATTCCTTTGTAGATTTGGGACATGTAAAACTCCACGCAGAATTCTTGTTGAAGAAAGAGTACCGTGATATAAATCACCTATACCTTTGACTTGACAGATTGTGTCATCAACAAGATAAACCAATTTCTTAATAGAAATAGAATGATACTTATGTAACCATTGGGACTGATATGTCATGTTTCCCATAGCACTAGAATCAATAATAAAAAGAGATCCATCACAAACATGAAGTATCCTTTCCAGAGAGATAGAACAACTCACATGATTTTCTTCTTTAGTAGTGTTGTCATATGTAGTAACATATGCTCTATGATGATCTGAATCAAAACACCTCTTGAAACATGGATGGGGTGGATGATCACTCTTTTTGAAGTAGTCACTAGGAGGAAAATCTCTAGATAAATGTGGTTGTTTTTTATAATACCATGTCTTCATCATATTGTTTTGCATAGCAATCATTTGTAGTATGACCATTTCTATTGCAATAAGAACAATGTTTGTTAGGAGACTTAAGATGAGAGAAGTTACCACCACGATGACTCCTATGTGTATAGTATAGAAAGGAATGCCTTCTAGGAAGTAAAGCTTAGTCGATTTGTTCTAACTGTGTGTCCTCTTGTGATATCATAAGTGTTTCTTGATTTTATGTCATCGTTCATATCATTGTGAATATTCAATCAAAGATATACAAGCTTGATTAAAATCAATCCCATCTTTGTTAGATAATATAGTAACAATATTATCATAAGCACGATCCTTAACAATGTGAAGAAGCTATGTTACCAATTGCTTTCATGGAATAGCATCACCAGTAGTAGAAACAAGCTTATTGATAATGTTCTTCAATGATTCGATATGTGTTGTCATAGAAGTTTTGATCATGTATTGTAACTAGTGAGCTGACTACGAAGATAAAGTATTTTCGTAATAGATTTGTTCTCAAAATTTGCTATCAAATACTTCCATATAGCATGTGAGCTTGAAAGATTACATACATCAAGCATAAGAGATTCTTGAAGAGTAAAAATAACATATTGATGAGTTTTTTTGTCATGTTTGACCCACTCATTATAAAGAGTTTGCCATTCTTCAAAGATAGATCCTTCAGTTATTACAAGGATATTATCATGAGCCTGATCGTTTGGTTGACGTGGACATTCATAATTACCAAGAATAATATCGTACTAGTCATTGCCTTTAAAAACTATTAGCATCTTTAGTTTCCACCCAAGGAATCCTTCTCCTTAAAAGTGAGGGACGAAACGTTGTCTAGAAGGAAATCCGTTAATGATTATAGAATTTGACATGGCTGGCTAAGAGAATACATATAATACGAGATCACAGAATCTGCACAAAATATACGAAACGATGACCAAAGTGCAACACAATGAATCGTATGACGCAGAAGTTATGATATAAGGAAAGACATTTAGTTCAAAAACCATATTCCAAAAGAAAGAGACCCAAGATAGAAAAAATGTGGGAAATAATAAAGAGATCCAAAATAGACAAAACATGTGAGAGAAGTAGTTCCAACATAGACGAGAAATATGATTAATGCTCAAAACATTATCATTTTACTTTTGGACCAAGAATAGATAATGATCTGGCTAATTTTGGCAGAAATGCAAAAATGTAAGAGTGAGTAATCGTGATGAAACTTGTGCCATAGAAGTCTACATGAAAAGCGATTGTCTTATTTGTTTTATTCTTTCAAGTCCATTTTATCTCAATTGACAAAACTTTTGACATAGAACCCCAAAGTGAGCATGGATACGATGGAAAGAAAGCTTGTGAGTACTAGCACATCATAAAAACTAGTCTTCTTGAGAAAGACATTTCCTTAAGATTTTTCCAAATAGAAGCTTTTAAGGTGTCAAAGCAAGGCATATCTACAATTCAAACATATGTGCAATCTAAATGATGATCGAATGAACTTCTTCTATGCTTAAAACTCATAACATAAGAATCTTCTTATAACATACACACTACATCAAATTTAAACATAAAAAGAACATGAATCAAGAATAGAAGAGATACTGCATAGGTA
Organism: Lygodium microphyllum; assembly: GCF_053477565.2. Taxonomy (NCBI): domain Eukaryota; kingdom Viridiplantae; phylum Streptophyta; class Polypodiopsida; order Schizaeales; family Lygodiaceae; genus Lygodium; species Lygodium microphyllum. The sequence goes on from NC_141154.1 coordinate 24,268,813, forward strand.
TACTTCGTGATCGTCTTCTTCAAGGACTTGGTTGTAGTCAATCGTGATAGCTCTAATACCATGTTGAAATGTAAAGAGAGAATATATGTAGAGCTGCGATAGAGAGAGAAGAGACACACCATATACACTCCCAAAGACTATATCATATTGATCACAATTTGCATATATATAGGTGAGACCTAGTCTAGATAGGGTGAGCTATATATAGCTCTAACATAAATCCCACTTATATACTTTCTATGTCATTCATATTATCCCAATCTTCATAAATCTTTGAATATATTTAATAATCTACAACTTCAAGCCTTGGATAGCTTGAGCATCCTCATTTTTCCAACTCCTTAATGAATTGAAATGAGGTGAAGGAGTCCCTTCCAACCTTCCAAATGCCTTTGTATTTGAGGTAACGATCAAAGCTACAAAATAAAAAGGTAAATTATTTTCAATGAAAAAGGATAAAAGATGATTTGGATAAATATGAGAACCAACATGTATGATATTGAACTTACTTGTGAGTGACTCTTGGCTACAACTCCACACTTGTTAATGGAAAAATATCTACATAATGTACTCAAATATAGTTTGCAATCTTAGTGGAATTAAGAACAATAATATACATACTCAAACTAATTATGAAACTTCCTTTTGGGATGTTTACCATAAGATTAAATGTATAGTTCCACATAAGATGCTAGATGAATACCTTTTGAATAAAATATATATTGGATGTTTATGTGTCATTATTCATCTTGTAACCTAAATCCCACTATTTATCCTTTCTAGTAAACCCTCACATTTTTATATTTGTTATATTTTTATTTTGCAAGGATCTATACCCACTAAATATCAAATACAAAAAATACTAAAATAATACCGTAATCAATAGCTTTTAATACCGTAATCGATAGCTTTTCCTAAATTCCACAATTGAAAAATGGTTAAGTATACAATCTATCAATAGAAAAAAGCATGATAATATTATTTCAATAAGACAATCCAAAAATATGAAAAAATTTATGCTCAATGTCACACAAAATGCAACACATTCAAACTCAAAGAATATCCAAATTAAGGATAATCTATTGTACTACATTTAGAGAAATCATGCACCACGCCTTTATATGCCAACAACCCTAGTTTACACATGGATGGAGTATTATCACACTTGACCAATGTTTCAACATTTAGGATTTTAGAAATTTTGATCTCAGCTTAGAAGCAAATACTAGTGAGAAATACTATCACAAAATCTGAGAGAATGCATCACATGGAAAGTGTACAAAACACCACCAATAAATCATAGAAAGTTGTAGCTCATTACAACAAAAACACAATTCAAGATAGTAAGACGGGACTTTATTGGTCTATTCCCAAAAACCATGGCAAGAAAGAAACATATAGTGGTACTAACAAACTACTTAAGAAGGTCATGTGAACCTTAAAGCTATACTTAATTACACAATAACATCAATTGCCCACATTATGTTACAAAAGGTCCAAAAATGGTCAGTTTAGATCAAGGATTATTGTTCAAAAATAAATAATAGAGTTACCAAAAAAAGGAATGAGCATTAATTAGGTTTTTGCATCCTAAGTCTTGCATCACCCACAAATAAATAGTTAATAAAGGCTAAACAAGACAATCAAGCTGATGCTCATGATACGTATTAACCTAAACCCTAAACCTAGGATGAGATGCGACCATTTATCACTTAACCCTTTAGAAAAATAGTCCAAACATCCACAAAAATAAGTCCATTCTTACTTTTAGTTGGGGCACTTATAGAACTATAGCCCAAACATGCAAATGAAGTTTAGCTATATGCCTTCATATCAAATACACAACCAATATGGGCTTTACTAAAACTTGCTTCAAGCATAAATGACATACATTAGGGATTATAATAAGAATTATCATACAAAGAATATCAAAAAGGGGATCTAGTAAAAGCATTTACTTCCCAATATAGAAAGCAAGTCTCTTCAAGTCATTCATGCACTACAAGAATGGTTCCTATAAGGCCACCAAAAAAAAGACAAAAAAAGGAAAGCATTAATCTCCTAGAGAGCTGCTTTTAGAAAATTTGGATCCTCTATAAAATATTCAATATAAGACTTTCATGAAAAGTACTTTGATATGTATGGTATTCATTTCCATTGAGAGAAATCTAATTGAATAAAAGTTGTCAATTTTTTCAATTGCTCCAAGCAATATTATGAGGGTTGCTTTAACCAATTCTCATGCACATTTCAAATCCAATGACTTTTCACTTCAAAATTTTCCAAACCTACTAGGTAACAATATTGGTAAAGTTTCATGATATTTTAATATCTCATGTATATGTTCAACATAATCAAATAGAATCTAAGCCACTTAAGGGGTTTGCAACCACTTTTGGGGAAATTTTCAAGGCTAGTATTAAAAGTATCTACTATATGAACAATTATGGAAACCCATGTCCAAAAGATCAAACCATAATTTCAATCGTTCAACGCAGATAATGAATAACAACAATGCTCACTCATACTAGAGCCAACATAAACCACATGAAAGGAACAAATGAATCAATCAAATGTAGGTAAGAGAGAAGCAGATCATTTGAGTAACTTGCCACAATCATAGAGCACATGAGATAGAAAAAAATCGATTAGCGATAACCCAAGAAAAAATACCTTTTTGATTTGAACTTTTATAGCTTTCAATATAACCTTATATCATAGACATTGCCAACAGCTCACGCCTATGAGTATTTGGTTAAGACCTAGGCTGTCATTGCCATTACCATCTTTAGAACCTATAGTGTCAAAGGAATGGCTTTGAACCAAGTTCAAATCCTACAAACAAATGATAATTGTGCTTTGTTTGTTGTTTGGATTCACCTTACCTACTTATATTTCTATGGCAAAAGAGAAAAGGTTAATAGCTAAAGGGGAAAACTTATCTAATGTTTCTTTTCAACATCATATTATTGAAAGAGGGGACTGAAATGAGTTCAACACTAAACAAAGGAATTAGCATTGGAAGAACTAAGGCAAAGAAGATTGCATCCACTTTTGTAGAAAATTGCAAAGCTAGTCGAGAAAGTATCTATAAAAAGAACAATAATGGGAATGATTCGCATTTGAAAGATAAAGCCATTATTTAAATCATTCAATGTAGACAATGAACCATAATAATGCTAACTCATAATAGAACTAAGATAAACCACATGAGGGGACATTTAAATCATCAAAATGTAAGTACAAAAATAGAGCACAAGGGATTGATGTTCAACACTAAACAATGGAATTGAGATCAAAAGAAGGAAAAAAAAAGAAGATGGGCATAGTGGAAGATGTTGAATTAGAGAGCACACTATAAGGGAAAAAGGAGATCTTCTACTAAAGCCACTATCCAAATGACCAATAAACATATTTAAAAAATGTTGCACAAGTTTGCAATGTAAACCATTAGTTTATAAGCACACGAACCTCATCCACTTCTTTGGGGATGGTGTAGTGTACTAGAAGTACATGTGGTAGCATCCAAAGTGGCAACAAAGTGCACGAATCAAGAGACACATGGATAGCTTGCCACATCAATAGAAAGTTAAAAGAAAAAATGTGACAAATAAAGCTTGCCAACTCTTCTTGAAAAGCCAAATCACTATGCATAGAAATGATAAAAGCAATAGAATACAGGTTCTACTTGTTTAAACCAATTGAGTATTGTGATTTGTTGAGACACGCCACAATATGTTGCACAAAATATTTTGATCAGTTCGACAACTATACTTGATCACACTTATACAAATATCTTATATTCATATTAACCAAAATTTGCTCCCCCAACACTTGTTCAAATTGTAGATGAAAGAAATGTTTGATACTGATTCCCAACAACAAAATAATGTATATTCAATACGTTACTATGAGCTGGAATTGAGTTCGAGATTGAGTGCATAGCTAACTTCAAGAAATGCTTCTAGTTTCAAAACATTATTACACAAGCTTCAAATTGAACAATGGAAGATGTTAAACATAGTTGGTACTATAGGCAATGTATTGATTCTTCTACATGAGTTGATCTTTTTTTAAGAACGTCAACACATAGCAAAATTACACTCTATAAGCCAAAACAAAACCCTATTTAGTCTCCCATGCTTCCATGGCTTGGAATCACATTGAGGTACATATACTCACCATTTAGAAGGAAGAGCAACACAAAATAGAGGTGTTTGATACTCTGATCAATGGGTTTTGAGTTGTAAAAGAAAGAGAGGCTAATCACTTAAACTGAATTGGTTAAATAGTAACACTAAAAAATAGATCACTAAGAGAAGCGGACGCGAGGACCCACTATCACGAAGCAAACATTATCATATATAACCAAGGAGGTGATCAGCACGCTTCATCTTAGAGCCTCCTCAAGTTACCAAAGAGAAAAAAACTGTAAAAGAAATAACGAAGGATCCGAAAGGTTATGTTCGAAAAGCGTGAAGGAGAAACCGGCTGAAACGACTAGCGACGCTCGTCGCCAAAACGAGCATACTATCTAAGACCTTAGACTGATTCATTTTAAATCATGGCCGAGCAGGAGTACTGGCTGGGCGGACGCTGTTGCAATACCTTTTGACCAAAGGGCACCGGCAGTACGGGATCATGCCAGGTACTGCACTAGCTGCTGCTGCTGAAGCGCCATCATGCAGTACCGCAGGCCCAGGCGCATTGGCCTTTTTACAAGAGTCCTTGAACAAAGGGCACTGGCAGTGCATCTGGTCAGACACCACCTCCAGCTGCTTAATCTGCGCCATCTCATCCACGTCGGCCGATGTGCCAAACGAAGCAATGGAAGCCCACAATTAGTAGGTAATCGACGAGTTACGATTCTTTGCTCTAGTACGAAGCCATAATGCCATTGGAAGACAACAGATTGAATGATGCGTGCTATCTAATTATATATAACATGTCCTCCGCGACACTAGCACTGCTGATTAAAATTTGATAGACAATATACACAATCACGCGGCAGGGGAGAGAGAGAGAGGAGTCTGTGTGTGTGTTTGTGTATATTACCTTTGAAGTCGCTGGACAGATTCGCCATAAGATGTTCTGCAGCTGCATCTGCACTACGCCCCCTAGCCAAAGCAAGTAGTACGATGATCAGCGCAAGGGGAGCGGTAGGAATGAGAGTGATGGTTGGCATGATGGCTCGATGTGTCCTCTTGCTTCCAACACTCGACTAGGCCGACGTCGTTATTGACCACATATACAGGAACACGCCGACAAGTAAGGTGTATATATAGTGCCAGCATGCTCTCGATCCGCGTTTAGCTGTGCCCTACGTGAGGAACAGCGTGCCCCCTCTCGATCCGCGTCTAGCTGTGCCAGAATGAAGCAAACGTCGTGGAGGCATCAATGGTGATGAGAACCAGCTTGGGAGGAAGCAAGCATGCCTGAATGAAGGAACCACTGAGATGGATTATGTTGCTGTGGCTAGGCAGGGTGGCACATACATGGCGGAGGTGGAGCATAGGAGCAAATAGTTATCAATCAGAGAAGGAGAGCAAAAGTTGCTAAGGCAGGCAAATCGTGCTTCAAAGCATCTGTGGCCTGTGGTCGCTGCAATGTATCCGACAGAGATATGCAGATTATGCTTATACTGGGGTGTTTTTCTATTTTATGGGCAGGCCACCTCCTGAAGAAGAGTTCAACTGATGGCTCATTGCCATGTATCAAGGGAGAGCATTCATGCTTCAATTCAGGTTTGTGGAAAGAGGCTTTTTCATGGCTCTGCTTAGCTCTGCAGTAGACATAGAAAGACTAGGTCTTGAGCTGTGCAGTTAGATAGAAAGGGAATCTTGTGCTGGCAATGCCTTGGGTGCCTTCCTTTTCCTCGAAGGCAGTCCTACAATATGAGTGCCATGTGTGGGTCACTCATGCTGACCTACCTATTTGGTTAGACGAGGATTTGCAATCATTGCTAGAGCTCTTGGCCGAGTACTATACGTTCCTTCCAATTCATCAGCTTATGGTGCTCTCAAGCTAGAACGAAAGGTTTGTGTCCTCTCGGACAGTAGGAAGGATCCGCCAGAGTATCTGGAGCTTATTGATCACCAAGGCTTCAAGGTCCTCATCAAAGTTCACTTTGGCAACTTCACATACTCATATTACATCTGTAGACAATGTGGTCACTATGCCAAGGACTGCCCGAGAAAGAATGCAGAAGTCAATAATGAAGCTCCATCAACAACTCCTGTAGAGAGGACGACCAAAGCAAGCACACATGAACCTCTTCCAATGCACATTGATAAGGCAGGCCCTAGTGGCGCCAAAGGAGAGAACAAGAGTAGTGAGGCCTTGCAAACTATCAAGATGTAGTCAAAGCCTAATAAGAAGACCAATGGTGCCATCCCAGGCACGAAGGACAAAGGGAAGGAGAATGTTGACCCTGCAACAAAGGGTGATAGAAGCAAGACTTCCAAGCAGGGAAAAGTGTCCATTAAGAGATTGGAAAGAATGCCCCTCGTGGATTGTAACTATTATGCTGCTTTGGGGGAGGAGATTGAATTTATGGAGGCCCTGTATGGTTAACATGATACGACTGTCCAAGAAGATAATTGCCATAGCCTGGAATGTTCAAGGGTTGTGCTTGGTCGTAGAAAAGAAATTATGTATGGCCTCATAAGGAGGCGTAAGCCACATGGATTGATGCTACAAGAAATAAAGGTAGGTGAAGACAAAGCAAATAGCTTAGTAGCCCTTGGCAATTACAAAAGGCTGCACTAGACGTAGAGGAGGGTCCATGATGCTAGTGAAATAGTATTTGGCCCCTAATTTTGCATGGGCAGAAGAGGAAGGGTCCTTTCTAGCTATAGAGTTTAATGTCTTTAGAGAGACGATGTTTGTTATTTCTGTATACGCCTCTAATAGCTCAGCAAACAAGAAGAAGCAAGCAATGGACTATGCTAGCTAGTAAACTAAGTGGTGATCCCATGCTTATGATGGGGGACTGGAATGTAACAATGGGAGAAGGAGATCATTCCCATGGGAGTGGCTCTGCATTGACAACAGAGAAAGAGAGCTGGAATGAACTCCATGCAGGACACGGTCTCATGGATGTGGTGCCCACATTTCAAAAGATAGAAGTTGTTTACACTTGGCACAACCAGCAGAAGGGGAACTGTTGGAGAGCAACACACCTAGACAGAGCCTACTTCAATGATTGTGCATGGTGGGTTGCTCCAGATTGCAGGTTTGAAGTGCTTCCTAAGGTTTCTGCATCGGATTATACTTCGATTCAGGAGACTTTCCACCCTGTAACTAGGGGTGGCACAAGAGAAGGGCCGCCAATTTTTCGTTTCAATACATCATTCTTAGAAGATTCTTCCTTTGTCACAAAGATCAAGCAAGTGTGGGATGATGCGAGAAAGGCATGCCCAACTCCTGAAGAGGCATGGATGGCAAGTAACAGCACTGTCATTGATGTCTTTAAAAAATATGGCAGATTTTTAGGCGACAAGAGAAGAGTTGCTATGGATTGCACCTCTCGAGTTACACTTTCCCTACTTGCTACAATCTCCAGTTCACCTAAGGACTCTATTTTGGGCAATCTACTGCATGAGATTGAGATGTACACTAGGGCTCAAGAAGCCTATAAAGTTCAGGTAGTAAAAATCTAGGTGAAGGCAAAATGGGAGGCTGAGGGAGATGCTCCTACGAGCTTCTACTTTGATGCTCTAAAGAAGAAATGCAAAAGGGAATGGATTCCCTGCATAGAAACACAAGATGGCAACAAAGTAACAGCTAAAGAGGAGATTATGGATACATTTAGAAGCCACTTGGCATCCATAATGGGGCGAAGGCATGAGAAGGCTTGGGATTATGATTTGAAGTTGTAGTCCTTCCAAGGGTATGGAAGCAAAATCACCAAGGATCAGGCAACAAAGTTGGAGTCCCCTTTCACTATGGATGAGTTAGAATGTGCCCTCAAGAGCAAGAAGAATGGAAAGCCACCTAGAATAGATGGCAAGCCAACAGAGCTATACAAATGTATGTGGGATACTTACGGCAAGGATTATGTTGCAGCATTTAATCAATGGTGCAAAGCGGGTGCTTTACCCTCTTCAATCAACCTAGGTTTGATAAAGTGAATACCCAAAGGCCCACAGAGATAGAAGATGTCACAATGGCAACCCTTAACGATGCTTAACTTATTCTATAAGATACTAGCTAAAGCTTTGGTTGTTAGGATCAAGTGTTTGCTCACTAAGGTTGTGCACGAGAGACAATATGGCTTCATATTTCAACGTCGATTACATGATACAATAATGAACTTGATGCTTGCAATTGTTTGGGCCATTGCAAGTGGACAAAGAAGAGTTCTTATTAATATGGATTTTGACAAAGCTTATGATAGGATCTCCTGGGACTTTATCACCACTGCCTTGTCTGTCATGGGCTTTGGAGAGGGCTTCATTAGGATGGTCCGCACGTTGTTTGCAAATGCAACCACTCAAGTCCATGCTAATGTATCCTTGTCTAATCCATTAAATCTTCATAGGTCAGTTCGCCAAGGTTGTCTGCTAGCCCCATTCTCGGGGAAATTACTACATGTATATCCTCTAGATCACATGCATTCAAGGCTTATTTAACAATATCATTATCTGTGATTTTTTCTTGAATAAAGAATAACCCTTTTCTATTCAATCTGTAAAATAACCCTTTTGAATTACACGCTTCTGTATATAAAAAATGTATAAAAATGGTATTTTAAAAATACCTTATTTTGAACCCATGTGATGGACACATATATTCATGAGTAACTTACCTGAGGCCCCATTGCTGTTTGCTATTGTCAATGACCCCTTACTTCACAAGTTAGATTGGCTAGTTCAAACGGGGACTCTCAAGCCACTAAAGCTACCTATGAGGGATTATTTTGTATCTCAAATTTTTGCTGATAATAATTCAAATATGGTTCTTACAGAACAAGCGCAAATAGACACTCTAATGGAGGTATTCTAGGTTTCCCTTATCTATCAAGGTCCCTCATTAGTCACCATAAAACTAAGCTACTATATGTAGGGCTGGAAGATCCCCCGGATTGGCTTGGTGTTTATGGATTCATGATATTAAAAAAATAGAAGGTTTCCAGATATTTGAGCTACCCCCTAGGGTTGGGGTTGACACAAGCCCAATGATTTCAATGGTTCGCGAGCAAGTTTCAAACCAAACTACATAAGTGATCTCATGAAGTCTATATGTTTGGAGCGAAGTTGATGATCATGAACTCAATGCTGGTCTCCAGTGTGGTTTTTATTGCAACCATACTAGCATTTTCAATAGCATGCTGGAACCAATTAGAGAGAGCACTAACATCGTTTCTTTGGACAGTGGGTGAAACATAGCAATGGCATGCTATATCCTGGGATCTCCTTACTGCCAGCAAGATGGAAGGTGGACTAGGCATTGAATCATTGAAGGATAAAGCTCACCGACTGTCCATGAGATTACTCAGCATAAAGTACTTTAAACAACCATGGACCATCATAGCAACAACCATGATTGAGTCATCTAGAGTTCCAGTTGGTATATGGGAAGATATAAGCTGGGAGCAGCTTGTCTTTGCACGCGGCCTGAAAATAAAGATAAGGGAGTTAGAGAATCTGAAAATGCTATGAGGAAGTTGGAAAAGTGTAATATGTGAGCTTAAATGGACGGGTTTCCTTGATGGGAGGGAGATCCAAGTCTGCTACAGCCCCTCTGGTTTTCAGATGCTACCTATTAAGATGAATTTACACCTATTTTAAACAAGACTAAGCTAGCAAAGAGTGTGCATGGAAAAGGCCTTAGGATGTGGTTGGATATATAGGAACAGAGGGAGCTCTGCTTCCTATCACTGGAGGAGCGTAAGCACACATTTCAAGTGAATGAGAATGAAAAGAACTGGCTGGGGATGGTTCTAATGAACATGAGAGAAGTGTGGCCGATGTCCTTCAAAACCAGACCGATGGCCCTGATGAAGTGTTATCAAACTAAGAAGGGGAAGTTGCTTTGTGAGGGACTCAAAAGAGATGACTTCAATCATCACTACAACAAAAAGTATCCATAGACGCACTTGTAGACGCAATATTTGAACTGTGTTAAAAAAAGTCGGCTGCATTTATTACCGCGTCTACTAGCGCGTCTAAAATTTGGCGTCTACAAGCGCGCTTATAGTGATACCTACAGGTGCATATAGACACGCCTATTGACGCGCTCCGTAAATATATAATCATATTTATAAAAAAGTAGATATATTCATATTATGCATCTATACATGCGTATAACTGCGCGTCTACAAAGGCGTGTACTCTGCAAATTTTTTACGATAATAGACACGCATTTTTCCTAGAATTTAGACGCGCGGATAGACGCGCAAAACAGAGGTATGAAAAAAAACCAAAGAGAATTTGGTTTTTTTCTCCTCATCAACATCAAGTTGTATGCTTAGGGAAAGTCCATATATTGATAATAACACATGATGAGCGTATTGTGCTGAAACATGAGTGTATTGTGCTGAAACATTTGTACATATTTCGAAGATTTTTGTACTGAAAACAAAACAATGTATGTAGAACACGAAATTTCATATATATATATAGATGAAATGTTTTTACATGACAAGTTCTAGTGCTTGTGACCTCAAGCATGGTCATGGTCACAAGCACTAGCTAAAAGTAATACATATAAAAAATGAAAACTACAAGCGAAGGGGAGGCATGCATGCATGGGGCTCCTCTACATCTCCTCAGAAGAGGCATCATCGTCGCTACCACCACAGCTGTCGGTGCCGCTACCGCTGCCGCTGTCACCACCGCTACTGCTAGTTCCCCCTTCGCTATCCTCAACTGCATCAGGGTTCGCCTACACAAAGGATTAAGATATATAAATACCATTACAAATAATAAATTAGAGTTACCTATACTTTTCATGTAAAAAATAAAACATACCTCTTCTGGTTGTGGAATCCTCATGGCATGATTATATTTCTCCTCCGTGATGAGTCCCTCCTCGTAGAAATGTTGCCAAGTGGACGCCCGGTTATGACCTCGATGGTAGCCTACCTCTCTAGGAGTAGGCATCCTACCAACAATATGATACTACAAAACAATTTTAACATACAACGTATTAGAACACACTACATAATGAATTGAAATAAATTACAAATTTTAATTAAAAAAATAAATCAAATAATACTTACAAACTCAGCCTCCCATGACTCCCTACCACCCGATCCATAATGCGACGATCCCATGGCTGCCATCTGGATACGTCGCGCCTCGCATGCTTGCGACTTTGTCTTTTTCTCTGTTGCTCTCTTCTTGGCCTCTTTCCACTCCCTGCGATGGCAATTGGGTGGTTGGCCATATCTAGGGCGCCCCTGCTCTTGTCTCGGCAGTGACTCCTTGGCACGCGTCATAAGGTGAGACCTCTTGTTATGAAGCGCGTCTCTCACCTTTGACCATCCCCAATCATCTGAGAATCATGAATTCTCAGGATTTGGGTACCTTCTATGTACTTCCCGTAGCACCTCTTGCCACAAACCATTTTTTTTGTGCTTGAAGGGAATCATACAATCTTTGTATGTGGCATGCATGACACTCCTCAAGTAGGCTATCACTTCCCTCCCCTTAGGGTTATGCAAGATACCACTAACATATGTGACAGAGTAGTACATTTGTGGAGCCTCACCTCTCTCATTTCCCGGTAAGGGTGATCGAGAGCCACCTCCTAGGCAACCCCCACAAAGCCCTCGACCTCCTCGTCCTCCCGCAGGACTCTCCCTCCTCCCTCGATGGGCACTATCCTCTGCCTCACTCGATGCACATGCTTCTGCAGATGCACGTGCTTCAACCGATCCATGTACTTCAGCTGATCTATGTGTATGCATAGTGTGTGGAGTACCTGTTAGTAGAGGTGTACCAAGGTTTGGTGTGCCAAGGTTTGGTGTTTGTACGGCAGTGCTAGGCAAAGATGTGATAGGTGTCCCAGACATGACACTAAAAACCTCCTCTGTAGTGGGAGGGCGACCAAGATAACTCGTCATCTCCCCCATGAATTGCTCCTTGTTCGAAAAACCTCCAAAAAGGCTACTAACACCTCTAGAAAACTCCACTAAGGTGTTGTTCATGCGTTCCAACTCAGGATCAATGCTGGAAGATCCAGGATTCCACATCTACACAAGCAAAAATCCATTACTACCCTGTGCAAATAAAACATATTACACGTTGCATCTATACATGTATCTATACTCGTGTCTATCACCGTGTCTATTCTTGCGCCTATACCTGCCTCTACACTATCATCTAGACGCGTTGACAGACGCGGGAAGTCGGACCACATTTTGCAAACTGTTATAAAAAACACGCAAAAAACCTCCATAGATGACAATCTAAAGCATGTAAAGAGAGAGAGAGAGAGAGAGAAACAGACAAAGAGAAAGCAAAAAAGATTAAGAGAGAGAAGAAGAACTCGCCTTCTTTGCTTGTTCCGATGGGTGGTGGCTAGGTTGCAAGCTCCTTGTCCTCCTTCTCCCTTCCCTTGGTAGGTTACTTGATTCTTCTTCTCTTCCTTGCTGTTTGGCTCTTGTTCTTTACTCTTTGGCTCTTCCTTCCTCCTGTCCTCTTTTTACTCTTATTTCCTTCCCTCATTGTCTTCATGAAGTGATAGATAGACATGATTACTGATATCGAGCTCGAACTGCAAAAAACGCGCAAAAAACGCAGGAAAGCACTAGTTTGAAAAGAAAGCCACAAATTTTTTTTAATTTTTTTATATATATGTGGCGCGCCTGTAATCGCGTGTAATTGCGTGTGTATATGCATAGATAAGACATATTACACGTGCTGATAGACGCACAATTACAATTAAACTGATTAGATGCTAGCTTTTGGTTGTTTTTGGATCAACATGACTTTCTTAGTCTTTGAATATCAAAATGTTTACCTCCATGTTGTAAGTATCAATGCATTTAGGGAGTATGACATATATACCAAATGAAATCATATGTGTCCTTATGATTCAGGTGTAATTATGTCGTCATCTTCTACTAGTATGGGACATGCTGAGTCAACAAATAGTACATCCTCCAATGAGGATGAGACATTGCGTCTTCACAATCGAGATGCTTGGCTATGACGGAAAATCAAATGTATGTGTGGTCGTTGTCGAGGATGTTTTTTTTTAGCACGTCGAATCGCAATGTCACACCTCAGCATGTACGAAGAGTGGGACCAAGAAAAAGACCCAGTAATTTTTACTACTCTATTTGCACAAATATTATTGGTCTATGTTGCGTCTTCACCATTAAACAAAACCTCATTTTTTTTATTGAGCAGGATGCGGTACCACATCCTCAAATGGTCCCTCCAGGGTGTCGAGAGGCTGCGAAGCGTCAACGCGAGGAGACAGAGTCCTCAAGAAGAGTAGAGACTGATGACAACGATAGCAGCCCTCTTCAAATGCCCCATCAAGTTTTGGAGGAAGAGATCTTGGACAACATGGTGCACGATTTATTTTCCCATGAGGTTCGAGGGGAGGGCGCCACTAGAGAGACAAATGACCCGCTACACATAGCGTCGAAAACTCCATTGTACGAAGGTTGCACCTACTCCGTTCTACGTGCATCTCTCGAGATACTGAACTTACAAACCATTTATGGATGGAGTAATGCTAGCTTGAATGCATTATTGAAGTATGTATCATTTGATATTAATTCATAAATGCATCTAGACAATATTTATGGTTTGTTAACTCTGTTTGCACAATATATGTAGGTTATTGTCACAAATGCTTCCAAATGGAAATAAATTACTAATTAGAAGGGAGCAAGCAAGGCATTTCTTGACATCTCTTGGAGGTCTCGATTATGTTTAAATCCATGCATGTGTCAATGATTGCATCTTGTTTCGTGGGGATCATGGATCTGCACGACAGTGTCCTATTTGTGGTGAACCAAGATACAACCAGGAGATAAAATCAATGGATGTGCCTCATAAGGTTTTGCGATATTTTCCTATTATTCCACGTATTCAACTTATGTTTAAGTGTGAATCTATTGTGAGATTCATGTCATGGCATGCTAGTTACCATTCAAGTGATGGAAAGTGGAGAATTCCTTCAGACACACCAACTTGGCAACACGTAGACAATTTGTGGCCTACTTTCAAAGAAGAGCCCAGAAATTTGAGATTTGTTCTAGGATTAGATGGAATAAATCCATTTGGCATCAAAAGCACCTCATATAGTGTATGGCCAGTGGTATTGGTGACCTATAATATCCCTCCATCCATGGCAATAAAAAAAGGACATGTAATGTTGTCCCTTTTGATTCTTGGAAAACACAAAGTGAAAAACATGGACATTTACTTAGAGCCTTTGATTGAAGAGCTAGAAATGCTATGGAGAGGTATTGAGGTGCAAGATGTAAGTGCATCATTGTCCTCTAGAGATTTCACTTTAAAGGGCATGTTGTTGTGGACCATGCATGGTTTTCCAGGCTATGGAAAGTGTTCAGGTAGTTGCATACTCTATTTTATTCATTATTACCCTTAATCAAATATATGTCATCATTAACCCACTTGTTTGTATAGGTTTAACTACATCAGGATATCATGCATGTCCAATTTGCGGTCCCTCTCTGGTTTCTTCTAGACCGACACACTTGAAGAAGGTTATCTATGACAATCATCATCGTTTTCTTCCTATTGACCATCCCAAATATGCACCCCCCACTAATGGAAGAACTCCACAATCTCTGACTATTCAAGATTGGAAGGACACTTGGACACACGCCAATGATCATCCTCCACTTGGCATGAGTCGGTAACTATTTTACTTCTTTTGTTTGTCTTTAAAGTACACTCCATTATGAGAACGAGAAATAATATATTGTTTATGCTTTAGATTCTCTATATTTTTTCGTCCACTCGGCATGATCATCCTCTGCTCGGCATGAGTCGATAACTAGTTTACTTCTTTTGTTTGTCTTTAAAGTACACTCCATTATGAGAACGAGAAATAATATATTGTTTGTGCCTTAGATTCTCTATATTTTTTCGTCTCCCATATTGGACGGAACTCAAGATCAATCACCTATTGGACCCCATGCATATATTCAAGAATGTTGCCCCTACATTATGGGATCACTTAATCAGGGCTCATGATTCTATCAATGTAAGGGAGGATTTACGTAGCATTGGACGTATGAGACGAGCTTGGTCACACATCGGACCTAGAGGAAAGATGGAGTTACCGCATGCACCTTGGATGTTGTCGAAGACTGAAGAAAAGATGGTGAAGCAGCAGATATGTAGCTTTCGAACTCCCATAGGATATATGAGATTCCTCAAGGGAGCCTTCATAAAGAAAAAAAAAAGAGGTGTGGAGCAACTATCCAGTTTGAAGTCTCACGATTAGCACAAAATGATTTAGGTAAGGATTTTCATAGCCATAAGTATATTAATTAGTGGAGTAACTATGTAGACTAATTAACAATGTATGAATATTTACATACAGTTCATCCTTTCTACTAGCATATCCCATTGTGTTTTGAAAGATGTGCATGATATCATTTACAAGATGGGTGAGCTCACGAGGTATGTATACTTTATACTTATTTTTTAGTTTACATATTATGTATATCACATAGTAAACCCGTTTGAATTTATGGACAAAACTAATCATCGTTCTCAATTGCATGTTGGTAGATTTGTGAGTTTGAAGGAAATCAAAGCTCGAGTATTGTCCATTGAGGTGATTTGTTTGGTGGAGGAATCTTTTCCTTGCTCCATTTTGACTACTCAAGTACACTTACTCGTACATCTGATTGATGAGATCGCAATTTGTGGGATAGTTCATGTAAGGTGGATGTTTTTTCTAGAGCGCTTTATGAAAACCCTAAAAGTTTTTGTAAAGCAAAATGCACGGCCCGAGGGAAGCATGGCTGAGGGTTGGTTAGTGCAATCATCCCTTATATGTTGAGATATCGAGCTCCACTCGTGATACGCCAGGGTGACCGTTGAGTACTTATGTCACCGACTTGTTAGCTGCAGACACGGTTGGTACACCACCGATGAATAATAACTACATGATAGCTATCCTTATCTACTCTAGTTCGTGGCTCAATTAGTATGCCACCTTAGTTAGTTGAGTTTGGTTTTGAGACCCATATAGGGTTCTTCTATTTCTTTGTAAGAGAGTTCTTTTTGGCTTACACAACTAAGAAGAGGAAAACTGTTTTCAGCCTCCACCCTTGTGTGTATTCCCCCATTGTGCAAGCAAGAAAGCTACAAGTGAAACTCCTTCCTTCTCTCCCACAATCTTGACATGGTATCAGAGCCTTGTTCGTGGTAAGGAGCTCAAGAAAGCAAGCCAAGCTCACGGCGTTCTGGTAAGAGGAGCAGTGTTGCTTTCATTTTCTGTTTTGGGAGCAAATCTCTGCAGGTAACACAGCCGGAAAGTGCAGGAGTGCATTGTCTCAGGTAGCACAGACGGAAAGTGCAGGAGTGCATTGTTTTTTTGATTTGAGGCCATTTCGGGGCCTGTTTTGGAGGTGGAAGTTTTCTGCACGCACTCAGGAAAAGGCCCTGTTTTATGCTGTGCGACCACTGTTCTACAGGTCGGTGAAAAGTTACCACAGAGATTGCATCGTATGCTTGTGCACAGAGACATTGGGAGTTACAGAATTATCCATGTTGCCTGTTGATGCAAAATCGTCACTAGGAAGTGACTGTGTGGTCAAATACCACTTTCGTCAGTTTTGCAGATTAGCCCTTGTGAGGCTGAAGCTGTGTTCTTTGCAGTGACAGAACTTTTTGCAGTGTTCTTTAATGGCGTCTAATTCTCTCTCACAGATTGTCACTGAAAAGCTTGACAAGAACAACTTCCAAGCATGGAAGTTTAGAATGACGAATTTCCTTATGGGAAAAGGATATTGGGAATTTGTTGTAGGAAATGAAGAAGAACCAGTTCTTCCTGATGTTCCCAATCAACAGCAAATGCAGGCAGTTAAAGCATGGCATGAGAGAGCCAGGAAAGTTATGTATTGGCTGTCTATCAGTATTTCAGACTCTATGATTGTGCATATTCAGGATGCAAGTACGCCAAAGGAGGCATGGGATACTTTGTCAAAAATGTATAGCACAAATACTCAAGCCAGGAAAATGCAGCTCAAGCAAGAGTTGCATAATGTGCAAAGAGAAAATATGAGCATCAATGACTACCACATGAAGGTGAAGAAGATTGCAGATGCACTTGCTTCCATTGGGTCGCCAGTGGAAGATGATGATTTAGTTTCTGTGACCTTGAATGGTCTAGGAAAGGATTATGCGCAGTTTCAGACATCCATTTCCGTCCGTGAAAGATTTCCTGATTTTGAGGAGTTGATTGCTCTTCTAATTTCTGAGGAGTAGAGAAATGGTGGTGCATTTTCTTTAGGAGGAACTTCAAAAGAAGCTATCTTCTACTCAAATGCTGGAAGAGGTAGAGGCAAAGGTAGAGGAGGCCGATTTGGAGGCTGTGGTAGAAATCAGAATATGCAGCAAACTCAAGAAAACCAGTCCTATGGAGGAGGACGTGGTAACTCTAGAGGCAGGGGGAGCCAAAGAGGTCGTGGTGGATGGCAAAGAGGTCAAAATGCAAACAGTAATGTTGAATGCTACTACTGTGGTAAAATGGGTCATATGGCTAAAGACTGCTATAAAAAGCAGAATGACATCATGAATGGAAAATTGCAACAAGGGAATTATGCATCTTCTAGCAGACAGGGTGATGACAGAAATGAGCATTTGTTCATGGTGCAGCACATGAACAATTCTGTGACAAGTGCAGAAGAAAGCAATAATGTATGGTATGTTGACTCAGGTGCATCAAACCACATGACAGGTCATGCAGAATGGATGGAGGATGCAATGAAAATGGAAAAACCAGGATTTGTGGAGACTGGTGATGATACTACACATCCTATTGAGCAGATTGGAAAAATTCCCTTGTCTATGCAGGATGGGAAAAAGAAATACCTGTCCGATGTATTTCATGTCCCGAATATCACCAAGAATCTGGTTTCTGTTGGTCAAATTGTTGAGCAGGGCTTGCAGGTCAGATTTAATCCTCATGGATGCTTTGTTGAGGATATGAAAAATAAAGATCACTTGATAGAAAAAGGAAAGAAGAATGGCAGAATGTTTACGTTGGATGCAGACATGTCTGAATTGAGTGCAGCAATGTTTGCACATGGGACCGGTGTAGTTGCAGATATTGATATCTGGCATAAACGCATTGGTCAAGTTAATGTACAGCGACTTAAATCAATGCAAGCCCAAAATATTGTTGCAGGATTGCCAAAATTCAAGGTTGCAGAAATGCATAAGGTATGTGAAGCCTGTCAGTTTGGAAAACAGGCAAGGAAACCATTTCCTAGACATGTTCAAGAGAGTGAGAAGCCATTGAAATTAATCCACTCTGATGTGTGGACTACTAAAGGTGCATCTCTTGGAGGCTGTCATTATTTTGTCACTTTTATTGATGACTGTAGCAGAAAAGTTTGGGTGTATTTTATGAAAAAGAAAAGTGAAGTTTTTGGGCATTTCAAAACCCTTAAAGCAATGGCTGAAAAAGAAACAGGTCTGTAAATAAAATGCCTAAGGTTAGATGGAGGGGGAGAGTACCTCTCAAATGAGTTTGCAAAGTTCTTGCAGGAGCATGGCATAAAGTAGCAATATTCATGCAGTTATACCCCACAACAAAATGGAATTGCAGAAAGGAAAAACAGGCATATTGGAGAGGTATCTCGTGCCATGCTCAATGAAAAAGACTTGCCAGATTTTTATTGGGCTGAAGCAGTTGCTACAGCAGTCTACATAATGAACAGGACTCCCACTGTAGCAATACATGGAATGACTCCAGAGGAGAGGTATACTGGTAGGAAACCAGATATTTCTCATTTGAAAATTTTTGGTTGCATTGCCTATGTACATGTGCCAAATGAGCTGAGATCGAAGTTGGATCCAAAAGCTGAGAAGTGCATCTTTATTGGTTACTCTCTGTAGCAAAAAGGGTATAGATGCTATAACCCTTCTACTCGTAAGTTTACAGTGAGCAGAGATGTTGTTTTTGATGAGATGAGTAGCTGGTATAAACCAGTAAATGTGATTGATGATGTAGATGCACAAAATGGTAATGCTGCACAGAATTCACAGTAGCAGTCACAAAATATTAGTGGACCTGGAGCGTCCTCTAGCAGTGGTTCACATTCTTCGCCATGGACAGGCAGATTGAGATCAGGAGAATCTTCTCAAAGCAATGTAGATAGTGGTATGCAGGTATCACGAAAAGGAAAAGAGAAGGTTGATCAGCCCATGTTTGATGTGAATGCAAGTCACTCTTATGTGGATGGTGAATCCAGTGGCTCAGAGTAGAGCATTGATGATGAGTTGGGTATTCCTTCTATTGTTACACCTGGAGTAAGGAAGACCAGGGATGTTTTGAGAGCACCTGGGAGTGAACCTACTTTGCGCAGGTCTACGAGAGCTAGGTATCCTGTGGATAGGCTGAAATATGATGGATTTACAGCCATTCACTATGCATATATGGTCAAGGTGATACAGGAAATAAAACCCACTTCTTTTGAGCAAGCCATGAGAAAAGAAAAATGGGAGAAAGCCATGGATGAAGAAATTGATGCCTTGAAAGCAAATGCTACATGGGAATTGGTACCTTTGCCTAAAGGTAAAAATGCAATTGGCTGTAAGTTGGTTTATGAGGTGAAGCACAATGCAGATGGTTCTGTGAACATATACAAGGCAAGATTAGTAGTCAAGGGGTATGCACAAACATATGGCATTGATTATGAAGAAACATTCAGTCTAGTTGCAAGGATGGAAACCGTAAGAGCAGTCATTGCTATGGCTGCATCAAAGGGATGGTCTTTACATAAGATGGATGTAAAGAATGCTTTCTTGCATGGTGATTTGCAAGAAGAGGTCTATATGGAGCAGCCACCAGGTTATGTGCATGCTGTTCATCCTGAGTTTGTTTGCAGGTTGAAGAAAGCCTTGTATGGCTTGAAGCAAGCACCTAGAGCATGGTCTGACAAGATAGGACAGTATCTTGTCACTATTGGCTTTCAGATTTCCAAGGCAGATTTCTCACTTTATGTGAGAAAAACAGAGAAAGGTATTATGCTACTTGTCATTTATGTTGATGATTTGATTATGACAAGTGACAGTGATGAAGATATCCTTCATGTGAAAATGCTATTGAAGCAGAAGTTTGAGATGAAGGATTTGGGAGAGCTGCGTTATTTCTTGGGCATTGAGGTGATTAGATCACCAAGTGGGATACAGCTCTTGCAGAGGCAGTATGGATTGGACATGCTGTCCAAATATGGGATGACAAGTTGTAAGCCTATTTTAGTTCCTTTGGAGCAGAATGTGAAGCTGAGCGCAGATGCAGGTGAGCTTCTGGAAGACCCTACTATGTACAGACGCATAGTAGGAAGTTTGATTTATATGACTATTACCAGGCCAGATTTGAGCTATGCTGTTGGATTGGTAAGTCAGTTTATGCAGGCTCCAAGGAAACCACATTTGGATGCGGCTAGACGCATACTAAGGTATGTGAAGTCCACATTGCAGTATGGACTATTTTATGAGACTGGGGTTCAGATACAGTTGCATGGATACACTGATGCTGATTGGGCTGGTAGCATTTCTGATAGATGATCTACCAGTGGATATGTGTTCTCTTTTGGGAGTGCTGCAGTCACTTGGAGCAGCAAGAAACAGCCTACACTTGCCTTATCGAGCACAGAGGCCGAGTACAGGGGTGCACCAATGGCTGCATGTGAGGTAGCTTGGTTACATAAGCTACTTTATGATATGCATCAGCCTACAGATGGGCCGGTTGTCATTTATTGTGACAACATGAGCAGTATACATTTGGCAAATAACCCAGTCTATCATGCTAGAACAAAGCACATTGAGGTGCACTATCACTATGTGCGGGAGAGGGTTTTACTAGGTCTTATTGATCTAGTTTATGTCAGCACAGAGGATCAGGTAGCTGACATATTCACAAAGGCATTGGGCGCAGAGAAGCTGCGCAAGTTCAGAGACCTGCTTGGTGTGCAGGAATTGGGATTGAGCTCGAGAGGGAGTGTTGAGATATCGAGCTCCACTCGTGATACGCCAGGGTGACCGTTGAGTACTTATGTCACCGACTTGTCAGTTGCAGATGCGGTTGGTACACCGCCGATGAATAATAGCTACATGATAGCTATCCTTATCTACTTTAGTTCGTGGCTGAGTTAGTATACCACCTTAGTTAGTTGAGTTTGGTTTTGAGACCCATATAGGGTTCTTCTATTTCTTTGTAAGAGAGTTCTTTTTGGCTTACACAACTAAGAAGAGGAAAACTGTTTTCAGCCTCCACCCTTGTGTGTATTCCCCCATTGTGCAAGCAAGAAAGCTACAAGTGAGACTCCTTCCTTCTCTCCCACAATCTTGACATGTACAAATCTTTGAATATCTTACTAAAGTGGGCCCCTCTTTACCATGACTATGGAAAGATGATGAAGATTTGAGGATGATCTCTATAATACCTCAAGGAAAAGGAAGGAGCAAAGTGCTAATGAAAGAGGAACTTCGTAAGTTAAATGTATTTTGTGTACTTAACAACGAAGTAATGGCAAATGGGTGACACTATATAAAGAAACAAGGGCAAGAAGAGTAAGTGAAAGGCAAACATTTTGTGCTAGACATGGACGTAATGTCCCATATCCAGAATATTTAAGCGCGCTTCCACGTAATATTAATATAAATTGGCTACATGAAAATGGAGAATATGGAAAAAGAGGAGGCGATTGATATATCTCAAGAGGAGTTGGAATACGCACAAGGTTGCTTATCAAAGATGAGACATACTTATAATTAAATTATCTTTAGTTATACATGATATAATAATTTCACATGTTTCATCTTTAACTAAATCATTAATATGATCTCAACAATGTACTACTAGTGCACATTGCTCAATGCTATTTGGTGTGAAGGCAAACATTTTCGAACTCAATGATGATAAGAGAAATACCTAGGATTGTGATATCCTTGCAAACTTCCAGGATACTAATGGCACCATGGAAGGTTATTGTGGCTTGATCCAAGACATTTTGAAGCTTAATGGAAGGTTATTGTGGCTTGATCCAAGACATTTTGAAGCTTAACTTTAGGCAATTTTTTTATATGTGTACTAGATGTGAAATGGTTTAAAGAAGTAGTAACAACGGGTGAGCATTGCACAATTAGACGTCATCCAAGTGGTTTTGTAGTGATTGACTCTACAAAATTTCACCAAGGCAAGAATGACACATTCGTACTACCTCAACAATGCGAGCAGGTATATTAGAAGCTATTTATTTTCATATATATTACTTCTTAATACATTCTCAAAATACAATAAATATCTAAGTTGCTTACTTTTTGTTTTTTAAATGCAGGTTGTGTACCACCCAATGGTAAATAATAACCGATGGTGGCATGTCATCCCCATATCTAATCTTTCAAAACCAATATATGGCAATGCTACCAACATAGAGATAGTTGATGACAATCCAACAATCAATGATGATGCACATGATGATGCCATGATCGATGATATACATGATGCAGTGGAAGATGATCCCTGCGAGGATATTCAAAGAAGCGCAGAAGAGGATAACAATATGGTTGCAGATGATGATGAAGAAATTGAGCATAGCAATACATATGACAGTGGGATAAACTTATTTGTTTTATTTTCTATTGGTAACATAGACCTAGAGGTAGATAGACTAGCAAGGGCTGATCTCATTCAAGATGAGATTGATCATTCATTGTGGCATATATAATTATTAGCTTTGAATGATTGGATGTATATTTGTAATACTCAGAAAGAAGTAAAGTTGGTAATGTATTCAAAAAAATACTAGATGTTAAGATGTTTGGTCATATTTAGGGACTTTATGAGAAATGAAAAATATGTGTGTTTATTTTCGCATCTATAAGCGCGTTTAAAAACGCGGGTATATAGACACGTTTTATATACTAGCGCCAATAGACGCGCTGATAAACGCGTTGATAATCACTCCCGCTATTTTGCGTGTACAGTGCACATCTATAGGGCCTTTCTCTTGTAGTGCATTATAATGTGAGACATGTGTTAAAGGTACATGAATGCTGGAAGAATTACTACCCTAGAACAAAGCTAAGGACATGGAAAAGAAGGGCAAGGGCTGTGTGGACCAATACCCCTTCTCGAAGGCTTAATCTAGTGCTTTGAAAAGTCCTAATTAATAAGTTTCCTACTTTGAGCAAGATAACTAAGTTTGCCAAGGTTTCACCTATGTGCGTGTTATGCAAAAAGGAGGAGGAATCTGCCCAACATCTACTTTGGGTTTGCATTGATGTCACGTGGCTATGAAAGGCTTTAAGTAGTTGGGCAGAGAAGGCAAGACTACGGGCTAAAATTGATGCAAGGGGAGCCCTTTTCGGTGATTTTGGGCCTATTCGAGAAGCCAAGGCACCTCTCTAAAATGCCCTTTATCCCAACAACCTCCCCTCTTAAGGCAATGTGGCCAAAGGTCTCAGGTAAGTTACTCATGAATATATGTGTGCATCACATGGGTTCAAAATAAGGTATTTTTAAAATACATTTTTTACATACAAAAGGGTATAATATAAAAGGGTTGTTTACAAATTGAATAGAAAAGGGTTATATTTTATTTTTAAAAAACAATAGATAATGATATTTATAATTAGGCCTTGAACACACGTGATATAAGTGATAAACATATAGTAACTTCCACGAGCCAAAGGTAGAGGAAAATAATTAGCTAAGTCTAAGTATGTACAAAGCTAATGTTTACCGTACCACAGAATGTTTACCGCGGCACAGAGGAACGGAAAATGGAGCAGAAGTGCTGGAAAAAATGGAAGAAGGAGACAACTAAGAAGGCATAGGACAAAGGAAGAAAAAGACGTCCTGGATGGAGATCAGACTTTGAAAATTTGAATGAGGTGTCGCCTCAAGAAAAGAAAAGAGTAAAAGCGCGCATTAAATACGAAGGCACTCCCGAATCCTTGTAAAAATAGCGCTGGGCTCAATCCTGTGCAAATTGTATACATTAGTGGGAACATGATAAGTTAGAATGGTGGGAAATAGGAAAAGAGGGCCTAGGCTAATGGCAGCCATGTAAAAAGTGGGGATGACCGCCCAAAAAGTAGGGCATGTATATAAAGTTCAAAAGTGAATGAGAAGTTCATTCTTGGGTGTGGCTAAAGCTTCTTCTTCTTCTTCTCTTATTTCTTACATTCATGCTTGTGCTTGAGTGAGGGATTGAGGGAGTGTGAGGGAGTGAGGGAGTGAGTGTGTGAGAGTAAGGGGTCGTGGAGAAGAAGCTCCCCATCTTCTCTCTTCATCTTCCTTTCTTTTCTTCTCTTCTCTCTTCTCGCGCGGCTATGGAGGATGGAGCTTGACGGAGGGGGCTTGAGGTTGCTTGAGCTCGCCATGAGGATCGTGGAGCTACCAGAGTGCAAGAGAGAGGAGGGAACTCGATTGAGTATCAAGGTAAGCTCACTACACACGCAAGGTAGGCATTACACATCGGCTATGTGAGAGGTAGCCCGGCCGCTCGACTTGAAACGCTTGATCAATAAGTGGTCCGTAGGTCTCGAGGTAGAGCTCCGTAGCTCCCCTACATTTTGGTTCCGTTGCGGGGATCGACAGAATCGAGCCTTGAGTACCATGTGCATGGAATCAAGCATAGCAATAGGGTTTGCAGCCTGAACCGGTGCTTGAGATAGTTAGGAGATTTAGGAGGTTTTAATACCTGGAGCAAGTAAGTATTTTGATTTTTTTTTGAATATTAGAGTAGGACCATCCATCTCTATCTCTATTTTTTATTTATGTTGCATTAGGTTAAGTGTAGGATAGGAAAAAGAAGGAAACAAAAGGGTTTTGCTACTGCTGGAGATAGGAAAGTAGGGGCATAGATTCAAACATCTGGCTGGAAGAGTGTGCAAGATTAATCTCTGAGTCTACAACAAGCTGGGATTAGGTAATAAGGGAGCCCAGTGAGCTTGAGAGCCAGGAGAGAGCAAGAGAGAGAGAGAGCTACGGGAAATCGTGAAGTGCTGATCGATTCGAGCGCCACATCGCTTCGAGGTATGCCAAGCGGTTCCCTCTGTTGCTTTGCATATATTTGGAAGGCATGGCATGATTCGGTAGAGTAGACGTTGACCTAGAGGCATCGCGCGCAACTCACGGGCCATCGTTCATGCCGTCGGACCAGTATGTTCGAGTCTCAGAATAGGACTGTCCAATTTCAGTAGTCGGACTGTTCGACTTCGAAAATTGGACCACTTGTCTGATCCGATCTCCAGAATCGGACCAGCCAAAAATCAGACCACTTGTCCAATCCGATCTCCAGAATTTGACCAGCTGAAAATCAGACCACTTATCCAATTCGATTCCCAGAATCGGACCCGATGTCAAAGTCAGGCCACGTATCCTAGTCTCAGACTTAGACCACTTGACCCATTGAATTACTTGGACCACCCTTGTGTAACTAGGGAAGTCGGACCTAAGTAAAATTGGACCCGCCCGTCCGATTGCTATAATCAGACCAGCCTGTCCGATCGCTAGAATCGGACCATCCCGTCTGATTCCTAGAATCGGACGAGTTCACTAGAGTTTGAATAGAAGGTTTTTAAACCTCTCCCATAGTTCTTGTCACCTTGGTCACATCTTTGATCCCCCAGGGAACCCAGTTTAACCTTAGAAGCTAGAGGCCAGATAGGGTGACCAAAGATTCACCTTGAATAGCTAGACATTGGGCAGACCAAATTTGGAATTGGACGTGACATTCGATGACCAACCAACCAACTAACCAACCGTGAAGCAGAATAGAGAATGCAGCAGGGTCTTTAAGTAAAAATTTAGATCGGCTAGAACCTGCACTTAGAACCACATCAGACTACGAACTTAAGGGGTAGGATGGAGTCTGCATTGAGCATTTCGTGCATCCTCACCTCACTTTTTGATTTCATCACCTAAGGTGCACTACAAGGAAAGGAAAAGCCTATTTTCGCACTAAGCACTAGAAAGCACGAAGCACAAGTTGTGGATAAGATTGACGACTATTTCCAATAGCAAGGAGCTCATCAAGAAACATAATAACATCAAAGAACCCACTACTAGGAGAAGATCCCAAAACATAGTTGGCTACTAGAGAGCCCCATCATTAGGACCCTAAGAGGACACAAAGATCCAAAAGGCAACAACATAGAGGATCGGACGCTACCGGAGTTACTCAAGTTGATCGACGACCTTGTGGAGTTGGAAGTGGGAGCAATGTTAGGATCACAAGACAGACAAGGAGAGGACCAACTGGACTTGGGAGAATTCCCAGTCATGGTGCAGGAGTTAGTCAATGGGTATGACTTGTTGGCTAGGACGGTAGTTTAGGGTAGGCCAGTAGAGGAAGTGGTAGCAACCCTAGAAGAGGAAAGAAAGGTGATCAAAAGGGCGTTAGAGAGCATGATAACCTATAACCACAAGCAAAAGGCTAGGAAACTCCAACAAGTCGTAGATATGTACGAGGCCTAGCCCTAGCTGGAGCAGCCAAAGTAGGACCAAATGCAGAGAGAGAGAGAGCAGTGGAGGCTGACTTATCATTAAGTGAACTTGTAGCCAGGCGGCTCATGGACAACACGTCCGCTGAGCATAGTGCAGTAGCCTTAACCACAGCATTACTCTCGGGATTAGGGGTCATGCAAGGGGCAAAGGGGCAATCTAGGATCCCTGTAGTGGCAAAGCAACTAGACAAGTATAAGCCTAGCAACGACCCATATAGCTTTGTGGAGCAGTTCGAGCAAGTTTGCGAAGCAAACAATCTCACGGACCTTGCACAACGCTCTCAAGCTTTTGGACTGTGTTTAGGTGATAAGGGGAGAATTTGGTGTACTAGTCTAGATGTAGCCGAGCGCATGAACTTTGCCTATCTTAAAGACCATTTTATCAAGAGGTTCTCTTAGGCAGGATACTTTGACAACCTCATCATCCGATTGATGAATGTTATTCAGAGGGAAAAGGAAGACGTAAGAGACTACGTCACTCATGTGCATAGCCTCTTCAAGAGAATCCCGGCCAATGAGCAACCTAACGAGAAGGCTGTGTCTACGTTGTTTATAAATGGAATCCAAAGCGAGGAGCTCTACAAGGCCTTGGCTAGTAACTCCACCCTACGCAGAGATGTGTTAGCTCGGGTTTTTGAAGAGGCAATAAGGGTGGACAATCAGCTTAGGGAGCGAAGCATGAGCAACTCCAGTCATGATAGTACAAGCCAGAGAGCTTCAGAGCGGACAACGACGTTGGGAGAGAGAGAGAACTCTAGCATATGGGATAAGGAAAAGGGTGTTGACCAAGGACAAAACCTGGCTGAGGTAAGAATGGAGCTTGCATGATTGCAAGAACAAATAAGGAAGCCTACGCGGACTCACGTGCAGTGTATACACTGTGGTGGAAACCACCCTCCCAACCGAGTGTGTCAAGATCCTAGATCTAGGCCATGTTTGAACTATGGTAGGTTCGGTCATGACGCGTTGCACTGCAAATTGCCCAGGAGGTTCCCATATGCGTAGCAATACAATCCTTCATACTTAGGCAATAGGCCATCTAACTTCTTTGGCAGGGGAGCGTAGCTGGCGCTTCCAGCACCAAATGACGCGAGACTAGCCATTCCTAGGCTAGAGATGAACCCAAGAGGCATACCCAGACCACCAGGATCCTATGTAACCCAATCACCGAGTGACGCTCCTGTTCACTATGTGGAAGAATCTAGTGAAGAAGAAAGCTACATGAACCCATACATCTCCTATGACAAGGAAGGCAATCCAATCCTGATGGACTATCGACTGGTACCGGTGATGTCCTGGGCAGAGGAAGAGGTAGAGGCTTTGGAGGACCAAGCCAGGATCCAATCTCATGCTGGATTTGCGGTCACCCAGGCCATATTTCATCACGCTGCCCGGAAAGGCAACATGCAAACGAGAATAAAACTGACCTTCGATGCAGGGAGTGTGGGATCACACACGTGTTTCCTGACTACCCTAGATGGAAACCATCAGCCAGTTCTGCCAACGTGCCCTCCATGCCCTTGGGACTATTCGGTGTGGAGACCTTTGGTGGGGAGTATACGCCCATCCCGCTGCATGTCATGATGCGAGCACAAACAAAACGAACAGGTATCTCATTGCTTGGGGCAAGTAACCTGGATGTAGCCTCGTTGGGAAAGAAAAGCCAGAGGAGAAGGAGAAAGAGAACAGGTGCAAATATTACCCTTAAGACTAAGGAAGCTACAACCTTAGTGGCAAGAAAGGGGGTCACTGATGCCAAGGAAGAGACCTCAACTCCTAAGACAGCAAAACTAGGGAGTGCCAAGGTAGGGGAATACCCCCATCCCAGATGGCAACTCGAAGCTATAGCCAAAGTTAAGGAGTGGGTGAGGGAAGCCCAAGAACACCTTAAAGATGTAGAACCCATACTGGAAGACCAAATGGAAGACCTCTCTAGTGTAAGCATACCCGTTTCGCAATCGCGACCTCAATTGAGGAACGTACCCACACCACGAGAGATGCCATAGAGGCAAAACCAAGGAGAAGCTTGTCAACAAGCTAACCAGGACATATGGCCAAAGAATGGTGACCAAGGAGGAAGCCAACTACCTAGCAACCTCCTCACCACTTTAGTAACCACCCGAGCGACCGTGAGCCTAGTAGATTTGCTTAGGCAGCACCCTCCCTTATGGAAAGAATTAAAGCACTGGGTGAAGGGAAAGGGGGAGCATACTGCCGCTGACTTGCAAGAGCAGGATGCAGCCATGCAAATTCTAAGTTTGACGCTGCACTCAATTCCAAGGTCACTGCACATCAACGCTTTCTGGGAAGACACGGAGATGCATGCAGTCCTACCTATTTTAGCCTTGGGGAATGCAACATGAAAAGGAATCATAGACAGTGGCGCCGGGGTCAGTGTCTTGAGCCACGCAGTTCTACAGGCCTAGGAAAACCGACCTGTGGAAGCAGCTAGGTTTAATGTTACATTGGCCAACAGAATGAAGGTCAGACCATTCAGCATCCCAAAGAACTAGCAAGTGAAGGTCGCAGGACTACAGTTTTCTGTAAACTTCATTGTCATGAAGGGTGTGGACTACGACAGACTGCTAGGCCGACCCTAGATGAGGAACGCGCGAGTTGTTGGAAGATTGGGAAAACAACCTCATCTTTTTGGGGAATAGGACGGAAGAGGTAAGGGTTGAGATGGACACCTAGAAGACTACCCCAACCAACCTCGATGCTATCTCATGTCAAGATTGTGGGAGAGAAGGAAAGAGTCTCACTTGTAGCTTTCTTGCTTGCACAATGGGGGAATACACACACAGGTGGAGGCTGAAAACAGTTTCTCTCTTCTTAGTTGTGTAAGCCAAAAATAACTCACATACAAAGAAATAGAAGAACCCTATATATGGGTCTCAAACCAAACTCAACTAACTAAGGTGGCATACTAACTGAGCCACAAACTAGAGTAGATAAGGATAGCTGTCATCTAGCTATTATTCATGGGCGGTGTACCAACCGCATCTACAACTAACAAGTCAGTGACATAAATGCACAACGATCACCCTGGCATATCACGAGTGGAGCTCGATATCTCAACACTCCCCCTTAAGCTCAATCCCAATTCTTGCACACCAAGCAGGTCTCTGAACTTGTGCAGCTTCTCTGCGCCCAATGCCTTCGTGAATATGTCAGCTACTTGATCCTCTGTGCTGACATAAACTAGATCAATAAGACCTAGTAAAACCCTCTCCCACACATAGTGATAATACACCTCAATGTGCTTTGTTCTAGCATGATAGACTGGGTTATTTTCCAAGTGTATACTGCTCATGTTGTCACAATAAATGACAACTGGCCCATCTATAGGCTGATGCATATCATAAAGTAGCTTATGCAACCAAGATACCTCACATGCGGCCATTGCTACACCCTTGTACTCAGCCTCTGTGCTCGACAAGGCAACTGTAGGCTGTTTCTTGCTGCTCCAAGTGACTGCAGCACTCCCAAAAGAGAACACATATCCACTCGTAGATCGTCTATCAGAAATACTACCAGCCCAATCAGCATCAGTGTATCCATGCAACTGTATCTGAACCCTAGTCTCATAAAATAGTCCATACTGCAATGTGGACTTCACATACCTGAGTATGCGTCTGGCCACATCCAAATGCGGTTTCCTTGGAGTCTGCATAAACTAACTTACCAATCCAACAACATAGCTCAAATCTGACCTGGTAATAGTCATATAAATCAAACTTCCTACCATGCGTCTGTACATAGTAGGGTCTTCGAGAAGCTCACTTGCATATGCGCTTAGCTTCACATTCTGCTCCAAAGGAACTGAATTAGGCTTACAGCCTGTCATGCCATATTTGGACAGCATGTCCAATCCATACTGCCTTTGCAAGAGCCGTATCCCACTTGGTGATCTAATCACCTCAATGCCCAAGAAATAACGCAGCTCTCCCAAATCCTTCATCTCAAACTTCTGCTTCAATAACATTTTCACATGAAGGATATCTTCATCACTATCACCTGTGATAATCAAATCATCAACATAAATGACAAGCAGGATAATACCTTTCTCTTTTTTTCTCACATAAAGTGTGAAATCTGCCTTGATAATCTGAAAGCCAATAGTGACAAGATATTGTCCTATCTTGTCAAACCATGCTCTACGTGCTTGCTTCAAGCCATACAAGGCTTTCTTCAACCTGCAAAAAAACTCAGGATGAACAGCATGCATATAATCTAGTGGCTGCTCCATATAAACCTCTTCTTGCAAATCACCATGCAAGAAGGCATTCTTTACATCCATCTAATGTAAAGACCATCCCTTTGATGCAGCCATAGCAATGACTGCTCTTACGGTTGCCATCCTTACAAGCAGACTGAATGTTTCTTCATAATCAATGCCACATGTTTGTGCATACCCCTTGACTACTAATCTTGCCTTGTATCTATTCACAGAACCATCTGCATTGTGCTTCACCTTATAAACCCACTTACAACCAATTGCATTCTTATCTTTAGGCAAAGGTACCAATTCCCATGTAGCATTTGCTTCCAAGGCATCCATTTCTTCATCCATGGCTTTCTCCCATTTTTCTTTTCCCATGGCTTGCTCAAAAGAAGTGGGTTTTTGTTCCTGTATCACTTTGACCATATAGGCATAGTTGGTTGTAAATCCATCATATTTCAGCCTATCCACAGGATACCTAGCTCTGGTAGACCTGCGCAAAGTAGGTTCACTCCTAGGTGCTCTCAAAACATCCCTGGTCTTCCTTACTCTAGGTGTAACAATAGAAGAAATACCCAACTCATCATCAATGCTCTATTCTGAGCCACTAGATTCACCATCCACATAAGAGTGACCTCCATTCACATCAAACATGGGCTGATCTACCTTCTCTTTTCCTTTTCGTGAAACCTGCATACCACTATCTACATTGTTTTGAGGAGATTCTCCTAATCTCAATCTGCCTGTCCATGGCGAAGAATGTGAACCACTGCTAGAGGACACTCCAGGTCCACTAATATTTTGTGACTGCTGCTGTGAATTCTGTGCAGCATTACCATTTTGTGCATCTACATCATCAATCACATTTACTGGTTTATACTAGCTACTCATCTCATCAAAAACAACATCTTTGCTCACTATAAACTTACGAGTAGAAGGGTTATAGCACCTATAACCTTTCTGCTATTTGCAAAGAGTAACCAATAAAGATGCACTTCTCAACTTTTGGATCCAACTTGGATCTCAACTCATCTGGCACATGAACATAAGCAATGCAACCAAAAATTTTCAAATGAGAAATATCTGATTTCCTACCAGTATACCTCTCCTCTGGAGTCATCCCTTGTATTGCTGCAGTGGGAGTCCTGTTCATTATGTAGACTATTGTAGCAACTGCTTCAGCCCAGTAAAAATCTGGCAAGTCTTTTTCATTGAACATGGCACGAGATACCTCTCCAATATGCATGTTTTTCCTTTCTTCAATTCCATTTTGTTGTGGGGTATGACTGCATGAATATTGCTGCTTTATGCCATGCTCCTGCAGAAACCTTGCAAACTCATTTGAGAGGTACTCTCTCCCTCCATCTGACCTTAGGCATTTTATTTGCAAGCCTGTTTCTTTTTCAACCATAGCTTTAAGAGTTTTGAAATGCCCAAAAACTTCACTTTTCTTTTTCATAAAATACACCCAAACTTTTTCTATTATAGTCATCAATAAAAGTGACAAAATAATGACAGCCTCCAAGAGATGCAGCTTTATTAGTCCACACATCAGAGTGGATTAATTCCAATGGCTTCTTACTCTCTTGAACATGTCTAGGAAATGGTTTCCTTGCATGTTTTCCAAACTCACAGGCTTTACATACCTTATGCATTTTTGCAACCTTGAATTTAGGCAATCTTGTAACAATATTTTGGGCTTGCATTGATTTAAGTCGTTGTACATTAACATGACCAATGCGTTTATACCAGATATCAATATCTGCAACTACACCGGTCCCATGTGCAAACATTGTTGCACTCAATTCAGGCATGTCTGCATCCAACGTAAAAATTCTGCCCTTCTTCTTTCCTTTTTCTATCAACCGACCTTTATTTTTCATATCCTCAACAAAGCATCCATGAGAATTAAACCTACAAGCCTTGCTCAACCATTTGACCAACAGAAACCAGGTTCTTGGTGATATTCGAGACATGAAATATATCCTATAGGTATTTCTTTTTCCCATCCTGCATAGACAAAGGAATTTTTCCAATCTGCACAATAGGATGTGCAGTATCATCACCAGTCTCCACAAATCCCAGTTTTTTCATTTTCCTTGCATCCTGCATCCATTCTGCATGACCTGTCATGTGGTTTGACGCACCTGAGTCAACATACCACACTTCGTTGCTTTCTTCTGCACTTGTCACAGAATTATTCATGTGCTGCACCATAAACAAATGCTCATTTCTGTCATCACCCTGTCTACTAGAAGATGCATAATTCCCTTATTGCAATTTTCCATTCATGATATCATTCTGCTTTTCATAGCAGTCTTTAGCCATATGACCCATTTTACCACAGTAGTAGCATTCAACATTCTTGTTTGCATTTTGGCCTCTTTGCCATCCACCACGACCTCTTTGGCTCCCCCTGCCTCTAGAGTTACCACGTCCTCCTCCATAGAACTGGTTTTCTTGAGTTTGCTGCATATTCTGATTTCTACCACGGCCTCCAGATCGGCGTCCTCTACCTCTGCCTCTACCTCTTCCAGCATTTGAGTAGAAGACAGTTTCTTTTGAAGTTCCTCCTGAAGAAGATGCACCATCATTTCTCTGCTCCTCAAAAATTAGAAGAGCAATCAACTCCTCAAAATCAGAAAATCTTTCACGGATGGAAATGGATGTTCAGAACTATGCATAATCCTTTCCTAGACCATTCAAGGTCACGGAAACTAAATCATCATCTTCCACTGGCGACCCAATGGAAGCAAGTGCATCTGCAATCTTCTTCACCTTCGTGTGGTAGTCATTGATGTTCATACTTTCTCTTTGCACATTGTGCAACTCTTGCTTGAGCTGCATTTTCCTAGCTTGCGTATTTGTGCTATACATTTTTGACAAAGTATCCCATGCCTCCTTTAGCGTACTTACATCCTGAATATGCATAATCATAGAGTCTGAAATACTGATAGACAGCCAGTACATAACTTTTCTGGCTCTCTCGTGCCATCCTTTAAATGCCTGCATTTGCTGTTGATTGGGAATATCAGGAAGAACTGGTTCTTCTTCATTTCCTGCAACGAATTTCCAATATCATTTTCCCATAAGGAAATTCGTCATTCTAAACTTCCATGCTTGGAAGTTGTTCTTGTCAAGCTTTTCAGTGACAATCTGTGAAAGAGAATCACACGCCATTACAGAACACTGTAAAAAATTTTGTCACTGCAAAAAACACAGCTTCAACCTCACAAGGGAAAATCTGCAAAACTGACAAAAGTGGTATTTGACCACACAGTCACTTCCTAGTGACGATTTTGCATCAACAAGCAACAAGGATGATTCTGTAACTCCCAATGTCTCTGCGCACAGGCATACGATGCAATGTCTATAGTAACTTTTCACCGACCTGTAGAACAGTGGTCGCACAGCATAAAATAGGGACAATTCATGAGTGCGTGCAAAAAACTTCCGCCTCCAAAATAGGCCCGAAATGGCCTCAAATCAAAAAAACAGAGCAAACTAGGGCTAAAGCCCTATCCCGTAGCATAAACTACCCTCTTGCTACACCGCGAAGGGCGTCTCAATCTGAGACAATGCACTCTTGCACTTTTCGGCTGTGCTACCTGCACAGACTTGCTCCCAAACTCGAGAAATGAAAGCAACACTGGTCCTCTTACCAGAACACCACAACTTGGTTTGCCTTCTTGAGCTCCTTACCATGAACAAGGCTTTGATACCATGTCAAGATTGTGGGAGAGAAGGAAGGAGTCTCACTTGTAGCTTTCTTGCTTGCACAATGGGGGAATACACACACAGGTGGAGGCTAAAAACAGTTTCCCTCTTCTTAGTTGTGTAAGCCAAAAAGAACTCACATACAATGAAATAGAAGAACCCTATATATGGGTCTCAAACCAAACTCAACTAACTAAGGTGGCATACTAAGTGAGCCAAGAACTAGAGTAGATAAGGATAGCTGTCATCTAGCTATTATTCATGGGCGGTGTACCAACCGCATCTACAGCTAATAAGTCAGTGACATAAATGCACAATGGTCACCCTGGCATATCACGAGTGGAGCTTGATATCTCAACATCTCGACCATGCTAAAAGGTGATGCCCATGCAAGCAAAACCTATGGGTCATTGACCAAGTACATCCCCTGCCCTGAGGACGAGAGGGATTGGATGCATATCTTGGCAACCGTTGACCTACCATTCTCAGATGAGGAAGAGTTGTATAAGCAAGCTGCTAAATCACCAAGCATGCCAGAAAAGGAGCCCACAGTGCCACTCTGCATGATGGCAGGAAGCTCACGTGACCCAGGGAGACTGGTCTCGTTCCATATCCCCACCAACAAGCTCGAGCTTCAGGAAATCGTAGAGTGCGTGACCAATAAACTGAAAGGCAACAAGGCAGCTAATCTAAAACCCCTAAGCGATCTCTTGGCTCGGCATGAGTGGAAATGGACTAAAATTGACAATCTTGACCTATTATACAATTGGGCTTTAGTCGCCGGTGAAGAGGAGATTGGAGAGGAAAACCTGGGGGATGACGAGCAGTCAGAGGGGCAAGATTCTGATGATGAGGGGTATCAGCAGTGTTGCTCTGTGGGGGATGAGAGCGAAGAGGAGTTAGACACAATAAAATATGACACTAAAGGGAGAACAATCGAGCAGATCAAGGCAGACTCTAGGTCTAGAAGGAAGGTCAAAATAAAAAAGGAGTCATGCTGACGGAGTGCGATAGGTCCTAGTTGAAGCACATGGGAATTGTGGATTATGAGTAGGCAGGGATGACGCAATCACACTGGTAGCTCCAATAGTGAAGACGGATTCACTACTGAACTACGACCCCCTGGCGAAACTCCTTCCTCAAGCAAGGGATGTGAGTTTAACTCGGAGTCTGAAGTCAGTACAGAGAGTGATCCTGAAATACCCCAACCCTCTAAGGTCAGATGCACCAAAGGGGACTTGCCAGTCCACTTAAGGCGTAGACAGTTAAAGGAGGAGGCCAAGAAGCAAACTAAAGACTCAGAAGCAGAGAGGCAAAAGAAGCCGCAGGACCTCCCCAAACACTTCACGAAAATCAAGAAGGGTGATAGAGTGGTGGTTTTTCTAGGAGCAAAGAGACAAGGGAAAGCCAATGAACCAATTGAGGGACCTGCCAGGGAGGAGGAGGCTAGATTGGTTGCTCTCCTGCGAGAGTATGTCAATGTGTTTGCCTGGTCCTTGGAGGAACTGAGAGGAGTCGATCCTAGGGTTGTGACCCATAATATTCCAATGGTTCTAGAAGCAGTGCCAATGAAGCAGCGACCTTACCCTATGAATCCCAAACACGCCCATGCAGTGAAGGAAGAAATCGATAAGCTCATGAAGGCGGGATTTATATATGAGATCGAGCATACGGATTGGGTATCGTCCATACTGATCGTTATGAAAAAGAACGGTAAAATTCGGATGTGCATAAATTACAAGAAGGTTAATGCCGCTACGAAGAGGGATAACTACCCCTTGCCATATACAGAGCACATGCTAGAGAGGGTGGCAGACAAAGAAGCTTACAGCTTCCTGGATGGTTTCTTTGGCTATAATCAAGTGCAAGTGCATCGTGATGGCAAGCACAAGACTGCCTTTGCCATGGAGTGGGGTGTATTCACCTACATCGTTATGCCCTTTGGGCTAATGAATGCACGTGCAACCTTTCAACGATTAATGTGCACCATCTTCAAGGATATGCTACGACGCGAGTTAGAGGTATTCGTAGACGACTTGTGCATACACTCTAATTGGGCCAAACACTTAGAGAGGTTGAGAGCTGTCTTCGAACGATGTCGGTTATACAAACTCTCGTTGAACCCCTTGAAGTGCGAGTTCTGGGTGAAGCACTGATGTATCCTAGGGCAGGTAGTGTCAAGGAGTGGCATTGCCACCGAATTCTCAAAAGTCAAGGTCATTGTCGACCTCCCACCACCCATCAACTACAAGGGCATTCAGTGTTTCTTAGGCCAAACGGGATACTACTGACGCTTTGTACTGAACTACGCGCTGATTGCTAGACCATTGTACAAGTTGCTGATTGTATTCGAGTTGACTGAGGAATGCCAACATGCATATGAACAGTTAAAGAAGGCTCTCGCCACTGCACCAATCTTGTGAGCCCCAGTCTGGAGTGTAACATTCCATGTACACATAGATGCCTCTAAGTTTGCTATCAGAGTTGTTCTATGCCAGCCTGGTGAACATTTTGATTACCTTGTGAGCTTTGCCAGCAGGCAGCTCACCGAAATGGAGATGAACTATTCCACTACAGAAAGGAAAGGACTAGCCATGGTGTTTGTTGTAAAGAAATTTAGGCAATCTGTTGGCCACACCCTACATCTTTTTCATTGACCATCAAGCCTTGCTATATCTTGTGAACAAGCCCTGCCCTACAGGTCACATAGTGAGATGGTTACTTCTCCTATTGGAGTTTGATTTCTCGGTGGTTGTACATAAGGGAAAGTAGCACTACATGGCGGATCACATGTCCCGCCATGCATACCCATAGGGGAAGCTACTGGATAAGGCATACCTGACGACTTACCGAACGCGCATCTCTTTGGCTTGTCTAGTGAAGGAGACTTGTTAAGGGCTGATTTGACACCATATTGGGCCGATGATGTAGTCCAAGTGCTAGAGAATGGTTTGCCTGAGAGGCCTATTGAGAAAGCCAAGCTAAGGAGACTTATCTTAAAAATCCAACCATACCAACTGATCACTGGCCAACCGCCCGTAAGGTGATACAATCCCAACTATGGTGGCCCACCCTATTCTGTGACGCCGCTAAGTTCGTCAAACATTGCGATGAGTGCCAGAGGACTAAGGTTCCCATGCGCAAAGATAAGATGGAGTTGACCCCCGTAATAGTGCGACAGCCCTTCAAAAAATGGGGCATTGA
Source organism: Lygodium microphyllum (assembly GCF_053477565.2). Taxonomy (NCBI): domain Eukaryota; kingdom Viridiplantae; phylum Streptophyta; class Polypodiopsida; order Schizaeales; family Lygodiaceae; genus Lygodium; species Lygodium microphyllum. Next base: position 24,306,649 of record NC_141154.1, read on the forward strand.
CTTCATCGGACCTATCAGTCCTGTGGTGCAATACTCCCAGGCACGCTACATCATTGTGGCAATAGATTACCTGATGAAGTGGGCAGAGGCAAGAGCCACTAGAAAGAACGATACTAGAACCACTGCGAAGTTCCTGTGGGAGCAAGTCTTTTCACGGTTTGGTTGTTCAATCAAACTAGTGAGTGATCAAGGCACGCACTTCATTAATGAAGTGATATCCCACCTGCTCTCAACCTTCCTAATCATTCACAGAAGGTCCTCTCCCTATTACCCTCAAGCAAATGGCCAAGTGGAGTCCACAAGTAAAATCCTAGTCAACGTGCTTACTAAGATAGTATCCACATTACGAAGAGACTAGGATAATAAATTGATGGCGGCCTTGTGGGCCTATCGGACAGCTTATAAGACGACTGTCGGGTAAACCCCTTTAGGCTGACCTACGGAACGGAGCCCATTCTACCTTTAGAGTTCTTTGTCCCCAGCTTAAGAATATCAGCGAGCATTGGGAGGGAAGAGAGGCTTGGACTAACCGCTTAATGGAGTTAGAGCATCTCACAGAGACCCGACTTTTAGCCACCCACGCTCTGATCTGTGAGAAGGCACAATGAAAGATGTGGTTTGACAAGCATGTCAACCAGCGCAACTTTGATCAAGGAGACCTTGTCCTACTCTACTCGATGAAAGATCACAAAAAAAAAATGAAATTTCGAGGACTGGGACTTTTTCGGGTGCGTGCAATTAGTAGAACGGGCAATGTCGAGTTGGAGACGCTCGAAGGGGAAGGAATAGGCTTATTCAATGGTAGTCACATGAAAAAGTACTATCCTCCTTCCCATCCATTACATGAGCCACCTGTGCATGAAGCTCCTGTCAACGTCTGCGGGGCCACAATTACCGAACTAATAGATCAAGATGAAGAAGCAGTAGCACCCGCCTACCTACGAATCACGGTCACCGCAGAACGGACGTATTCTTTTGATGCCCTGATCGACGAAGGTGCCGATCATAATATCTTAACGCATGACCATTGGACACGCATTGTTCAGCCTAAATTACAGCCCACAAACTCGAAACTTAGTCCATTTGGGGGCAACACTTACTCTCTCTTAGGAAAATGCCAAGTGGTTGTCTCCATCGAGTCTAAAAGCATCCCAGTCATCTTTTATGTGTTACCAAACACTAAGGGGGCTGGTGATAAATCACTACTAGGCCGCACTTTCAAAAAGCAGACAAGCTACAATGTGGACTATAACCTAGATCGCATCCATCTTACTGTAGGCAATGTGTGCATACTAACTACTTTCAGCAAGGGCCATTGTTGAAGAGCACCCTGCCATGGCACAAATAAAACCACGAACCGGCTAGGTAGAGGCTGCAAATACATTGCTGGCCACAAAAACCTGCAAGAAAACTCTCCTTCTTCTCAGCAAGAATCCATACTCTCCGAACACACAAGAGGAAGGCACACAAGAAATTGAACAATTCTTCCATCCTCACCCTCTTCCTCTTCCTCACTCTCCATTAGATTTGACAAAGGAGCACAAGAGAGAAAAGCAAGAACAATAAAGATGAGAGTTGTGCCAAAATGAGAGAGGGAGAAATGAACCGTGAGAGGAGAAGATAAAGGAAGACAGAGGGTGTAACCACCTCAACCTCCCACCTCCCCAAATCCCACGGATGCAACCACCTCCTTTTCCTTTCTTGAGTTATAAAATTCAAATTTGCATACATTGGCTAAGGTCTAAGGACCTTTCAATTTTTTGAATGAGACAAAAGGGTTTGACCTTTCCTTTTCCTAGCAACATTTTTTTTAATGTGAGCCTTTTGGACTACACATTTTACATTGCTTCATATTTGAATTTTTGACAAAGGGGTACAAAAGCAAAGTGTTAATTTGCGAAGGATGTTTCCATGTTTAGCACATTTTTGTGCCTATATTTGCATTGATTTCCTAGTCATCTATATTTGCACTGATTTCTTGGTCATCATTTCCTCCCACGCTTAAGTGTGAAGCGTCTCCGCGAACAAAATTGAAGAAGAACCACGATCAGCACTTGCAAAAATCTTCATCTTCAATCTTCAGTCTTCATTTTCTTTGTATTGCCATTGGATAGAGAAAAGAAAATAATCAGACAATAGAAAAACACAACTAGGTCGTAAAGCCTAGGTAGCAAACACCCAAAACAACAAAAACACAAAGGATAGGGCTTTCCAACAAATTGAATGCAAGGCCAACGTCACTCTCAAGATAGGGAAGAAATAATAACCACACCATGAAGCGCATTAAAAACCCAAAGAAGATGTATAAATGAAACACGCCCATATAAAAGATATTGCATAAGAATTCGCCCACCCAATTAATTTGGAAAAGGAAAGGAAAGGTGAGTTTTATTTACGAACAACAACAAAAATAAAAAGAATTTGACAAAGAACAAAGTTATTGGTATTCTTGTGTGTATTGAGGAGTTTTTAGTTTTGGCTCAAATGTCATTTTAGAGAGGAACGAGATGCACGTGAATTGTCTTTAGAGAGGATTAAAGGGTCAATTTAAGATTGTCATTTTAAAGGTTTAAAAGTTTAAGATAATCAAAATTGAAAATAATCAAAGAAGATAAGGTCGAGCTAATTGCGCCACGTTGATGAGAAGAATAGGATTTCGCCTATTGTTGACGCAGTATGATGAATCGAGATAAGAGGAGAAAAGAGGAAGATGAGACAGATAATTTCAAATGATTAATGCTTCTCTAACCAGTATGATTTTCTACTGATGAAAAGTGTCGATGTCTTCAGATTGGGAGCGCTGCTCTGTACAGCCGATGACTGCAGCTACAATGATGACTAAGCTGCCAGGGAGAGCTCGTCTCACGCAAGCTGATAGGGTTTGTGCTAGAAAGATTTTTCTATGGGAGCCACCAGTCAGAAGTTGCCGTTGAGAGGGCAAGATCACAGTCGACAGAGCATGGGCGGAAAGTACAATGACCCCTTAAGTTTGACATTTGCAGGTTCATCAAATGATTTTTTTGGGACTAGACGAAGGCGTCCAACTGAAACTAAAAAGAGAAAAATGATAGTGCAGTCGATGAAGGAGAAGGAGCACAAAGAGGCCACTTGATCATCACAAGGGTGGATCGTTCCCACACATGAGGTCGAGGCTACTGGCAAGCTTGGCGAGGTTGGACTGAGGGTAAACCCAGTTGTGAACATAGGCAGCAGCAAGGGTAAGGATGATCCTTGTAATGGATACGAAATTTTAGATCCGAAAATTACTGCATCATGACCTCTTCGATTACCATTAGCAATTTCTTCTCTATCCTCTTCACTGATAGCACCACCTTCTTGTCATTCTTCTTTGACTTCAGATTTGAAATTGTAAAAGCCCATTTATTTCTTACAAGCTCCATAGCCACCCCCATTCCCGGCCAGTGCACCAAATAAAGAGCACCCTGCCACGGCACAAATAGAACCACGAACCGACTAGGTAGAGGCTGCAAATACATTGCTGGCCACAAAAACCTGCAAGAAAACTCTCCTTCTTCTCACCAAGAATCCATACTCTCCAAACACACAAGAGGAAGGCACACAAGAAATTGAACAATTCTTCCATCCTCACCCTCTTCCTCTTTCTCACTCTCCATTAGATTTGACAAAGGAGCACAAGAGAGAAAAGCAAGAACAATAAAGATGAGAGTTGTGCCAAAATGAGAGAGGGAGAAATGAACCGTGAGAGGAGAAGATAAAGGAAGACAGAGGGTGTAACCACCTCAACCTCCCACCTCCCCAAATCCCACGGATGCAACCACCTCCTTTTCCTTTCTTGAATTATAAAATTCAAATTTGCATACATTGGCTAAGGTCTAAGGACCTTTCAATTTTTTGAATGAGACAAAAGGGTTTGACCTTTTCTTTTCCTAGCAACATTTTTTCTAATGTGAGCCTTTTGGACTACACATTTTACATTGCTTCATATTTGAATTTTTGACAAAGGGGTACAAAAGCAAAATGTTAATTTGAGAAGGATGTTTCCATGTTTAGCACATTTTTGTGCCTATATTTGCACTGATTTCCTGGTCATCTATATTTGCACTGATTTCCTGGTCATCAATCGTGCACCTTCTTTAACTGCAGAGCCACTGATAGAGACCCCCATGACTAGGCCTAAGGAGAAGGGCATGGATATCATACCCCACAGTCCAACTACCAGAATCAAACCCACCCAAGCCATTCACATGGCCAAAGAGCCCACGTGCATATGGGTGCCAAAACGGCGAGGGCCACCTTCTGGTAGACCGCAGAAACATGCTTCTAAACGCAAAACCTATCAGTTGCAGCCTAAGTGGTAGCCCAGATGCTATCGACGTAGGCGCACTGCCATGCCACAATGGATATTGAAAGATCTCTTGTGAGCACAAGGATACTATGAGAGCAACCCTTGGATATGGGTGCCTAAGGGTGGACACTCAAGAAGCTCAACTCTGAGCAACCCCACTCCAGCTAGAGAGGCTGGCACATGCAAAGGACAAGTCGCAAAGAACATCGAACTAGCACGAGTGATGATTAAGGACCCCCAACACATTCATTGTCCCAAGCCGGATGTCCAGCACCATCCAGGTCAAAGGAGGTGCACACCCCCATGCCGACTCGAATAGAATGCAGCACGTCTCCTATGCCATGTAAGCCACCACAGCATCTCCAAGTGCTCCAGAGTGCAAATTCCCATTGGTGATGCCAGCAAGGGAATCACCACTGTCCAACCCAACTGCGCCATCACCACCAGCAGGTCTTAAGCCTTCGTATGAAAGACAATCTTTTCTTTCAATGGCCAAGGATCTCGTTGAGACCTCGGGGAATGATGTAGTGACATGCATCAAGGAGTTGGATGACACCTTCACTACATTCGCTAGAAGCTATGAGAGGCTTGATCTAGGACTTCTTGACGAACCACTCGCTTCTTATGTTCGCACGTTGCTGTGCACTTGGGAAGACTATGAGTTTATGACCATCAAATTTCCCAAAATTGCGGCCGAGCTAATCGCTAATGGAGAAATCTTAAAGGAGCAAGCCGTTCTTAGACAACTAGTCACCTCGTACCGCAAGCTTGCTCACTCTACACCTGAACAAGAACTAGAGGAGCTCACGCAGCTTGCCAGCTCTACTTCTCCATTCTTACAACTATGGTATGCCTTACGACTCCAATGCGAGAAGAAAGGTCGTTGGATCATGACCAATGCTGAGCAAAGGAGGGCAATCAAGACAATTGAATGCAACCCTACTTATGTGGCACCTCTTTCATTTAGAGTTTTGACCATTACACGCAACTTACACTTAGATGATCAGGTATTGGCCCATCCGTACATTGACCAGTTCCTCACAGAAACGGAGTTGCACGTTGCTAGTCGCCTCAACTCCGAGGACATCTTTCATGACGTCTTGACCTACATCACTCAAGCTTCCATACAACCATGCGAACTTGATCGTCATGCCCACTTTGAGTACAATCTTAACCTTTATACTTGGCTGTTGGCCAAGTAGCTCGCCCCATACAGCCCATGCAAGCCCTCCTCCTTCCCCCGCAAATCCTAAAAAGGATTCCCGTAACACTTAGGAAAAAGGGGGGGAAGAGAAAGTGACAACCAAGTGATGAACCAAGTGATGTAGCAAGAGGTGTAAAGGCTAAAAGTGCTCAACTGAATTCAAATAGGAAAGAAAGCAAGGAGGAAGTAGATGTTGGTTGTGAATTATTTCTAAGTTTCATCCCTCTAGATCCGCACAATGTCACACACATTTTTTCTTGGGATTTGCTAGGAATGAATCAAGTTGTAACTCTAACGTTGACTTGGGTGATGACAGACACCTACCATGGCAGGATAGGGTAGACTCCCATTTACGGAAGTGGAGCTGATGAAGTATGGAATCAACATCGAGACGTGGGGATTTAGCCAATTCACATTCAAGCATACCATGAATCTAGATGAAGCCATCTTGGAAGAGCCAGCCATGAGAGAGATTGGTGGACAAATGTAATCTCCAAAAGTACATAGAGAAGGTCGGGTAGGCAGTAGGCAGTAGACTATAGCATGTGCACAGATTTCTTAAGGAACTTCGATGAAGAGCTGCGGCACAGTCATAGTGAGGGCGGGTGATCAAGAAAGAAGGGTGCAAGTGCCCCTTAACGCAGAAATTATCGAGAGAGCCCTAGGACTTGTGCCCAAAAAAGAAAGACGCCCAAAAAGAGATGTGTATGCCATGTTGGGAGTCAGAAAAGAGGACGTGCACACGGTCGATGGAATTAGTCTAGCTGACATTCCAGACCCTGTGACGAGGATGCAGGCTAAGATGATACACTCTCTTTTCTCGAGCCACAGTTGCAACGCACTCATGAATAGAATCAACATGCCACTGCTGGAAAGCATTGCGGTAGGAGTCCGGAGGAGGTGGATTGGAACGGCTTTGTCCAGAAGACTATCAGTAGCCTCCCTTCTAGCTCCAGCTGCAGCACCAGCTGGTGGAGAATCTCCGGCCTCTACCACACGATCCACAAGAAAGAAACTTGCCATAAAAGCCTCTACAATTAGATACGGAGGTATCCTCACTGCAATCATTGACGAGGCTATCAAGGATGTCAGCATGAAGGAAGAGCAAGTTAAGCACCAAAGCTCACCACATCAGGAGGAAGAAGGCTCGAGCAAAAAGATGGCAAGCAGCAAAGGAGAGCCTGAAATACCACCCACTCGAACGGCCGAGCCTCAGAAGTAAATGAAGAACGGCAAGAGCTAGAAAAAGAAGAAGGAGAGACTAAGCAAAGAGGAGCAAGCCGAGGTGAAGAGGGCTCGAAGAGAGTCAAGGAGGGTGGAGGAGCAACGACGGAAGAAGGAGGAGGAAGAACTTGAAAGAGTTAGAGAAGAGTCAAAAAAGGCAAAAGAGGAAAGGCAAAGAAGGGCAGAGGAGGAAGCCCACGAGCTGAGGATGAAGGAATTGGCTGAGTTGGCAGAGGCCACTCGCAGATCTGTTGAAGAAACCCATGGAAGAGGAGAGATCAACCCCTTGAGCCCTCATCATGAGGCCAAAGCAAGTGGCAGCACGAGAGCAGCCCTAGGGATCGTAGGCAAGGGGAAGTCGCTGTTACATCCCCTGCCTTCCTCCTTCCTGCTGGCGCCAACAGACACCACAACTGCTCCATAACCCACGCCCTCCCTAGACATGGCCCAGCTGATGAGCATGATGCAGATGCTTGTTAGTAAAGTGGCTGAGATTGTCCCAGAGACTCGAGTGAAAAGACCTACCACAGCAAATCCTGAGTCCAGGAAAGACCCAAAACAGCAAAAGCTAGAAGTGTCAACCACCACGGCTTCTATTCCCATGCCACCTAGTGCGGATTACGATGCCTACGTGGCTGAGCTCCTGGCGCAATTGGATAAAGCAAAGGAAGACAAGAAGGTGGCCCTGTTGGAGCTGGAAAAGGAAAGGGAGACTTTGGCAGCCCTGAGACTTGAAGTTTCAAGGTAAGGAGCCAATCAGCAAAGGGAGGTAAAAGTGCTGCAAGATCAGCTGGAGGCAAAAAGAAAGAAGCCCAGGATAACGAAAGTCGCCTGAGACAGAGGCTACAAAACAAAGAACAAAACCTGATGGCTGAGCAGCGAAGCTTAAAGTTGCTAGTGTAGCAATATGCTGACCTAGAACAAAGAACGACTAGACTAGAAGGGTATGGACAGTTGGCAGCTCAAGAGGGTGAGCCGAGCGAGCGGCACAAGACTACAATGGCAAAGCTACAATATGAACATGAGGAGCAAGATAGGCTGGAGAGAGAGATAGAATTCCTAGCACGCGAAAGGCCAGCAACCCTCGCAGCAAAAGCACAAGGGCATACAATGATTGCAAGGTGCATTGGAAGTTGCCAAGAAAGACACAGAGGCCCTCATGGCCATGGCCTTCATGCAACGAAGACTGCACCTTGTGGAGATCCAGAGCCACGAGCAGCTAGCGCAGGAAAAATCAGAACTAATCATTGAGGCAGAACAGAGGTTCAGTATTGCAAATCAAGCAAAAGAAATCGAGGAAGAACAGCTGCCTCGGAAGTCCAGGGAGTGGCACCAACTCTGGGTCTTAACAAATGAACAGCAGGTGGTAACCACATTAGCAAGTGAGCTGGAAGAAGGAAGAAGAAAGATGGATGAAAGAGCCAACACGTGGGAAGAGAACAACTTTGAAAGAATCAGGCAATTAGCGGAGTGCTTGGCAGTGGCCGAGTGCAAGAGAGTGCTTACCGAATCCAAGGCCGAAGCACACGATGTATGCGCCAACGCACAGAGGCAAGGCTTTCTTAGCACCCTGCTTCATGTCACCCAAGTAGAGGGCGATGATTCAATGGAGAGGGTGAGAAGGAAGCTGGAGTTGAATACCCGAGCACTAAGATATGGCCTTCAGGAATGGAAGCTCCCCACCGACATAGGAATCACCAAGGAGCAGCAATTCCAGTACCTATGCCTTGCCGACCTCTCCACCGTTGAGCTCGAGGAACTGGGGTTCGAAGAACAGGAGTAGCCCGGACCACCACCACAAGAGACCCCAGCAGTGGCCGAGCAGAATACCGAAGAGGGCTCGGACTTGGAGCAGGAGGCTGAAGAAGAATAATGAAAAACGCCCAGTCCACCTCTACCAATCCTCCTACTAGACGAGCCTAAAGATGCCCACATGCCTAAGTGCATCGTGGCAGCTAGAAGAAGGAGGCAGGAACTGGCAGAGGACGCGCAACACAGAGCATGGTCACTACCCAAACAATTCCCTGACGAGTCCGTGCAACTACGAGGGGATCCCAACCCTATCGATTGGCCTCAGGAATTAATCATCTGGCATGACTGAGAGTTCCAGATGAGACCATTTGAGTTGTCATTTTCCTATCCACGCTCGCTCGACTGTGCGTTGCCTCTAGGCATCCTATCCAAGATCAAGGACTTGGCCAATGACCTGGTGAATAGATGGATAGAAGAGAGGAGTCTTATTATAACCAAGTGGAGGCAAGAGCCCGCAGATTACTAGCAGGACAAGGTGAACCAAATTCCCAAATCAGTTCAAGGCTACGACGCACCGTCGAAGTGGCGGAGGAGGATTTGGGATGCCAATTTTGACACCTGGACCGCCTTCTGCAATTCACTTCCCGAAGAACGTAACGATCTCACCTGTGTGCCCTACCCCCACCGGCATGGAGTGGATTATGACCGCACTATTGATGGGGATTTTGATTTTCCTAGAATATATAATGTAAATGCCCGAACTCCCAAGGAATGCCTAGTTTTTAGAGTAGAGGATACCCTTCCATCCATCAACCGCTTCCTCGCGGACTTTTCTTCTTGCTCGGATCCCGCCTTCCTAACCACCTGCATTTATCTTAGGTTGATCAAATTCCTATTAATACAGAGGCCTACAGCCGAGGAAGCCCACCTTCCCCCCCTCTTTTTTGACATCAGTCTAGGAATAGATAGCAAGGCTATGACTAGATTAATGATAAGGGCAACCCTGCTTCCCTCTTTTTGCTTAGAACTCTTAGAGAATATGAATGACACCCGCTTTACAAGGTGTAACCATCCCTTTTTGTCATCCACACCTCTGAAGGCCTCGGCTACTATTAAAGAATACCTCCAAAGCCGTGCCTTTCTATCCCAATGCCTAAGACCACCCCCCACTTTGGATGAAGGTGATAGGCACTAGCCAAAACGCCTTCTATGTATACAATCTTCCAAAAAAGAAGGGAAAAAAAAAAGAAAGAATAAGGCACGAAGCCTCACTTTGCTCACCACACCTAGGGTTCACCCCTAACCCCTCTCCCCACTTCACATTTAGGGCATATCAAGGGCATGACTTCCAGACCTGTCACCCTAAGCTTTGCACTGCCCCTCCAACAACACACGAACTGGGTCCTCAAGTGTGGGACATTACCGAGGGCTTGCCCAAGGTTAGACTCATCTTCCAGTTCCACTGCACATGCACTTACACCTCACCGTGAGACAGACAAACCCCTTAGGGAGTGCACAACTTTCTCTTACAGGTTGTTCGTAGCTCAGTCGGGGCCGCCATTGGCATAGATCTTGGAACCATGTGTTCTTCAACTAATTACGCAGCCCCGGTTTTGACAGTCATTGGCGACAACAAATTTCAACTGTGTAACAAAGGCCGAGTATCTTCATGAAGATCAAAGCAAGCCGGAATCTCTCCAAATCATCAGGAATCAACACCCCATCATCTCTCATTCACAGCATCATCTTTTCGATAGTGGTCATCTACCCGCCAATTCCACTTAGCACCCACCCCAACTACCCTGCTGCTCCCCACCCCAGTGCCATGGGATTGGCACTCTGCTAGGAGGGGGGTAATGTTTACCGCAGCATAGAGGAACGGAAAATGGAGCAAAAGTGCGGGAAAAAATGGAAGAAGGAGACAACCAAGAAGGCATAGGACAAAGGAAGGAAAAGGGATCCTGGATGGAGATCACACTCTGAAAATTTGAATGACGGTGTCACCTCGAGAAAATAAAAGAGTAAAAGTGTGCCATTAAATATGAAGCCGCTCCTGAATCCTTGTAAAAAGAGCATCAGGCTCACTCCTGTGCAAATTGTATGCATTAGTGGGAATAGGATAAGTTAGAACGGTGGGAAATGGGAAAAGAGGACCTAGGCTAATGGGCGGCCATGTAAAAAGTGGGGATGACCGCCCAAAAAGTAGGGCATGTATATAAAGTTCAAAAGTGAATGAGAAGTTCATTCTTGGGTGTGGCTAAAGCTTCTTCTTCTTCTTCTCTTGTTTCTTACATTCATGCTTGTGCTTGAGTGAGGGATTGAGGGAGTGTGAGAGAGTGTGTGTGAGAGTGATGGATCGTGGAGAAGAAGCTCCCCATCTTCTCTCTTCATCTTCCTTTCTCTTCTTCTCTTCACTCTTCTCGTGCGGCTATGGAGGATGGATCTTGACGGACGGGGCTTGAGGTTTCTTGAGCTTTCCACGAGAATCGTGGAGCTATCATAGTGCAAGAGAGAGGAGGGAACTCGATCGAGCATCAAGGTAAGCTCACTACACCCGCAAGGTAGGCATTGTGCATCAACTATGTGAGAGGTAGCCATGGCCACTCGGCTTGAAATGCTTGATCAATAAGCGGTCCATAGGTCTTGCGTAGAGCTCCGTAGCTCCCGTCCTACAGCTGAAGAAACTATATCTATTCAATACACATCATCTGCCACAGCAATGGGCAAACCTCTCTACTAGAAGACCTTTCGTGAGAAGGTCTATAGGGTTATCATCAGTATGCATCTTGACCAACTCAATGCTCTTGCTATGAAGCACCTCTCTGTTGAAATGGTACTTCACTTGTGTGTGTTTTGTCTTTGCATGGAAGACAAGGTTCTGTGCTAACATGATAGCACTCTGACTATCATAGTGGAGAACAAGAACCTCAGTAATCCCAAGTTTAGCAACCAAACATGATAGCCATAAGGCTTCTTTTCATGCCTCAGTGGCGGCCACATACTCTACCTCCATAGTAGATAGTGCAACACACTTCTGTAGCCTAGATATCCAAGAAACAGATCCCCCTGTGAAGTTAAACACATACCATGTAGTGCACTTCCTACAATCTGCATGTCTAGCATAGTCTACATCCGTAAAGCCAATGACAGATGCCTTCTACTTACCAAAGAAGATGCACAAATCCTTTGTGCTCTTGAGGTATCTCAGAATACCTTTTACTACTTCCCAATGCTTCTTGCCATGTTTTGCCATGTACCTGCTAACCACTCCCACTATAAAGGCAATATCAAGACATGTAGCAACCATAGCATACATCAAATTGCCAACAGCTAAAGCATACAAAATCTTGGCCACTTTAACCTTTTCATCATCAGATGTAGGGTGTTCCTTTGCACTGATTTTCACATATGGAGGGAATGGAATTTTGATTTCTTTTTCCCCTCCATATTGAAATGCTGCAAAATTTTGGATTCATACTCTTGCTGAGATAGCTAGAGTAACCCCTTCGATCTATATCTAAGTATCTGCATCCCAAGAATGTGATTGGCATCACCAAGATCCTTCATGTTAAAGCTTCCATGAAGACTTTGCTTCAATGAATCCAAGCCATGAGTATCCTTGCTAACAATCAACATGTCATCAACATACAGAACCAAGATAACCAGGCTGCCATCTTGGTGTACAAGCAATGATCAACTTGACTTCTCTAAAAGCCCTGAGACTACAGGAACGTATCAAACTTATGATACCATTCCCTTAATGCATGTTTTAGCCCATACAAACTCCGTTTCAATTTACAAACCATCATCTCTTTGCCTTTAGCAACAAAACTTTCAAGCTTCTGCATGTATATGTCCTCACGCAGATCACCATGTAAGAATGCATTCTTGACATCCATCTATATGAGCTCCAAATCCTTAGCTACAATTAAGCCCAAAATGGTTCTCAGGGTAGTCATCTTGACAAGTCAATTCCATGTTCCTGCTTGTACCTGTTTGCAACAAATCATGCTTTGTACTTTGATGAAGAACAAGAAGTAACCTTCATCCTGTAAACTCACTTGCATGGTAGAATTTTTTGCCCTTTAGACAACTGCGCCTAGTCCGAAGTACCATTCTTATCAAGTGATTCCATTTCCCACAGCATGGCCTTGAACCACTTCTTATTGTATGGTCTATCATTCCTTCCTTGAAGCATGACGGCTCACCACAATCAGTAACCATGACATAATCTGCAGCATACTACACACCAAGAACAAACCTATTTGGCTACATTGAAGGTCGGGTTGACCTATGCAGCGAAGGTTCTGCATTTGCTAGCTACTAGGTGTGCAAATTTACATTTACAGGTTGTTGTCCTAAAATAGAAGCCTGTAATTCAGCATGTATAGGTTGCTATATTGAAATACAAGCCTGTAATTTTGCATGTACAAGTTGCTGTCCTGAAATTCTAGCATGTTGTCTTGACAATTCAGGCTGTCCTAACTATATGTTTTCAGGTTGAAACTATGGTGTATCATGGGCAATACCTTGTTGGTCATTTCCAGCACCATTTCCTGCATTTTGAGGGTCATTTACAATATGTATACATTGTTGTCCACTCGGCACAAACAGCTATCTAAAAGGTACATCCTCCTTGAAAACAATCCTTGTGACTTCCTTAGTCTTCTCGGGCTGCTTATACATGTGATCTTCACGGAAGATGACCTCATTGTTGCGTACTATCTTTCTTTTCTTGGGATCCCAAATTCTATACCCCATCTCACCCTCATCACCGCATCCTAGAAATATCCTAGGAATATGCATTTACAATACTCTAGTTCCAGTTTGCTATGTTCTTCTTTTCGTTTGTGCATAAAAGCCTCGCAGCCAAACACTTGCAAATGAGTATAAGAAGGTGGATTGGTCGACCACTCTTCATGAGGAACTCTCGCCCCCCAAAGACATGTTTGTTAATCAGATGAATGACTTTCATAATAGCCTCTTCCCAAAATTCGTGGGGTAATGCAGCATGAAATAACATCACATGGACCTTATCCTGTATGGTCCAATTCATGCGCTCTGCAACTCCATTTTGGGGTAGATTATGAGGGGCAATGAGCTCTCTCTTTATCCCTTGCTATCACAAAATGCCTGAAAGGATTTGGATACATACTCCCCACTGTTGTCAGAGTGAAGTCATTTAAGTCTCTTATCAGTCTAGTTCTCAACCAATACCAAGAATTTTTTTAACATGTCAAGCACTTTGTCCTAGCCACAAATAAGGTAAACCCATACCTTGCAAGTAGCATCATTGACAAATGTGATAAAGTGTTTCTTTCCTCCTAGAGATAACCCTGGCATCTGGCATACATCAGAATGTACTAACTCTAGAGGCAAGGATTTCAGTGAAAGAGACTTTTTATGAGATGTCTGCGCATGCTTACCATAAACATCATAGTGCTCAAAATTAGCATAACAAAGACAATGCAAGCAACCCAAATGAGAAATTACGTTCATTCCTGTTTGACTCATGTCCCAACTAGCCATGCCACAAGGAAACACTTGAGTACTCGGTCACGACACCAACATTGTCACACACACTAGATACATGGAGAGGATACAAGGTATGGCTCTTTGAGCCTCTAACAATAACCCTACATTCTCTATAGATCTTCCACTTTGCATCGCCAAAGGTTGTATGAAATCCATTGTAAACCAGTTGTCTAATACTAATCAAGCTCTTCGTAAGCTGAGGTACATGCATTACATTCTAAAGAGTGAAAATAGATCTATGCTGAAAGTGCAGTTGCACACTGCCAATGCCTACAATGTCAAATGCATAATTGTCCCCAAGATGGAAAACACCATGTCAACCTCCTATATAGTCTATAGCCCACTCACGGCAAGGGGTAACATGAAAAGAGGCACCTGAATTCAAAATCCAAGTATGCAAATCATCATTCGTATCGGCTATTAAAGCATGTGCACTAAAACATGAAGAGACAAAGAGTACATCATTCCCATTGTCACTAGCATGGCTAACTACATTCACCTCTTTGATCTTTACACTGCTTAGCACGCTAAATCTCTTTCTTATCTTCCTTGTTGTTATCCATCTTCTTGCCCTTCCCTTTGTGTTTCTTTCATTTATAGCAGTCACGTTTGAAGTGACCCTTCTTGCCATAGTGATGGCATTCAACATCCTTATTACGTGATTTACTGTGTCCATTACTATTAGATTTTCCTTTCTGCTGTGATTTGCCTCTAGTATGCAAAGCACTAGAAGACTTACTGGATGCATTGTTCTGTTGATTCATTTCTTCCATGAGTAGAGCACTCTCTACATTAGCATATAAGAGTATAGCATTAGAATTGTTCATATCAATCCTCAAGGTATCCCAGCTCTTTGGCAGAGTGAAAAGCAAGAACAAACTTTGAACTCATCATCAATATTGAGCTTCAAAGTGGCAAGTTGGCTGAAAATGGAGTTAAACTCACTAAGGTGAGTAAACATTGCAATACCCTCTTTCATACGCAAATCCATGAGTTTCTTCAGCGAGTAGACTTTGCTTGCAGCACTCTTCTGAGCATACAGTTCTTCCAATCACTTCCAAATGTCATAAGCAAAATCCAACCCTTCAATGTTAAATAGCAAGGCATCAAAAATTGATAGCTCAATGGTCGAGGGTGCAAGCTCATTCAGCTCATCCCAGTTGTCTTGCTCCATGTCAATTGGTTTTGTTCCCTTTACTTTAATCGTCTTTGCTTGCTTCTTCTACAATAAGATAGTATAGCACTACTTTTGCCAAACTGCAAAGTTGTGTCCCCCTTCAAGCTTCTTGATATGCATAAGATGATTGTCATTGCTGCTAGCCATGATTCACACACAAATAACTATATGATAGTAGATGAAAACTAATGCCAAGCAATGGAAGCTCCAAAATCCACTTAGTAGTATATTAGGAATATCCTCAAGTATATAGTAGCAAGAACATACATTAAGTCATTGGCCAAAATGCCTCAAAAGCATTCAATGACAGTAAACATACCAATTTCTTAACAAAAATAGTGCAATCCTGAAATTTTTGACGATACAGGTGGTTGTCCTGCAATTCAAGAGTGCAATCCTAAAATTCTTAACAATACATGTGGCTATCCTACAATGCAGGAGTGCAATCTAGATATTCAGGAAAAATCTATCCTGGAATAAACTCTAAGACTGACTGAGATTAATCTATGAAGATCATGCAAAGCTGCTCAAAACATCACCATAATGTTCTTGCATAGAAACATGTCAAATTTCCTGATAGTGAGATATGTTGTCTTGAATATGCAAGAAACTGTCGTGAATGTACACCAATAGACCTATAGGTAAAGCTAATCCAAAAATTGAGCTTTAATCATTACTCAAATGCAATCTGATATCAAATCCAAGCATGTAACATCAACCATAAGCATGATTACGTGGTATAGAATGCCCGTGACCAAGTCTAGAAGCAAGATATGATGCATATGCAATCAAAATATCATTCAGTCTTGCTCTTCCAACAGCCAATATGTTTGCAAAATGAGCTAAATCCTTGCCAAGATTAGCTCAAAATGACCTCAAGACAATGCCACATGGTTCCCAAAGCATCTATCATCAAGATACATCCAAATAGCTATCATATGAGCATCAATCTTAAGAGAGAAAGTGTTGCCTTGTTTATTATAGATCTGAATACTATGTATTTCAGACCTAAAGATGTAAATCATCCCCAAAGTGTAATACTACACGTTAATGCTTAATGCTAAGTAAGCATTAGATGCAAAGTTTAGAGTACAACCGTGATGCCAAATGAATAGGAGTAGCTGTTGTAGGTCTTGAGCATGTTTAAAATCAGATCTACATACCCATACTGATGGTGCCTTCAACCCTAAAGAGATTGAAATGTTGGTCGAAGTGTTGGAGATGATGGGGAGGGTCCCCAAGTGGCCAATGATGGCTACCAACAAGCTCAAATGAAGAGGGAAGCTTCAAGCTTCAAGAAGAAGCTTCAAGCCTTATTGCCGTGCATGCAAACTCTTCATAATGAACTCTTCTTCAACTTCAAGCTCGTGCACCTGAAGAAACACCAAGCTCCTGATTGCCTAAATTGAGGTCTGATACCACTTTGTTGAGTTATCTGCAATGGAGCTTCGGTGTAGAGATGCAGGTTGAGAGAGAGAAGAGATAGAGACACGATTTGTGGTACTGAAGATTGTACCTCAATGATGATTTTAGATAGGTATATGTACTATGTACAACCTCGCCCTTACGGGCGGACACGGGCATTTCCCTTTATCCCAACAATGGCTTCATTCCATACAAGTTGCTTCATAGGATGGTAGTTTGAGGTTTTCACTTTGTATATCATGGGTTTTCCTTGGAATCATGGTGATTATAGCACGACTTGAGCCTGCATGATCTCTAAAGAACACCAAGCTTTTCTATGCTCAAAGATTATCATCATGGAATGTGTTCAACCAAGGACACAATTTTGTTTGCATTAACCCTAGATATGATCAAATGAGATATTTAGGTTACAAAAGGAAGAGACTATCTCTTTTGTTGACTTGATGAGATATAAGAGATGGTATATTGTAGCATATGCACATTCTTAGTAGTACTATGCTTTTTAAGTATACAGATAAGGGTTGATTTTTACGATTTAAGTTATGGCATGCCTTCATAGCATAGTTTGACAATATTGATAGTGAGATTGTCACCATAAACTTGTGTGGACTTGACATTATGTCTTGCATCATGATTATGTATGTCGATGAGTTAATGATAGATAAGGAAACATCATATGTGGTAATGTATTATGTGGCATAAAGAGGTAACATATAGCCTTTATTGATGTAATTAGGAACAAATATACTTTACAAATACTAGAATCAATGATATGTGAACCCCACACAGAGGAATATATACTTAAGTTTCATCACATCATTTCATGAGGAATAGAAAGAGTAAAAAGTACATAGAAAGATCAAAGGACAACTTAACAAAAATTGTATTAGATTTCCAATTTTATAGATTAGATCATATTGATCACATCCAACTTAATTATCACATTGCTATGGATGTGACAAAAAATACATGACTATGGACTCCTCAAGATATGAATCTTGACTCCTCAAGATAGAACTTTTGACTCTTCAACATCTAGTCCTCTATTGTCCAATGTGCAATACATGGCATGCATTGATGGACTTGAACCCAGTACTAAAGTTAGTCTTTGATATTGTCTTAGTCATCTAGAGTTGGCTGATCCTAAATAGTAACCAAGCAAGTTTATGTAGGGGTATGCTCAATCAGACATGTAGCATGAACTAGAGCCTAAATTTGGATTGAAGGGGAAATAGGAACAAAAAATAGGCCACCTTGCCTTTGAAGGTGCATTAGAACTAAAGGAGGAGGAGGATGCCACTAGAAAATTGATTGCTAACTAGCAAGGGATGATGAGTAAATGATAATAACTCAAATGATGCTACTGTATCCACTAGTCAATGTGATTCAAGAGCAAAGGTTGGGGAGCATTATAGAAGAATAGCTTGAAAGCAAGTACTTCAATGTACTGGGTAGGTTGATGCATCTCTTTCTATAGTGGTCCCACTCAAAATGAGCCAATGCTAGTTGCTACTCTAGAAGGTCCACACGCTTCATCTCACAGTGTCTGATTTTCCTCCACACTATAAAACCACATTAGGAACTTGGGCACCAATGCCTATGCTGATGTGAGTCACCCCTACAAGATGACTAGTTGAGAGTGCTTTATGATATCTAGAATTGATTTGATGTTAGTACTTTGTGGCTATTGCTCCTGTTGTGTCTTAGAAAAGCACCATTGCTATTTACCAAATAGATCATGTTTTCCTTTACTCTTTCAATCCTTACTCGTGAGCTAAAAAATTGAATCCCCACTCCAACCTCCAAACTAACAATTGAATCTCTCACACAAATGGCCATGTATGATGAGCCTTTCTTAAATCCCAACTCTCTACTAATGTGGTCCTTCCTATCCCTCAAATGACCTATCCCCCTCAAACCTCTCCCCCCTAGATTCCTAAAGAGTGACAACATTCCCAAAGTAGAGCACTTGGGACACATCTTGAGTGAAGACGGGATTAAGGCTAACCCAAAGAAACTACAGAGTGTTTCTAATTGGCCAACACCTACTAATATGATTTCCCTTTTTGGAGTCCTAGATCTACCTTCTTTCTATCAACGATTTATCAAACACTATGTGAATATTAGAGCACTACTAAGAGATAGGCTGAAAGAGAAAGCATTCTTTTGGGACTCCATTCTTAATCACAAGCCCCATTAGGTAAATGTATTTCTCACTTCATCCCCTATTCTAGTTTTCCCTAATTTCTCAAAGGAATTTACTATTTAGTGTGATGCCAGTGGATAGGGTATTGTTGATATCCTACTTCAAGAGCATGGAGTCATTGCTTTTGAATGTGGCAAGTTGAGTGACAAATAAATGGAAATGAATATATATGACTAGGAGAAGTTGGCTATCTTGCATGCTATTAGGAAGTGGTAACATTATCTTTATGGCATCCATTTTTTAATAGAATCGTGAGGCTGATCATGAGATAGAATTGATACTTGGATTTAAACCAATATTAAAAGGAATATTGATGACGACTAATGTTCTTTGTTCTTTGTAGACCTATTTCTTGAAAAATCAATCCAAAGACATGAACTTGAATAACCAAGGTAATGAGTGGCCTTGATATTAATCTTCATTGAGCTTTGAGTATATTTTATGACCTACAACTTGAAGCTCTAGATAGATTGAGCACCACGAGTTTTCCAACTTAATATATGGTTTCACATAAGGTGCTAGGTGGAGATCCTTTGAAGAATACACAAGTTGGATGTTTGCGTACAATGACTCATCTTCTAACCTACACCCCAATATTTATAATTTCAAGTGAAAGCTCACATTTTCTACTTGCCATTTGTTGGTTTTGTGGGAATCTATACATTAAATATCAAATAGAAAAAATGATAAAATAATATTCTCATACTTTATCCTAAATTCAAGAATTGCAAGATGTGTCAGTGTACAATCTACCAACAGAGAAAATCATCTTAATATTATTTCAACAAGCAGATCTACAAATAGAAAAAATTGTTCTAAATACCTTATAAAATACAACACATTGGAACTCAAAGAACATCCAAATTAAAGAAAATCTATTGTACTACATTTAAACAAATGATGCACTATTCTTCTCTATGCCAACAACCCCAGTTTACACATAGATGGAGTATTATCACAAAACCAATGTTTGGACATTTATGATTTTAGAATTTGCTATGTTATCTTAGACCCAAATACTATTATCTAAGAGCGAGAAAGACAATATCACAAAATTTGAGAGTGTTAGGGTTGGACGGCCTAAGTGGCAATACAAAAATAACATTCATGAAAGGCATCAAAAAGAGGTCATCAACTCTAGCGATAGTGGCACAATAATGCAAGATAGCAATTTAGCCAAGCATTCTACCAGGAGAAGTTTATGGTAGCATGATGTCGAAGGGGTTTTAATCGAAATGTCATATTCATCGGGGATTAGAGAGAGAAGGAAGTAGAGAATAGGAGATAGAAGAGAAGAAAAAGAATAGACAAGAGGTACACAAGATAAAGACAAAGCACAATGAATGAAAGCACTATGTATTGATAGAACCTATGAAGATAAACAAAATCCTTATCTAGAACTACTCAAAAGGAATCTCTAAGCATTAAATCTTCTGGAGCTCCCTTGTAGACCAAAGATGCACACCAAAACTTAGCTTCTTCTTTGCCGCTCAGACCGCCAAATCTGATGATTCCATTGTCTCCGAAAGGGGAGTAGAACCTTAGGACACTTGCTTAGAATTCTCTTAGAATTCTCCTTCTTCTCTCTTCCCATCTAAAGTACCATTTGTTGTTTGAAAATTGCGATTGAGCACGACATGAATTCAAGAGCCCTTCTTTTTTTCATGAGATTCCCCAAAACTAGCTGAAAAGTAGCTTACTTTTTGCATGTCACCTTATTTTAGAAGGTTTTTACACCTTTTTAGGATATTTACAAGAAATAATATCCAAAATATCAAAAATACGCTAAACTTGTCCAAAACTCCTGCATTTTGAAACTAACCATACTATGGACACTAGCACTAATGACTAAGATGACATAGACTCTCTACATTAATAAGAAAGATGGATGATTATGAACTCCAAGGTTTTTCACACTATGTCTCCATAAAAGCACGACATCCCACCCCTCTAAACCTACACATCCTGAGATATGTGCCACAGATGCACCACCTGGGTCAAACACCCATAGCATCAACTTGTTGATGTAACGTGTCCACATGTTCTCTTTAGGACACGTCTTAGCAGTCCATCGGAAAGGAGATCTAAAAAGCTCTGCCCGGCACTCCCATGGAATGTTACGGGGTTTGCGATCCAGGACTTTTCGCGTCTGCCACGTAACGAAAGTATTATGGCCGTTCCCACTTAGGACCGACCTGAATCAGGGTTTCCAATAATGGTCATGCGAACTACTTTACACAGAAATGCTAGGGCCGAAGCGGATTCACGCTGCACTTGGTTCAAGGAGAATGAGAAAAGAGAGGGATGCAAGGCTTGACCTCTCTTCCAAAAGGCATAGTCCCATTCCGTTCCCCTAAAACAGTGTAAACCGGGATTATTGTAACCTAGACTCTAGGTCAGCGCCCTTGCTATTCATTTCCTTTGAACGATCTTCTTGCTTTCCATTATGATTGAGAAAAGTTTTCGGTCGACCAGGACCACCCATTCGTAGGACGGACCCATGGCCACATCCACTACACTTTCCTCAGATTGTTTTAGTTGTCTAATTGCCTACCACATTTAGTTGGACATGCATCAAACATCTTCCTTAATTAGCCCATTGGGCACCGGTTTCTTCACGTAATCTTAGCACTTGACATAGAAAAGTAGTGTCAAACAAGTTCCTTTTCAATAGGCTATCATATTTATCTTTGGAATACATTTATAAAGTCCATCCCATAGGCTTATCCATAATCCGCCCGAAGGCTGTCCAGTAATCCACAGGGATTACTAATCCAAGATTCCGCCCATAAACTAGTATGCAGGCCTCGAGATCCAATCCCGAGTCACGTTGGCCTCTTGTGCAGGGCCTGAAAGGCGAGGGATTTATGGCTAGAGCCCCCGCTGGCACCCAAGCATCCTCCCACTCCAAGTAGCGCTCAACGGAGAGACCTCTCGCGGCGGGTTCAGTCCACCTTCCCGACACGGCTAACAACCCCCTTGGTTAGGGTCAAGCAGACAGTCGGGGGTAACTGAGGCTGCCTCTCCCTTCAGGCCTTCAACCTAAAGCATTAGATATCTTTTCATCCTTTTATTCTTTGAGCAAACAAAGCAAACACTACTCTCTAAACTGTCACAAGCACAATCATTTCTAGTGGTCGTTATTTGGTCAACTGCTAAGGAGTGAATCCTTCTCTCCGAATGCATCTAGCATTCGATCTGGGATCAATTGCGACTCGGCAAGATTCCCAAGGGTTTGTTTGTTAACCCTTATGTCTTTGGGTTAGGGCCGTACCCTATTAACCCAACTTAAACAATACCTTAAGTTCTATTAACAGAAAATATGTTGCTCCAAATTATTGGTTGGTCCTTTGCTTCCAAGAAAATATCTAATCCCCTTATCTTGGTCACTTTTCCCAAGAAGGTACTATATCAAGATGACTACTCATCCTCTTGCAAGATAAACTTGCGCAAGAATCTGCCAATCTCATTCCGAGGAATTGGCCATTCCCTTGTGATCAAACCACAAGATCATGCAACTCTGCAACTTGTTGCACAAGTGTCGCATCTAATCCATGGGTCTATTTTACCCATCGAACGGCATCTTCTAATCACGGAATCATGATTAGATAGGAAACAGGGTTAGGGTGTCTTCATATCCAATCCGTTCCTGATTGCACTAGGATGACATTGTCGATCCTAGGGTTCCAGAGTTTCATATTTTTAACGAGCGATCCGTAGGGTAGAAACCCTAGATCGTTTCTTGCAAGTATGTCCTATTGTCCCTACATTCCGTGAATGTGGGCAGGTCTTTAGGGTATGAGAGTTTCAACTTGGCAATAAGTGCGACTAGGTCACATCCTCAACATGATAAACCCTAGTTAGCACTTGGGATAGGTTGCATTGATTTAACCATTCTTAAGCGAGTACTTTACGGTTTAGGTGTTTAGGGTACCAATTTACTTGTCTATTCTTGAAGATATTGTCTTGATCAAAGAGGGGAAAAACTAGTTGCATTACGATACCATTCTCATAAGCACACGATTCATTTCCTACGTATGATTAGATTTACAACCCCTAACTTTTCTGGTTAAGATCAAAGGGTATGTTAAGCTACAACATAATTTCTATTGATCCTTCTAGAACATGCATTCAAGGTTCATGCCACTAAACTTTTAGGGTTTTATGTTAAAACGAACCATGCAGCCTTTCCCTAACTTCATGAAATATTTGTGCGTTGAATGAGCATTACACAACCTTTCCTAACTACTATGTAGTTTGAATGAAATTTATGCCAATTGTCTAGAGTTTAACCTACTTCATGCAGCCCTAGAATCATTTCCATGCCTTGCAAATTCCTACGGTTATTAGCAATCTTCTTTAATGAATCATTGCGGCGAAAGAGATGTCTAATAATGCAACATGCGATTTTATCTTTCCATGCATAACCGAAGTGTACAACAATAATTTCAACTTTGTAATGATGGTCATTAGTTGATCTAGATTCATTACTTTGCAATGCATACAAACCACTTGCTAAGAATGCATAGAGATCTTATGCTCTTTTTTTGTTCATTTCATTGAAAAATAAAAATGACCGATTCTTCAATCGTGAGTTATTTTCTTTAAATTAGCTGATGTATTTCAAGCGCAAAAGTGCATCTTATCAAACTAGGTGGATTTGACAAGCATAAGCGCAACCTAATTCCATGAATTAACCATGCATGTTTGTAATACTTTGATGTAAATCAAGAAATAGGAAGAAAACCTAGACTTGTGGGTTCGGTGAAATATCCACATGAATGTTAGGAGATGATCCTCCTGCGGTTGCGCCTTGTGCCTTTTTAGGGGCCATCGTGAATTCGACCTTCTTGCCTTGGCCGCAGTCTTACGATCTTGGCCCGTTCTCCCTTGTACGTGTGAATCCCTTTGAGGTATGGCTTCCTTGACCAAAGCACCGTCTTTTGGAATCGGCTTTATAAATGGGAACTTATGAACTTCTCCTTCCTTTCATAGAAGTTCCAGGGATAAGGATATTTGTGGAGGAGTGTGAGGGAAAAATTAGAGATGAGTTATGGGGGAAATTCGAGTGGAAAGGGTTTAGAGAAACCCCTCTTCTTCTTACAAGAACTGGGGGTGAAGATTTTTGCTTGTGGTGGCTCCTATGGGAAGGGGACTTGAAAATTTCGGGTTCGGAATGAACTTACGGAGATCAATATGAAGGCTCAATTCCCGAGGAATGCAAGGGAAAAAAGGGGTAAGGGGCATACATAGGGTGTGATTGGCATATTCTCAACACCCCTCCTCAATCACAACCTGAAAGTACAAAGTGTGTAGAGGCTTTAGTGAGAGCTGCACCTGTAAAGTGTGGGTATACCACAAACATGGCAAAACACCAGAGGCTGTCACAGAAAAGGCTAAGTGTGGGTACCATAAACATGGTGAACATCCAGAGACTATAATAGGGGCCTCACAAAGTGTACAGAGGCTGTAGTACAAGGCTACATGAGGAGTTTACAAAGCTTATGAAAGGAACATTAAGGCAGGTACAATGCTTTTAAAACAGAAAATGAGAGACAAGGACCGATAGGCCCTTGTGGTCTTTTTCAGCATATGATTTCTCTTTGTCAGCATGGAAAATCTTCTTGTCTTTCATCTTTGGTTCTTCAGCTTTGAATGATGTGGTCTTTTGGTCTTCACGGCTGATCTTCTTATTGTCCTTCTTCCTTTGCTCTTTGATCTTATGGTCTTCTTGGTCTGGTTCCCCATGGACTTTGCTTGCAGATTTAGTCTTCATGTCCAAGTCTTTGTCCCCCTCAAGCAAAGACATCTCATTCTTCATGATGGCCAAGGTAATTGGAGTGTCTTCAAAAACTTTAGATGGAATCATTGATTGCACTGTAGTATGAACAACTCCATGTCTCTCTGCAAGTAGATCACTAAAATCTTCTATGTAGTGTAGATAAGTCATGTTACTTTTCATAAAGTGTATCCACATATAAATCTTCTTGGTTATCATAGATATGACCAAGAATGTGCTTTAAATCTATGAGTAAGTGGCAACCAAATTGATCTTCAATGTGTCAAAAAACACAAGTGAAAATAGTGTTAAATCAACACTCTTAAGTATCAAGGGATACTAGAGTTGAAGATGGTGATTCTTGATGCCGATCCTTTGCTTGATGAACCCGTTGTTTGAGTCCCCTCCTTGCTAGTAAAATCTTGCTATTAGCAAAACCTTCAGTTGAGTGAAAAGAGTAAGAAAATGAAGCTTTGGAGCTCAAGTCTATGAGAGGTCTTCAAATCTTCAATGGTCTTTAAGTGCTTCAGAGATCTCCCCTCCTTGATTTGATGGACAAATATTGTTGGAGACTAATCAAAATAGTGAATCAATGTGGTAGGGTTTAGCTTGACTCAAGCCAATGAGGAAAATCAAGTGAAATGAAAGCTTGAGACAAAATAGCTATGGAGTCCCATAGTTACGGTTTTCAGCTTGACTGGTTTTTCTGCTACATCAGCCCGTAAACACGATCATCCGGCGTCAAACTCGAGCTGGAGTTAGCTTAGATCATGGGCTTACAAAGCCCTATGGTTGTAGGACATGGCGCAGTACAGACGGGCTCCATGGCGTGTACGACCGGGCAGAGGCGTAGATTTAACAGCGATCTCCAATTCACGCAATGTTGGGCTCGATGATGAGCAATGTTGGACTTGGATGTACCAGGAGGCTTCGCCCTGACCTAGGCAAGATATCTCCAGAAGAAAGCGGGTCAAAATATTGAGTGTGGAAGGAGATCAAGAAGCTCCAAGGAGGCAGGGTGCAGTCCTGGCTATGGTAGACACAGTTCAAGATGAAGGTCAAGTTGAAAAATGGAGTCATGAGCTGACATTGAGTTGGATGTGAGTTGTATAGAGGTTGACAGGAATCAAGAGAGGCTGGAGAAGCAATGCCATGCCCAACTGGGCTCTGATACCATGTGAAAAATGCGGGATCTAGAGCATGGCAAAGACGGAAGCTATGGAGGATGGAAGATGAAGATACTACTCATGTTGACATTGACAAAGAAGACAACTATTACACAAGTTGTTTTTGATGAGATGAGTAGCTGGTATAAACCAGTAAATGTGATTGATGATGTAGATGCACAAAATGGTAATGCTGCACAGAATTCACAGCAGCAGTCACAAAATATTAGTGGACCTGGAGCGTCCTCTAGCAGTGGTTCACATTCTTCGCCATGGACAGGCAGATTGAGATCAGGAGAATCTTCTCAAAGCAATGCAGATAGTGGTATGCAGGTATCACGAAAAGGAAAAGAGAAGGTTGATCAGCCCATGTTTGATGTGAATGCAAGTCACTCTTATGTGGATGGTGAATCCAGTGGCTCAGAAGAGAGCATTGATGATGAGTTGGGTATTCCTTCTATTGTTACACCTGGAGTAAGGAAGACCAGGGATGTTTTGAGAGCACCTGGGAGTGAACCAACTTTGCGCAGGTCTATGAGAGCTAGGTATCCTATGGATAGGCTGAAATATGATGGATTTACAGCCATTCACTATGCATATATGGTCAAAGTGATACAGGAACCAGAACCCACATCTTTTGAGCAAGCCATGGGAAAAGAAAAATGGGAGAAAGCCATGGATGAAGAAATGGATGCCTTGGAAGCAAATGCTACATGGGAGTTAGTACCTTTGCCTAAAGGTAAGAATGCAATTGGCTGTAAGTGGGTTTATAAGGTGAAGCACAATGCAGATGGTTCTGTGAACAGATACAAGGCAAGATTAGTAGTCAAGGGGTATGCACAAACATATGGCATTGACTATGAAGAAACATTCAGTCCAGTTGCAAGGATGGCAACGGTAAGAGCAGTCATTGCTATGGCTGCATCAAAGGGATGGTCTTTACATCAAATGGATGTAAAGAATGCCTTCTTGCATGGTGATTTGCAAGAAGAGGTCTATATGGAGCAGCCACCAGGTTATGTGCATGCTGTTCATCCTGAGTTTGTTTGTAGGTTGAAGAAAGCCTTGTATGGCTTGAAGCAAGCACCTACAGCATGGTCTGACAAGATAGGACAGTATCTTGTCACTATTGGCTTTCAGATTTCCAAGGCAGATTTCTCACTTTATGTGAGAAAAACAGAGAAAGGTATTATGCTACTTGTCATTTATGATGATGATTTGATTATGACAGGTGACAGTGATGAAGATATCCTTCATGTGAAAATGCTATTGAAGCAGAAGTTTGAGATGAAGGATTTGGAAGAGCTGCGTTATTTCTTGGGCATTGAGGTGATTAGATCACCAAGTGGGATACAGCTCTTGCAGAGGCAGTATGGATTGGACATGCTGTCCAAATATGGGATGACAGGCTGTAAGCCTATTTGAGTTCCTTTGGAGCAAAATGTGAAGCTGAGCACAGATGCAGGTGAGCTTCTAGAAGACCCTACTATGTACAGACGCATAGTAGGAAGTTTGATTTATATGACTATTACCAGGCCAGATTTGAGCTATGCTGTTGGATTGGTAAGTCAGTTTATGCAGGCTCCAAGGAAACCACATTTGGATGCGGCTAGACGCATACTCAGGTATGTGAAGTCCACATTGCAGTATGGACTATTTTATGAGAGTGGGGTTCAGATACAGTTGCATGGATACACTGATGCTGATTGGGCTGGTAGTATTTCTGATAGGCGATCTACCAGTGGATATGTGTTCTCTTTTGGGAGTGCTGCAGTCACTTGGAGCAGCAAGAAACAGCCTACAGTTGCCTTGTCGAGCACAGAGGCTGAGTACAGGGGTGCAGCAATGGCTGCATGTGAGGTAGCTTGGTTGCATAAGCTACTTTATGATATGCATCAGTCTACAGATGGACCAGTTGTCATTTATTGTGACAACATGAGTAGTATACACTTGGCAAATAACCCAGTTTATCATGCTAGAACAAAGCACATTGAGGTGCATTATCACTATGTGCGAGAGAGGGTTTTACTAGGTCTTATTGATCTAGTTTATGTCAGCACAGAGGATCAGGTAGCTAACATATTCACGAAGGCATTGGGCGCAGAGAAGCTGCGCAAGTTCAGAGACCTGCTTGGTGTGCAGGAATTGGGATTCAGCTCGAGGGGGAGTGTTGAGATATCGAGCTCCACTCGTGATACGCCAGGGTGACCGTTGTGTACTTATGTCACCGACTTGTCAGTTGCAGACGCGGTTGGTACACCGCCCATGAATAATAGCTACATGATAGCTATCCTTATCTACTCTAGTTCGTGGCTCAGTTAGTATGCCACCTTAGTTAGTTGAGTTTGGTTTGAGACCCATATATAGGGTTCTTCTATTTCTTTGTACTTGAGTTTTTTTGGCTTACACAACTAAGAAGAGGAAAACTGTTTTTAGCCTCCACCCTTGTGTGTATTCCCCCATTGTGCAAGCAAGAAAGCTACAAGTGAGACTCCTTCCTTCTCTCCCACAATCTTGACATGGTATCAGAGCCTTGTTCGTGGTAAGGAGCTCAAGAAAGCAAGCCAAGCTCGCGGTGTTCTGGTAAGAGGAGCAGTGTTGCTTTCATTTTCTGTTTTGGGAGCAGATCTCTGCAGGTAGCACAGCCGAAAATTGCAGGAGTGCATTGTCTCAGGTTGAGACGCCCTTCGCGGTGAAGCAAGAGGGCAGTATATGCTGCGGGAAAGAGCTATAGCTCTTGGCGACCCTATTTTTTTGATTTGAGGCCATTTCGAGGCCTGTTTTGGAGGCGGAAGTTTTCTGCACGCACTCAGGAAAAGGCTCAGTTTTATGCTGTTCAGCCACTGTTCTACAGGTCGGTGAAAAGTTACTGTAGAAATTGCATCGTATGCTTGTGCGCAGAGACATTGGGAGTTTCAGAATCATCCTTGGTTCCTGTTTATGCAAAATCGTCACTAGGAAGTGACTGTGTGGTCAAATACCACTTTCGCCAGTTTTGCAGATTTGCCCTTGTGAGGGTGAAGCTGAGTTTTTGCAGTGACATAATTTTTTGCAATGTTCTGTAATGGCGTCTGATTCTCTTTCACAGATTGCAACTGAAAAGCTTGACAAGAACAACTTCCAAGCATGGAAGTTTAGAATGACGAATTTCCTTATGGGAAAAGGATATTGGAAATTTGTTGTAGGAAATGAAGAAGAACCAGTTCTTCCTAATGTTCCCAATCAACAGCAAATGCAGGCATTCAAAGCATGGCATGAGAGAGCCAGGAAAGTTATGTACTGGCTGTCTATCAGCATTTCAGACTCTATGATTGTGCATATTCAGGATGCAAGTACGCCAAAGGAGGCATGGGATACTCTGTCAAAGATGTATAGCACAAATACGCAAGCCAGGAAAATGCAGCTCAAGCAAGAGTTGCACAATGTGCAAAGAGAAAATATGAGCATCAATGACTACCACATGAAGGTGAAGAAGATTGCAGATGCACTTGCTTCCATTGGGTCGCCAGTGGAAGATGATGATTTAGTTTCTGTGACCTTGAATGGTCTAGGAAAGGATTATGCACAGTTTCAGACATCCATTTCAGTTCGTGAAAGATTTCCTGATTTTGAGGAGTTGATTGCTCTTCTAATTTCTGAGGAGCAGAGAAATGGTGGTGCATCTTCTTCAGGAGGAACTTCAAAAGAAACTGTCTTCTACTCAAATGCTGGAAGAGGTAGAGGCAGAGGTAGAGGAGGCCGATTTGGAGGCCGTGGTAGAAATCAGAATATGCAGCAAACTCAAGAAAACTAGTCCTATGGAGGAGGACGTGGTAACTCTAGAGGCAGGAGGAGCCAAAGAGGTCGTGGTGGATGGCAAAGAGGCCAAAATGCAAACAGTAATGTTGAATGCTACTACTGTGGTAAAATGGGTCATATGGCTAAAGACTGCTATAAAAAGCAGAATGACATCATGAATGGAAAACTGCAACAAGGGAATTATGCATCTTCTAGTAGACAGGGTGATGACAGAAATGAGCACTTGTTTATGGTACAGCACATGAACAATTCTGTGACAAGTGCAGAAGAAAGCAATGATGTATGGTATGTTGACTCAGGTGCATCAAACCACATGACAGGTCATGCAGAATGGATGGAGGATGCAAGGAAAATGGAAAAACCAGGATTTGTGGAGACTGGTGATGATACTGCACATCCTATTGTGCAGATTGGAAAAATTCCTTTGTCTATGCAGGATGGGAAAAAGAAATACCTGTCCGATGTATTTCATGTCCCGAATATCACCAAGAATCTAGTTTCTGTTGGTCAAATGGTTGAACAGGGCTTGCAGGTCAGATTTAATCCTCATGGATGCTTTGTTGAGGATATAAAAAATAAAGGTCGCTTGATAGCAAAAGGAAAGAAGAAGGGCAGAATGTTTACATTGGATGCAGACATGTCTGAATTGAGTGCAGCAATGTTTGCACATGGGACTGGTGTAGTTGCAGATATTGATATATGGCATAAACGCATTGGTCATGTTAATATACAGCGACTTAAATCAATGCAGGCCCAAAATATTGTTGCAGGTTTGCCGAAATTCAAGGTTGCAGAAATGCATAAGGTATGTGAAGCCTGTCAGTTTGGAAAACAGGCAAGGAAACCATTTCCTAGACATGTTCAAGAGAGTGAGAAGCCATTGGAATTAATCCACTCTGATGTGTGGACTACTAAAGCTGCATCTCTTGGAGGCTGTCATTATTTTGTCACTTTTATTGATGACTATAGCAGAAAAGTTTGGGTGTATTTTATGAAAAAGAAAAGTGAAGTTTTTGGGCATTTCAAAACCCTTAAAGCTATGGCTGAAAAAGAAACAGGTCTGCAAATAAAATGCCTAAGGTCAGATGGAGGGGGAGAGTACCTCTCAAATGAGTTTGCAAAGTTCTTGCAGGAGCATGGCATAAAGCAGCAATATTCATGCAGTTATACCCCACAACAAAATGGAATTGCAGAAAGGAAAAACATGCATATTGGAGAGGTATCTCGTGCCATGCTCAATGAAAAAGACTTGCCAGATTTTTATTGGGCTGAAGGAGTTGCTACAGCAGTCTACATAATGAACAGGACTCCCACTGCAACAATACGTGGAATGACTCCAGAGGAGAGGTATACTGGTAGGAAACCAGATATTTCTCATTTGAAAATTTTTGGTTGCATTGCCTATGTACATGTGCCAGATGAGCTGAGATCCAAGTTGGATCCAAAAGCTGAGAAGTGCATCTTTATTGGTTACTCTCTGCAGCAAAAAGGGTATAGATGCTATAACCCTTCTGCTCGTAAGTTTACAGTGAGCAGAGATGTTGTTTTTTATGAGATGAGTAGCTGGTATAAACCAGTAAATGTGATTGATGATGTAGATGCACAAAATGGTAATGCTGCACAGAATTCACAGCAGCAGTCACAAAATATTAGTGGACCTGGAGCGTCCTCTAGCAGTGGTTCACATTCTTCGCCATGGACAAGCAGATTGAGATCAGGAGAATCTTCTCAAAGCAATGCAGATAGTGGTATGCAGGTATCACGAAAAGGAAAAGAGAAGGTTGATCAGCCCATGTTTGATGTGAATGCAGGTCACTCTTATGTGGATGGTGAATCCAGTGGCTCAGAAGAGAGCATTGATGATGAGTTGGGTATTCCTTCTATTGTTACACCTGGAGTAAGGAAGACCAGGGATGTTTTGAGAGCACCTGGGAGTGAACCAACTTTGCGCAGGTCTACGAGAGCTAGGTATCCTGTGGATAGGCTGAAATATGATGGATTTACAGCCATTCACTATGCATATATGGTCAAAGTGATACAGGAACCAAAACCCACATCTTTTGAGCAAGCCATGGGAAAAGCAAAACGGGAGAAAGCCATGGATGAAGAAATGGATGCCTTGGAAGCAAATGCTACATGGGAGTTAGTACCTTTGCCTAAAGGTAAGAATGCAATTGGCTGTAAGTGGGTTTATAAGGTGAAGCACAATGCAGATGGTTCTGTGAACAGATACAACGCAAGATTAGTAGTCAAGGGGTATGCACAAACATATGGCATTGACTATGAAGAAACATTCAGTCCAGTTGCAACGATGGCAACGGTAAGAGCAGTCATTGCTATGGCTACATCAAAGGGATGATCTTTACATCAGATGGATGTAAAGAATGCCTTCTTGCATGGTGATTTGCAAGAAGAGGTCTATATGGAGCAGCCACCAGGTTATGTGCATGCTGTTCATCCTGAGTTTGTTTGGAGGTTGAAGAAAGCCTTGTATGGCTTGAAGCAAGCACCTACAGCATGGTCTGACAAGATAGGACAGTATCTTGTCACTATTGGCTTTCAGATTTCCAAGGCAGATTTCTCACTTTATGTGAGAAAAACAGAGAAAGGTATTATGCTACTTGTCATTTATGATGATGATTTGATTATGACAGGTGACAGTGATGAAGATATCCTTCATGTGAAAATGCTATTGAAGCAGAAGTTTGAGATGAAGGATTTGGAAGAGCTGTGTTATTTCTTGGGCATTGAGGTGATTAGATCACCAAGTGGGATACAGCTCTTGCAGAGGCAGTATGGATTGGACATGCTGTCCAAATATGGGATGACAGGCTGTAAGCCTATTTGAGTTCCTTTGGAGCAAAATGTGAAGCTGAGCACAGATGCAGGTGAGCTTCTAGAAGACCCTACTATGTACAGACGCATAGTAGGAAGTTTGATTTATATGACTATTACCAGGCCAGATTTGAGCTATGCTGTTGGATTGGTAAGTCAGTTTATGCAGGCTCCAAGGAAACCACATTTGGATGCGGCTAGACGCATACTCAGGTATGTGAAGTCCACATTGCAGTATGGACTATTTTATGAGAGTGGGGTTCAGATACAGTTGCATGGATACACTGATGCTGATTGGGCTGGTAGTATTTCTGATAGGCGATCTACCAGTGGATATGTGTTCTCTTTTGGGAGTGCTGCAGTCACTTGGAGCAGCAAGAAACAGCCTACAGTTGCCTTGTCGAGCACAGAGGCTGAGTACAGGGGTGCAGCAATGGCTGCATGTGAGGTAGCTTGGTTGCATAAGCTACTTTATGATATGCATCAGTCTACAGATGGACCAGTTGTCATTTATTGTGACAACATGAGTAGTATACACTTGGCAAATAACCCAGTTTATCATGCTAGAACAAAGCACATTGAGGTGCATTATCACTATGTGCGAGAGAGGGTTTTACTAGGTCTTATTGATCTAGTTTATGTCAGCACAGAGGATCAGGTAGCTAACATATTCACGAAGGCATTGGGCGCAGAGAAGCTGCGCAAGTTCAGAGACCTGCTTGGTGTGCAGGAATTGGGATTCAGCTCGAGGGGGAGTGTTGAGATATCGAGCTCCACTCGTGATACGCCAGGGTGACCGTTGTGTACTTATGTCACCGACTTGTCAGTTGCAGACGCGGTTGGTACACCGCCCATGAATAATAGCTACATGATAGCTATCCTTATCTACTCTAGTTCGTGGCTCAGTTAGTATGCCACCTTAGTTAGTTGAGTTTGGTTTGAGACCCATATATAGGGTTCTTCTATTTCTTTGTACTTGAGTTTTTTTGGCTTACACAACTAAGAAGAGGAAAACTGTTTTTAGCCTCCACCCTTGTGTGTATTCCCCCATTGTGCAAGCAAGAAAGCTACAAGTGAGACTCCTTCCTTCTCTCCCACAATCTTGACATGGTATCAGAGCCTTGTTCGTGGTAAGGAGCTCAAGAAAGCAAGCCAAGCTCGCGGTGTTCTGGTAAGAGGAGCAGTGTTGCTTTCATTTTCTGTTTTGGGAGCAGATCTCTGCAGGTAGCACAGCCGAAAATTGCAGGAGTGCATTGTCTCAGGTTGAGACGCCCTTCGCGGTGAAGCAAGAGGGCAGTATATGCTGCGGGAAAGAGCTATAGCTCCTGGCGACCCTATTTTTTTGATTTGAGGCCATTTCGAGGCCTGTTTTGGAGGCGGAAGTTTTCTGCACGCACTCAGGAAAAGGCTCAGTTTTATGCTGTTCAGCCACTGTTCTACAGGTCGGTGAAAAGTTACTGTAGAAATTGCATCGTATGCTTGTGCGCAGAGACATTGGGAGTTTCAGAATCATCCTTGGTTCCTGTTTATGCAAAATCGTCACTAGGAAGTGACTGTGTGGTCAAATACCACTTTCGCCAGTTTTGCAGATTTGCCCTTGTGAGGGTGAAGCTGAGTTTTTGCAGTGACATAATTTTTTGCAGTGTTCTGTAATGGCGTCTGATTCTCTTTCACAGATTGCAACTGAAAAGCTTGACAAGAACAACTTCCAAGCATGGAAGTTTAGAATGACGAATTTCCTTATGGGAAAAGGATATTGGAAATTTGTTGCAGGAAATGAAGAAGAACCAGTTCTTCCTGATGTTCCTAATCAACAGCAAATGCAGGCATTCAAAGCATGGCATGAGAGAGCCAGGAAAGTTATGTACTGGCTGTCTATCAGCATTTCAGACTCTATGATTGTGCATATTCAGGATGCAAGTACGCCAAAGGAGGCATGGGATACTCTGTCAAAGAAGTATAGCACAAATACGCAAGCCAGGAAAATGCAGCTCAAGCAAGAGTTGCACAATGTGCAAAGAGAAAATATGAGCATCAATGACTACCACATGAAGGTGAAGAAGATTGCAGATGCACTTGCTTCCATTGGGTCGCCAGTGGAAGATGATGATTTAGTTTGTGTGACCTTGAATGGTCTAGGAAAGGATTATGCACAGTTTCAGACATCCATTTCAGTTCGTGAAAGATTTCCTGATTTTGAGGAGTTGATTGCTCTTCTAATTTCTGAGGAGCAGAGAAATGGTGGTGCATCTTCTTCAGGAGGAACTTCAAAAGAAACTGTCTTCTACTCAAATGCTGGAAGAGGTAGAGGCAGAGGTAGAGGAGGCCGATTTGGAGGCCGTGGTAGAAATCAGAATATGCAGCAAACTCAAGAAAACCAGTCCTATGGAGGAGGACGTGGTAACTCTAGAGGCAGGGGGAGCCAAAGAGGTCGTGGTGGATGGCAAAGAGGCCAAAATGCAAACAGTAATGTTGAATGCTACTACTGTGGTAAAATGGGTCATATGGCTAAAGACTGCTATAAAAAGCAGAATGACATCATGAATGGAAAACTGCAACAAGGGAATTATGCATCTTCTAGTAGACAGGGTGATGACAGAAATGAGCACTTGTTTATGGTACAGCACATGAACAATTCTGTGACAAGTGCAGAAGAAAGCAATGATGTATGGTATGTTGACTCAGGTGCATCAAACCACATGACAGGTCATGCAGAATGGATGGAGGATGCAAGGAAAATGGAAAAACCAGGATTTGTGGAGACTGGTGATGATACTGCACATCCTATTGTGCAGATTGGAAAAATTCCTTTGTCTATGCAGGATGGGAAAAAGAAATACATGTCCGATGTATTTCATGTCCCGAATATCACCAAGAATCTAGTTTCTGTTGGTCAAATGGTTGAACAGGGCTTGCAGGTCAGATTTAATCCTCATGGATGCTTTGTTGAGGATATAAAAAATAAAGGTCGCTTGATAGCAAAAGGAAAGAAGAAGGGCAGAATGTTTACATTGGATGCAGACATGTCTGAATTGAGTGCAGCAATGTTTGCACATGGGACTGGTGTAGTTGCAGATATTGATATATGGCATAAACGCATTGGTCATGTTAATATACAGCGACTTAAATCAATGCAGGCCCAAAATATTGTTGCAGGTTTGCCGAAATTCAAGGTTGCAGAAATGCATAAGGTATGTGAAGCCTGTCAGTTTGGAAAACAGGCAAGGAAACCATTTCCTAGACATGTTCAAGAGAGTGAGAAGCCATTGGAATTAATCCACTCTGATGTGTGGACTACTAAAGCTGCATCTCTTGGAGGCTGTCATTATTTTGTCACTTTTATTGATGACTATAGCAGAAAAGTTTGGGTGTATTTTATGAAAAAGAAAAGTGAAGTTTTTGGGCATTTCAAAACCCTTAAAGCTATGGCTGAAAAAGAAACAGGTCTGCAAATAAAATGCCTAAGGTCAGATGGAGGGGGAGAGTACCTCTCAAATGAGTTTGCAAAGTTCTTGCAGGAGCATGGCATAAAGCAGCAATATTCATGCAGTTATACCCCACAACAAAATGGAATTGCAGAAAGGAAAAACATGCATATTGGAGAGGTATCTCGTGCCATGCTCAATGAAAAAGACTTGCCAGATTTTTATTGGGCTGAAGGAGTTGCTACAGCAGTCTACATAATGAACAGGACTCCCACTGCAACAATACGTGGAATGACTCCAGAGGAGAGGTATACTGGTAGGAAACCAGATATTTCTCATTTGAAAATTTTTGGTTGCATTGCCTATGTACATGTGCCAGATGAGCTGAGATCCAAGTTGGATCCAAAAGCTGAGAAGTGCATCTTTATTGGTTACTCTCTGCAGCAAAAAGGGTATAGATGCTATAACCCTTCTGCTCGTAAGTTTACAGTGAGCAGAGATGTTGTTTTTTATGAGATGAGTAGCTGGTATAAACCAGTAAATGTGATTGATGATGTAGATGCACAAAATGGTAATGCTGCACAGAATTCACAGCAGCAGTCACAAAATATTAGTGGACCTGGAGCGTCCTCTAGCAGTGGTTCACATTCTTCGCCATGGACAAGCAGATTGAGATCAGGAGAATCTTCTCAAAGCAATGCAGATAGTGGTATGCAGGTATCACGAAAAGGAAAAGAGAAGGTTGATCAGCCCATGTTTGATGTGAATGCAGGTCACTCTTATGTGGATGGTGAATCCAGTGGCTCAGAAGAGAGCATTGATGATGAGTTGGGTATTCCTTCTATTGTTACACCTGGAGTAAGGAAGACCAGGGATGTTTTGAGAGCACCTGGGAGTGAACCAACTTTGCGCAGGTCTACGAGAGCTAGGTATCCTGTGGATAGGCTGAAATATGATGGATTTACAGCCATTCACTATGCATATATGGTCAAAGTGATACAGGAACCAAAACCCACATCTTTTGAGCAAGCCATGGGAAAAGCAAAACGGGAGAAAGCCATGGATGAAGAAATGGATGCCTTGGAAGCAAATGCTACATGGGAGTTAGTACCTTTGCCTAAAGGTAAGAATGCAATTGGCTGTAAGTGGGTTTATAAGGTGAAGCACAATGCAGATGGTTCTGTGAACAGATACAACGCAAGATTAGTAGTCAAGGGGTATGCACAAACATATGGCATTGACTATGAAGAAACATTCAGTCCAGTTGCAACGATGGCAACGGTAAGAGCAGTCATTGCTATGGCTACATCAAAGGGATGATCTTTACATCAGATGGATGTAAAGAATGCCTTCTTGCATGGTGATTTGCAAGAAGAGGTCTATATGGAGCAGCCACCAGGTTATGTGCATGCTGTTCATCCTGAGTTTGTTTGGAGGTTGAAGAAAGCCTTGTATGGCTTGAAGCAAGCACCTACAGCATGGTCTGACAAGATAGGACAGTATCTTGTCACTATTGGCTTTCAGATTTCCAAGGCAGATTTCTCACTTTATGTGAGAAAAACAGAGAAAGGTATTATGCTACTTGTCATTTATGATGATGATTTGATTATGACAGGTGACAGTGATGAAGATATCCTTCATGTGAAAATGCTATTGAAGCAGAAGTTTGAGATGAAGGATTTGGAAGAGCTGCGTTATTTCTTGGGCATTGAGGTGATTAGATCACCAAGTGGGATACAGCTCTTGCAGAGGCAGTATGGATTGGACATGCTGTCCAAATATGGGATGACAGGCTGTAAGCCTATTTGAGTTCCTTTGGAGCAAAATGTGAAGCTGAGCACAGATGCAGGTGAGCTTCTAGAAGACCCTACTATGTACAGACGCATAGCAGGAAGTTTGATTTATATGACTATTACCAGGCCAGATTTGAGCTATGCTGTTGGATTGGTAAGTCAGTTTATGCAGGCTCCAAGGAAACCACATTTGGATGCGGCTAGACGCATACTCAGGTATGTGAAGTCCACATTGCAGTATGGACTATTTTATGAGAGTGGGGTTCAGATACAGTTGCATGGATACACTGATGCTGATTGGGCTGGTAGTATTTCTGATAGGCGATCTACCAGTGGATATGTGTTCTCTTTTGGGAGTGCTGCAGTCACTTGGAGCAGCAAGAAACAGCCTACAGTTGCCTTGTCGAGCACAGAGGCTGAGTACAGGGGTGCAGCAATGGCTGCATGTGAGGTAGCTTGGTTGCATAAGCTACTTTATGATATGCATCAGTCTACAGATGGACCAGTTGTCATTTATTGTGACAACATGAGTAGTATACACTTGGCAAATAACCCAGTTTATCATGCTAGAACAAAGCACATTGAGGTGCATTATCACTATGTGCGAGAGAGGGTTTTACTAGGTCTTATTGATCTAGTTTATGTCAGCACAGAGGATCAGGTAGCTAACATATTCACGAAGGCATTGGGCGCAGAGAAGCTGCGCAAGTTCAGAGACCTGCTTGGTGTGCAGGAATTGGGATTCAGCTCGAGGGGGAGTGTTGAGATATCGAGCTCCACTCGTGATACGCCAGGGTGACCGTTGTGTACTTATGTCACCGACTTGTCAGTTGCAGACGCGGTTGGTACACCGCCCATGAATAATAGCTACATGATAGCTATCCTTATCTACTCTAGTTCGTGGCTCAGTTAGTATGCCACCTTAGTTAGTTGAGTTTGGTTTGAGACCCATATATAGGGTTCTTCTATTTCTTTGTACTTGAGTTTTTTTGGCTTACACAACTAAGAAGAGGAAAACTGTTTTTAGCCTCCACCCTTGTGTGTATTCCCCCATTGTGCAAGCAAGAAAGCTACAAGTGAGACTCCTTCCTTCTCTCCCACAATCTTGACATGGTATCAGAGCCTTGTTCGTGGTAAGGAGCTCAAGAAAGCAAGCCAAGCTCGCGGTGTTCTGGTAAGAGGAGCAGTGTTGCTTTCATTTTCTGTTTTGGGAGCAGATCTCTGCAGGTAGCACAGCCGAAAATTGCAGGAGTGCATTGTCTCAGGTTGAGACGCCCTTCGCGGTGAAGCAAGAGGGCAGTATATGCTGCGGGAAAGAGCTATAGCTCCTGGCGACCCTATTTTTTTGATTTGAGGCCATTTCGAGGCCTGTTTTGGAGGCGGAAGTTTTCTGCACGCACTCAGGAAAAGGCTCAGTTTTATGCTGTTCAGCCACTGTTCTACAGGTCGGTGAAAAGTTACTGTAGAAATTGCATCGTATGCTTGTGCGCAGAGACATTGGGAGTTTCAGAATCATCCTTGGTTCCTGTTTATGCAAAATCGTCACTAGGAAGTGACTGTGTGGTCAAATACCACTTTCGCCAGTTTTGCAGATTTGCCCTTGTGAGGGTGAAGCTGAGTTTTTGCAGTGACATAATTTTTTGCAGTGTTCTGTAATGGCGTCTGATTCTCTTTCACAGATTGCAACTGAAAAGCTTGACAAGAACAACTTCCAAGCATGGAAGTTTAGAATGACGAATTTCCTTATGGGAAAAGGATATTGGAAATTTGTTGCAGGAAATGAAGAAGAACCAGTTCTTCCTGATGTTCCCAA
Organism: Lygodium microphyllum; assembly: GCF_053477565.2. Classification (NCBI taxonomy): domain Eukaryota; kingdom Viridiplantae; phylum Streptophyta; class Polypodiopsida; order Schizaeales; family Lygodiaceae; genus Lygodium; species Lygodium microphyllum. The sequence continues at coordinate 24,346,108 of NC_141154.1, forward strand.
TCAACAGCAAATGCAGGCATTCAAAGCATGGCATGAGAGAGCCAGGAAAGTTATGTACTGGCTGTCTATCAGCATTTCAGACTCTATGATTGTGCATATTCAGGATGCAAGTACGCCAAAGGAGGCATGGGATACTCTGTCAAAGAAGTATAGCACAAATACGCAAGCCAGGAAAATGCAGCTCAAGCAAGAGTTGCACAATGTGCAAAGAGAAAATATGAGCATCAATGACTACCACATGAAGGTGAAGAAGATTGCAGATGCACTTGCTTCCATTGGGTCGCCAGTGGAAGATGATGATTTAGTTTGTGTGACCTTGAATGGTCTAGGAAAGGATTATGCACAGTTTCAGACATCCATTTCAGTTCGTGAAAGATTTCCTGATTTTGAGGAGTTGATTGCTCTTCTAATTTCTGAGGAGCAGAGAAATGGTGGTGCATCTTCTTCAGGAGGAACTTCAAAAGAAACTGTCTTCTACTCAAATGCTGGAAGAGGTAGAGGCAGAGGTAGAGGAGGCCGATTTGGAGGCCGTGGTAGAAATCAGAATATGCAGCAAACTCAAGAAAACCAGTCCTATGGAGGAGGACGTGGTAACTCTAGAGGCAGGGGGAGCCAAAGAGGTCGTGGTGGATGGCAAAGAGGCCAAAATGCAAACAGTAATGTTGAATGCTACTACTGTGGTAAAATGGGTCATATGGCTAAAGACTGCTATAAAAAGCAGAATGACATCATGAATGGAAAACTGCAACAAGGGAATTATGCATCTTCTAGTAGACAGGGTGATGATAGAAATGAGCACTTGTTTATGATACAGCACATGAACAATTCTGTGACAAGTGCAGAAGAAAGCAATGATGTATGGTATGTTGACTCAGGTGCATCAAACCACATGACAGGTCATGCAGAATGGATGGAGGATGCAAGGAAAATGGAAAAACCAGGATTTGTGGAGACTGGTGATGATACTGCACATCCTATTGTGCAGATTGGAAAAATTCCTTTGTCTATGCAGGATGGGAAAAAGAAATACCTGTCCGATGTATTTCATGTCCCGAATATCACCAAGAATCTAGTTTCTGTTGGTCAAATGGTTGAACAGGGCTTGCAGGTCAGATTTAATCCTCGTGGATGCTTTGTTGAGGATATAAAAAATAAAGGTCGCTTGATAGCAAAAGGAAATAAGAAGGGCAGAATGTTTACATTGGATGCAGACATGTCTGAATTGAGTGCAGCAATGTTTGCACATGGGACTGGTGTAGTTGCAGATATTGATATATGGCATAAACGCATTGGTCATGTTAATATACAGCGACTTAAATCAATGCAGGCCCAAAATATTGTTGCAGGTTTGCCGAAATTCAAGGTTGCAGAAATGCATAAGGTATGTGAAGCCTGTCAGTTTGGAAAACAGGCAAGGAAACCATTTCCTAGACATGTTCAAGAGAGTGAGAAGCCATTGGAATTAATCCACTCTGATGTGTGGACTACTAAAGCTGCATCTCTTGGAGGCTATCATTATTTTGTCACTTTTATTGATGACTATAGCAGAAAAGTTTGGGTGTATTTTATGAAAAAGAAAAGTGAAGTTTTTGGGCATTTCAAAACCCTTAAAGCTATGGCTGAAAAAGAAACAGGTCTGCAAATAAAATGCCTAAGGTCAGATGGAGGGGGAGAGTACCTCTCAAATGAGTTTGCAAAGTTCTTGCAGGAGCATGGCATAAAGCAGCAATATTCATGCAGTTATACCCCACAACAAAATGGAATTGCAGAAAGGAAAAACATGCATATTGGAGAGGTATCTCGTGCCATGCTCAATGAAAAAGACTTGCCAGATTTTTATTGGGCTGAAGGAGTTGCTACAGCAGTCTACATAATGAACAGGACTCCCACTGCAACAATACGTGGAATGACTCCAGAGGAGAGGTATACTGGTAGGAAACCAGATATTTCTAATTTGAAAATTTTTGGTTGCATTGCCTATGTACATGTGCCAGATGAGCTGAGATCCAAGTTGGATCCAAAAGCTGAGAAGTGCATCTTTATTGGTTACTCTCTGCAGCAAAAAGGGTATAGATGCTATAACCCTTCTGCTCGTAAGTTTACAGTGAGCAGAGATGTTGTTTTTGATGAGATGAGTAGCTGGTATAAACCAGTAAATGTGATTGATGATGTAGATGCACAAAATGGTAATGCTGCACAGAATTCACAGCAGCAGTCACAAAATATTAGTGGACCTGGAGCGTCCTCTAGCAGTGGTTCACATTCTTCGCCATGGACAGGCAGATTGAGATCAGGAGAATCTTCTCAAAGCAATGCAGATAGTGGTATGCAGGTATCACGAAAAGGAAAAGAGAAGGTTGATCAGCCCATGTTTGATGTGAATGCAGGTCACTCTTATGTGGATGGTGAATCCAGTGGCTCAGAAGAGAGCATTGATGATGAGTTGGGTATTCCTTCTATTGTTACACCTGGAGTAAGGAAGACCAGGGATGTTTTGAGAGCACCTGGGAGTGAACCAACTTTGCGCAGGTCTACGAGAGCTAGGTATCCTGTGGATAGGCTGAAATATGATGGATTTACAGCCATTCACTATGCATATATGGTCAAAGTGATACAGGAACCAGAACCCACATCTTTTGAGCAAGCCATGGGAAAAGAAAAATGGGAGAAAGCCATGGATGAAGAAATGGATGCCTTGGAAGCAAATGCTACATGGGAGTTAGTACCTTTGCCTAAAGGTAAGAATGCAATTGGCTGTAAGTGGGTTTATAAGGTGAAGCACAATGCAGATGGTTCTGTGAGCAGATACAAGGCAAGATTAGTAGTCAAGGGGTATGCACAAACATATGGCATTGACTATGAAGAAACATTCAGTCCAGTTGCAAGGATGGCAACGGTAAGAGCAGTCATTGCTATGGCTGCATCAAAGGGATGGTCTTTACATCAGATGGATGTAAAGAATGCCTTCTTGCATGGTGATTTGCAAGAAAGAGGTCTATATGGAGCAGCCACAAGGTTACGTGCATGCTGTTCATCCTGAGTTTGTTTGCAGGTTGAAGAAAGCCTTGTATGGCTTGAAGCAAGCACCTAGAGCATGGTCTGACAAGATAGGACAGTATCTTGTCACTATTGGCTTTCAGATTTCCAAGGCAGATTTCTCACTTTATGTGAGAAAAACAGAGAAATGTATTATGCTACTTGTCATTTATGTTGATGATTTGATTATGACAGGTGACAGTGATGAAGATATCCTTCATGTGAAAATGCTATTGAAGCAGAAGTTTGAGATGAAGGATTTGGAAGAGCTGCGTTATTTCTTGGGCATTGAGGTGATTAGATCACCAAGTGGGATACAGCTCTTGCAGAGGCAGTATGGATTGAACATGCTGTCCAAATATGGGATGACAGGCTGTAAGCCTATTTCAGTTCCTTTGGAGCAAAATGTGAAGCTGAGCACAGATGCAGGTGAGCTTCTAGAAGACCCTACTATGTACAGACGCATAGTAGGAAGTTTGATTTATATGACTATTACCAGGCCAGATTTGAGCTATGCTGTTGGATTGGTAAGTCAGTTTATGCAGGCTCCAAGGAAACCACATTTGGATGCGGCTAGACGCATACTCAGGTATGTGAAGTCCACATTGCAGTATGGACTATTTTATGAGAGTGGGGTTCAGATACAGTTGCATGGATACACTGATGCTGATTGGGCTGGTAGTATTTCTGATAGGCGATCTACCAGTGGATATGTGTTCTCTTTTGGGAGTGCTGCAGTCACTTGGAGCAGCAAGAAACAGCCTACAGTTGCCTTGTCGAGCACAGAGGCTGAGTACAGGGGTGCAGCAATGGCTGCATGTGAGGTAGCTTGGTTGCATAAGCTACTTTATGATATGCATCAGTCTACAGATGGACCAGTTGTCCTTTATTGTGACAACATGAGTAGTATACGCTTGGCAAATAACCCAGTTTATCATGCTAGAACAAAGCACATTGAGGTGCATTATCACTATGTGCGAGAGAGGGTTTTACTAGGTCTTATTGATCTAGTTTATGTCAGCACAGAGGATCAGGTAGCTGACATATTCACGAAGGCATTGGGCGCAGAGAAGCTGCGCAAGTTCAGAGACCTGCTTGGTGTGCAGGAATTGGGATTGAGCTCGAGGGGGAGTGTTGAGATATCGAGCTCCACTCGTGATACGCTAGGGTGACCGTTGTGTATTTATGTCACCGACTTGTCAGTTGCAGACGCGGTTGGTACACCGCCCATGAATAATAGCTACATGATAGCTATCCTTATCTACTCTAGTTCGTGGCTCAGTTAGTATGCCACCTTAGTTAGTTGAGTTTGGTTTGAGACCCATATATAGGGTTCTTCTATTTCTTTGTACTTGAGTTTTTTTGGCTTACACAACTAAGAAGAGGAAAACTGTTTTCAGCCTCCACCCTTGTGTGTATTCCCCCATTGTGCAAGCAAGAAAGCTACAAGTGAGACTCCTTCCTTCTCTCCCACAATCTTGACAGATTTCCTCATACATCATGCGACTATAGACGCGAAATGGTAGACGCACAAATAGACGAGCTTATAGACGCACCCGTAAGATTTTCTCTCAATTCAAAAATTGCGTCTAAAAGTGCATCTAAGAGGCCTTTTTGTTGTAGTGATTTTACAGGTTTCTAAACAAGCAAGAGAGAGAGAGAGAGAGAGGCTGCCGCCACTGCCGCCATCCATGAAGAGGGAGGAGACAAGTGTAAAGGAGAAGGAAGGAACTCCCGAAGGAGAAAAAAATGAGAGAAGTACGAAGGGATTCTTCTTCAAGCTCTGAGGTAAGTGCATTATCTCTTCTCTCTTTGTTTTTCTCTTTTCTTTACTTCTCTCTTTCTTTTCAACATTCTCCTTCCCTTTGTCCTTCGTGCCTTGGATGGCATCATTGGTCTTCTTATTAGGCTTTGACTGCATCTTCATAGTTTGCAGGGCCTCACTACTCTTATTCTCTCCTTTGGAGCCGCTAGGGCTTGCCTTATCAATGTGCATTGCAAGAGGTTCACGTGTGCTTGCTTTGGTCGTCCTCTCTGCAAGAGTTGTTGATGGAGCTTCATTATTGACTTCTGCATTCTTTCTCGAGCAGTCCTTGGCATAGTGACCACATTGTCTACAGATGTAATATGAGTATGGGAAGTTGCCAAAGTGAACTTTGATGAGGACCTCGAAGCCTTGGTGATCAGTATGCTCTAGATACTCTGACGGATCCTTCCTACTGTCCGAGAGGACACAAACCTTTCGTTCTAGCTTGAGAGCACCATAAGCTGATGAATTGGAAGGAACGTATAGTACTCGGCCAAGAGCTCTAGCAATGATTGCAAATCCTCGTCTAACCAAATAGGTAGGTCAGCATGAGTGACCCACACAGGGCACTCATATTGTAGGACTGCCTTCGAGGAAAAGGAAGGCGCCCAAGGCATTGGCAGCACAAGATTCCCTTTCTATCCAATTGCACAGCCCAAGACCCAGTCTTTCTATGTCTACTACAGAGCTAAGCAGAGCCATGAAAAAGCCTCTTCCCACAAACCTGAATTGAAGCATGAAAACTCTCCCTTGATACATGGCAGTGAGCCATCAGTTGAACTCTTCTTCAGGAGGTGGCCTGCCCATAAAATAGAAAAACACCCCAGTATAAGCAGAATCTGCATATCTCTGTCGGACACATTGCAGCGACCACAGGCCACAGATGCTTTGAAGCACGATTTGCCTGCCTTAGCAACTTTTGCTCTCCTTTTCTCATTGATAACTATTTGCTCCTACGCTCCACCTCCGCCATGTATGTGCCACCCTGCCTAGCCACAGCAACATAATCCATCTCAGTGGTTCCTTCATTCAGGCATGCTTGTTTCCTCCCAGGCTGGTTCTCATCACCATTGATGCCTCCACGACGTTTGCCTGCCCCTGCGCTCTGCATACATACAAAGGGAAGGGGAGACCTTACAGGCTAGTGGCCAGACAAGGGAGGTTTGAGACCCCGATCCCCCTTCCCCATCCCCATCCCCGGGGGGAGTGGAGGCAAGAAAAAAAAAAATCGAGGCTATAATTTATAAATAAGACATGGAAATGTGTACATGAGGCTCCAAAATCTAGGAGGGCGCTGGTTTTCTGTGGGCACGCGGGTCGAGAGCATTCTGGCACAGCTAGACGCGGATCGAGAGGGGGCACGCTGTTCCTCACGTAGGGCACAGCTAAACGCGGATCGAGAGCATGCTGGCACTATATATACACCTTACTTGTCGGCGTGTTCCTGTATATGTGGTCAATAACGACGTCGGCCTAGTCGAGTGTTGGAAGCAAGAGGACACATCGAGCCATCATGCCAACCATCACTCTCATTCCTACCGCTCCCCCTGCGCTGATCATCGTACTACTTGCTTTGGCTAGGGGGCGTAGTGCAGATGCAGCTGCAGAACATCTTATGGCGAATCTGTCCAGCGACTTCAAAGGTAATATACACAAACACACACACAGACTCCTCTCTCTCTCTCCCCTGCCGCGTGATTGTGTATATTGTCTATCAAATTTTAATCAGCAGTGCTAGTGTCGCGGAGGACATGTTATATATAATTAGATAGCACGCATCATTCAATCTGTTGTCTTCCAATGGCGTTATGGCTTCGTACTAGAGCAAAGAATCGTAACTCGTCGATTACCTACTAACTGTGACTCGTTGATTACCTACTAACTGTGGGCTTCCATTGCTTCGTTTGGCACAGCGGCCGACGTGGATGAGATGGCGCAGATTAAGCAGCTGGAGGTGGTGTCTGACCAGGTGCACTGCCAGTGCCCTTTGTTCAAGGATTCTTGTAAAAAGGCCAATGCGCCTGGGCCTGCGGTACTGCATGATGGCGCTTCAGCAGCGGCAGCTAGTGCAGTACCTGGCATGATCCCGTACTGCCGGTGCCCTTTGGTCAAAAGGTATTGCAACAGCGTCCGCCCAGCCAGTACTCCTGCTCCGGCCATGATTTAAAATGAATCAGTCTAAGGTCTTAGATAGTATGCTCGTTTTGGCGACGAGCGTCGCTAGTCGTATCGAACATGCTTAGTTTCAGCCGGTTTCTCCTTCACGCTTTTCGAACATAACCTTTCGGATCCTTCGTTATTTCTTTTACAGTTTTTTTCTCTTTGGTAACTTGAGGAGGCTCTAAGATGAAGCGTGCTGATCACCTCCTTGGTTATATATGATAATGTTTGCTTCGTGATAGTGGGTCCTAGCGTCTGCTTCTCTTAGTGATCTATTTTTTAGTGTTACTATTTAACCAATTCACTTTAAGTGATTAGCCTCTCTTTCTTTTACAACTCAAAACCCATTGATCAGAGTATCAAACACCTCTATTTTGTGTTGCTCTTCCTTCTAAATGGTGAGTATATGTACCTCAATGTGATTCCAAGCCATGGAAGCATGGGAGACTAAATAGGGTTTTGTTTTGGCTTATAGAGTGTAACTTTGCTATGTGTTGACGTTCTTAAAAAAATATCAACTCATGTAGCAGAATCAATACATTGCCTATAGTACCAACTATGTTTAACATCTTCCATTGTTCAATTTGAAGCTTGTGTAATAATGTTTTGAAACTAGAAGCATTTCTTGAAGTTAGCTATGCACTCAATCTCGAACTCAATTCCAGCTCATAGTAACGTATTGAATATACATTATTTTGTTGTTGGGAATCAGTATCAAACATTTCTTTCTTATATTTAATATTTTATAGAGGATCCAAATTTTCTAAAAGAAGCTCTCCAAGAGATGAATGCTTTCTTTTTTTGTCTTTTTTTTTGTGGCCTTATAGGAACCATTCTTGTACTACATGAATGACTTGAAGAGACTTGCTTTCTATATTGGGAAGTAAATGCTTTTACTAGATCCCCTTTTTGATATTCTTTGTATGATAATTCTCATTATAATCCCTAATGTATGTCATTTATGCTTGAAGGAAGTTTTAGTAAAGCCCATATTGGTTGTGTCTTTGATATGAAGGCATATAGCTAAACTTCATTTGCATGTTTGGGCTATAGTTCTATAAGTGCCCCAACTAAAAGTAAGAATGGACTTATTTTTGTGGATGTTTGGACTATTGTTCTAAAGGGTTAAGTGATAAATGGTCGCATCTCATCCTAGGTTTAGGGTTTAGGTTGATACGTATCATGAGCATCAGCTTGATTGTCTTGTTTAGCCTCTATTGACTATTTATTTGTGGGTGATGCAAGATTTAGGATGCAAAAACCTAATTAATGCTCATTCCTTTTTATGGTAACTCTATTATTTATTTTTGAACAATAATCCTTGATCTAAACTGACCATTTTTGGACCTTTGTAACATAAAGTGGGCAATTGATGTTATTGTGTAATTAAGTATAGCTTTAAGGTTCACATGACCTTCTTAAGTAGTTTGTTAGTACCACTATATATTTCTTTCTTGCCATGGTTTTTGGGAATAGACCAATAAAGTCCCGTCTTACTATCTTGAATGGTGTTTTTGTTGTAATGAGCTACAACTTTCTATGATTTATTGGTGGTGTTTTGTACATTTTCCATGTGATGCATTCTCTCAGATTTTGTGATAGTATTTCTCACTAGTATTTGCTTCTAAGCTGAGATCACAATTTCTAAAATCCTAAATGTTGAAACATTGGTCAAGTGTGATAATACTCCATCCATGTGTAAACTAGGGTTGTTGGCATATAAAAGCGTGGTGCATGATTTCTCTAAATGTAGTACAATAGATTATCCTTAATTTGGATATTCTTTGAGTTTGAATGTGTTGCATTTTGTGTGACATTGAGCATAATTTTTTTCATATTTTTGGATTGTCTTATTGAAATAATATTATCATGCTTTTTTCTATTGATAGATTGCATACTTAACCATTTTTCAATTGTGAAATTTAGGAAAAGCTATCGATTACGATATTATTTTAGTATTTTTTTAATTTGATCTTTAGTGGGTATAGATCCTTGCAAAATAAAAATATAAAAAATATAAAAATGTGAGAGTTTACTAAAAAGGATAAATAGTGGGATATAGGTTAGAAGATGAATACCAATATGTATTTTATTCAAAAGGTATTCATCTAGCATCTTATGTGGAACTATACATTCAATCTTATTGTAAACATCCCAAAAGGAAGTTTCATAATTAGTATGAGTATTTATATTAGTTTTCTTAATTCCACTAAGATTGCAAACTATATTTGAGAACATTGTGTAGATATTTTTCCATTAACAAGTGTGGAGTGGTAGCCAAGAGCGTCACTTACAAGTAAGTTCAATATCATACATGTTGGTTCTCATATTTATCCAAATCATCTTTTATCATTTTTCATTGAAAATAATTTACCTTTCTATTTTGTAGCTTTGATTGTTACCTCAAATACAAAGGCATTTGGAAGGTTGGAAGGGACTCCTTCACCTCATTTCAATTCATTAACGAGTTGGAAAAATGAGGATGGTCAAGCTATCCAAGGCTTGAAGTTGTAGATTATTAAATATATTCAAAGCTTTATGAAGATTGGGATAATATGAATGAAATAGAAAGTATATAAGTGGGATTTATGTTAGAGCTATATATAGCTCACCCTATCTAGACTAGGTCTCACATATATATATGCAGATTGTGATCAATATGATATAGTCTTTGGGAGTGTATATGGTGTGTCTCTTCTCTCTCTATCGCAGCTCTACATATATTCTCTCTTTACATTTCAACATGGTATTAGAGCTATCATGATCGACTACAACCAAGTCCTTGAAGAAGACAAGGAAGTATACCTATGTAGTATCTCTTCTATTCTTGATTCATGTTCTTTTTATGTTTAAATTTGATGTATTGTGTATGTTATGAGAAGATTCTTATGTTATGAGTTTTAAGCATAGAAGAAGTTCATTCGATCATCATTTAGATTGCACATATGTTTGAATTGTAGATATGCCTTGCTTCGACACCCTAAAAGTTTCTATTTGGAAAAACCTTAAGGAAACGTCTTTCTCAAGAAGACTAGTTTTTATGATGTGCTAGTACTCACAAGATTTCTTTCCATCGTATCCATGCTCACTTTGGGGTTTTATGTCAAAAGTTTTGTCAATTGAGATAAAATGGACTTGAAAGAATAAAACAAATAAGACAATCGCTTTTCATGTAGACTTCTATGGCACAAGTTTCATCACGATTACTCACTCTTACATTTCTACATTTCTGCCAAAATTAGTCAGATCATTATCTATTGTTGGTCCAAAAGTAAAATGATAATGTTTTGAGCATTAATCATATTTCTCGTCTATGTTGGAACTACTTCTCTCACATGTTTTGTCTATTTTGGATCTCTTTGTTATTTCCCACATTTTTTCTATCTTGGGTCTCTTTCTTTTGGAATATGGTTTTTGAACTAAATAACTTCTGCGTCATACGATTCATTGTGTTGCACTTTGGTCATCGTTTCGTATATTTTGTGCAGATTCTATGATCTCATATTATATGTATTCTCTTAGCTAGCTATGTCAAATTCTATAATCATTAACGGATTTCCTTCTAGACTACGTTTCGTCCCTCACTTTTAAGGAGAAGGATTCCTTGGGTGGAAACTAAAGATGCTACTAATTTTTAAAGGCAATGGCTGTCACGATATTGTTCTTGGTAATTATGAATGTCCACGCCAACCAAATGATCAGGCTCATGATAATATCCTTGTAATAACTAAAGGACCTATCTTTGAAGAATGGCAAACTCTTTATAATGAGTGGGTCAAACATGACAAAACAACTTGTCAATATGTTATTTTTACTCTTCAAGAATCTCTTATGCTTGATGTATGTAATCTTTCAAGCTCACATGCTATATGGAAGTATTTGATAGCAAATTTTGAGAACAAATATATTACGAAACTACTTTATCTTTGTAGTTAGCTCACTAGTTACAATACATCATCAAAACTTCTATGACAACACATATCGAGTCATTGAAGAACATTATCAATAAGCTTGTTTCTACTACTGGTGATGCTATTCCACGAAAGCAATTGGTAACATAGCTTCTTCACATTGTAAAGGATCGTGCTTATGATAATATTGTTACCATATTATCTAACAAAGATGGGATTGATTTTGATCAAGCTTGTATATCTTTGATTGAATATTCACAATGATATGAACGATGACATCAAATCAAGAAACACTTATGATATCACAAGAGGACACACAGTTAGAACAAATCGACTAAGCTTTACTTCCTAGAAGGCATCCCTTTCTATACTATACATGTAGGAGTCATCGTGGTGGTAACTTCTCTCATCTTAAGTCTCCTAACAAACATTGTTCTTATTGTAATAGAAATGGTCATACTACAAATGATTGCTATGCAAAAAAATATGATGAAGACATCGTATTATAAAAAAACAACCACATTTATCTAGAGATTTTCCTCTTGGTGAGTACTTCAAAAAGAGTGATCATCCACCCCATCCATGTTTCAAGAGGTGTTTTGATTCAGATCTTCATAGAGCATATGCTACTACATATGACAACACTACTAAAGCAGAAAATCATGTGAGTTGTTCTATCTCTCCGGAAAGGATACTTCATGTTCGTGATGGATCTCTTTTTATTATTGATTCTAGTGCTATGGGAAACGTGACATATCAGTCCCAATGGTTACATAAGTATCATTCTATTCCTATCAAGAAATTGGTTTATCTTGTTAAATGACACAACCTGTCAAGTCAAAGGTGTAGGTGATTTATATCGCGGTACTCTTTCTTCAACAAGAATTCTGCGTGGAGTTTCACATGTTCCAAATCTACAAAGGAATCTTCTTTTAGTTGCAAGACTTGTGGATCTTGGTCTCTTTGTCAGTTTCGATCATACCAAGTGTCCCATTGAGAAAGATGACCAAACCATAGCTGTTGCTCCTCAAAATGGTAATCTTTTTTAGTTATATCTGAATGAAGACATTGCAAATGTTGTTACAGCTCTCAGTGATGTTAACAACAAAGTATGGCATTGTTCACTCTGATTTTCCTAAGTTTATGGATCTTTATCGGCATGACCTTGTTCAAGGTATGGAATTCAAAGCTCGTTCTCATATGGGTATTTCTGAGTATTGTGCAATCAGAAAGCATTTTTGCAAACCCTTTTCCATTTCCACCACACCTCATTCTAGAGATTTGCTTGATCTTATTCACACCAATATTTGTGGACCTTTTCCTATGTCAAAATCTCAATATCGGTATTTCATGACTTTTATTGATCACTTCTCCAGATACATCATTATTTTTCTCTTGCAACACAAATGACAAGCTTTATCATCTTTGAAGCAATATCAAAAAGCTGGAGAACTTCATATTGGTCATCACATCAAGAAACTTCACAATGATAATGGTGGAGAATACATTTTAAATGATTTTGATGATTATTTTAATAATCAGGGTATTCATCATGCATATACAGTTTCCTACTCTCCTCAATAAATTGGTATTGTTGAACATAAAAACGAGACTATTCTCAATGCCATGCGATGTATACTCATTCATTCTAGCTTATCGCAATATTTCTAGGCTGAAGTAGCTTGAACAATAGTATTTATGTAAAATCATCATCCTACAACTAATCCTTCTAGTAAAATACCGATTATTACTTGGACAGGTGAAACTCCTTCTGCTTTATATTTTCAAACTTTTGGATGTATTGCTTATATTTATGTACCCAAAGAGGCTCGCAGAAAACTTGATGTTGATTTGAAAGTTATTTTCATTGGATATTCGACTTTTTCTAAGGGTTACAAGTTTTATAATCCATCTTCCAAGAAAGTAATCATAAGTCGTGATGTTATTTTCAACGAGCAACTTTTGGGCAGCAAATGGTCTCAAGAGGATGCTGGGTGGACGTGGTCACTAGAGGACGTTAATGATATAATGTCATTACTCACTTCTTTTTCTTTTCTATATGATGATGAACCTCCTTCACATGATAATATTGACTCTTCAGATCAGGATTCACAACCTGCACCTATTATTGTTGATGATGGCCTTGGTGTTGATATTCTAATTGATACTGAGCATGTTATTTGCCATGTTTATGATGCTCATATTCTTGAGAAAGCTCTCAATATTTGTTAAGATCGTCTCTTATAGTGATGCCATGTCATCCCCACCAAAAGAACAATGGTAGGAGGCCATGGAAGCTAAGTATGAATCTCTTCTCTCTAAAGGTACATGGGTTCTAATTGAGTTTCCATGTGGATGTACTGCTATTAACTGCAAGTGGTTTATAAGACTAAAATAAAAAAAGATGGAGCATTTGAGAAATTCAAAGGAAGGCTAGTTGCCAAAGGTTTCTCACAAATTACAGGAGTTGATTATCAAGAAACTTTCTCACCCGTTGTTCATAGTACCAGTCTTCGGGTCTTATTGGTTTCTACTATTGAATTTGATTTACAGGTTCACCAAATGGTTGTGAGAGCTACTTTTCTTAATGGCAATTTAAAGGAAGAGGTATACATAGAGCGACTAGAGGGATTTGGAGTCAAACATAAGGAAAATCTTGCTTGCAAACTTCATCGGACACTCTATGGTCTCAAACAATCTTCACGAGCTTAGTATCAAAAGATTGATCTCTTCCTTACAAAACAAGGTTTTATCTCTTGTTCTTCACATCCTAACTTATATGTCAAGCACTACAATGACAGTTTTGTTATTCTTGCTCTATGTATGGATGATACCATACTTGTTTCTAACAATCTCAACATCCTTCAATAAGTAAAGAAGGTTTTATCTTTTGTGTTTGACATAGTCAATCTTGGAGATTGTATCCAGATTCAATGCTATCAAGAAAAGGTGTTTATTGCTGTATTAACCAAAGTTCATTGAAGATATTATTCAAAATTTTGATTTCGGTTTTACACATCCTGCTAGTACTCCTTGTTTTATGAGCTCTACCAAAAAGTTTCACTTTTTGCAAAATGATGGATTATTAATATTACATCAATCTTATGCTAATCTCTACATTCACTTCAACTTTTGGGTTTTACATATGTATATTGTGCAAGTTCTCACTTACATCACTACAAGGGTACACACATATAGCGATGCTAAGTAGCGACATTTTTTTTTCAGCGTCGCTATTTACGTCTCTAATCCTCGAAATATTTTAAGTCAAAAAATACGTCAGTATGAGCATCGCTATTAGTGTCGCTATCTGCATCACTAAAAATGTCGCTATTAGCGTCGCTATTTAGCGACGCAAATAGCGACGTAAATAGTTACGCTAATAGAGACGACTTACTCTGGTAACATTTCGCGGAAATCCGAATATTTCTTTCAAACGCACGCACGAACTGCAGAAGCAAGGCGAAGGCGGAGAGAAAGAGAAAGGGAGGTGAGCAAGAGAGGGAGGTGAGCAAGGGAGGTAAGCAAGGAAGCAAGCCGCGAGCTATACGCGAGGAGAGGAGCGTCGCCCGCACGAAGAGGTCGTGGAAGAAGAAGAGAGCACGACGGTATGCCCTGTTTTGGTTTCTTTAAAATCTTTGTTTTGCTTTGCAATGTAGGTTAGAAAGTGTTGGTTTCTCTTCGATCTTTGTGTTGCTTTGTGTTGCTTTGCAATGTAGGTTAGGAAGTGTTGAAAGAGAGAGAAATGGAAGCAAGTTTTTTCAAAATTTTTCTTGTGTTGGTCTTTCTTCAATCTTTGTGTTGCTTTAATTTGCAATGTAGGTTAGGAAGTGTTGAAAGAGAGAAATGGAAGAGAGCGTTTTTATATTTTTTCTTGTGTTGGTTCTCTTCAATCTTTGCAATGTATATAGGGTAGGAAGTGTTGAAAGAAAGTGAAATGGAAAGGAGTGTGAAGGGGGATGCTTGTTTTGCTTAATTATAATTTTAGAGAGAGAGTGAGAGAGATAGAGATGTAGAGAAAGATGAGATGCTTGTTTTGTTTGGATTGTATCTTTTGCAGGATCTTTCCAAACTACATATTCATCCACAATGATATTTCTAGATATAGAAATACTTCTTTTTCTAGGATCATAAAAGTAAAATGCTTTGGTGATGTTACTATTACTCATGAGAATATGTTTGAGAGATTTAGAGTCTAATTTCTTTCTATGAGCATAAGTAATGCTTCCAAAAACTTTCAAACAACTCACTACTAGCGTTTGACCAATAAAGGCTTCAAAAGGAGTTGTGCCTTTCAAGGCATAGTGGAAGATCTATTAACTGTTATAAAAATGTATGTGTGTGAGCATAGTTTAGAGCCGACCTCAAAGATAGATAAGTTTAGAGCTGAACTCAAAGAGATAGGTACGAATTTTTTTTAAAAAGGACCTGAAATATATATAGTGGAGTGGTCCCAATATACAATATAGAATTGTTATTAAATTATCATTCTATTACATCGTAGTCAAGATGTCTAGCACTCATGACCAACGTGGTGGGGATCATCAGGCTTGGCTCAATCAACGTGTCCCCTGTCCATGCACGCAATGCAAATTGTCCATTCGTCGAAAACGTCATTTGTCCATAGAGCATGTGCAACGGTATGGAGAGTTTCGAGTTGAGATAATCGACCAAGCAGTCTTGAATTACAAGATTGCGGTAAGAGCTCTCTCATTACTATATGACATGTAATTGATTTAAGTATAACAGTTTGGGGTTATCTTAGAAGTTAGCTCCTTAACGTCCTTTACAGGGTCAGGGCCATGTCAATACATTGCAGTCCGCAGATCTCTTGTGTCCAGTAAGACGGGTTCGTCCGCGCTCTATACAAATGCTGTCTCAGATAACTAACTATCTCATAGAAGGTGATAACTCTCAACCCCCTTCTATGGGTGAGAATGCTATAGACATGGACAATCCTCCTGCTTTTTTAGAGCCCGAGTTAGAGGACATGATCGAATCATTGCTTCCGACGGACTCGGAATCCCAAGATTCTTTAATTGTAGAGGCTGCCATTCCATTGTATGATGGGAGTCGGGTATCCCGTTTGAAGACACTTCTTGCATTGTTGAGCATACAAACAATGTATGAATGGAGCGATGCGAATGTGACAGAGCTATTCAGGTATATTATGATGTATATGATTCTTTATTGAAAGCCATTAAAATGTGCTATGTAGTACTCTAATAACGTGCTTCATTGAAATTTGTAGAACATTGAAATCTTACATTTTACCTACCCAAAAAACGATGCCTGAGTCTCGTGATGATGCAAGACAAGTGCTGTGAAAGCTAGACATGGATTATAATTGCATTCATGCTTGTCCCAATGATTGTGTTCTCTTCCGGGGAGAGTTTGAATTGTTGGCCACATGTCCCAAGTGCGGTGCGGACAGGTATCGAAATGACTTGCAAGGACAGACTGTTCCGCAGAAGGTTTTGAGGCACTTTCCGCTGATACCGCATGTTCATCACATTTTTCTGACCATGAATTGCAGGTTGTTGGTCCAGTCCATAGTCGATGGATGTTTTTCCTTGAATGGTTCATGAAGACCTTAAAGCGATTTGTGCGACAACAGGCTCGTCCTGAGGGTAGCATGGCTGAAGGTTGGTTAGTGTTAGAGGCCTTGGTGTACATTTCTGAGTGGTTGTCCACTGTGGATCGGGACAAAGGCTTGATATGGTCACTTAAGGAGGATGATCATCTAAATGGAGATGTCCTAGTGGGAAACATAATAGAGAATAAGATGGACGCATCCATGGAGTCCAAGGTGAACCGATTTTGTATGCTGCATAGCGCTACGATGGAGAAGTGGCTACAATGGTATGAGGATACTCGAGCTGAGCGAGATTCTGCAAGATCTGACTTTCGATGGAATACACGGCAATGGCCCATTCCATATCCGAAGGGCTAAGAGGAGATGCCTCTACTCATGTCCACTAGATGGCTACATGAGACCCTAACCAAAGCATCTCAAGATGGAGAAACAGTTATTGAAGAAGAGTGGGACTTATCACGTGGATGCAATCCCAAGGTATGCAATCCCAAGAAATTACAATCTATAATGCAAATCGCAACCAATATACTTGTTCTTCTCCCAGTATAAGGTCCATAGTGTAGCATGGTCACGTGGATGACATTTTAGAGTAGAGCACATCGACAAGTTACGCTCGACAATGGACTGTGAAGTGATGGCAATGTTTGAGCAGGAAAGCCAAGGACGTGCCACAGATCCAAATCGTGTAGTTGCAGAGATGGAGTATTTCAGATGTTTACAGAGTATCCTTACAGTGGACTATCAAAGTTTCTCCGTGACCATATTTGATGTGCAATGGTTCAAGGTTACTCTCGAAGGAGCAGGTGCAACTGTTCGGCGAGGGCCAAGTGGCTTTGTGGAGATTGACTCAACGAAGAAGTGGACCGATTTGAGTGATACATTTGTTTTGCCAAATCATTGTGAGCAGGTAAGAGTCCCTAATACTTGATGTGCTTTAGCAATCTCAAAGTGGACTTTTATACTAATCGTAATATGGATCAGGTCATCCTTTTCCCTAATTCACAACAACCTCAATGGTGGTATGTCATTCCCATGACATCTAGGAGTATCCCCATGTTTGCTAGAACCCCCGTACCGATCGTAGAAGAGACACCTTTAATAGCGGCAATGACAGAAGGCATACAAGAAACTAGGATGAACCGCCTGGAGGACCAAGACATCTCACCTATGGAGATAGAGGAGATAGAGGATGGGTTTTTTGAAAATGAAGCAGAGTCCTCATTTTGTGGAGAATTTTGTATAGATCTCTTGGTGTATACTGAGCTATGTCAAGATGAGATTCTGGAACCCTAAACAAAAGCCACTCGATCAAAACGTTCCTCCCACTACAACAATGCCACTTTTTGCAAATCAGTTAGGACAGTTTGTATGTTTTTGGAGTATGGTGTTTTGTATTATCTAAATTTTTTAATTATTTTAAAATGAAGTCTTGCAAATTAACTCTTAGTTTTATTATGTCTTGCAATTCATTATCTAATATTATTATTTTTTCTTGTATATGCAAGTTTAGGATTTGGGCACGGACGGCAGGATGAGTCGCGATTTTACAGATGACGACATTGACGCAATGCTAGCGCATTTCTCACCAGAGCAGCTAGCACAGGTCAGAGATAGAGCCAATACACAGCTTTCCCGTTCCACCTCAGCACGATCAGAAGACTCTGGATGGTCTGATGTTTCAATCTCTAGTAGATGCAGTCGTAGGTCTTGCTTTGCTTCAGAGTCACGTAGTCGAGGAGGAGGCAGCTCTTGTTGTGGGGATAGAGATGCAGTCTCTCCCACTCGCACTGCCACCAGGGAGTCGAGTCTGTCTTTCACTGGCAGTGGCGGGCAGACGTCTACTGCTCCCACTCCTTCACATACCCCACCAATCACTCCTAGGGCCGACAAGAAGTACACGAAACCCACTCCTCCAGGTATGTATTTTCGCATCCTTTTTCGTAGTAGCACTCAATTCAAGTTGTGTTTGACACATTTGTATTAATGTCATGAAAGTAATGTTTGTAAAATCTTGCAGGTTACTCGTATCTCATAGATAAGGCCACTGTCCATTTATACATGAATGATGAAGGAAAAGCTGTCATCTCTAGGATGCATGAGTTGTGCAAACAAGTATTTTGGCACAACATTATAGACAAATGGAAGCAGATCCCAGATGCCAACAAGGAGTACATAATCGATACATTGTATCGAGAGTTCCCTTAACCCTCTGGCAATGATAGATTTTCGAGAGGGTGGATGATGACGCTGTCGTGCTGCTGCACATCCGAGCCGTAAACTCCTCCATTTTTGTTGTGCATTTGTGTTATCTTTTCGCGTGTGATTCATTGTGTGTGATTGATGCATTAAGATAATCCGTCCTTTCAGTATCCGCACCCAATGTACATACTCTACTTGTGTGTTTGTGTTTGTGTGTGTTTCAGTTTGTATGCATGTTGTATGTGTGATAGAAAAATATGAAAAACTGATGTCAAAGGACATTATCAAGCTGATAATTTCAATAATGATCTCCAAGAAAAGTGCAGGAAATCGTGGAATCAAATGAGGTGAATGGAGGAGATGAACCAGAGAGCTTTGTGACATCGAAGGTCATTGAAGCATTGAATCAAATCGTGCTATCGTGCTATTTTTCTGATGCTTGTGGTTCATGTCATCCATGGCTGAACTTATGGACCTTTCTTCGATTGGATCACAACAGAAATCATTTCCTACATCTAATTTCAAAGGTTGGTTATAAATTGGTGCATTTGATACTATGGTTTCATGGGAGAAACCATTGAGGTAGTAAAAGAGAAGGCTTTCTATTTTGAAAGTTGGAGAAAAAGATAAAAAACTTGGTACTTTTAGAATAGCCTTACGAATGCTATGTTGAGATTGGAGAGGGAAAAAGCTAGGAAAAGGGGGATATTTTTGAAAAGGCTAAGAATGGCGAGATGTGGGCGCATGGAACCACCCAGGGCAGACTTATCACAGGGGCTGTCTCCATTCCTGGGATCGGTGATGCAGACAATGGGTATGGAAATGCAATGAATGTGAAGAGGACTGTGAAAGGCTATATACAAGTAGGATTTGCAGAAATTCTAATAGAAGATCAGCTTTACCAGACACAAGTTTGATATCCTATGGGACAGTTGATTATCGTGTTTTCTCACCTCACAGCTTAATAGAGACTCTCATGCAAAAATTTGGCTGGTCAAGCTCACTGTGTTCAAGAAATGAAGATGAAGAGAAGGTCGACACAGTTTTTTGTCCATGGCTCCGCTGTCGCGTCTGCGTCATCTCTCCACACAGGCCCGGCATTCGTATGGTCCGATCATAGATCCTTCAGGCTGGAATATCATGAGGCTTGATTGTCGCGAACCACAGCACCTGATCATTCAAATCCTGGCCTCTGTTTGTTTTTTCTTGCTTCTGACACGGTTGCACAGCAAGAAAGCACGTTGGCATAAGGCAGCCTTTCAATGTGGCTGTCATCGCTCTGTGGTGGAGTATAATCTCTCTCTTAGACATGCTTGAAGCATCTGCATTGCAGTGCAGTTTGATGCAATTGGCAGTGCTTTAAGATCCACAGTAGCTTCGCAGAACAGTCTGCCACCTGGGCTGCTTAGTTTTGGAAGGAATAAGCACGTGAAATTTGTAAATTCTTGTAGCAACCTCCTGGTATAGTCACCGTGGACATCATCCTTTGTTAGACATGTTTCTACTGGGCAAGCTGCAGGGATTGATGCCACTCACAAAAGAATCTCCAACATAGTTACGGCTTTGCCAATGGAGACAAGTGATGATGATGGCAGTGGATTGTGTACAACTTGTATGTCTTCACTGCTGCCTGTCAATGGCTCTTCTACAACAGCCAATGTTTCCTTAAGGATGTTGGTTCGTTTACATTGAACCAAAAGTGCGATGATGTTGCAGAAGTGGCTGAAACCAGTTTATATACCACTAGTGGAGGCATAGCTGATGCCCCTGGCGTGATATCAAAGACCTGCTAAAAGTGTATGAAAGGTGAAGACTGCACTGTGAGAGCATGGGATACAAGAACATTTGAGCTTACTCTATAAATATTTGGTGCTCATTCCAATCGAATCAGGGGGCTGAGTGTATTGGATTCAAGTCATACATCAGAAGTGTTTCCATTCTTTGCTGTCCACTATTATTGTCTTCTCCTGTGGCAATCTCTTGCTGAAATTTGAATGCTGTGAACAGCCTTGAACTGTGCTGAATGTTGGGTGGACTTATAGGTTGATTGCTCAATGATTAGTTCGAGAAAAGGCTCAGAATTGATGCCCAACAGAACTCTTTCTAGTTGAACTCTTCAAGACACTTCAAGCCTATGTGCCAAAGGCATAACTATCTTCAAACACCAGAATGTAAAACAATTTATGAGATACTAGAGATTTTTCTGAACATGGACCTCATGTAATTTACTTGACAAGGAATATAGTGAACTTTGGCATCAAAAATTCGATTTCTTCTTGTTAGCCTCTTTCCTTGTTGCAACTTGAACTCCGTGTTCAACAACTCTTACATGAAATCTACGACATTTCTGGTGAACCCGACGTGAAAGTACTGCGTCAATTTTCAGCAAGATGGGAGACTCGCAAGAAGAGATGACAGATGACAATGTCATGAAGAACCTATTTCAGTCATTTACAACCTATATGCAACAACAAGCTCACGCGAAACGTGATAGTGATGCCATGGATGCCTTGAAAGCTGTCCAACAGGAGATGAAGCAGTTCAATGGCCAACAAGTGTCAACTTACCTCCATTTGTATGAAGAAAAGATGAAGTTTTTTGGGGTTTCTCAAGATGTTTGGAGCTGCTACTTCTTGCGGATCGTGGTGCGCGCTCTTGAAGTCCGATTTTCAAAAATTCAAGGAACACATGCTGGTTGGGGCAGAGTTTAAGAAGGCATTAAAAGATGAATATTTCCTGGAGGATACAGGTCTTATGAACCGCAGGAATTTCTTATGGGTTTCTATGCCTAATAAGGGACTTTTAGTTACCGCCCTTCTGCGAGAATTTGAGAGCCGCTATGATCAGTTGGATGGAACTGAGCAGCAAGCTTTGGAGATGCAAAAAGTAGAATTATTTTTACAAGCCGCTGATGTTGATTTACAAGAAAAGTTAGATGAACTTTTGGAAGATCAAGCTACTGATTCAGGTTTAAAGACTGAGTGGAGACATGTCATTGATGCTATGAATGCTCTTGTTAAGAAGCAGCGCAGGAGAGTACGATTGCATCGTAATACAGGATCTGCTTCTGAAACATCCTTGGAGACCTCTTCTTCTACCCCTACTGCAAGTTCTATGCCTAAGCCTACTCCTCCTGTTGTAAATCCACCAGTTCGCTGCTCCAGTGCCCTTATCCGTAGATGATGTTATTAAAGGCTTGGTAGATTTGACGATTGAAGCAGTCAAAGCTGAAGTTGGAAAGTTAAAAGAGCAACTTATGTCAGTACCTGCTGTAGCACCTACTCCAGCGACTGCTTTTCCAACTGGCCAAAGAAAAGGGAGACGATGTATTTGGTGCGATAGTACAGAGCACCAACACTGCAGAGATTGTGATGCTTTTTAGGAAGCGTGTAAGAAGAATGTAGTGTTCTGGGGACAAGATGGGAAGATATGGCTGACAGAGACTGGTGCTCCTCTTGACATGAACTTTGGTAAGGGAGGCATGAAGAAGCTCGTTGATGATATGGCTGCGCGATCAACTTATGTGAGTGTTAGAGGAGATGCTTCAGCTTATGGAGTCCATCTTGAGCAGAAATCAGATGGAGACTCTGCTTTATGGTCCTCTGCCTTGGAGATAGCGAGAAGAGGGAAAGTTCAAGCATCCACTATGACTTGTGTGGGCTCCAACATTCAAGGAGAAACGGGATGGGATTCTCCTGTTGACAGGTATTCTATTTTTGCTTATATGGTGAAAACACAGGGTTTAGATGCCATGGTTGAGGAAAAGAGAAGAAGAGATGAGGAGGGTCTCAGCACCTCCAAAAAGACTAGAGGGGGTGACTTTGTTTCACCACCTGTTACAGCTCCACCTATGACAAGTTCTCCAGCTCAATCAGGTCCTGAACAACCTATGGGAGACAAGCAGATGAAAGAGAAGAGGCAACCAAGAAAGGAGCTAGGATTCAAGCTCTTGTCAAACCTTGATATGCAGACAGATATGAGTAAGATTTTTCATGAAAGAATTGTGAATAGTGAAGTCACTTTTACTATTGGAGAAGCTCTTGGGATTGCTAGAAGAGAAATACAGGATCAGATGTAGGATCTTTTGCGGAGGAAATGACATGCGATGGAAGTACTTGCTTTACAGGGATTATGGCATGGAGCTCTTGGGGAAGAGCATGATGATGCAGTGATGGTTGAGAATGCTTCTGTCAATCCGCAATTGGAGAAAATAGTTCAGCCTATGCAGTATGAAGATGATGATACCCCTATCCTCATTCCTCGCTGCCATTTTTCACGTAGTCATTGGGCTAGAGCAACCACTGAGACGGTGGTAAGGATTGGAGAGAAACAGATTCCTTTGGTCGCTTTAGTCGATCATGGTTCCAAGATTAATCTTATTGCTCGAGGTGTTTATGAGAGTGGCAAGTGGCCTATGGATGCAGAGCATGGTGGGTGCATGAGAGCCGCCAATAATACTTCTGGTGATATGTATGCTGCTTGTCCGAGCATCAGAATTTCTATTGTTAATGTTGAAGAGGATTATCATTGCTTTGTTCAGGATTCTTGTTCTTATCCGATTATTCTTGGACAGCCTTTCATTACAGAAGCAAGAAGAGAGACGAAAGTGATGGATGACGGCTCAGTCTATGCACAGATACGCAATAAGGATGGTATGCGAGCTATTCAGTTTATGATTGTTGGGGCAAATCATCCGAGAAACAGGGACTCCTTGCATGAGGCACCACTACCTGCGAAGGAGTTGGATTTTCATTAGGTACCGCTGTCTTGCGAGACGCCAGTGGTACGGAGCGGAGAAAAGAGGAGATCTTGCCTCCTGGTAGCCAGTCTTTCTCCGCTAATTTTGTTGGTTTTTCTTCAAATAGTTCAGTGAGTTATCAGAAAATTTCAGATTTGTCTAGAGCTGCCAGGCAGTACATTGGTCGTAAGGAGAAAGAGTTGAAGATTGCAGGTATTTTGTAAGCAGAAGAGCATGTAGATGGGCTGTATGAAGGGATGTCTTATGCGGAGACATTGTCTGAAATGGGTACAATGCTGAAAACTGATGTATGTAAGGGTTCAAAGATCATACCTGTGCAAACCTTGGATATGTTTCAGGAAATTTCTGATTTTATGCTGAAAACAGAGTTAGAGGCTGAGAAAACTCAGCAAACTGAATCTATGGCTGATCATGATCAGCTTACAGAGTTGCAGAGGGCTGAAACCTTTCAGCCAGCAAAATTAAATGCTGGAAAAATTCAGCATATGGAGTATGAGGCTGCACCCATGCAGTCCATAGAGCCGAGGGCTGAATCCATTCAGCCAACAGAGTTTAATGCTGAAAAATTTCAGCATACAGAGTTTCAGGCTGCACCCATGCAGTCCATAGAGCAAAGGGCTGAAATCTTTCAGCCACCAACAAAGTTGAGAGTTGCTGAGAATTTGCAGAAATTGCAGCAAAGAAAAGAGTGCCTGACTGATGCCAAGGTTGACACGAAGTATAAAATAGTTGATAAGATGGTTAAGCCGGTTGCAGTGCCGCTTCCTCCTCATAGTGATGAGTAGATAGAAAAAGCTATGAAACAGCCTATGTTGAGAGATCCTGCAAATATTGGACATAAATTTATAGCTGAAACTCTTGCAGAATTGAAGATTGGAAATGATGATTTCTTGCTTCCAGTGGAAAAAGAATTTTTTAGAGAGATGCTTGGACGTCATGGTAAGGCATTTGCTTTCTTTCCTCATGAAATTGGCTGCATTAGTCCCGAATTGGTTGCGCCTATGGTCATCTTCACTGTCCCTCATGTGCCATGGAATATACGTCCTATACATGTGCCTAAAGCACACTTGCCAAAGCTGATAGAGTTGTTGAATGAGAAGATTAAGATGGGGATTTTGGAACCCTCTTCTGCACCCTATTCTAACAGGTGGTTTACTGTACCAAAGAAGAATGGTACTTTGAGATTTATTCAGGATATGCAGCCCGTGAACAAAGTGACAATCAGGAATGTGGGAACAGGTCCAGTTGTATATGAGTTTGCTAGGGCTTTTGCAGGACGAGCCATCTATTCTCTAGGTGACTTGTATTCTTGTTATGATCAGTTTCAGCTTGCCTTGGAAAGTAGGGATATTACTACTACGCGGACACCTATTGGTCTTGTGAGGATGTGTACCTTGCCTCAAGGTGCCACCAACGCAGTTGCTCATATGATGAATGCTATGCATAGAGTTCTAGGAGAATATATTCCGCACTTTACCATGCCTTTCCTAGATGATGTGCCTATTAAGGGTTGTGCAGAAGAAGAAAAGAATGAGAGTCTTGATTTGCGAGGATGTAGACAGTTTGTGGCTGAACACTTGGTTGCTTGTGAGCAAATATTGACACGATTAGAGGAGGTGGACTTGACTCTTTCAGGGCTGAAATCTTTCTTTGGTGTTAATGAAGTCATCATAGTTGGGCATATGGTTGGTTATTATGGCAGGAAGCCTTCACCTGCAAAGGTGGATGCCATAAGCAGGATTGCAGAGTATTGCTCGACTACTTCAGAGGTGCGGAGATTTGTGGGAGCTTGTGTATTTTACATGATTTGGATTCCTCATTTTGCTCACATAGCAGATGTTCTCTATCAGCTGCTTTGAAAGGGGCAGAAATTTCATTGGGATGAGAAGCATTCGAAAGCCATGCATAAACTCAAGAAGTTGTTGCAGTCAGCTCCTACTCTTTGCAAGGCGGATTATCAGTGTGGACGGCCAATCATGTTGACAGTTGATACTAGCCCTATTGGCATAGGTTGGGCAGTGGAACATGATGATGTTGATGGAAATAGATATGCAATCCACTTTGGAGCTAAAGTTCTTAATGAGCGACAGAGGAGATATCCACAGATTAAAAGAGAGTTGTGGGGAGTAGTCACTGCACTGAAGTGTGATGAAGGGTATTTCATTGGAGCTTGAGTTGTTGTGGAAACAGATTGTTTGCCTTTGCTTGGCATGATTACTAGCTGTTCGACTCCAGATATAGCGATGCTTCGATGGGTTGCCTACATCAAATCATTGAATCTAGAATTTCGACACATAGCAGGGAAAGATAATCCAGTTGTTGCTGACATTCTATATAGAGCGAGATATGAGGATGAGGAGTCAATGCTTGCAGAAGATGATGAGACAGAGTTTGCAGCTTATGTCCTTGTTCATGATTGTCATGTATCTACTGTTGAAGCCTTTATTGAAGAACTCTATGTTGATGAGTGGCTACAAATTGGACAGTATCTAAGTTCATTGACTCGAAGAGCTAATTGGACAAATGATGAATTCAAGAAAATCAGAAGAAAAGCTTATGGGTATTTCTTGAAAGATGTTTTTCTTTGGAAGCATCAAAAGAAGAGAGGTGGCTTACCCTTGAGAGTAATTTGTGAGGTAGCGATGAAGATACAGATTATGCAAGAGTTTCATGAGAGTTCATGGGCTGGTCATAGAGGTGTGTGGGCTACCTATGAGAAAATCAAAGAAAGATACTAGTGGAAAGGGATGTATAAAGATGTTTCCCACTTTGTGGAGACTTGCAGGGACTGTCAGCTTTACTCTTTAGTGCGGCATCGTGATGAGTGGGTGGTAGACTTGGTTACTTTGCCAGTGGGACTTTGGCAGATGAGATATCTTGTCTTGGCTAGGGAGGATCTTACAAACTATGTTGAAGGCAGATCTTTCCGGACCAAGACCACCACTACAGTATGTAAATTCTTGTTGGAAGAAATATTTTGCAGGTATGGATGTATAGGCAAGATTACAACTGATCGTGGAGAGCTAGATGCAAACGAAGCTAGAGAATTTTTCTCACGCCTTGGGATTAGGTTGGCTCTTACTACTGCCTATAATCCAGAGGGAAATGGCAAGAGTGAAAGAGGACATCCGCCGATAGTTAAGGCATTGGCAAAAGCTTGTAGAGGTCGGATTGGAGTTGGCCGAGATTACTACCTTTTGCATTGTGGGCAGATCACTCTACACATAGCGTGACTACTGGATATATGCCTGCAGAGTTGATGTATGGGCAAAAACCTGTCATGCCTACAGAAATCTGTGCTCTCATGTGGAGTGCTCTTCCATGGCAAGAGAATTTATCAAGGGAGGAGCTTCTAGCTCTTCGGATTCATCAACTAGAGAGAAGGACAGAAGATGTGCAGCTAGCAGTTGATCGTTTGAAGGCAGCCCGACTCAGAAACAAGGATAGGTTTGATTTGAGGCATCGCTTGAGTCCTAGAGCCATAAAAGAAGGAGATCGGATTCTAGTCTACGACAGTAGTCTAGAGAATTAGCATAGTAGCATGAGAAAAATGGTTCAAAGATGGTTTGGATCGTATGAGGTGAAACAAGTTTTTGGCAATGCTACCTATGAGTTGGCTGAATTAGATGGAACAGTATTGAGGGTGCCCATTGCTGGAAAATGAGTTAAGATTTTCAAGAGAAGAGAAGATGAAGAGTATTCACTTGAAGCATTGGCAGAAGAAGAGCAGGTAGAAGAAAGTCTAGCAGAAGAAGCAGAGAATATGGATGATGAAGTTGATGGAGAAATAGGTCTACTAGAAACTGATGAAGGACTAGACCTGTTTGTGGACTTGGATGATCCTGGATAGTTGGCTCATCCAGAGGATGCGCAGGTTTAGAGGGGGTGGATGTCGTCCTGCTACGCATCCGAGCCGTAAACACCTCCATTTTTGTTGTGCATTTGTGTTATCTTTTTGCGTGTGATTCATTGTGTGTGATTGATGCATTAAGATAATCCGTCCTTTCAGTATCCGCACCCAATGTACATACTCCACTTGTGTGTTTGTGTTTGTGTGTGTTTCAGTTTGTATGCATGTTGTATGTGTGACTGAAAAATATGAAAAACTGATGTCAAAGGACATTATCAAGCTGATAATTTCAATAATGATCTCCAAGAAAAGTGCAGGAAATCGTGGAATCAAATGAGGCGAATGGAGGAGATGAACCAGAGAGCTTTGTGACATCGAAGGTCATTGAAGCATTGAATCAAATCGTGCTATCGTGCTATTTTTCTGATGCTTGTGGTTCATGTCATCCATGGCTAAACTTATGGACCTTGCTTCGATTGGATCACAACACAAATCCTTTGCTACATCTGATTTCAAAGGTTGGTTATAAATTGGTGCATTTGATACTATGGTTTCATGGGAGAAACCATTGAGGTAGTAAAAGAGAAGGCTTTCTATTTTGAAAGTTGGAGGGAAAGATAAAAAACTTGGTACTTTCAAAATAGCCTTACGAGTGCTATGTTGAGATTGGAGAGGGAAAAAGCTAGGAAAAGGGGGATATTTTTGAAAAGGCTAAGAATGGCGGGCTGTGGGCGCATGGAACCACCCAGGGCAGACTTATCACAGGGGCTGTCTCCATTCCTGGGATCGGTGATACAGATAATGGGTATGGAAATGCAATGAATGTGAAGAGGACTGTGAAAGGCTATATACAAGTAGGATTTGCAAAAATTCTAATAGAAGATCAGCTTTACCAGACACAAGTTTGATATCCTATGGGGCAGTTGATTATCGTGTTTTCTCACCTCACAGCTTAAGAGAGACTCTCATGCAAAAATTTGGTTGGTCAAGCTCACTGTGTTCAAGAAATGAAGATGAAGAGAAGGTCGACACAGTTTTTTGTCCATGGCTCCGCTGTCGCGTCTGCGTCATCTCTCCACACAGGCCCGGCATTCGTATGGTCCGATCATAGATCCTTCAGGCTGGAATATCATGAGGCTTGATTGTCGCGAACCACAGCACCTGATCATTCAAATCCTGGCCTCTGTTTGTTTTTTCTTGCTTCTGACACGGTTGCACAGCAAGAAAGCACGTTGGCATAAGGCAGCCTTTCAATGTGGCTGTCATCGCTCTGTGGTGGAGTATAATCTCTCTCTTAGACATGCTTGAAGCATCTGCATTGCAGTGCAGTTTGATGCAATTGGCAGTGCTTTAAGATCCACAGTAGCTTCGCAGAACAGTCTGCCACCTGGGCTGCTGAGTTTTGGAAGGAATAAGCACGTGAAATTTGTAAATTCTTGTAGCAACCTCCTGGTACAGTCACCGTGGACATCATCCTTTGTTAGACATGTTTCTACTGGGCAAGCTGCAGGGATTGATGCCACTCACAAAAGAATCTCCAACATAGTTACGGCTTTGCCAATGGAGACAAGTGATGATGATGGCACTGGATTGTGTACAACTTGTATGTCTTCACTGCTGCCTGTCAATGGCTCTTCTACAACAGCCAATGTTTCCTTAAGGATGTTGGTTCATTTACATTGAACCAAAAGTGCGATGATGTTGCAAAAGTGGCTGAAACCAGTTTATATACCACTAGTGGAGGCATAGCTGATGCCCCTGGCATGATATCAAAGACCTGCTAAAAGTGTATGAAAGGTGAAGACTGCACTGTGAGAGCATGGTATACAAGAACATTTGAGCTTACTCTATAAATATTTGGTGCTCATTCCAATCGAATCAGGGGGCTGAGTGTATTGGATTCAAGTCATACATCAGAAGTGTTTCCATTCTTTGCTGTCCACTATTATTGTCTTCTCCTGTGGCAATCTCTTGCTGAAATTTGAATGCTGTGAACAGCCTTGAACTGTGCTGAATGTTGGGTGGACTTATAGGTTGATTACTCAATGATTAGATCGAGAAAAGGCTCAGAATTGATGCCCAATAGAACTCTTTCTAGCTGAACTCTTCAAGAAACTTCAAGCCTATGTGCCAAAGGCATAACTATCTTCAAACACCTGAATGTAAAACAGTTTATGAGATACTACAGATTTTTCTGAACAGAGATACTACAAATTTTTCTGAACATGGACCTCATGTAATTTACTTGACAAGGAATATAGTGAACTTTGGCATAAAAAATTGGATTTCTTCTTGTTAGCCTCTTTCCTTGTTGCAACTTGAACTCCATGTTCAGCAGCTCTTACACAAAATCTACGACAACGCGTATGCGTGACTATCAGTCGCATAGGCAGTCTGATGCACACGAAGCAGTCAAGCAGGGCAAATCGAAGCCGAAGTGGCTGGATACAGAGGACTGGAGTAATCTCCAAGATGAGGCGACATCCACTCTAGACAAGTGGAAGCAGCAGAAGGATGCAGCAAAGGTGCGCTTGGACGCAGGATCAGTGCATCACCTTGGTAACGGCGGCTATGCAACATTCCTGGCAGATTTCGTAAGTATTAATAGGGTAGAGTACTCTAATTTAATGACATCCATGTTGATGTATATATTTCGAACATGAATCTCAAGTACGTTGTTTTTCAATGTTTGTGTGCCACAGCAAGGTTTTAGGAATCGCGACCCGACTGCACTAGAGGTGACATACGGGGAGAAGCATGGCTTGAGTGTTGAGATATCGAGTTCCACTCGTGATACGCGAGGGTGACCGTTGTGTATTTATGTCACCGACTTGTCAGTTGCAGACGCGGTTGGTACACCGCCCATGAATAATAGCTACATGATAGCTATCCTTATCTACTCTAGTTTGTGGCTCAGTTAGTATGCCACCTTAGTTAGTTGATTTTGGTTTGAGACCCATATATAGGGTTCTTCTATTTATTTGTACTTGAGTTCTTTTTGGCTTGCACAACTAAGAAGAGAAAAACTGTTTTCAGCCTCCACCCTTGTGTGTATTCCCCCATTGTGCAAGCAAGAAAGCTACAAGTGAGACTTCTTCCTTCTCTCCCACAATCTTGACATGGTATCAGAGCCTTGTTCGTGGTAAGGAGCTCAAGAAAGCAAGCCAAGCTCGTAGTGTTCTGGTAAGAGGAGCAGTGTTGCTTTCATTTTCTGTTTTGGGAGCAGATCTCTGCAGGCAGCACAGTCGGAAATTGCAAGAGTGCATTGTCTCAGGTTGAGACGCCCTTCGCGGTGAAGCAAGAGGGCCATATGCTGCGGGAAAGGGCCATAGCCCTAGGCGACCTTGTTTTTTTTATTTGAAGCCATTTCGAGGCCGGTTTTGGAGTCGGAAGTTTTCTGCATGCACTCAGGAAAAGGCCCAGTTTTATGTTGTGCAACCATTGTTCTACAGGTCAGTGAAAAGTTACTATAGAAATTGCATCGTATGCTTGTGCGCAGAGACATTGGGAGTTACAGAATCATCCCTGTTGCCTGTTGATGCAAAATTGTCACTAGGAAGTGACTGTGTGGTCAAATACCACTTTCGTCAGTTTTGCAGATTTGCCTTTGTGAGGCTGAAGCTGTGTTCTTTGTAGTGACAGAATTTTTTGAAGTGTTCTGTAATGGCGTTTGATTCTCTCTTATAGATTGTCACTGAAAAGCTTGGCAAGAACAACTTCCAAGCATGGAAGTTTAGAATGACGAATTTCCTTATGGGAAAAGGATATTGGGAATTTGTTGCAGGAAATGAAGAAGAACCAGTTCTTCCTGATGTTCCCAATCAACAGCAAATGCAGGCATTTAAAGCATGGCATGAGAGAGCCAGGAAAGTTATGTACTGGCTGTCTATCAGCATTTCAGACTCTATGATTGTGCATATTCAAGATGCAAGTACGCCAAAGGAGGCATGGGATACTTTGTCAAAAATGTATAGCACAAATACGCAAGCCAAGAAAATGCAGCTCAAGCAAGAGTTGCATAATGTGCAAAGAGAAAATATGAGCATCAATGACTACCACATGAAGGTGAAGAAGATTGCAGATGCACTTGCTTCCATTGGGTTGCCAGTGGAAGATGATGATTTAGTTTCTGTGACCTTGAATGGTCTAGGAAAGGATTATGCACAGTTTTGGACATCCATTTCAGTTCGTGAAAGATTTCCTGATTTTGAGGAGCTGATTGCTCTTCTAATTTCTGAGGAGCAGAGAAATGGTGGTGCATCTTCTTCAGGAGGAACTTCAAAAGAAGCTGTCTTCTACTCAAATGCTGGAAGAGGTAGAGGCAAAGGTAGAGGAGGCCGATTTGGAGGCCGTGGTAGAAATCAGAATATGCAGCAAACTCAAGAAAACCAGTCCTATGGAGGAGGACATGGTAACTCTAGAGGCAGGGAGAGTCAAAGAGGTCGTGGTGGATGGCAAAGAGGCCAAAATGCAAACAGTAATGTTGAATGCTACTATTGTGGTAAAATGGGTCATATGGCTAAAGACTGCTATAAAAAGCAGAATAACATCATGAATGGAAAACTACAATAAGGAAATTATGCATCCTCTAGTAGACAGGGTGATGACAGAAATGAGCATCTGTTTATGGTGCAGCACATGAACAATTCTGTGACAAGTGCAGAAGAAAGCAACGATGTATGGTATGTTGACTCAAGTGCATCAAACCACATGACAGGTCATGCAGAATGGATGGAGGATGCAAGAAAAATGGAAAAACCAGGATTTGTGGAGACTGGTGATGATAGTGCACATCCTATTGTGCAGATTGGAAAAATTCATTTGTCTGTGCAGGATGGGAAAAATAAATACCTGTCCGATGTATTTCATGTCCCGAATATCACCAAGGATCTGGTTTCTGTTGGTCAAATGGTTGAGCAGGGCTTGCAGGTCAGATTTAATCCTCATGGATGCTTTGTTGAGGATATGAAAAATAAAGGTCACTTGATAGCAAAAGGAAATAAGAAGGGCAGAATGTTTACATTGGATGCAGACATGTCTGAATTGAGTGCAGCAATGTTTGCACATGGGACCGGTGTAGTTGCAGATATTGATATCAGGCATAAACGCATTGGTCATGTTAATGTACAATGACTTAAATCAATGTTGGCCCAAAATATTGTTGCAGGTTTACCTAAATTCAAGGTTCCAGAAATGCATAAGGTATGTGAAGCCTGTCAGTTTGGAAAACAGGCAAGGAAACCATTTCCTAGACATGTTCAAGAGAGTGAGAAGCCATTGGAATTAATCCACTCTGATGTGTGGACTACTAAAGCTGCATCTCTTGGAGGCTGTAATTATTTTGTCACTTTTATTGATGACTATAGCAAAAAAGTTTGGGTGTATTTTATGAAAAAGAAAAGTGAAGTTTTTGGGCATTTCAAAACTCTTAAAGCTATGGTTGAAAAAGAAACAGGCCTGCAAATAAAATGCCTAAGGTTAGATGGAGGGGGAGAGTACCTCTCAAATGAGTTTGCAAGGTTCCTGTAGGAGCATGACATAAAGCAGCAATATTCATGCAGTCATACCCCACAACAAAATGGAATTGCAGAAAGGAAAAACAGGCATATTGGAGAGGTATCTCGTGCCATGCTCAATGAAAAAGACTTGCCAGATTTTTATTGGGCTGAAGTAGTTGTACAATAGTCTACATAATGAACAGGACTCCCATTGCAACAATACATGGAATGACTCCAGAGGAGAGGTATACTGGTAGGAAATCAGATATTTCTCATTTGAAAATTTTTGGTTGCATTGCCTATGTACATGTGCCAGATGAGTTCAGATCCAAGTTGGATCCAAAAGCTGAGAAGTGCATCTTTATTGGTTACTCTCTGCAGCAAAAAGGGTATAGATGCTATAACCCTTCTACTCGTAAGTTTACAGTGAGCAGAGATGTTGTTTTTGATGAGATGAGTAGCTAGTATAAACCAGTAAATGTGATTGATGATGTAGATGCACAAAATGGTAATGTTGCACAGAATTCACAGCAGCAGTCACAAAATATTAGTGGATCTGGAGCGTCCTCTAGCAGTGGTTCACATTCTTTGCCATGGACAGGCAGATTGAGATCAAGAGAATCTTTTCAAAGTAATGCAGATAGTGGTATGCAGGTATCACGAAAAGGAAAAGAGAAGGTTGATCAACCCATGTTTGATGTGAATGCAGGTCACTCTTATGTGGATGGTGAATCCAGTGGCTCAGAATAGAGCATTGATGATGAGTTGGGTATTCCTTCTATTGTTACACCTGGAGTAAGGAAGACCAGGGATGTTTTGAGAGCACCTGGGAGTGAACCTACTTTGCGCAGGTCTACGAGAGCTAGGTATCCTATGGATAGGCTGAAATATGATGGATTTACAGCCATTCACTATGCATATATGGTCAAAGTGATACAGGAACCAAAACCCACTTCTTTTGAGCAAGCCATGGGAAAAGAAAAATGGGAGAAAGCCATGGATGAAGAAATGGATGCCTTGGAACCAAATGCTACATGGGAATTGGTATCTTTGCCTAAAGGTAAAAATGCAATTGGCTGTAAGTGGGTTTATAAGGTGAAGCACAATGCAGATGGTTCTGTGAACAGATACAAGGCAAGATTAGTAGTCAGGGGGTATGCACAAACATATGGCATTGACTATGAAGAAACATTCAGTCCGGTTGCAAGGATGGCAACCGTAAGAGCAGTCATTGCTATGGCTGTGTAAAAGGGATGGTCTTTGCATCAGATGGATGTAAAGAATGCCTTCTTGCATGGTGATTTGCAAGAAGAGATCTATATGGAGCAGCCACCAGGTTATGTGCATGCTGTTCATCCTGAGTTTGTTTGCAGGTTGAAGAAAGCCTTGTATGGCTTGAAGCAAGCACCTAGAGCATGGTTTGACAAGATAGGACAGTATCTTGTCACTATTGGCTTTCAGATTTCCAAGGCATATTTCTCACTTTATGTGAGAAAAACATAGAAAGGTATTTTGCTACTTGTCATTTATGTATATGATTTGATTATGACAGGTGACAGTGATGAAGATATCCTTCATGTGAAAATGCTATTGAAGCAGAAGTTTGAGATGAAGGATTTGGAAGAGCTACGTTATTTCTTGGGCATTGAGGTGATTAGATCACCAAGTGGGATACAGCTCTTGTAGAGACAGTATGGATTGGACATGCTGTCCAAATATGGGATGACAGGCTGTAAGCCTATTTCAGTTCCTTTGGAGCAGAATGTGAAGCTAAGCACAGATGCAAGTGAGCTTCTAGAAGACCCTACTATGTACAGACGCATAGTAGGAAGTTTGATTTATATGACTATTACCAGGCTAGATTTGAGCTATGCTGTTGGATTGGTAAGTCAGTTTATGCAGACTCCAAGGAAACCACATTTGGATGTGGCTAGACGCATACTCAGGTATGTGAAGTCCACATTGCAGTATGGACTATTTTATGAGACTGGGGTCCAGATACAGTTGCATGGATACACTGATGCTGATTGGGCTGGTAGTACTTCTGATAGACGATCTACCAGTGGATATGTGTTCTCTTTTGGGAGTGTTGCACTCACTTGGAGCAGCAAGAAACAGCCTACAGTTGCCTTGTCGAGCACAGAGGCTGAGTACAGGGGTGCAGCAATGGCTGCATGTGAGGTAGCTTGGTTGCATAAGCTACTTTATGATATGCATCAGTCTACAGATGGGCCAATTGTCATTTATTGTGACAACATGAGTAGTATACACTTGGCAAATAACCCAGTCTATCATGCTAGAACAAAGCACATTGAGGTGCATTATCACTATGTGCGAGAGAGGGTTTTACTAGGTCTTATTGATCTAGTTTATGTCAGCACAGAGGATCAGATAGCTGACATATTCACGAAGGCATTGGGCGCAGAGAAGCTGCGCAAGTTCAGAGACCTGCTTGGTGTGCAGGAATTGGGATTGAGCTCGAGGGGGAGTGTTGAGATATCGAGCTCCACTCGTGATACGCCAGGGTGACCGTTGTGTATTTATGTCACTGACTTGTCAGTTGCAGACGCGGTTGGTACACCGCCCATGAATAATAGCTACATGATAGCTATCCTTATCTACTCTAGTTCGCGGCTCAGTTAGTATGCCACCTTAGTTAGTTGAGTTTGGTTTGAGACCCATATATAGGGTTCTTCTATTTCTTTGTACTTGAGTTCTTTTGGGCTTACACAACTAAGAAGAGGAAAACTATTTTCAGCCTCCACCCTTGTGTGTATTCCTCCATTGTGCAAGCGAGAAAGCTACAAGTGAGACTCCTTCCTTCTCTCCCACAATCTTGATATTGAGTGCCTTGATCGAGAAGCTATGCTCGTGGAGGACCAGTAAGTAGTAATAAATATCATTCCTAATTTGAGAAATCTATCATTATATATCAGTTTGTATTTGGTACTCACAATTATATATGTATTTGCTATTGCAAGCTCCCTTCGATATGCCACTACAGCGAGAGGAGTTGTCTGATGCAGATGAGTCGTAGAGAGAAGATTAGGCTACATAGGATTACTCCCCATCTTGTATTATGTAAGGCCTTATGTCCTTTATCCTCCATATGTAATAGCTAAGTGTATATGATTCGGACTGCTATGTTGTAGCATGACTCCATATACACATCTCCATGTTATTCACCACATATTGATGTACAGGTGTATACATATTTGCTTTTTCGCAGTAGCACTTCTCAATTTAAGTTCTGTTATTTTCTTTATCAATGCAGTGCACATTTGTGTTAATGAATGTCATGAAAGTACTTTTTTACAAAGTCATGTCATTATTTGGGATCGATTGTCTAACTTCTTTGACAACAAGAATTGTCTCTTACAAATTTTTATTTTTTTTCTGCAACCGTCGGTATTAGCGTTGCAAAATAATTCTGCAATCGTCGGTATTAGCGTCGGAAATTCCTCTGTAATCGTTGCTATTTACATCACTAATTTTGTCACTAATACCGAAAAATTTAGTGACGAAAATAGTGAGCCAAATAGCGATGGTTTTGTAGCGACGCTAATAGCGACGACGGGGATATTTTTCATATATAAAGAAAACGTCCTTATAGCATGTATATGTTGTAGTGCATATGCATTGTAGAAGTGAAAAAATTTCTTTATTAATGGTTGTCTTATTTCTTGGACTAGCAAGAAACAATGTTAAGTTTTTATTTCCACTACAGGGGCTGAATATGTAATTGCATCTTTAGCGGCTTGAGAGTTAGTATGGCTTCAAAAAGTTCTATCAGATATTGGCCATCCTTCTCTTTCCAGAACACCACTTTGATTTGATAACCAAAGTGCTATTAGTGTTGCTAAAGACTATGTTCAGCATAATATGTCTAAACATATTGCAGTGCATTATCATTATGTTTGATATGAAGTAAAGAAATGCATGATCATGATTGAACATTGTCCAAGTGATCAGATAATTGTAGATATATTCACCAAAGGACGCAGTGAAGCACGCTTCACTCTGCTGCGCTTAGAACTTGGAGTTGTCTCAACTTCAATCTTTGGGAATCAATCTACTATGACATTGTAGTGCCATTGTACATATGCTTTATAGGCACCATACACTTCACATATGCACATATACCTCAAACCTCTTGGTCATCTTTGCACATACATATTTAGTTTCACTTGACATGCACGAAATCACTTTACATGTACACAATAATCCTTCTTGATCATGTTTGTACATTTGTATATAGGATCTCGGGTTTTTCCCTTGTGCTCCCAAAGGGTTTTTTCATCCACAGCTAGAGACTTTTGTTTGATCAGTGGGGGTGTTGGAGCTATATATAGCTCACCCTATCTAGACTAGGTCTCACATATATATATGTAGATTGTGATCAATATGATATAGTCTTTGGGAGTGTATATGGTGTGTTTATTCTCTCTCTACATTTTAGCAATTTATTTATTTGCAAATGTTCAAAGGATCTTATTACCTTGTCATACAATATTCCAAGATAGACACTACATCTAGCTTCCTAATAGAATAGATGAAAGAAAGCATGGGCACCTTTATAATGATCCAAAGTATCTATCAATAAAAAATAAATGGGTAGTCGAGAAGCCCTTCAAAGTCTATTTGCCACCGTGGATATGATAACTTGGTTTAATATAAATGGTGAATTGATTGGAAGAAGGGTAGAAAAATATTATGCATGCCATGAGTTGTCATAATAGGATTGTAATATTTGCAAACGCTTGCATTGAGTACTTTTATCAACTTTCATGTGCCTCACTAACAATTGTTAATCTTGTGAGATACATAGGCTTCTCATTACATAGTATAACATATTTGAAAGGTTTTTTGAAGATGTAAAATGTCAATTGTCTTATGGTATAGACATAGATAACACTCAGAAAAAAAAATTCAAAAGATAACGAGAGAAAAAATAAATCAATTAGCAAAAATAATTGATCTTATACTTATTTTTGTAATCAATAGCGAGCCAATGTATATACAAATGACATGTTTCTATTTGGATATCCTGGGAGTAGTCCTAACTTCAATGAAATTATTATTTGGTGTCCTAATAGAAGTCATTCTAAGGGTTTGTTGGGGTTTTCACTCCTATTTAGATTTTTTGCTTGAGGGCTTTTGTGGAGTATTTTAGAGGGCATTCTCTTAGGTGTATTTTGTGGTGTCTTTTTTTGTGTGTTCCTTGGGCATTTCTATTGGGAGTGCCTCAATGGAGTTTCCTATCCTTGTGTCTCCTTTGGGCTCCTCCTCTGATATCCTCTAGATAGGGTTTCTAGTCTTTCTTGTCTCTTTCTTGGGCTCTTATTTTGAGGTGCCCTAGCTAGATTTTTGTGTCATTCTTCATTCCTTTCGTGAACCTTCTCTTCTATACCCTTTTTCAAAGTTTGCTTCTACTTCTTTCTATGTCCATACTCATTTGTACTAAAGCTCTAAATTGGGGAAAAGACTATTATGTAAGTCTATGACTTGGGGATGGTGCCATTGGAGCAATACTTATATAGCAAGGACTAAGTTCAAAGTACATGAGGCCTATTTATAATTCAAGAACGATGAAATTGCAAGTGGAAATGTCTTTTTTTATAAAAGTAAACGCGAAGTGAACCTCCAAATACGTAAGAACATCTCAAAAATGCATTTAACCTATATGCGTGATGCAACAAGAACATCTTTGCACAAGTGCATCCTTTTAACTCGTGTATTATATGTTCAAAATGCGACTACCCTTGGCCACAGAAGTGCAAGCAATGCAAGTACCTTGTCATGCAGTTGAACTTTTTACATCAAAGCAAAATATAAAAATTTTCTAATGCTTGGAGCCATCATCGGCTAACAATGATGGAAATACAGTAGTCCAAGAATTCTTTGAGAACGAGGTGGACTCATCTTTTTGTGGTGACATGTCTATCGACCTTCCAGTGTATGCGGAGTTGTGTCAAGAGATTGACATGGAACCATAGGATGCTTCATACTTGGAGCATCCACTTACTCAATTCGTTGACCAATCGCTTATAAGGGTACATAAGATATGCATTTTAAGTGAGATTTTTTTAAAAAGGATTTATATTACCGTGCTTTGTATGATTTAAATTGATTATTCTAACATCATTTTTTATCTGTGTAGGTGACATTTTCAGGATGAGTCGAGGGATGAGCGATGAGGAGTTACATGATATCTTCACACATATGTCTCTAGACCAGATCATGAGATTCAGAGATATGGCAGACCAGGAGCTGTCTCGGTCTACGTCAGGGCGCTTTGCTTGATCTACTTCAGTGCGATCGGATGCTTCAGCTTCAAGCAGACGAGCTCGATGCTCCAGACTTGGGCCAGAGGGAGGGAGTGCTTCAAGGTCAGGGGGATGCTGCAAAGATACGGATGCAGTGAGCCGGCGGTCAACACGGGATACAGCTGCAACTCCTCACTCTCGTGGCCCTTCCAGGGAGCATGGCTCAGGCTCAGGTGGATGCTGTGGAGGCACGAATGCGGTGTCTCCGTCTCATCATTCAGCTAGAGTTGCATCACCTTAGGGATTTGTCACACCTATGTGGACATCTACTCTAGTTACTCCGGCTTTTTCTCAGCCATCAACAAGTGGCACCCCTATGGGTGCCACTCCGAGAGATATTACCCCGGTCGGTACACCGGACGCACAGGGGTCTCCTGGATATGCCGAGGAGCGTGGACACAAATGGGAGAGGACCCATCTTAGGCAGACTCCAGGGGGATATGGATATCTAGTCGATGGTAGGTCATGAGCCATCATCATGAATGATGAGGGGAGGAGGGTGATGGCTCGCATGAGAGAGTTGTACCAACAAGTTTTTCGGCACAACGTCTTAGATCATTGGAAAAACATACCAAAGGGGAGCAAGGACTACATAGTAGCATCCTTGCATGAGGAGTTTTCGGTTCTAGCCTCAATAGATAGATTCTCTACGGGCTAGATGATGGATTGCATGCGTGCATATATGTCACACAGACGATCTGATGCACGCAAGGCAATCAAGAGTGGGGCTGCAAAGTGTGAGTGGTTAGATGCAGATGAGTGGAACCGACTGAGGGAGAAGGCTATAGATTCTCCAAGACGTTGCAGTCTGCAGCGCGAGGCGGCGAGGGTATGACTCGAGACTGGAGTGGTCCATCATCTTGGGAGTGGCGGCCATAGGATATATTTGGAGGACTTTGTAAGTTTTTCTTTTTTTTTGCTTGTTTATTTTTTTGCAATATCCTTTGTACTGACAATCATGTTTCTAAGAGTTAGCATTTTGTTTTCTTTGCAGCACTCTATTACAAATCGCGATCCGACTGGCCTTGAGACTCGATATGCAGAAAAGCACGGTCTCACTTCATTGATCGACCGATTGTATAGACGTGGCGGCCCTGTAAGTCATTCATCTTTATTGTGCATAGTTACCATGTTTAATTAGAAAACACTAGAAGCATAACCAACTATCTATTTCACTTGATGGAACACCTCTTCAGTTTCTATAGACCAACACAAAGATCCTCTGTAGCAACCATTTGAAGACGGTACAATAATTGTGAGACCAATGGAATAAAAAAAGAAATGTATCATACCTTGTGAATGAATACCATAAGCTCTTTTGTGTTTGTAGAAAAAGCTAAACTTATCAAAGATTTTACCTTTTCAAGGTGAGCTCCTATAAGTAGACTCATCGATTTTACAATTTTTAGGATTTAATTGACATTCATTGTCATCCACTATTTCAAATATTTTATCCAAATTTTCAGCATGCCCCAACCTAGTGCTAGGTACACACAAATCCTCACTGAAGTCTTTAACAAACTTACTAAGATAAGGTGCTAGCTATTGTCAATGGGTTCCAAAATGTAGAAAAAATAAAGGGAAATCACTAAAAGTATGTTGTGTTGGGAGTAAAGGCACATGTGCCTAGCTAGTCTTGTATTACTACATTGACAATATCCCCACACCTATACATTGCAAGTGGTAGGCATCCATCACTATCACTTCATTCTTTATTCTTTGAGTGACCTTTGAATAAAGGGAAGACTTGTCACACATTGTGATTGTTGGAGTTCCCATATATTGCGTCTTTGTCTCTCTTGCTCTTGCTCCTTTCATCATAGCTCTTGTTTCTGCTCATATGCTTCCACTCCAGGCTCGTCACTCCTATTAGAGCCAAGTTACAATTTGAGGAGCTTATTCATCCTTTGTCTCAACCCACATTCCAAGCTTCAACTCAAGGTTTTATGGTAGCCATTGTTTCTTTCTTTGGAGGTATGCATTGATTCTTTTCTTTTTCTAGCTTGCTCCATGCTTATTGAGGATCTTCTCAAGGCCTAGTTGATCCTTTTGAAGTGCTTGTTGAGATAGGGAGCAACCATTTTATTCAAATTTTATGGGATACAGGGCATGCTATAGAAGTTCTGGATAGCTATGGTAGCTTGATAGCACTATCATATTTTGGCCATAACTTTTGTATAAAACATCAAATTTAGGTGTTATATAGCTAGAAACAAAGAGCACGATGAGATCTAGAAATTTGGGCACTCACAAAGTTGATTCTATGTAGTTTTTTTTTTGTTCACAAAAAATGGCTTTTTAAAAGTTTGGAAAACAAATAGCAAATTCCATAATGTAGATTTGATGCTTTGGGCTCCTATTTTCCTAGTCGAATGGTATGGTTATACTTTTGGACTAATTTGAGCATACATTTGGCTTCGTCTTGAGGATGCTTGACACATATCTTAGAATTCTTGACACTTGAGGATGTTTGACAAATATTGATGCCCAAATAATGCTTGACACTTACGTATGCTTAACACATATCTTAGAATGCTTTTGGGCTTCAATTGAGGTGGCATTCACTTAGCTTTGATTGTCATATCCTTGTTGTTCATAATGAACAACATGCAATTATCTGAAAAAGATTATGCTCATTATGATTTGAAGCTACTCAGATACTACATATTGGATCTATGGACACTTTGGTTGTCATGCCAATGGATATATTTATAACAAGCTCCTAAGGTGAGAGTAGAGCTAGAATGCTTTGACATTGGCTGTCATTCATGTCCTTGAATACTACTTAGATGCTATAGTTAGAGTCTTGCAGACTACTTGGATTCACTACTTCTAGATGTATACTCTATGGATCTTGAATAATCGAATGTCATTCACATGATGTTTTGAGCTTTGCTTGCTCATTTGACATTCGACTTTTTCTTCAATGAGAGCTATGCGGCTTTACTTTGTAAGCCACATTGGGACTTGGGTGTACTACAAAGCATTTGGTTATGCACTTGAGCTTGAGCTTATTTCAATGAGATAATGGGACTCATTATGACATCTGCATGCTCTCTTGATATTGATTGGATGCAATTATCCTATCATGGGTTGATTTGATCTCTTGGCTTTGACCTAGTCCTTATGCCTATTAGGGTGTTTTCAGTGGTATTTATGTGCGTCTGGTTATTTATTAACATTTTCTCATAGGGTTATGCATCTCACAGTTCTCTTTATTTACCTTTACGAACCACCCTTTACATGATGTCTATGCATACTGCATGCATGGTTTGTGACACACTATAGTTGTGATAGTATTCAATGTCAGTTTTTCTTGGCTTTTTCTTTCTTGGTTGCTCATATTTTATTGTTGGCATATTATTGCAATTTATCATGCTTAATAATAGATTCTCTTACATCATCTTCAAAAGATCCTTATCTTCTCTTCACTTGCTCTTGTGACCTAGTTTTGAGGGCAATCACCTGGATTTGAGAGTCTTTCACTTATATTTTGTGGATAGCTCATTACTTTGGTAGTATCTCTTGTTTTCCACTTGATTTTGTAGTGGTTTTGGGGCTAATTTTTAGGATTTTACATTAGCTCACCTTGACCTTCTATGTACTTGCTTGGTCTCATTATGGCTAGTAGTTCTCGTGATAGTGCTATCTTCAATATTGAGGAATTTCATGGGACCAATTATAACTATTGAAAGACATAGATATAGGAAGTTTTAGTGTAGATGAAAGGTGAGAAGGATAAAAGCTTGCTTGGAAGTGAGCTATGGCAGAGAACGAGAGCAAGAAGAGAGAGAGACACAAATGGGAACTCCAACAACCACAATGTGTGGCCGAGCATTCCTTTATTCAAACTGTCACTAAAAGAATAAAGAATAAGTGTCTGTGACGGGCACCTGCCACCTGCAGTGTGCAATGGCGGATACTCTCACTGTAATAATACACCGACAGCTAGGCAGAGGTGCCTTTACCCCCAACAACCTCCCACTTAAAGGCGAATCTGCCCCAATGAGAGAGAAAAAGGAAAGACAGTACAACATGCACTACAAGGATTTGAGCTAGTAGCGACAGCAATTAGCGACGACGGATAGCGGCGTCGCTATTGGCGTCGCTATTTGCGATCGCTTCATAGGGAAAAAAAACGGCCATTACCAAGTGCAGTTTTCATTTCGTGTTTGCTCCATTGTGAGTTTTGAGAGTGAGAGCGAGGGAGAGAGCGACCGTCGTGAGAGAAGGAGAGGAAGAAGACTTGCCACCGCCGCCGCCACCGTTGTTCGCGAAGGAGAGGAGGAGCCTTCATCGCAAAGAGGAGCTGCCCCATGCTCGCCATATCTCATCAGTGAGTCTCCCTCTCTCTTTCTTTTGCTTGTTTAAGGTTTAAATCACTCTCTTTTGCTTGTTTAGGAGAGGAAATGAGAGAGAAAGAGAGGGAGAGGGAGAGAGAGAGAGAGAAAGAGAAAGAGAGGGAGAGGGAGGGAGAGGGAGACTGCATCCTCTCTCTCCCTCTCCCTTATGCTTCTTTAATGTTTAAATCACTTTCTTTTTTTGCTTGTTTAGGAGAGGAAACGAGAGAGTAAGAGAGAAAGAGAGGGAGAGGGAGAGGGAGAGGGAGAGGGAGAGGGAGAGGGAGAGGAAGAGAGAGGGAGAGAAAGAGAAAGAGAAAGAGAAAGAGAGGGAGAGGGAGGGGGAGGGGGAGGAAATGAGAGAGGGAGAGAAAGAGAAAGAGAGGGAGAGGGAGGGAGAGTGTATTCTCTCTCTCCCTCTCCCTTTTGCTTGTTTAATGTTTAAATCACTTTATTTTTTGCTTGTTTAGGAGAGGAAATGAGAGAGAAAGAGAGGAAGAGAAAGAGAGGGAGAGGGAGAGGGAGGGGAAGGAAATGAGAGAGAGAGAGAAAGAGAAAGAGAGGGAGAGTGCATTGTCTCTCTCCCTCTCCCTTTTGCTTGTTTAATGTTTAAATCACTTTATTTTTTGCTTGTTTAGGAAATGAGAGAGAAAGAGAGAAAGAGAGAAAGAGAGGGAGAGAAAGAGATGGAGAGGGAGAGGGAGGGGAAGGAAATGAGAGAGGGAGAGAAAGAGAAAGAGAGGGAGAGGGAGGGAGAGTGCATTCTCTCTCTCACTCTCCCTCTTGCTTGTTTAATGTTTGAATCACTTTCTTTTTTGCTTGTTTAGAAGAGGAAATGAGAGAGAAAGAGAGAAAGAGAGGGAGAGGGAGAGAGAGGGAGAGAAAGAGAGGAAGAGGGAGGGGAAGGAAATTTAAGATAATAGACTTATTGATAATGGTATGCAATGTGCTTTGCCATGGTCCACGTACATTGGTGACTCTTTAAGATGGCTTAAAATTGGTCATGTCCTTCATAATGTCCAAGTAGGGGATCTAATTGTGATATGCATAATTCATTGTTTTTGTATTAACTTTATAGGCATAACAAATTAGAAATCATGCCAACTAGTCAACGGAAGGACTAAAAGAAAATGATACCCTAGCTAATGGTCATTACGGTACTTCATCAAAATGAACCCA
Source organism: Lygodium microphyllum (assembly GCF_053477565.2). Lineage (NCBI taxonomy): Eukaryota > Viridiplantae > Streptophyta > Polypodiopsida > Schizaeales > Lygodiaceae > Lygodium > Lygodium microphyllum. The sequence goes on from NC_141154.1 coordinate 24,390,769, forward strand.
AAAGTATTGTTATAGACGACGAATCCCTTAAATTGAGTATAGGATATTTTCTCTCACGTCTTATGACTATGAGTAGAATTGATTGAAATAAATTTTATTACTATAGTTGATAAATTTCATAGATGGCATTAATTTTAATACGCGATCCTAGGACAAAAAAACCACATTTCTAAGATGCTTTTTTTTTAAGACTAATTTATTATTAGACTAAGAGATTCTCAATGATGCTCATAAATGGATTACTTATACTCAAAGCCCTCTAGTCCAGTTTTTTACAATAACGAATAATTATCTATCGGGACAAACAAATCCTTGATCATCATACAAGGCCGAGATATAGCATAAGAAAATCTCTCAACTACTATATACAATGCAAGGTTTATGGTCAACTTGCAACTTGACGTACATCTCCATAAAGCTATCCATTTAAGCCTCGTTTGCTGTAATGTAGATAAGATGGAAAATGAAGAAGGTCTTATTGTTCAAGACCACGAGACGTATCTTAATCAGCGTGTCCCATGTCCTTGCTTTCAATGCAAGTTGGCAACTAGACGAAAACGCCGATTGTCTATAGAACACATACGACGATTTGGCGAGTTTCAATCTGAGATCATTGATCAGGCGACTGCGGATTTTCAGCAAATGGTAATTTAAAGTTAATATTAATCATACATTATACTCGCAAGCTAATTGAAAACCATACACAATAAGATTGGGTCTTGTTAGCAAATTTTCTATTTAGGGGGGTGATGTCTCGACCCAAGGGGGAGTGCACCCTTTGTGGCCAATTAGAAGAGTTCGTGGACGTGCGATGGATGGATTGCAGGAGCCAATCCACCACTCGCAAGGCCCATCTATACCGTCAATGCCAGAGGAGACAAACAACCTTCCCGACCTACCTACAATCTTGGAGCCTGAGATGGAGGCAATGATCAATGCATTGATTCCCATGGATGTTGAGACATCTGACCCGCTTAGAGAGGAAGCATCCATACCATTATATGATGGGCGCCGAGTATCTCGGTTGAAGTCATTGCTTGCACTCTTAAGTGTGCAAGCAAAATACGGTTGGAGCGATACGAGTGTGATTGAGTTATTCAGGTACCTTGCACATAGGCTTCATTGATTATTTTTTTTACAGTATTATTGCAAACATTTGTGCTTTTTCAAGGTGTTTTATGATTTTTTTCAGGTTATTGAAATATTATATATTACCACCTGCAAATACCATGCCTGAGTCTCGTGATGATGCACGACATGTTTTACGAAAGCTTGGCATGGACTACAATAACATCCATGCATATATCAATGACTGCATACTGTTTCGAGATGAATACGAGACTATGGAGACATGTCCAAAGTGTGATGCTCACAGGTATTGACAGGACTTACAAGGGCAAACCATCCCTCAAAAAGTTCTCAGACACTTTCTGCTCATCCCCTGCATAAACCACATGTTTCACACATCTGGCATGGCAAGCTTGACAACGTGGCATGTGCAGAATAGGTCCACGGATGGAGTTCAACGAATATCAACGGATCCGTGCACATGGAGCCACATTGACTCTACCTTCCCAGGCTTTGCGCGAGAGCCAAGGAATCTTTGGCTCAGTCTCGCCATGGATGGTGTGAACCCATTCGGTCTGCGCTCGAATTCTTACAGTGTGTGGCCTATAGTGCTTGTCAACTACAACATCCCTTCATGGCTTTCTACGAAGAAAGGACATCTCATCCTTAGCTTGCTCGTCCCGAGCCACTATAAAGTAAAAAATATGGACGTGTATCTTCGTCCATTAGTTGATGAGCTTAAGATTTTGTGGGAGGAGGGGGTCACTGTGCAAGATATGAGCAGGCGCGATGGTCGGCGGTGGTCAGCCAACATTCGAGCCATTCTCACGTGGACGATGCATGACTTTCCGGGATCGAGAGAGTGCTCAGGTGAGTAGACCTCCATTCTCACTGGTAATATCTATATTTTATTTCATTCAATCAAGTATTCACTAGGTCGTGGCTCGCCTTATAGGTCTGGTTACCTCAGGTTATCATGCATGTCCATTGTGTGGGCCACAGTTAGACTCTCGAAGGTCACGAACCATGAAAAAGATGGTATATCGAGGACAAACCGCTTTCTTGTCGGAGGATCATGAACTCAGGGAAGGTTTTCTTGGACGACCTCCAACACGTATGAATGCTGCAAGTTGGTACAAGCTGAAAATGGTAAACCCGGAATCACATCCAAATGGAATGCGACGGTTCTCAGTTTTCTACGAGTTGCCATATTGGACCCACTTATAGGTCAACCACTTGTTGGATCCCATGCATATTTTCAAGAATGTGAGTAGCTTCCTATGGGACCACATCACAGGAAAGAGAGATACTATAGGGTCACGAATGGATTTGAAGGAGGTAGGTAAGATGGAGGCGCTTTGGCCCCAGTCGAGTGCTGAAGGGGGAGTGCAGCTTCCTCGCACTCCTTGGGTTTTGTCCACCAAAGAAGAGCGCATTGTGAAGCAAGTAATCAAGTCTATCCGCACTCCGACGGGTATGATGCGTTCTCTCAAGTCCGCATTTTCTAAAGATGACCAATTGCCGGGGCTAAAATCCCATGATTGGCATAAGATATGTCAGGTTTGTGAACAAAATGGATTGTAATTAGCGTGGGCATTTTGCAATTTGAAAAGTGGCCATTATTCATAATGCTTTCTCATTTGTGGCAGTTTGTCCTACCGATCGCGATCGTAGGATGCCTTACTCCAGAAATTCGCGGGGCCATTTACAAGTTGTCGACTTTGGTGCAATGGATCTCACAGAAAGAGATTAAGACATCCTCTATTGAATCCGCAAGGCGGGGAGCAGTGGAGACGGTCTGTCTCTTTGAGAAATACCTGCCCACTAGCATGCTCACGATACAAGTTCACCTTCTTGTGCATCTTGTGGACGAAGTGGAGATTGTTGGACGTGTCCATACGCGATGGATGTTCTTCCTAGAGCGCTTCATGAAAATCCTGAAAGGCTTTGTGCGACAACGAGCTTGTCCAGAAGGTAGCATGGCGGAAGGTTGGTTGGTGTCAGAGGCGTTAGTGTATATCTCACAATGGCTACCAACAGTGGAACCAGACAATGAAATGCTATGGACGCTGAAGGACGATGATAGACTGACTGGAAATGTGGTGGTTGGAAATGGGGTAGAAAAAAAATGGATGCCTCAATGGAAGAGAATGTGAATTGCTTTTGTATGTTGCACCATGCCTCCATGGAGACGTGGCTCGCCAAGTACCAAATTGCAAGGCAAGATGGAGAGGAAGCGCGAGCTGAATTCTGACGCAGTACGCATCATCGACCGATTTGATATCCCGAAGGCATCAAGGAGATGCCACGGTTTATGTCAACACGATGGTCGCATGGAGGAGTGGGAGTTCTCGAGGGGATGTAGTCTAAAGGTGATGAGGGGTTTAGAATGTGTCGTATCTAAATTTTATATGCGACATCTAATTTGAGTGTTTCAATGTACAGTACAAAATATATAGTGCAGCTGGTCGCGCGGACTGCATTTTTACGTGGAGCGTATTGATAAAATGCGCTCCACAATGGACTATGGTGTTATGGCAAGGTTTGAGCAAGAGAGCCGACGACGAGCAACGGGTCCGAACACGGTTGTGGATGAGATAGAGTATTTTGGGAACTTGCAAAGTATTATTACGGTGGATTATCGTAGCTTCTCCATGATATTATTTGATGTGCAGTGGTTCAAAGTGGTACTTGGAGGAGCTGGAGCAACAATTCGATGAGGTCCATCTGGATTTCTTGAAATAGATTCCGAAAAAAAATGGACGGATTTGCGCGACACCTTTGTGTTGCCGGCCCATTGTGAATAGGTGCATAGAGTCATTTGCTTGCTAATTGTAATACGACATGGTTTATGTCACAATGGTTTGAACTCGCTTTGTACGTGTTTGTGAACAGGTAATCTTTTGTCCAAACCCCCGACAACCTCGATGGTGGTATGTTATACCTTCAACTCCTCGAAGTGCGAGAGTATATGATCAAAGAGATGTTCCGGACATAGATGAAGAAAATATATAAATAGAGGGGTCGATATTACAAGGGGTGGAGGCCACTGCAAGCTTGGAGCCCGCATCGGCTAACAATGATGGAAATACAGTAGTCCAAGAATTTTTTGAGAACGAGGCAGACTCGTTCTTTTGTGGTGACATGTCTATCGACCTTCCAGTGTATACAGAGTTGTGTCAGGAGATTAACATGGGACCATAAAATACTTCATTCTTGGAGAATTATATTACTCAATTCGTTGTTTAGATCTTCCATAAAGGTACATAAGATATGAATTTTAAGAGGGATTTTTCAAAAATGAGTTATATTACTGTGCTTTGTATAGTTTAAATTGATTATTCTAACACCATTTTTTATCTGTGCAAGTGACATTTTCAGGATGAGTCGAGGGATGAGCAATGAGGAGTTTCAGGACATGATGTCACGCATGTCTCCAGACCAGCTCGCGAGATTCAGAGAGATGGCAGACCAGGAGCTGTCTCTTTCTTTGTCAAGGCACTGTGCTAGATCTGCTTCAGTGCAATCAGATGCTTCAGCTTCGAGCAGACGATCTTGACGCTCACGACTTGGGCCAAAGGGAGGGATTGCATCGGGATTAGGTGGTGCTACTGTGGAGACACGGATGTGGTGTCTCTGTCTCGTCGTTCAGCTAGAGCTGCGTCACCTCCAGGATTTGTCACACCTGTGGGGATGTCTACTCCAGTTACTCCGGCTTTTGCGCAGTCGTCAGCACAGGTGGCACCCCTTTTGGTGGCACCCCCTTTGGTGGCACCCCTTTGAGTGCCACTCCGAGAGAGGTTACCCCCGTCGGTACACCGGATGTAGAGGGGTCTCCTGGATATGCCCAGGAGCATGGATGGAGATGGGAGAGGACCCATCTTAGGAAGGCTCCTAGGGGTTATGGATACCTGGTTGATAGTAGGTCAGGAGCCATCATCATGAATGATGAGGGGAGGAGGGTGATGGCTCGCATGAGAGAGTTGTGCCAACAAGTTTTTCGGCACAACGTCCTGGATCATTGGAAGAACATACCCGAGGGGAGCAAGGACTACATAGTAGCATCCTTGCACGAGGAGTTTCCGGTGCCAGCCACAATAGATAGATTCTCTACGGGCTGGATGATGGATTGCATGCGTGCATACATGTCACATAGACCATTCGACGCACGCAAGGCAATCAAGAGTGGGGCTGCAAAGCCCGAGTGGTTAGATGCAGACGACTGGCGCCGATTGAGGGAGGAGGCTACAGATTCGCCAAGACGTTGGAGTCAACAGGCGGGAGGCGGCGAGGGCACGACTCGAGGCTGGAGTGGTCCATCATCTTGGGAGTGGCGGCCACAGGACATATTTGGAGGACTTTGTAAGTTTCTCTTTTGTTTTGCTTATTTGTTTTTTTGAAATATTCTTTGTACTGACAATCATGTTTCTAACTGTTAGCATTTTGTTTTCTTTGTAGCACTCCATTACAAATCGCGATCCACAAGGCCTTGAGACTCGATATGCAGAGAGGCATGGTCTCAATGCATTGATCAACCGCTTGTATAGACGCGACGGCCTTGTAAGTCACTCATCTTTCTTGTCCATAGTTACCATGAGATATTTGAATGCATTATTGTATGGTGGATTGATATGGTGTTTCTTTTTCTGCAGAATCCGTTCGATGCTCCTTTGCGGCGGGACGAGCTTTCGGGGGACAAGGATTTATAGCTCGCCCTTGGATCCTTGGAGCTCACACACCTTTAGTTTTTAGTCGCCTGATCTATGTACACATTTTCTATGTATTAGTGATATCCTTTCATGATTGTACAAATCGCATTCTATGCGATCATGTATTTATTTCATGTATCAGTTTTACACCAAAAAAAAATCCCTGTTACCGTCGCTATTTGCGTCACAAATTTACTACTCGCGTCGCTATTAGCCTTGCTATGCGCGTCGCAAATTCACTAGTTGCGTCGCTATTTGCGTCGCAAATGGGACGCATATAGCGACGCCAATAGCGAGGTTTCTATGGCGTCGTCAATAACAACGCTTTTTGCAACGACGGGGGCAAATTTTGTTGTTTGTATTTTCGTCGCTTTAAATGTCGATATAAGGTCTATATCTTGTAGTGATGTACACATGTACAATAGGATGAGGAAAAAGGTGTCATCTCATCCAATGCCCATCAATCTCCTAAGGAAGGCAAAGCGCTCAGTAGTGAGACTTTTCATGAGCAAGTCTATAGGATCCTGCTCAATCAGAATCTTGAAAAGGTCAATAGACCTATCCTCAACGACCTTGCGAATGAAGTGATACCTCATCTCAATATGTTTCGTCTTCACATGGAAGACTGGAATCTTGGCCAACTGAATGGCACTCATAAAATCCAAATGCAGTGTAGGCATAGCATCTGTCATACCAAGGTCTGCAATCAAACGGCCTAACCAGATAGCCTCCTTACAAGCCTCTGTGGTTGCAATATACTCGGCCTCTATAGTGGAAAGAGTTATACACTTATGTGCCTTGGACATCCAAGAGATAGTCCCTGTAGCATAAGTGACGACATAGACAGAAGTGAACTTCCTACTATCTGCGTTGTCGTGACGTTGCGTGTCCACCACTGCAAAAACTGGAGGGCGGGCCTTCTTGTCAAGACTTTCATTAGCCAAAGCGTCACTCATTAGGTTTTTTATTTTCAGTTGTGTGCTTGTGTTTGATTGTTATTTTGTAATTTTTCAGGTGTGTGGTTTCTTGAATCCAACCTAATGCACAAATCCGTGTGTGAATAATGTGCTTGTTATGTGTTTTTGTGTGTAGTCCAAGAAAAATCTGAAAATGATAACAAGTTCTTGAGTGTATGCAATTGGATGCCAAGTCACAAGAGAACGAAAGCCAAAATTTTACATGAGAATCCACTCTAAAGAAGAAATATCAAAAGATAGTTGGAGACTTATCGAGTTTTGTATGAGCATGTGCTATTCCTAGCTGTGTGTGTTTCTGTGGTCATAGCTGTGAGATTGGACAAGGGATGGCGTGGTGCCATAGCATTATGGAAAAGGATGCTAGTCTCTTAATGCATACGATTGCATGGAGGTCTTCATTTGTAAGCAATCAAGTCTACTACCCATTTTTGAGAGGCCAACAACATGCAGATGCAGCCAGTTCTAGAGGGATCTACTTTCTGGGTGTACAAAAATGTTATTTTTCAAGATATATTGGTAGCTTGGCGAGAAGGATGAAGCAACATGTGGATGACACAGAAGTCTCATTTTTGAAAAAGTGTAACAAGACAAATCTGAATTATGTAATTCATTGATGTGAGAAAAGTCAACCACATCAATGATACAAACCAGGTGTCTTGATTTAATACGTAAAAGCATTAGTGGGGACAAAAAAAATTGGTGAAAGTGAATTGCTTTCAACTTTGAGGGTGTTTTAGGAAGTGCTAGTACTCCTATTCATAATGTTACTGCTGAGGGTGGTTTCAAGCAACAGTTCTAACGCACTATTAGGACCTTAGCATTGGCATTTCTTTTTATCTTAGGACTAGGGGCAGTTATGGAGGATAAAGGCCTGGGGAAAGGGTTGGGCTTGAATGAGGAAGTGCAGCCAAGCTTAGAGTCAAACACAAAGTTTAGTGATGTTAAAGGTGTGGATGAAGCAAAGGCAGAGCTGGAAGAGATTGTTAAAGTTGTGGATGAAGCAAAGGCAGAGCTGGAAGAGATTGTTTGTTATTTGAGGGATCTAAAGCATTTCGAAACGTGAAAAACATGCTGAATGAAGGGAATGTCCGCACTGAATTCGACAGAGTCAGGACACTGCGAGGAGTCAACGTGAATACAGCCGATGCAGAAAAGAGGAACAGATGACGCTTGAAAAAACAAAAAAAATCCAATGTTATAATAAAGCTTTATGCTTTATCAAGTGGAAGGAGGGAACTGCATCGACACACTTTTGAAGGAGAATCAAACTTATAAGTATATACTTGGAACTGAACTGTCATGAAAACACATGGGCTTTTATGGCAAAGCTTTCTTAAGCTATTAGAAGAGAAGAAAAATACTATTTTGGAATAGGGCTCTCTATACTTCATTGGGGTGGACAGCATTAACAAGAATTGATTAGCAAAAATTCTCTTGAACAGGGAATTGAAAGCTTATGAATGTATAAAAGATTTGTTTGTGTTGGTAGCATTAGAAAAGGATTTGCTAATTAATGAATTTGTTTTTGTATGTTTTACGTAATGTTGTAGGTAATTAGATAACTAAGAAACTTCATTAAGGGAAGCAGGTGGATGGATCCCCAATGAATCCAATCCTATGGTAGGATGGTTTCGGTTAACCGAGAGGTTTTCCAAAAAACAAACGCTGGGAAAAAACTCTAGGAATGACTGATTCACCGACTTACCTAGGGTTTGGTCTAAGAACTGAATTGAAAATTATCTCAAGGGAAAGAAGATTCTTTGGATGCTCTTGATAAGAGAGATTACAAAGAGTATAGATCTTGCTTGGATTTTTGAAGACCAGCACCTGGTTTTGGGATTTAATCATAAAAGCTCTTGTACTCCATTGAATATTCAACTTGGCATTATGTCTATGGATTTAGCTATCCTGATTGAGCTATGGTATTGTAATCTGGCTTTGGGGATGTACTTAGAGTAAAACTGTAATACACTAGTTCTTTGTCATCAATCTGTTGTCTTGTGTAGATCTCGATTGGATCTCCTATCTCTCTTAGTGTCCTGCTGACGAGCGACAAATTCACGAACTTTTGCATTGTTTTTTGTGCAACATTTTGGTGAACCCGACCTGAAAGTGTCGCACCTACATTGAGATGGGAGATTCTTCGGCTTTCAGTTCTATTCCGCCTCCATCTTTAGGTTCTGCATGAACCACAGATGAGGTGATGAAGCAATATTTTATGCAACTTATGCAACAACGGTAGCAACAGTGGATACAATTTCAACAACAGAACACGCAGCAATTTCAGCATTAGATGAATCTTCAGCAAGCTACTATGCAAGAGTTCAAGGCGATTAAAGCGCTTCAAGCGATCGAGGCCAAGATGAAGTTATTTGATGGTCATCAAATTTCAGAATACTTGAGAGTCTATCCATTGAAGATGGAGGTTCATGACATTCTTCCTCATCGTATGGGGGAGTTCTTATAGCGGATTCACATCCCAACATTAAAAGCTCGAGTCTCTGAGATCTGTAGACTACATCCTGATTGGGTTGATTTTAAAAAGACACTGAAAGAAGAATTTTTTATGGAGGATATAGTGATCATGAGTATTCGGGCTTTCAGGGAGTGGTGCAGGAAGCCAAATAAAGGACTTGTGGTGACCAAGCTTCTTTGCTAGTTCGACATGCGCTATGAGCACTTGAGTGCTGCAGAACATGTTATCTTGGAGCGTGAAAAGATAGAGTTGTTTGTTTATGCTGCTGATCTGGCCTTACAGGTGATACTTGAGCAAAAACTGGACAACAATACTCAGGAGAATGGGCTGAAAGGCTCATGGTAGGATGCGAAGGAGGCTGTGACAGCGCTTCTCAAGGCTGAAAGGAGAAGAGCACGAATGCAATTAGATTTACTAGTTTCTTCTTTGAAACCTTCAGCTATGCCTTCTTCTTTACCTTTGCCAGTGACATCAGCCTTCCCTATGCTTATGCCAGTACCTATGCCTTCTATTCATATGCCTACCATTCCTATGCCTCTTCCTATAGCTATAGCTAGACCTGCTACAAAATCATCGATGGAGGATGTGGTTGAAGAGCTATCCAAGGGAGTTAAGGAACTTCAGATTAAAATGACGCGGATGGATTAACAGCCTTTTGTTCAAGTTCCTGCTTCAGCCCGAGTTGCTTCTTTGCTGGCTACAAATCCACCTAGGACTGATTGTGTGAGACGATGTCTGTGGTGGGATAGTCCAGATCACGAAAGAAAGGACTGCCATGAGTTTGAGGAAGCCTACAGGCTGAAATTGGTGGTATGGAAGGCCAAAATGATATGTTTTGGTGATACAGAGCAGTAGGTTCCGCTAAATTTTGGAAAGGGAGCAATGAAGAAATTGTTGGAAGAGTTCCTTTTGCGTTCTTCTTATGTGAGATGAGATGTGGCTAGAGAAGTTGCTGCCTATGGACTTCGTTTAGAGCAGCTGACAAAGGATAGATCTTCTTTATGGTCTTATGCACTACATGCTAAGAAAAAGCGAAAAGCTTCATCAACTAAACTTTCAGCCATAGGTGACGAGATCAGAAAAGGGACTGGATGGTCTGATCGAGTTGATGTCTATTCTATCTATGCCTATATGGCAAAATCACGGGGATTTGATGTGCTTGTTGAGGAGAAGCGAAAAAGAGATGAAGACCAGCCTGAAGGATTAAAGAGGGTGACTAGGAGGAGCGATCCAGATTCTCGGCCTTCTTCTTCAGGACCAAAGCAGAGTATGGCTGATATTCAGAGAGTACAGGATTATCAAAAACTCCCAAAGACAAAGGATCTAAAGCCAAAATAGCAACTTGGCTTCAAGCTACTTTCCGACATTGAGACGCCTAGGGACTTGAAGAAGGTGCTTGAGGATCAGATTCAAAATTGAAAAATTGAATTCACTCTTGGAGAGGTCTTGGGAATTGCCAAAAGATAGTTTCATGATGTTATCATCGACATCATTAAAAGAAAGCGACAGGTTATTGGCGAGCCGACACAGGATATGATCCATCGAGAGGCTTTAGTAGTTGCTGAGGCTATTATTTATGGTATGCAGATTGAGGAGATTGAGTTTGATGTGGAGACTTTTGAGAGGTCTACAGATGGAGCTTTATGTGTGCAAAATGAGAAGAAGGTTCAGCCCTTACTTCATGCCGCATAGTATGCAGAGAGTGATGACACGCCTAGATTGGTGCCTCGTAGCCATTTTTCTCGTAGTCATTGGGCTCGTGCGACTATAGAGATAGTAGTCAAGCTTGGTGAGACAGGGACCCCTTGTGCTACTCTTTTGGATCACGAATCCGAAATTAATGTTATAGTGCGTGGATTGTATGATATTGGGAGATGGCCAATTGATGTGGATCATGGTTGGGGCATGCATGCCACCAACAACACAGTAAGATATTTGTATACTGCTTGTCTGAATTGGTAGATTAGTATTGGAGATGTGAATGAGACCTATCATTTCTTTATTCAGAATTCTTGTTCTTATCCCATTAGTTTACGGCAACCATTTATTTCTAAGTCTCGGATGGAGACTAAGGCTCTGGACAATGGGTTTGCCTATGCACATTTGGAATAAGGATAGGAAGAGGGTTGTTCAGTTTATGACAGTTTCTATCAATCATCATCGGAACAAGGATTCTTCGAGGGATTCCCCTCTTCTATCAAGAGAGCCAGATTTTGTTTAGGTATCATTGTCATGCGAGACGATAGTGGTACGAGACAGGAAAAGCTCTCGCCTCTTGGCACTGCCAGTTTTTCCTCAGGAGTTTATGGTGTGTCTGCTGAAAGTTCTTTGAGTTTTTAGCATATTAGGGACATGCCTAGGGCTGCCAGGTAGTATTTGAAAAGAAAAGAAAAAGAATTGAAGTTTGCAAGTATTTTGCGAAAAGAAGATAGGGTAGATGGGTTTTATGACGGGCTATCTTGTTTTAGATACCATGGGAGAAAGTTCAGCTTTGCTGAAATCTAAAAATTATGAATTGTCATGTCTTATAGGTCCATTTTCTGGCGATGTATTGTGAAATTGTTGATTTCATGCTGCAAAAAAATTTGGGTGCTGAGAATGCTCAGCAAAAAGGGTTCTTTGCTGAAATATTTCAGCAAAATAAATTATAGGGTGCTGAATTACAGCAGCAAAGAAGACTTATAGCTGAAGTATGTTGTGAACATCAATGTCAGGCTGTTCTTATGTAGTCTGAAAGAGATATGGCTGAATTTTGTCCGTCAAAAGAGTTGGGTGCTGTTTATATGCAGCTAAATTTGGGTTTACCAGGATATTTATAGCAAGGGCTGAAATTTGCAGGTTGTAATAATGAAGCTAGAGTACTGACGAAGTGTAAGACTGATGACCGGGAAATCAGTGCAAATATAGGCACCAAAATGTGCTCACATGGAAACAATTTTTTGTCAAATGACTCATTGCAAATGTACCCCTTTGTCAAAATTTCAAATATGAAGCAATGTAAAATGTGTAGTCCAAAAGGCTTACATTAAAATAATGTTAAAAGGAAAGGAAAGCTCAAACACCTTCGTCTCATTCCACAAATGGAAGGGTCTTTAGACCTTAGCCGAGATGTACGCAATTCAATTTTATAATATCAAGAAAGGAAAATGAGGAGGCTTGTCGGGTGATTTGAGGAGGTGGGAGGTTGAGGTGGTTACACCCTCTCTCTTCCTTTATCTTCTCCTCTCACGCTTCATTTCCCTCTCTCTTATTTTCGCACAACTCTCATCTTTCTTATTCTTACTCTTTTCTCTTGTGCTTCTTTGCCAAATCTAATGGAGAGTGAGGAAGAGGAAGAGGGTGAGGATGGAAGAATTGTCCAATTTCTTGTGTGCCTTCCACTTGTGTGTCTTGCGGAGATGGATTATTGGTGAGAAGGAGAGTTTTCTTGCAGGTTTTTGTGGCCACCAATGTATTTGCAGCCTCTACCTAGCCGGTTCGTGGTTTGATTTGTGCCAGGCAGGGTGCTCTTCATTTAGTGCACTGGCCGGGAAAAGAGGTGGCTATGGAACTTGCAACATATTCAAAGGTTTGCAATCAGATTCGCGTTAAAGAAAGCTTCAATCGATAGCGGCATTCTCACAAAGAGAAATGGCTTTGTAATGAGAAGATGGGTTGCTTAGAGCTCCTATTCATGCTCTTAATTCCTCACCATGTTCGCCTTTGAAAATAGTTTTTTTAATTAAAAAAACCACTTCGTGTTTGCATGTCCCTCTTTTCTTTCTTCCCCTTCATCCTTCATCCATGGTTAGTGGCAGCATCTATTGGCCACTTGACTCCAAGTATCTGCATCGTCTCCCTTTTTCCCATGCCTCCATATGCCACCATGACCAACCCAGACAAGGTGCACTGATGAGGCCAAAAGCCATGAAAGAGAGTTCTTGGCAGACCAGTTCTTCTCCTTGTGCGGCCTCTAAGCTCCTACACAGGGGGTGCGCCAAAGACTGCGTGTTTGCTCCTTACTTTCCAGCAAACAAACTATTGAAGTTTGCGAGCGTGCACAAGGTGTTTGGAGCCAACAATATCAACAAAATGTTGCAGGACCTTCTAGAGCACCAAAGAGGAGATGACGTGAGCAAAATGGTCTATGAAGCCAGTCAGGATTGACTACAACACTCAGCGGAACCTCAGCCTGCACGCCCTGCAAATGGTGTGGCATCTTGCAATGTAGAGCTTTTGATATTTCTTTGACGTCTCTCCCTGAGAGGGGTGGCCTTTCCTACACGATGCCATCTGCACGCGACCGTCATCCATTTTCTTCCTTATCTCTTCAACACGACAAGCCATCCTGGATATTTTCCATTTTAATTTTTTCATACAATAAATCCAACGCTATAAACCTTTGATCAAAATAACCCTCTCTAAAACACATTCACATGCATCTTCTTCCTATCTTCTATTGATCCCTTCTCTTCACGAGATTACCATCCTTAATATACATATAAATTCTTATAAATCTCTTTTTTATTTTTTATTTTTGTATCATAATAAAACCACTTTTCCTTTGAAAAAAGAAAAAGAAGAAGATTGGGTGGGAGAACTTCAATACCATATCCTTTGCAAGGGATGCACTTCATTTTTATATATTTTCGGGTCTATTATTGTGCTTCACAGTGTGGTTGTCTTTCAACCGAACTTGAGTATGATGTTGCTCTTGTCCACAAGTTGTTGAAGAGCCCTATCTTTTGAGTTATGTTTGGCATGTGTTTAAACCTAGGCTCAACGTCCTAGTTGTGTATTTCTATTTTTTGTGTTATTCCCCTCCTTATCCAATGGCAATTGAAAGATGATGAAGAAAAGAAGATTAAAGATGAAGGTTTTGCAAGAGCTGATCGTGGTTCTTCTTCAAGTTTGTTCGCGGGGATGCTTCAAACTTAAGCGTGGGAGTAATGATGACCGGGAAATCAATGCAAATATATGCACCAAAATGTTCTCACATGGAAACAATTTTTTGTCAAATGACTCATTGCAAATGTACCCCTTTGTCAAAATTTCAAATATGAAGCAATGTAAAATGTGTAGTCCAAAAGGCTCACATTAAGAAAATGTTAAAAGGAAAGGAAAGGTCAAACACCTTCGTCTCATTCCAAAAATGGAAGGGTCTTTAGACCTTAGCCAAGATGTATGCAATTCAATTTTATAATATCAAGAAAGGAAAATGAGGAGGCTTGTCAGGTGATTTGAGGAGGTGGGAGGTTGAGGTGGTTACACCCTCTCTCTTCCTTTATCTTCTCCTCTCACGCTTCATTTCCCTCTCTCCCATTTTGGCACAACTCTCATCTTTCTTCTTCTTACTCTTTTCTGTTGTGCTTGTTTGCCAAATCTAATGGAGAGTGAGGAAGACGAAGAGGGTGAGGATGGAAGAATTGTCCAATTTCTTGTGTGCCTTCCACTTGTGTCTCTTGCGGATATGGATTCTTGGTGAGAAGAAGGAGAGTTTTCTTGCAGGTTTTTGTGGCCACCAATGTATTTGCAGCCTCTACCTAGCCGGTTCGTGGTTCGATTTGTGCCGTGGTAGGATGCTCTTCATTTGGTGCATTGGCCGGGAGAAGAGGTGGCTATGGAACTTGCAACAGGTTCAAAGGTTTGCAATCAGATTCGTGTTATAGAAAGCTTCAATCAATAGCGGCATTCTCACAAAGAGAAATGGATTTGTAATGAGAAGTTGGGTTGCTTAGAGCTCTTATTCATGCTGTTCATTCCTCACCATGTTCACCTTTGAAAATAGTTTAAAAGAAAAAAACCACTTCGTGTTTGCATCTCCCTCTTTTCTTTCTTCCCCTTTATCCTTCACCCACGGTTAGTAGCAGCATCTATTGGCCACTCGACTCCAAGTATGTGCATCATCTCCCTTCTTTCCATGCCTCCATATGCTACCATCACCAACCTAGACGAGGTGCACTGATGAGGCCAAAAGCCATGAAAGAGAGTTTTGGGCAGACCAGCTCTTCTCCTTGTGTGGCCTATAAGCTCCTACATAGGGGGTGCGCCAAAGACTGCGTGTTTGCTTCTTACTTTCCAACAAACAAACCATTGAAGTTTGCAAGCATGCACAAGGTGTTTGGAGCTTCCAGAGCACCAAAGAGGAGACGTCGTTAGCAGAATGGTGTATGAAGCCAGTCAGGATTGACTACAACACTTCGCGGAACCTCAACCTGCACGCCGTGCAAATGGCGTGGCATCTTGAAATGTGGAGCTTTTGATATTTCTTTGAGGTCTCTCCCTGAGAGGGGTGGCCTTTCCTACATGATGCCATCTGCACGCGACCGTCATCAATTTCTTTCCTTATCTCTTCAACACGACACGCTATCCTGGATATTTTCCATTTTAATTTTTTCATACAATAAAGCCAACACTTTAAACCTTTGATCAAAATAACCCTCTCTAAAACCCATTCAGATGCATCTTCTTCCTATCTTCTATTGATCCCTTCTCTTCACGAGATTACCATCCTTAATATACATATAAATTCCTATAAATCTCTTTTTTTAAAAATTATTTTTTTGTGTTTTATCATAATAAAACCACTTTTCCTTTGAAAAAAGAAAAAGAAGAAGATTGGGTGGGAGAACTTCAATACCATATCCTTTGCAAGGGATGCACTTCGTTTTTATATATTTTCAGGTTTATTATTGTGCTTCACAGTGTGGTTGTCTTTCAACCTAACTTGAGTGTGATGTTGCTCTTGTCCACAAGTTGTTGAAGAGCCATTTCTTTTGATTTTTGTTTGGCATGTGTTTAAACCTAGGCTCAACATCCTAGTTGTGTATTTATATTATTTGTGTTATTCCCCTCCTTATCCAATGGCAATTCAAAAATGATGAAGAAAAGAAGATTAAAGATGAAGGTTTTGCAAGACTTGCTCGTGGTTCTTCTTCAAGTTTGTTCGCGTGGACGCTTCAAACTTAAGCGTGGGAGGAATGATGACCAGGAAATCAGTGCAAATATAGGCACCAAAATGTGCTCACATGGAAACAATTTTTTGTAAAATGACTCATTGCAAATGTACCCCTTTGTCAAAATTTCAAATATGAAGCAATGTAAAATGTGTAGTCCAAAAGGCTCACATTAAAATAATGTTAAAAGGAAAGGAAAGCTCAAACACCTTCGTCTCATTCCAAAAATTGAAGGGTCTTTAGACCTTAGCCGAGATGTAAGCAATTCAATTTTATAATATCAAGAAAGGAAAATGAGGAGGCTTGTCGGGTGATTTGAGGAGGTGGGAGGTTGAGGTGGTTACACCCTCTCTCTTCCTTTATCTTCTCCTCTCACACTTCATTTCCCTCTCTCTTATTTTGGCACAACTCTCATCTTTCTTGTTCTTACTCTTTTCTCTTGTGCTTCTTTGCCAAAAGAGTGAGGAAGAGGAAGAGGGTGAGGATGGAAGAATTGTCCAATTTCTTGTGTGCCTTCCTCTTGTGTGTCTTGAGGATATGGATTCTTGGTGAGAAGGAGAGTTTTCTTGCAGGTTTTTGTGGCCACCAATGTATTTGCAGCCTCTACCTAGCCGGTTCGTGGTTCGATTTGTGCCGTGGTAGGATGCTCTTCATTTGGTGTATTGGCCGGGAGAAGAGGTGGCTATGGAACTTGCAACAGGTTCAAAGGTTTGCAATCAGATTCGGGTTATACAAAGCTTCAATCGATAGTGGCATTCTCACAAAGAAGAAATGGCTTTGTAATGAGAAGATGAGTTGCTTAGAGCTCTTATTCATGCTGTTCATTCCTCACCATGTTCACCTTTGAAAGAAAGTTTTTTTTTTTTAAAAAGCACTTCATGTTTGCATCTCCCTCTTTTCTTTCTTCCCCTTCATCCTTCACGCATGGTCAGTAGATAGCAGCATCTATTGGCCACTCCACTCCAAGTATCTGCATCGTCTCCCTTCTTCCCATGCCTCCATATGCCACCATGACCAACCCAGAAGAGGTGCACTAATGAGGCCAAAAGCCATGAAAGAGAATTCCGGTCGGACCACTCTTCGCCTTGTGCGGCTTGTAAGCTCCTACGTAGGGGGTGCGCCAAAGACTACGTGTTTGGTCTTTACTTTCGAGCAAACAAACCAATGAATTTTGTAAGCGTGCACAAGGTGTTTGGAGCCAGCAATATCAACAAAATGCTGTAGGAGCTTCCAGAGCACCAAAGAGGAGACGCCGTGAGCAGAATGGTCTATAAAGCCAATCAAGATTGACTACAACACTCGACAGAACCTCAGCATGCACGCTCTGCATATGGCATGGCATCTTACAATGTGAAGCTTTTGATATTTCTTTGACGTCTCTCCCTGAGAGGGGTGGCCTTTCCTACACGATGCCATCTGCACGCGACCGTGATACATTTCTTTCCTTATCTCTTCAACATGATACGCTATCCTCGATATTTTCCATTTTAATTTTTTCATACAATAAAGCCAACACTTTAAACCTTTGATCAAAATAACCCTCTCTAAAACCCATTCACTTGCATCTGTTTCCTATCTTCTATTGATCCCTTCTCTTTAGGAGATTCCCATCCTTAATATACATATAACTTCCTATAAATATCTTTTTTTAAAATTATTTTTTTGTGTTTTTATCATAATAAAACCACTTTTCCTTTGAAAAAAGAAAAAGAAGAAGATTGGGTGGGAGAACTGCAATACCATATCCTTTGCAAGGGATGCACTTTGGTTTATATATTTTTGTGTTTATTATTGTGCTTCATAGTGTGGTTGTCTTTCAACCTAACTTGAGTGTGATGTTGCTCTTGTCTACAAGTTGTTGAAGAGCCCTATATTTTGAGTTTTGTTCGGCCTGTGTTTAAACCTAGGCTCAACATCCTAGTTGTGTATTTCTATTTTTTGTGTTATTCCCCTCCTTATCCAATGGCAATTCAAAGATGATGAAGAAAAGAAGATTAAAGATGAAGGTTTTGCAAGAGCTGATCGTGGTTCTTCTTCAAGTTTGTTCGCGGGACGCTTCAAACTTAAGCATGGGAGGAATGATGACAGGAAAATCAGTGCAAATATAGGCACCAAAATGTGCTCACATGGAAACAATTTTTTGTAAAATGACTCATTGGAAATGTACCCCTTTGTCAATGATGCCAGGAGGCATATTTCATGATGGATTGCGTGCCACGGTGGATTCCATGAGGATTTACGGTGGATTCTGTAAACTTTGTTAATCAGGGCTCATACACAAAGTGGATTCTTTGTGCGAGAAGTCAATGGGGACGGCTATCCTTTTCAAGTGTTTCATTAATTTAGTGTGTACATGGGTGATTCCATAGCGGGTGATTCTGCAAAATACATATTAAATTAATAAACGTTTATGAGTTTAGAGTGCGCACTCGTAATTAATTAAGGTTAGGATTGATTTCTAACCAGTTGATTTATTTATGTAGCAGAAGACTGCTAGGTATTCACTTTTGTCGGTTTAATTGTATTATTTTACTAACGATTGTGAATGCTTCAGTTGATGTGTAGAGATAGCACCAGTGGTGGAGGAAAGCATTGGAGGATACCGTGTATTCGAGTTATCACTTACATTTTGATGGGCGCATACCTTAGGCATGGCACCTATATTTTGTTGCACCTATTTATTGAGGCGTTGGAAATTTATTTATTATTTTGTATGCACATGGGCGCATGACTATGATATTTGTATTTGGACATTATATTGGGTACACTTGACTCTTTGGGCGCCCGCCCATTAGCTTTATTTCTATTTTGTGCTAAAGCAAACTCAAAAGCCAAAAACGTGCTATTTTGTAATTTGGGCTATTATTTGAGCTTGAAGATGATTAATACATAAAATACATACCCAATTGGTCTCTTGTTCATGTTGTGCATGTCAAGATTGTGGGAGAGAAGGAAGGAGTCTCACTTGAAGCTTTCTTGCTTGCACAATGGGAGAATACACACAAGGGTGGAGGCTGAAAACAGTTTTCCTCTTCTTAGTTGTGTAAGCCAAAAAGAACTCTTATACAAAGAAATAGAAGAACCCTATATATGGGTCTCAAAACCAAACTCAACTAACTAAGGTGGCATACTAACTGAGCCACAAACTAGAGTAGATAAGGATAGCTATCATGTAGCTATTATTCATGGGCGGTGTACCAACCGCGTCTGCAACTGACAAGTCGGTGACATAAATACACAACGGTCACCCTGGCGTATCACGAGTGGAGCTCGATATCTCAACACTCCCCCTCGAGCTCAATCCCAATTCCTGCACACCAAGCAGGTCTCTGAACTTGCGCAGCTTCTTTGCGCCCAATGCCTTCGTGAATATGTCAGCTACCTGATCCTCTGTGCTGGCATAAACTAGATCAATAAGACCTAGTAAAACCCTCTCTCGCACATAGTGATAATGCACCTCAATGTGCTTTGTTCTAGCATGATAGACTGGGTTATTTGCCAAGCGTATACTACTCATGTTGTCATAATAAATGACAACTGGCCCATCTGTAGACTGATGCATATCATAAAGTAGCTTATGCAACCAAGCTACCTCACATGCAGCCATTGCTGCACCCCTGTACTCAGCCTCTGTGCTCGACAAGGCAACTGTAGGCTGTTTCTTGCTGCTCCAAGTGACTGCAGCACTTCCAAAAGAGAACACATATCCACTGGTAGATCGTCTATTAGAAATACTACCAGCCCAATCAGCATCAGTGTATCCATGCAACTGTATCTGAACCCCAGTCTCATAAAATAGTCCATACTGCAATGTGGACTTCACATACCTGAGTATGCGTCTAGCCGCATCCAAATGTGGTTTCCTTGGAGCCTGCATAAACTGACTTACCAATCCAATAGCATAGCTCAAATCTGACCTGGTAATAGTCATATAAATCAAACTTCCTACTATGCGTCTGTACATAGTAGGGTCTTCTAGAAGCTCACCTGCATCTCTGCTCAGCTTCACATTCTGCTCCAAAGGAACTGAAATAGGCTTACAGCCTATCATCCCATATTTGGATAGCATGTCCAATCCATACTGCCTCTACAAGAGCTGTATCCCACTTGGTGATCTAATCACCTCAATGCCCAAGAAATAACACAGCTCTCCCAAATCCTTCATCTCAAACTTCTGCTTCAATAGCATTTTCACATGAAGGATATCTTCATCACTGTCACCTGTCATAATCAAATCATCAACATAAATGACAAGTAGCATAATACCTTTCTCTGTTTTTCTCACATAAAGTGAGAAATCTGCCTTGGAAATCTGAAAGCCAATAGTGACAAGATACTGTCCTATCTTGTCAGACCATGCTGTAGGTGCTTGCTTCAAGCCATACAAGGCTTTCTTCAACCTGCAAACAAACTCAGGATGAACAGCATGCACATAACCTGGTGGCTGCTCCATATAGACCTCTTCTTGCAAATCACCATGCAAGAAGGCATTCTTTACATCCATCTGATGTAAAGACCATCCCTTTGATGCAGCCATAGCAATGACTGCTCTTACCGTTGCCATCCTTGCAACCGGACTGAATGTTTCTTCATAGTCAATGCCATATGTTTGTGCATACCCCTTGACTACTAATCTTGCCTTGTATCTGTTCACAGAACCATCTGCATTGTGCTTCACCTTATAAACCCACTTACAGCCAACTGCATTTTTACCTTTAGGCAAAGGTACCAATTCCCATGTAGCATTTGCTTCCAAGGCATCCATTTCTTCATCCATGGCTTTCTCCCATTTTTCTTTTCCCATGGCTTGCTCAAAAGAAGTGGGTTCTGGTTCCTGTATCACTTTGACCATATATGCATAGTGAATGGCTGTAAATCCATCATATTTCAGCCTATCCACAGGATATCTAGCTCTCGTAGACCTGCGCAAAGTAGGTTCACTCCCAGGTGCTCTCAAAACATCCCTGGTCTTCCTTACTCTAGGTGTAACAATAGAAGGAATACCCAACTCATCATCAATGCTCTATTCTGAGCCACTAAATTCACCATCCACATAAGAGTGACCTACATTCACATCAAACATGGGCTGATTAGCCTTCTCTTTTCCTTTTCGTGATACATGCATACCACTATCTGCATTGCTTTGAGAATATTCTCCTGATCTCAATCTGCTTGTCCATGGCGAAGAATGTGAACCACTGCTAGAGGAGGCTCCAGGTCCACTAATATTTTGTGACTGCTGATGTGAATTCTGTGCAGCATTACCATTTTGTGCATCTACATCATCAATCACATTTACTGGTTTATACGAGCTACTCATCTCATCAAAAACAACATCTCTGCTCAGTGTAAACTTACGAGTAGAAGGGTTATAGCATCTATACCCTTTTTGCTACAGAGAGTAACCAATAAAGATGCACTTCTCAGCTTTTGGATCCAACTTGGATCTCAACTCATCTTGCACATGTACATAGGCAATGCAACTAAAAATTTTCAAATGAGAAATATCTGGTTTCCTACCAGTATACCTCTCCTCTGGAGTCATTCCATGTATTGCTGCAGTGGGAGTCCTGTTCATTATGTAGACTGCTGTAGCAACTGCTTCATTGAGCATGGCACGAGATACCTCTCCAATATGCCTGTTTTTCCTTTCTACAATTCCATTTTGTTGTGGGGTATGACTGCATGAATATTGCTGCTTTATGCCATGCTTCTGCAGGAACCTTGCAAACTCATTTGAGAGGTACTCTCCCCCTCCATCTGACCTTAGGCATTTTATCTACACGCCTGTTTCTTTTTCAACCATCGCTTTAAGAGTTTTGAAATGCCCAAAAACTTCACTTTTCTTTTTCATAAAATACACCCAAAATTTTCTGCTATAGTCATCAATAAAACTGACAAAATAATGACAGCCTCCAAGAGATGCAGCTTTAGTTGTCCACACATCAGAGTGGATTTATTCCAATGGCTTCTTACTCTCTTGAACATGTCTAGGAAAACCATCGCTTTAAGAGTTTTGAAATGCCCAAAAACTTCACTTTTCTTTTTCATAAAATACACCCAAAATTTTCTGCTATAGTCATCAATAAAACTGACAAAATAATGACAGCCTTCAAGAGATGCAGCTTTAGTTGTCCACACATCAGAGTGGATTTATTCCAATGGCTTCTTACTCTCTTGAACATGTCTAGGAAATGGTTTCCTTGCCTGTTTTCCAAACTGACAGGCTTCACATACCTTATGCATTTCTACAACCTTGAATTTGGGCAATCCTGCAACAATATTTTGGGCCTGCATTGATTTAAGTCACTATACATTAACATGACCAATGCGTTTATGCCAGATATCAATATCTGCAACTACACCAGTCCCATGTGCAAACATTGCTGCACTCAATTCAGACATGTCTGCATCCAATGTAAACATTCTGCCCTTCTTCTTTCCTTTTGCTATCAAGCGACCTTTATTTTTCATATCCTCAACAAAGCATCCATGAGGATTAAATCTGACCTGCAAGCCCTGCTCAACCATTTGACCTATAGAAACCACATTCTTGGTGATATTCGGGACATGAAATACATTGGACATGTATTTCTTTTTCCCATCCTGCATAGACAAAGAAATTTTTCCAATCTGCACAATAGGATGTGCAGTATCATCACCAGTCTCCACAAATCCTAGTTTTTCCATTTTCCTTGCATCCTCCATCCATTCTGCATGACCTGTCATGTGGTTTGATGCACTTGAGTCAACATACCATACATCATTGCTTTCTTCTGAACTTGTCACAGAATTGTTCATGTGCTGAACCATAAACAAATGCTCATTTCTGTCATCACCCTGTCTACTAGAAGATGCATAATTCCCTTGTTGCAGTTTTCCATTCATGATGTCATTCTGCTTTTTATAGCAGTCTTTAGCCATATGACCCATTTTACCACAATAGTAGCATTCAACATTACTGTTTGCATTTTGACCTCTTTGCCATCCACCATGACCTCTTTGGCTCCCCCTGTCTCTAGAGTTACCATGTCCTCCTCCATAGGACTGGTTTTCTTGAGTTTGCTGCATATTTTGATTTCTACCACGGCCTCGAAATCGGCCTCCTCTACCTCTGCCTCTACCTCTTGCAGCATTTGAGTAGAAGACAGCTTCTTTTGAAGTTCCTCCTGAAGAAGATGCACCACCATTTCTCTGCTCCTCAGAAATTAGAAGAGCAATCAACTCCTCAAAATCAGGAAATCTTTCACGGATAGAAATGGATGTTCGGAACTGTGCATAATCCTTTCCTAGACCATTCAAGGTCACAGAAACTAAGTCATCATCTTCCACTGGCGACCCAATGGAAGCAAGTGCATCTGCAATCTTCTTCACCTTCATGTGGTAGTCATTGATGCTCATATTTTCTCTTTGCACATTATGCAACTCTTGCTTGAGATGCATTTTCCTAGCTTGCGTATTTGTGCTATACATTTTTGACAAAGTATCCCATGCCTCCTTTGGCGTACTTGCATCTTGAATATGCACAATCATAGAGTCTGAAATGCTGATAGACAGCCATTACATAACTTTCCTGGCTCTCTCATGCCATGCTTTAAATGCCTGCATTTGCTGTTGATTGGGAACATCAGGAAGAACTGGTTCTTCTTCATTTCCTGCAACAAATTCCCAATATCCTTTTCCCATGAGGAAGTTCGTCATTCTAAACTTCCATGCTTGGAAGTTGTTCTTGTCCAGCTTTTCAGTGACAATCTGTGAAAGAGAATCAGATGCCATTACAGAACACTGCAAAAAATTCTGTCACTGCAAAAAACACAGCTTCACCCTCGCAAGGGCAAATCTGCAAAACTGGCGAAAGTGGTATTTGACCACACAGTCACTTCCTAGTGACTATATTGCATCAACAGGCAACAGGGATGATTCTGTAACTCCCAATGTCTCTGCGCACAAGCATACGATGCAATTTCTGTGGTAAGTGTTCACCGACCTGTGGAACAGTGGTCGCACTGCATAAAACAGGGCTTTTTCCTGAGTGCGTGCAGAAAACTTCCGCCTCCAAAACAGGCCCCGAAATGGCCTCAAATCAAAAAAACAAAGTCGCCAAGGGCTAAAGCCCTTACCCGCAGCATATACTGCCCTCTTGCTTCACCGCGAAAGGCGTCTCAACCTGAGACAATGCACTCCTGCACTTTCCGGCTGTGCTACCTGTAGAGATCTGCTCCCAAAACAGAAAATGAAAGCAACACTGCTTCTCTTACCAGAACACCGCGAGCTTGGCTTGCTTTCTTGAGCTCCTTACCACGAACAAGGCTCTGATACCATGTCAAGATTGTGGGAGAGAAGGAAGGAGTCTCACTTGAAGATTTCTTGCTTGCACAATGGGGAAATACACACAAGGGTGGAGGCTGAAAACAGTTTTCCTCTTCTTAGTTGTGTAAGCCAAAAAGAACTCTTATATAAAGAAATAGAAGAACCCTATATATGGGTCTCAAAACCAAACTCAACTAACTAAGGTGGCATACTAACTGAGCCACAAACTAGAGTAGATAAGGATAGCTATCATGTAGCTATTATTCATGGGCGGTGTACCAACCGCGTCTGCAACTGACAAGTCGGTGACATAAATACACAACGGTCACCCTGGCGTATCACAAGTGGAGCTCGATATCTCAACAGTTTTTTTTTTTTACCTTGAGTTTTGTGCAAAAATTAGTGTTCTTTTGTTCTTGGGGACCTTTCGGCATTCACTACGCAAGTATACGGTATCCGATCTACGCACCAATGGTATCAAAGCGAAGTTGAGATCGAGAGCTTCCAATCACTACCCATCTTGTGTGAAGGCGGATCTCCTGGAACGATCAAGCTCTACGGTTAATATCATCGCGAACAGTTGATACGGGTGGATTCCTGGTGGTCAAGAACCTCTGTTTCCAATCTCTGATCGGGAAGGACCGGCCTGCAACGGCGGAGAACCACTCCTACATCCTCTTCTCCAAGTTGTGGATATACAGAGATAAGTCTCCAAATTCCATAAGCTTAAAAGCTTAAGTAAGCTTAATAAGCTTAATAAGCTTAACTAAAAGCTTAAGAAGCCTAAAATATTCCGCCTGGTATCCCGGCATGTACTGGGCGGAATCGGCGTCACAAAAAACGCCCCCCCCAACAATTCGACATTTTTCATTACTAAGCTTAAAGCTTAGTCCTTTAAGTCCTCAATCACATAAAGCTTTATAAACTCTGCAAGTTTCATAAGTTCTGCAACTTCCGAAGTTAGACAAGTAACTTGATGTAATGTGTCCCCTAGTATCATCTGGGACACATCTTAGCAGTCCATCAGAAAGGATGTCTAGAAAGCTCCACCCGACACTCCCATGGAATGTTACGGGTTTTGCGAACTAGTTCTTCCCGTGTCTGCCACGTAGCGGAAGTATCCTGGCCGTTCCCACTTAGGATCGACCAGAATTAGGGTTTTCCTAATGGGTCACTAGCTAACAGCAACTAGCGTCAGACCCGAGCGAACTACTTTACGCAGAAACGCCAGGTCCGAAGCGGATTCATGCTGCACTTGGTTCAAGGAGAATGGGAAACGAGAGGGATGCAAAGCTCAACCTCTCTGCCATAAGGCATAGTCCCATTCCGTTCCCCTAAAACAGCGTAGATCGAGTAAGACGTAATTCTAGGTCATCGTTCTTGTTATCCTTTTTGACGATGATGATCATTCCGCTGTTCCTCGAGATTTATGAGAAAAGTTCCCGGCTAACCGGGACCACCCAACCGTAGGACAGACCCATGGCCCATCCTCCGCACTTTCCTCGGTTTGTTTTAGTTATGTAATTATCTAACACATTAATTTGACATATAACAATCAACTTCTTTAATTAATCTTGTTTAAGTACTGGTTCCTTCACGTAATCTTATCACGTGACATATAAAAACAATATCAAGCAAGTTCTTTTAACCTCTCATCATATTTTTCTTTGAATTACAAGAAGTTCCACCCGTAGGCTTGTCCATAATCTGCCCGGAGGCTAACAAGTAATCTCCAGGGATCACTATTCCAAGCTTCCGCCCGTCAACTAGTATGCGGGCCTCGGGATCCAATCCCGAGTCACGTTAGCCTCTTGTGCAGGACCCGGAAGGCGAGGGATTTACGGCCAAAGCCCCCCTGGCACCCAAGCATCCTCCTGCTCCAAGTAGAACTCAACGGAGAGACCTCTCGCGGCGAGTTCGGTCCACATTCCCGGCATGGTCAAACAACCCTCTTGGTTAGGGTCAGGCAGGCAGTCAAGGGTAACTGAAGCTGCCTCTCCCTTCAGGCTTTTAACCTGAAGTATAGGTACTTATTTAATTTGTAATTCATAAATCAAACAGAGCCCTAAAATCTCTAGCAAGCACAAACATTTCCATTAACCAACCCAGTTGTATGGCAAACTGCTAAAGAAGTGTTCTTTCCTTTTTGAGTGTATCAACAGTCGTTCTCAAGATGTCTTGTAACTTGGCAAGATCCCTTATATTCGGATGTAGGGTATACCTAGCTTGGTTAACCCTAAGGTACCTTAGATATGCTAGTTTCTATTTTACAACTTTCCTTATTTTGAAGGATATCCAAAAACTACGTCTTTTTGCAAGATAACTTGCGTAAGGATCTACTGTCTTTGAAGAGGGTTTTTCCCTTTTCTCTTTGTGAATTGATCACAAAATGATTTCATACATGTTGCGCAAGTCCGGCGATGGAATAATCTGTTTAGATTCTTTAAGCTGACGTATGTCAGGCCTAGGGTTTCTTCATGTAAGAACCTTAGGGATGAACCCTAACTTCTTATCTTTATGAATTTATTGTCCTTGCGGTAAGGTAAGTAGTCCAGTGTTTTAGGGTATGAATGTTTCTATGTTTAGATTGGTCCGATTATCTTTTGGAAAGATTAGTTTAGTCAGCTTTTGGAAGGTAATCTTACTCGTCTTGTCACGGTTTTACTATCTTTGATTAACTTTCTCAATCAATACAGTTCAATTTGGCATATAGCATAATGCCATCATGATACAAAGAGCGACGATACTCCTTGGGAGAAAGGCCTAGCTAAGGAATTGGTGAATACACACTTTATTAGTTCCAAGTCCTCAATTTGCAAGGGAAAAGTGTTAATAGAGTGTCATCCAGCAATTCCCCATTACATTTTCTTTCCAAATGAGTTCGTATATCTAATTTTTATACTCATTAATTTCTAATCATTTAACTTCCGTTTTCCTTAAAGATGAACTCATGCCAAATAACAACAGTTGCCTTGCTAAGATGTGCAACTAGCAAAGATAACTCTCTAGTAATTTGAGCATTGAAAGAAACCTTTCATGAATTTAGCCATTTTGCCATGATTCGTTGCGAAAGGAATAAAACTAATGGAGCAGGATATAATTTCTTCATTTTAGGACTATATTACTATAGTAAATGGATAGTATTGCCTATTATTTTATAATGCTTGATGCAATTTGAAGAAAGTTAATTTGTATACATTGTCATTCATAAGCTAACTCCTTCGTTAGAATTAACTTGAACAAATATATATATTTCCTTAACAATTTTTCTTTGCATGATTGATTAAAACCCGAATTAACATCAAGAAGAAAACCTGGCTTTGAGGTGAGATATCCACATGGATACTGGGAGATGACCCTCCCGCGGCTATGCCTTGGACTTTCTTAGGAGGCATCGCAAGTGTGGTCCGTCGAACGTGGAAGCAGCTTTATAACTTCTCCTTAGAACTCCACTGTCGCTCCTTGCACCGTTCGTCAAAAGTAGTTTTTGGAAGGCTCTCTCCTTGAATTTGGGAATTGAAAAGGGTGTTTTAGAAACTTTTAATGCTTTAAATCATGGGGGTTGGGTTCCAACTAGGGGAAGGGGTCTTAATGGGGAAAGGCCTTAAATTGCGATGGGAAAGGGCGTAAGGCAAGCTTGGGAAAGGCCTAAACTCAGGGGAAGGGAAGGGGGTTTTTCTATAACCCGTTTGAGAGGCAATAGGATAGGGCTTAGGTGAAGCCCATGAAAATGGGAGCTTAAACCCTATTACAAAAAACCCACTTAAAAGACCATAGGAAAGGGGTCTTATATCTCTCCCCTTAGAAGCTTCTTGGAAGCTTCTGTGGTCTCAGAAACCACGTGGAAAAAAAAAGGAGATGACTTGGAAGAATTCAGGGCGGCTAGGAGGCGGAATGTAGCAGTGATTTGGGACGTCCTTTGAAGGTGGCTCAGCTTGAGGTAGCGGCGCTGATGCAGGAGCTCACGGCAACTTCAAGCTCCAGGCAAAACGTCCTCCTGCCTTCACGACTACCACACGGCCCTCCTTCAGCTACGACTAGTGCAACATGTCATCGCTTCAGCTCCTTCTTCCTCACGATTTGTGGCGACTGTGGCTTCCTCCTTAATTCGCAGCATTATCCCTTCTCACACAGCTCCTGGCTTCAACAGGGCAAAGGCTGTCTGTCTCTCTCTCCCTCTAATCCTTCCCTTCCTCCCACAGGGTTTATATGGGAGGGGGAGAGGTACCTCCCCTCCCCACGCGGCTCGTGCATGGGCTTATCCCATCCTACGACCCCCAGCAAGGATGCTTAGTCATCCTTGCTATTCCCCTCCCCTCCAGCATGACAGTCGCTGGGGGGAAAAAAGGGGAAGTAATAAAAAAATTTCCTTTAATCTAAAGGTTATCCTTTTGGCTTTCTAGGAGGAGGTTCCCACGTAAATTCTTTTAACTCGTTTATGCAAGCGGAGATCAAGATACATAGTATGTAATTCGAAAATCACATCATCGACATATTTTTGGATGTTGGAATTCCCTTGTATGACTATCACGTGGGTTTAGAAATATTCTCATAATGGAAATATTACATTCTCTCCCCCTTGGAGGAATTGAGATGTCCTCATCTCGAAGTAAACTGGGGATATTGATGGTTGAGAGAGCTTTCATCTATCCAAGTGGCATCCTCTTCGAGATAATCTTTCCACTGGACGAGGCATTCTTTCAAGGTTCTAGATCTTAACTGTCTCTCCCTAACATCTAAAATCTTATCCGGTCTTAGTTCAAGGACTCCTTGACTAGGCATTACAATTTGTTGGTCATCAAGTACATGATTAGGGTTGGGTACATATTTTTTTAGGAGACTAATATGGAATACATTGTGAACTTTTAGGTTCTCAGGGAGTTGCAATTTATAAGCATTGGGTCCTAGGCATTTGAGGATTTTATACGGCCCACAATACCTTGGACTTAGCTTCCTGCATTTAGAGAACTCTTTTTAGGGCGTACACGAATGAAGACCATGTCTCCTTCTCCGAAGAACCTCTCTTGACGTTTCAAATCCGCATATGCCTTTTGTCTATCCTTGGCTGCTTGTATGTCTTGTCTTATTGACCTTATTTGGTCATCCATGTCCTCCAACATTTGTCTTGAAGCTTCAACTCTTAGGGTTGGATCAGAAAAGTTTAGGGGACTTCGACAATCATGACCATACAATGCCTGGAAAGGGGTCATTTGAATGCTCTGCTGGTAAGAAGCATTGTAGGCAAATTCAACTAATGGCAAGTATTGAATCCACCTCTTCGGCTCTCGACAGCAGTATGCCCTAAGCATATCCTCAATGATTTGATTCATTCGCTCTATTTGTCCATCCGTTTGGGGATGGTAGGCAGTGCTAAAACAAAGTTGAGTCCCAATAGCTTCAAAGATAGCTCTCCAGAAGTGTGATGTGAAGAGAGAATCTCGATCGCTAATGATTCTTCTAGGTAACCCATGTAGCTTGAATATCTCTTTGATAAACAATCTTGCAATGTCGGAGGCTTTATAGTTTGTCTTTGCTGGAATCAGGTGTGCAACCTTGGTAAGCATGTCAACCACAACCATAATGGAATTGTATCCTCCTTGGACTTGGGGTAAGCCCACAACAAAATCCATACTAATGAATTCCCATTTCATTTGGGGAATGTCAAGTGGTTGCAGTTTTCCTGGCATCATGACATGTTCAACCTTGATACGTTGGCAAGACAAACATTCAGTGACATATTTGAGAACGTCACCTTTGAGCCTCTCTCAATGGTAGCTCTTCCTAACTGCATTAAGAGTTTTTGCATAGCCAGGATGTCCTGCGAAAGGGGAATCATGAGCTTCCCATAATATCTTCTGCTTAAGTGACTGGCTTGTTGGTATACACAGCCTTGTTCTGTAGTAGACAAGTCCATTATCAATGGAAAATTCCTGATACTTAGCTTGTAACTTCAGATTCTGCTCCTTAGTAGATATTTCTTTTATCATTGTTTGGTAGGCCAAATCATGGCATGCTTCCTCTCTAGCTAGTTCAAGTATAGGATTGTTTGGTATCGATACCTTTATAGCCAGAGATCTGGCCGTTGATGGATTTTGCAAGATTAGGGAATTTAGGAATGCCTTGCGACTGAGTGCATCGACAACTACATTCTCTTTTCCTGGTCGGTACTTGATTTCAAAATCATATTCCTCCAATACTTCAATCCACCGACGTTGCCTCATGTTGAGCTCATTCTAGGTAAAAATCCATTTGAGACTCTTATGATCGGTTACTAGAGTAAACTTGTTACCCAATAGGTAGTGTCTCCAAAGCTTTAAAGCATGGATGACAACTAATAATTCCAAATCATGCGTGGCATAATTCTTTTCATGACTCTTCAATTTCCTTGAAGAGTATGCTACTGGATGACCTTCCTGCATAAGTACACATCCCAAGGCAAGAATGTTGGCATCAGTTACTACCTCGAACTCCTTATTGAGGTCAGGAAGTTTTAGAATAGGTGCTGATACAAAACTTTGCTTCAATTAGTCGAAGCTATTTTGTTCGGGAGTTGACCATGTAATAGATGTCTGCTTCTTTAGTAAGTCTATAAGAGGTGCTGCAATCAAAGCATAGTTTTTGATAAAGACCCTATACCATCCTGTCAAGCCAAGAAAGCTACGTATTTCTTTGACGGATACTGGTATTGGCCATTCAAGCACATCCCTGACTTTGGCTGGGTCTACTGATATTCCCTCTAATGATACTATGAATCCCAGATATTCAATCTGACGCTTGAAGAATGCACACTTCTTCATTTTTACATACAGCTTATGAGACCTCATTGTCTCAAGGACAATCCGTAGTTGAGGTTCATGATCTTCTTCCTGTTTAGAATAGACTAAAGTGTCATCAAAGAAGACAAGTACGAAATCATCAAGATATGGTCTAAAAATATCATGCATTAATCTATTGAAGGTGGCAGGTGCATTTGTAAGCCCAAATGACATAACCAAGAACTCAAAGTGCCCATATCTTGTATTGAAGGCCATTTTTGGAATATCTTCTTCCTTGATCCTTATTTGATAGTAACCTGATCTGAGATCAATATTGGAGAAGATATTTGCACCTTGAAGGCGATCAAGAAGCTCATCTATTCTAGGAATAGGATACTTGTTCTTGACTGTTGATTGATTCAACCCATGGTAATCAATACGTAGTCGAAGTGTCCCATCTTTCTTTTTCTGGAATAGTACTGGAGCTCCCCATGGTGAGTTGCTAGGCCGGATGTAACCCTGATCTAACAGTTTCTTGAGTTGTTCCTTCAACTCAATAGCTTCCGATATGGACATTCTATAAGGTCTCTTTGCAATTGGCACAGCTCCAGGCACTAGCCTAATTTCATGATCAACTTCTCTTGGAGGCGAAAGTTCAATCAATTCCTCAGGGAATACGTCAGCGTATTCCTTTAGCCAAGAAGGTCCTTCATGAGACTCTTGCCTTTGATCTAACTTGTTGAGTTTGATCAGGTAAACGGGTAATCCTTTTCTGACTCCTTTTATGATCCGCGATACTTTGGCTAATTTGATTCTTGGCACTCCTGCCTCACCTTGAGTCGTGACAACCTCCTTTTCAGAGTTTCCAAAGGAAACTTGACCCTTTCCACAGTGGATGTGGGCGTCATTAGGCTTAAGCCAATCCATCCCGAGTAGACACTCATGGATACCTAAATTCATGACTCTGAATTTGACTGAGGTTTTCTTTCCTCCCAGAAAGAATTCTTCCTTAGCAGTTTGCCTGGTACAAGTTACCTCACGACCGTTTGCAAATTCCACAAGCAGGGTAGGTGCTTCTACTATGGCTATTCCTAATCTTTTTGCACATGCTGGTGAGATAAAGGAATGTGTACTGCCACAATCAATCAAGGTTTTGAAACCTTTATCTTGATAGTCCGACGGTGTTTGAATCACCGAGAGCTGGCGATTCGGCCCCTTCTTGTGTAAAGCGGCATGGACTATCGCTCTTTCGAATTCTGCTTCCATAGTCAGATCTTCCTCTTCTTCTGCTTCGCATCTTTGCCTATTGGTAATGCATGCAATTCTTCCTCTTCCACGGGTGGCGGCTCCTTGACCGCAGCCTGCACCTTGAGAATATCCCTCGCTGAGCTTGGGACATTGCCTTTTGAAGTGACCGAGTTCGTTGTAGTGGAAACATCGGAGGTTCCGGCCATTACTTTGAGTAGGAACAAAGTTGTTGACGTTATTTGTCCTTGCTTTCTTCCTTTGTCCCTGATTGTGACCTTGAACTCTCTTCACTTGGGGTCTGAATGTTCCTCTGTTCGGGTCGCTATAGGACCAATTTTTGTTACCCCTTGGTCTAGCTTGCACTTCCTGAATTATAGGCACCGCTCAAATGAGTGCATCCTGAAGATCTGACGGACGCATAGATTCGAGACGGGTACTTACGGGTGGATTTAAGCCCGCGCAAAATTTGGACACCTGCTGCGTCATGTCCATCTGTGGCGCATACTTTAAGAGTGAGACAAATTTAGAGTAGTATGCGTCAAGGGTGAGTCCTAGCTGTTTTAGCTCGTAGAACTCATTCATTTTCTGTGTACGATATGCAGGTGGCAAATATCTCCCCTGCACGGCTTTCTTTAACTTCTCCCAGGTAACGAACCCCTCTGAAGTCCCTTGATCCCTGCACCATTGTTTCCACCATAGTCTAGATTCGCCGGTGAGTTTTAATTTGGCGAGCATGGCCTGATTGGTAGGTGTAGTACCAGCTGCTTCAAAGTAATCCTCCATAGATTCAATCCAAATTTCAGCATTAGACTGGACGAATCTGCCTCTCCCGTCAAACTCGGGTGGCTTTATCTGCTTGAGGAGGAACTTCTTCTCCTGGATCACAACAGTACTTGATGTAGGGGGCGAATTTGGAACCTGAACCTGGGGTTGTGCCTGGATAAAAAATTTTCTTAACGTTATTATATGATAATTGACGTTAGCTTATCTTTAGTTCAGCTATCTCGTAAATCATGAAGCTACTTTTTAACCACTCTGATGCACAGCCAGATATTGATAAAAGAAGTCCTTATTTATATTTACATAAGCGTGTCCTTATACAACGTCTCGTGTGATGATAATTCAATCATTACATTCAGTTTGGGGAGAACAACGTTGTATTGCATTTGTCTACAGGAACTGTGTAATAGTATGGTTTTGGGTCATGGATCTTTAGGAATCGATAATTCATTGGAAGTTCCGGATATCCTTTTCGTTGGAATCCATACTTCTCATGGCGGCCCAACACTTTAATCCTGTCGGCTGGGATTACACGGGTTACTTCCTCATATACATATGAGTTCATTTCAACCCTCTGACCTTGAATATGTAAAGTCAAATTTACGTGAGCTTCCACAAAAATCAACAGCTTCACGACTTTCAAGTCTTCCAACCACTTGATCCTCTTTAGGTTGGTCTGTAGATAAGTGAACCGGTGGGCAGCTATGTAGTAGATTCCTGACGACCCGGTCCATCTTCGTTCTATATATAAAGGTGATTGATTATAAATCTGCTCCAGGATGTTCATCATCCCAACTCTTTGTCTATAATGCGGAGAATGCATTGCAGTCATAAACATGACCCGGAACACCAAAAACTTGTTCCATGCTTCATAGTTCTGTAAGACAGTATTGAAGATGAGGAAATATTTGGACAGCAACAATTTCTATACTTCATTTTATTGAGATCTCATAAAAACAATTCCGTTGTTGGTCGGCTCTAATACCAACTGTAACGTGTCCCCTAGTATCATCTGGGACACGTCTTAGCAGTCCATCGGAAAGGATGTCTAGAAAGCTCCACCCGACACTCCCATGGAATGTTACGGGTTTTGCGAACTAGTTCTTCCCGCGTCTACCACGTAGCGGAAGTATCCTGGCCGTTCCCACCTAGGATCGACCGGAATTAGGGTTTTCCTAATGGGTCACTAGCTAACAGCAACTAGCGTCAGACCCGAGCGAACTACTTTACGTAGAAACGTCAGGTCCGAAGCGGATTCACGCTGCACTTGGTTCAAGGAGAATGGGAAATGAGAGGGATGCAAAGCTCAACCTCTCTGCCATAAGGCATAGTCCCATTCCGTTCCCCTAAAACAGCGTAGATCGAGTAAGACGTAATTCTAGGTCATCGTTCTCGTTATCCTTTTTATCGATGATGATCATTCCACTGTTCCTCGAGATTTATGAGAAAAGTTCCCGGCTAACCGGGACCACCCAGCCATAGGACAGACTCATGGCCCATCCTCCGCACTTTCCTCGGTTTGTTTTAGTTATGTAATTATCTAACACATTAATTTGACATATAACAATTAGCTTCTTTAATTAATCTTGTTTAAGTACTGGTTCCTTCACGTAATCTTATCACGTGACATATAAAAACAATATCAAGCAAGTTCTTTTAACCTCTCATCATTTTTTTCTTTGAATTACAAGAAGTTCCGCCCGTAGGCTTGTCCATAATCTGCCCGGAGGCTAACAAGTAATCTCTAGGGATCACTATTCCAAGCTTCCGCCCGTCAACTAGTATGCGGGCCTCGGGATCCAATCCCGAGTCGCGTTAGCCTCTTGTGCAGGACCCGGAAGGCGAGGGATTTACGGCCAGAGCCCCCCTGGCACCCAAGCGTCCTCCTGCTCCAAGTAGAACTCAACGGAGAGACCTCTCGCAGCGGGTTCGGTCCACATTCCCGGCGCGGTCAAACAACCCCCTTGGTTAAGGTCAGGCAGGCAGTCGGGGGTAACTGAAGCTGCCTCTCCCTTCAGACTTTTAACCTGAAGTATAGGTACTTATTTAATTTGTAATTCATAAATCAAATAGAGCCCTAAAATCTCTAGCAAGCACAAACATTTCCATTAACCAACCCAGTTGTATGGCAAACTGCTAAAGAAGTGTTCTTTCCTTTTTGAGTGTATCAACAGTCGTTCTCAAGATATCTTGTAACTTGGCAAGACCCCTTATATTCGGATGTAGGGTATACCTAGCTTGGTTAACCCTAAGGTACCTTAGATATGCTAGTTTCTATTTTACAACTTTCCTTATTTTGAAGGATATCCAAAAACTACGTCTTTTTGCAAGATAACTTGCGTAAGGATCTGCCGTCTTTGAAGAGGGTTTTTTCCTTTTCTCTTTGTGAATTGATCACAAAATGATTTCATACATGTTGCGCAAGTCCGGCGATGGAATAATCTGTTTAGATTCTTTAAGCTGACGTATGTCAGGCCTAGGGTTTCTTCATTTAAGAACCTTAGGGACGAACCCTAATTTCTTATCTTTATGAATTTATTGTCCTTGCGGTAAGGTAAGTAGTCCAGTGTTTTAGGGTATGAATGTTTCTATGTTTAGATTGGTCCGGTT
The DNA here is from genome assembly GCF_053477565.2 of Lygodium microphyllum. NCBI lineage: Eukaryota > Viridiplantae > Streptophyta > Polypodiopsida > Schizaeales > Lygodiaceae > Lygodium > Lygodium microphyllum. The sequence goes on from NC_141154.1 coordinate 24,426,637, forward strand.
ATCTTTTGGAAAGATTGGTTTAGTCAGCTTTTGGAAGGTAATCTTACTCGTCTTGTCACGGTTTTACTATCTTTGATTAACTTTCTCAATCAATACAGTTCAATTTGGCATATAGCATAATGCCATGATGATACAAAGAGCGACGATACTCCTTGGGACAAAGGCCTAGCTAAGGAATTGGTGAATACACACTTTATTAGTTCCAAGTCCTCAATTTGCAGGGAAAAAGTGTTAATAGAGTGTCATCTAGCAATTCCCCATTACATTTTCTTTCCAAATGAGTTCGTATATCTAATTTTTATACTCGTTAATTTCTAATAATTTAACTTCCGTTTTCTTTAAAGATGAACTCATGCCAAATAACAACAGTTGCCTTGCTGAGATGTGCAACTAGCAAAGATAACTCTCTAGTAATTTGAGCATCAAAAGAAACCTTTCATGAATTTAGTCATTTTGCCATGATTCGTTGCGAAAGGAATAAGACTAATGGAGCAGGATATAATTTCTTCATTTTAGGACTATATTACTATAGTAAATGGATAGTATTGCCTATTATTTTATAATGCTTGATGCAATTTGAAGAAAGCTAATTTGTATACATTGGCATTCATAAGCTAACTCCTTCGTTAGAATTAACTTGAACAAATATATATATTTCCTTAACAATTTTTCTTTGCATGATTGATTAAAACCCGAATTAACATCAAGAAGAAAACCTGGCTTTGATGTGAGATATCCACATGGATACCGGGAGATGACCCTCCCGCGGCTACACCTTGGACTTTCTTAGGAGGCATCGCAAGTGTGGTCCGTCGAACGTGGAAGCAGCTTTATAACTTCTCCTTAGAACTCCATCGTCGCTCCTTGCACCGTTCGCCAAAAGTAGTTTTTGGAAGGCTCCCTCCTTGAATTCGGGAATTGAAAAGGGTGTTTTAGAAACTTTTACCAGTAAGACCCATTACACCATGGGACAATCTTAATGGCCTTAGTAAGCTCGCACGAACGGGAATAACAAGGTGTGGAAAAGACGCAAGGTGTAGGAGAGCTTTAAGGGAGATTAATAACCGTAAAGGTTATAAGTAAGGGTCTAAGGACCTTTAGGCAATTTAGGCTCATGAGGGTTTACACACGTAGGGGGGAAAATGATTCCGAAACCAATGGGGAAGGGTATATAATGCTTTAAATCATGGGGGTTGGGTTCCAACTAGGGGAAGGGGTCTTAATGGGGAAAGGCCTTAAATTGTGATGGGAAAGGGCGTAAGGCAAGCTTGGGAAAGGCCTAAACTCCGGGGAAGGGAAGGGGCTTTTTCTATAACCCGTTTGAGAGGCAATAGGATAGGGCTTAGGTGGAGCCCATGAAAATGGGAGCTTAAACCCTATTACAAAAAACCCACTTGAGAGACCATAGGAAAGGGGTCTTATATCTCTCCCCTTAGAAGCTTCCAAGAAGCTTCTTGGAAGCTTCTGTGGTCTCAGAAACCACGTGGAAAAAAAAAGGAGATGACTTGGAAGAATTCAGGGCGGCTAGGAGGCGGAATGTAGCAGTGATTTGGGACGTCCTTTGAAGGTGGCTCAGCTTGAGGTAGCGGCGCTGACGCAGGAGCTCACGGCAACTTCAAGCTCCAGGCAAAACGTCCTCCTCCCTTCACGACTACCACACGGCCCTCCTTCAGCTACGACTAGTGCAACATGTCATTGCTTCAACTCCTTCTTCTTCACGATTTGTGGCGACTGTGGCTTCCTCCTTAATCCGCAGCATCATCCCTTCTCACACAGCTCCTGGCTTCAACAGGGTGAAGGCTCTCCGTCTCTCTCTCCCTCTAATCCTTCCCTTCCTCCCACAGGGTATATATGGGAGGGGGAGAGGTACCTCCCCTCCCCACGCGACTCATGCATGGGCTTATCCCACCCTAGGACCCCCAGCAAGGATGCTTAGTCATCCTTGCTATTCCCCTCCCCTCCAGCATGACAGTCGCTGGGGGGAAAAAAGGGGAAGTAATAAAAATATTTCCTTTAATCTAAAGGTTATCCTTTTGGCTTTCTAGGAGGAGGTTCCCACGTAAATTCTTTTAACTCGTTTATGCAAGCGGAGATCAAGATACGTAGTATGTAATTCGAAAATCACATCATCGGCGTATTTTTGGATGTTGGAATTCCCTTGCATGACTATCACGTGGGTTTAGAAATATTCTCATAATGGAAATATTACACTTGAAGTCAGAACTGACTTGTGCCCAAAACTCCTCTAAGGACTGTTCCTCCGGCGCAGAAGTACCGAACTGCAAAGTTGTTCCCTGGAAGATACTGTTTGCTTACGCAGACATGCTGAAGCAGTTTCAGCACACCCAGAAGGTCAAAACGCAGATTTTTCAAAGATTACAAATCCTGCAATAGCCAAAGACGAAGATTGTGAAAGCCACACACAAAAATATATAAGCATTGTATACCCGATCTTGAGCTACGCTCATCCCGCTAATTGGATTTTGAGAGTGTGAGGTCTTTTGAAGTTTTGTAGGATGACGGAACAAAATATGGATGATTTAATGGCTGAAGGCGATCTTCTTGAATCTACGATGGAGCAAAATTTGGATTTAATTATGATGTAGTTGGACAAATAACGAAGAGCCTATCAAGCATTGCAAGTTCAATTGGCCTATTTACAAAGTTCGACTATCGACAAAGAGGAACCATAATCTGAAGATCTTATCCGACATACCATCGATGCGACTCTTGAAGCTCAATCCATCCGCAAAGAAACAAAGATGAGTAAAAGAAATTTCAAATTCCGTACTTTCAATGGCACACTTGAGATGGAAAAATTGTTCTTGCATTCATCAGTCAGTTTGATGATTACTTTCATGAGGAAACATACGCTGAAAAAGATAAAATCAAGTGTGTCACTAATCATTTAGTGGATAGAGCATCTCTTTGGTGGACCGTGGTTCGTAAGAGTATAGATTATCCCACTACCTGGGAGAGTTTCAAGAAGAAGTTTATGCAGAATTTCCTTCCTCCACAATTCCATGAAAAAGCCATAAAGCAATGGGACCTTCTTTAGCAAAGAGATCGTGAGCCTATTCCTCAGTACACCGAACACTTTTGGAATGCCTTACTCTAGTTACGCATGCTTGAATATGTACCTGAAGTGACTCACAAGCGCAAGTATATGTCTGGATTACTTGGGCATTACTACGCTAAAGTCAATATGTTCAAGCCTGCAACTCTTGAAGATGCAATTTCTTTAGCTCATGACACTGAAGACAAACTTCGAGGAAGAGACAAGCGTCCACAACAATTTCAAGCAAATGGTAACTATGGATCTAAACAATTCAATTCAAATTTTAGAAGATTCAATCAAGGTTGATTTCTGTAATATTCCCACCCGTGAATATTGACTTCCCGCACACGACGTAAACCTTGTGCAAAGGTTATCTCTCGTATTGAAATTATTGGCGGTGTAATGTGTGACCCGCACACGAGAAATGGGGTTCTCCGCATTGGTAAATTAAACCCGGAAGTTCGAAACCGCAAGTCTTACATAAACACCCTCTTGGGAGGGGTAATTTGAATATTCAAGGCAATTTTTTTTTTATTTTTATCCCTTTTTCCCCAGCCGATGCACGACTGGAGAAAAGGGAGTGTGGGGGGGATGGGACATGGGAAAGTCGTGGCCTGCATGGGAGGGGGGAACCCATGCAAGGGGGCCACGTGGTGGAGGCCTTCTCTCCCCCCCCCCCATGCCTATAAAATCATCCCCTACGTGCTGAGGGGAGAAGGTGGGATACACGTCGCCGTGCTGAAGAGGGGAATGCTAGTCGGAAGGCTGCGTGAGGGAGGTTCGAAGGAGGAGGAGGCTGCCGTGACCACCGTCTGCTGCCGCGACCAGGAACGCCGCCGCCTTGCTGAAAGGCCCAGGCCGCCGCCCATCCTCTTCTTGACCACGACCTCCTTCCCAATCATTGGGACCCCCCGACGTTGCTGCTGTTGCCCAGAAGCTTCTTAGAAGCTTCTTTAAGAAGCTTCTAAGGATAAGGCCATAGGCCTTGATCCTATGCGGGCTTCTCAGTTCTAAAACCGGGATCGAGAAACTCCTATTCCTACGCGAGGAGAAGGTATCGACCTCCTAGCCGTCTCGAAGAGCAAGAGTAAAGGCTAGAGGGAATCTGCGGAGTCCGTATTCACGTCTACAATGGCTCCCAAGAAGACGCAAGGCGCACCTGCGGGAGGTTCATCTCCTAGCATTCAAGTGGACATCTCCCCGAGCCCACAGACCCAGATTTTTTTTATGATTTTTGATTCTACGCAAAAGTAATGCATTAGGTATAATAACTCTCACGGAATAGAAAGCACATATGCATGTTCAAATTTACCAAGCCGAATTAAAAAGGAAATTGAGGAAAATTTGTCTATTTGATCGATTACTAGAATTAGCTCATGACATGAAATGGAGTTATTAACATTTTCAATATGATGAAACTCGAATTGAGTTGGAACCCTAGGACTAAACGTTGTCGATCTAGTGAAATTAGGGATGGGACGGGTAAAAAGACACCCTAAACCCTGCTTCTCGTCTGAAGATAATTCCGTGACCAGAAAATGCCATTCAATAGGTGAAATGATCTCTTGGAATGGAGGCGACACTTGTGCAACTAGTTGCAACGTCGCATAGCCTTGTGGTTTGATCGTAAGAAAGTTTTGCCATTCCTTGGAATGAGATTGGCAGGTTCTTGCGCAAGTTTAACTTGAAAAGGGATGGGTAGTCATCCTGTTACATCGCCCTCATTAGGGAAAAATTGCCAAGTTAAGGGAAGTTAAGTAATTGCTCGGCGCAAATGATTAGTCAATAAATTAAAGCGACATGGTCGCCGGGATCTACTATTAATAAAACCTAAGGTATTGGTTAAGTTGGGTATGACCCTAACCCAAGGACGATAGGAATCTTGCCAAGTTGCAATTGATTCCGGATCGAATGCGGGATGCATTCGGAGAGAAGGAGTCACTCCTTAACAGTTTGCCAACTAAACGACCACTGGAATTGATTGTGCTTGTAACAGTTTAGAAAGCACTATTTGCATTGTTTGTTCAAGGAATTAAAGGATGAAAGATATATAAATGCTTCAGGTTGAAGGCCTGAAGGGAGTGGCAGCTCAGTTACCCCCGACTGCCTGCCTGACCCTAACCAAGGGGGTTGTTGACCGCGCCGGGAACGTGGACCGAACCCGCCGCGAGAGGTCTTTCCGTTGAGCTCTACTTGGAGCAGGAGGACGCTTGGGTGCCAGGGGGGCTCTGGCCGTAAATCCCTCGCCTTCCGGGTCCTGCACAAGAGGCTGACGTGACTCAGGATTGGATCTCGAGGCCCGCATACTAGTCTACGGGCAGAAGCTTGGAATAGTGATCCCTAGCGGATTACTGGATAGCCTTCGGGCGGATTATGAACAAGCCTACGGGCGGAACCTCTGTATTTCAAAGATAAAATGATGATATGATAATAAAGAAGTTGTTTGATATTGTTTTTCTATGTCACGTGATAAGATTACATGAAGGAACCAGTGCTTAACGGGATTAATCAAGGAAGCTGTTTGTTATATGTTAAATTAATGTGTTAGGTAATTACATAACTAAAACAAACCGAGGAAAGTGCGGAGGTTGGACCATGGGTCCGTCCTATGGATAGGTGGTCCCGGTTAGCCGGGAACTTTTCTCAAAATCACTCAATGAATAGCGCGATGATCATCATCATCAAAGCTAATAATGAAAATGATGACCTAGAGTTACATCCTACCCGATTTACGCTGTTTTAGGGGAACGGAATGGGACTATGCTTTATGGCAGAGAGGTTGAGCCTTGCATCCCTCTCGTTTCCCACTCTCCTTGAACCAAGTGCAGCGTGAATCCGCTTCGGACCTGGTGTTCCTGCGTAAAGTAGTTCGCTCGGGTCTGACGCTAGTTGCTGTTAGCTAATGACCAACCAGGGAAACCCTAATTCCGGTCGATCCTAAGTGGGAAACGGCCAGGATACTTCCGCTACGTGGTAGACGCGGGAAGACCTAGATTGCAAAAACCGTAACATTCCAAGGGAGTGCCGGGCGGAGTTTTCTAGACATTCTTCCCGATGGACTACTAAGACGTGTCCTAGATGATTCTAGTGGACACGTTACAGTTGGTATCAGAGCCGACCAACAACGGAATTGTCTTCATGAGATCTCAATAAAAATGAAGTAAAGAAATTGTTGCTGTCCAAACATTTTCTCATCTACAATACTGTCTTGCAGAACTATGAAGCGTGGAATAAGTTTTTGGTGTTCCGGATCATGTTTATGACTGCAATGCATTCTCCGCGTTATAGGCAGAGAGTTGAAATGATGAACATCCTGGAACAAATTTATAATCCATCACCTTTATATATAGAACGAAGATGGACCGGGTCTTCAGGAATCTACTACATAGCTACCCACCGGTTCGCTTATCTACAAACCAATCTAAAGAGGATCAAGTGGTTGGAAGATTTGAAAGTCGTGAAGCTGTTCATTTTTGTGGAAGCTCACGTAAATTCGACTTTGCATATTCGAGGTCGGAGGGTTGAATTGAACTCATATGTATATGAGGAAGTAACCCGTGTAATCCCAGCTGACAGGATTAAGGTGTTGGGCCGCCATGGGAAGTATGGATTCCAGCGGAAAGGATATCCTGAACTTCCGATGAATTATCGATTCCTAAAGATTCATGACCCAAAACCCTACTATTACACAGTTCCTGTAGACAAATCCAATACAATGTTGTTCTCCCCAAATTAAATGTAATGATTGGATTATCATCACACGAGATGTTGTATAAGGCTACGCCCATGTAAATATAAATAAGGACTTTCTTTATCAATATCCGATTGTGCATCAGGGTTGTTGCGAAAAGCTAAGTAGCTTCATGATTTACGAGATAGCTGAACTGAGATAAGCTAATGTCAATTATCATACAATAATGGTAAGAAAATTTTTACTCAGGCACAACCCCAGGTACAGGTTCCAAATTCGCCCCCTACATCAAGTACTACTGTGATCCAGGAGAACAAGTTCCTCCTCAAACAGATAAAGCCACCCGAGTTTGACGGGAGAGGCAGATTCGTCCAGTCGGATGCTGAGATTTGGATTGAATCTATGGAGGATTACTTCGAAGCAGCTGGTACTACTCCCACCAATCAGGCCATGCTCGCCAAATTAAAACTCACCGGTGAAGCTAGACTATGGTGGAAACAATGGTGTAGGGATCAAGGGACTTCAGAGGGGTCCGTTACCTGGGAGAAGTTAAAGCAAGCCGTGCAGGGGAGATATTTGCCACCTGCATATCGTACACAGAAAATGAATGAGTTCTATGAGCTAAAACAGTTAGGACTCACCCTTGACGCTTACTACTCTAAATTTGTCTCACTCTTAAAGTATGCGCCACAAATGGACACGACGCAGCAGGTGTCCAAATTTTGCGCGGGCTTAAATCCACCTGTAAATACCCGTCTCGAATCTATGCGACCATCGGATCTTCAGGATGCACTCATTCGAGCGGCACCTATAATTCAGGAAGTGCAAGCTAGACCGAGGGGTAACAAAAATTGGTCTTATAGCGACCCGAACAGAGGGGCATTCAGACCCCAAGTTAAGAGAGTTCAAGGCCACAATCAGGGACAAAGGAAGAAGGCAAGGACAAATAACGTCAATAACTTTGTTCCTACTCACAGTAATGGCCGAAACCTCTGATGTTTCCACTGCAATGAACTCGGTCACTTCAAAAGGCAATGTCCCAAGCTCAGCGAGGGACACCGTCAAGGTGCAGGCCGCGGTCAAGGAGCCGCCACCCATGGAAGAGGGAGAACTGCCTGCATTACCAATAGGCAAAGATGTGATGCAGAAGGAGAGGAAGATCCAACTATGGAAGCAGAGTTCGAAAGAGTGACAGTCCATGCCGCTTTACACAAGAAGGGGCCGAATCGCCAGTTCTCGGTGATTCAAACACCGTCGGCCTATCAAGGTAAAGGTTTCAAAACCTTGATTGATTGTGGCAGTACACATTCCTTTATCTCACTAGCGTGTGCTAAAAGATTAGGGATAGCCACAGTAGAAGCTCCTACCCTACTTGTGGAATTGGCAAATGGTCGTGAGGTAATTTGTACCAGGCAAACTGCTAAGGAGGAGTTCTATCTGGGAGGAAAGAAAACCTCAGTCAAATTCAGAGTCATGAATTTAGGTATCCATGAGTGTCTACTCGGGATGGATTGGCTTAAGCCTAATGACGCCCACATCCACTGTGGAAAGGGTCAAGTTTCCTTTCGAAACTCTGAAAGAGAGTTTGTTACAACTCAAGGTGAGGCAGGAGTGCCAAGGATCCAATTAGCCAAAGTATCGCGGATCATAAAAGGGGTTAGGAAAGGATTACCTATTTACTTGATCAAACTCAACAAGTTAGATCAAAGGCAAGAGTTTCATGAGGGACCCTCTTGGCTAAAAGAATACACTGACATATTCCCTGAGGAATTAACTGAACTTCCACCTCCAAGAGAAGTTGATCATGAAATAAGGCTAATGCCTGGAGCTGCGCCAATTGCAAAGAGACCTTATAGAATGTCCATTCCGGAAGCTATTGAGTTGAAGGAACAACTCAAGCAGCTGTTAGATCAGGGTTACATCCGGCCTAGCAACTCTCCATGGGGAGCTCCAGTTCTATTCCAGAAAAAGAAAGATGGGACACTTCGACTATGTATTGATTACCGGGGGCTGAATCAATCAACAATCAAGAATAAGTATCCTATTCCTAGAATAGATGAGCTTCTTGATCACCTTCAAGGTGCAAAGATCTTCTCCAAAATTGATCTCAGGTCAGGTTACTATCAAATCAGGATCAAGGATGAAGATATTCCAAAAACGGCCTTCAATACAAGATATGGGCACTTTGAATTTTTGGTTATGTCATTCGGGCTTACAAATGCACCTGCCACCTTCAATAGATTAATGCAAGATATTTTTAGACCATATCTTGATGATTTCGTGCTTGTCTTCTTCGATGACACTTTAGTCTATTCTAAACAGGAAGAAGATCATGAACCTCAACTTCGGATTGTCCTTGAGACAATGAGGTCTCATAAGCTATATGCAAAAATGAAGAAGTGTGCATTTTTCAAACGTCAGATTGAATATCTAGGATTCATAGTATCATCAGAAGGAATATCAGTAGATCCAGCCAAAGTCAGAGATGTGCTTGAATGGCCAATACCAGTATCCGTCAAAGAAATACGCAGTTTTCTTGGCTTGACAGGATGGTATAGGGTCTTTATCAAAAACTATGCTTTGATTGCAGCACCCCTTACCGACTTACTAAAGAAGCAGACTTCTATTACATGGTCAACTCCCGAGCAAAATAGCTTCGATCAATTGAAGCAATGTTTGATATCAGCACCTATTCTGAAACTTCTTGACCTCAATAGGGAGTTCGAGGTAGTAACTGATGCCAGCATTCTTGCCTTGGGGTGTGTACTTATGCAGGAAGGTCATCCAGTAGCATATTCTTCAAGGAAATTGAAGAGTCATGAAAAGAATTATGCCACGCATGATCTGGAGTTATTAGTTGTCATCCATGCTCTAAAGCTTTGGAGACATTACCTGTTGGGTAACAGGTTTACTCTAGTAACCGATCATAAGAGTCTCAAATGGATTTTTACCCAGAACGAGCTCAACATGAGGCAACGTCGATGGATTGAAGTATTGGAGGAGTATGATTTTGAAATCAAGTATCGACCAGGGAAAGAGAATGTAGTTGCCGATGCACTCAGTCGCAAGGCATTCCTAAATTCCCTAATCTTGCAGAATCCATCAATGGCCAGATCTCTGGCTACAAAGGTATCTATGCCAAGCAACCCTATACTCGAACTAGCTAGAGAGGAAGCATGCCATGATTTGGCCTACCAAACCATGATAAAAGAAATATCTACCAAGGAGCAGAATCTGAAGTCACAAGCTAAGTATCGGGAATTTTCCATTGATAATGGACTTGTCTATTACAGAACAAGGCTATGTATACCAACAAGCCAGTCACTTAAGCAGAAGATATTATGGGAAGCTCATGATTCCCCTTTCGCAGGACATCCTGGCTATGCTAAAACTCTTAATGCAGTTAGGAAGAGCTACGATTGGGAGAGGCTCAAAGGTGACGTTCTCAAATATGTCACTGAATGTTTGTCTTGCCAATGTATCAAGGCTGAACATGTCATGATGCCAGGAAAATTGCAACCACTTGATATTCCCCAGATGAAATGGGAATTCATCAGTATGGATTTTGTGGTGGGCTTACCTCAAGTCCAAGGAGGATACAACTCCATTATGGTTGTAGTTGACATGCTTACTAAGGTTGCACACCTGATTCCAGTAAAGACAAACTATAAAGCCTCCGACATTGCAAGAGTGTTTATCAAAGAGATATTCAAGCTACGTGGGTTACCTAGAAGAATCATTAGCGATCGAGATTCTCTTTTCACTTCACACTTCTGGAGAGCTATCTTTGAAGCTATTGGAACTCAACTCTGTTTTAGCACTGCCTACCATCCCCAAACAGATGGACAAACAGAGCGAGTAAATCAAATCATTGAGGATATGCTTAGGGCTTACTGCTATCGAGAGCCGAAGAGGTGGACTCAGTACTTGCCGTTAGTAGAATTTGCCTACAATGCTTCTTACCAGCAGAGCATTCAAATGACCCCTTTCGAGGCATTGTATGGTCATGATTGTCGAAGTCCCCTAAATTTTTCTGATCCTACCCTAAGAGTGGAAGCTTCAAGACAAATGTTGGAGGACATGGATGACCAAATAAGGTCAATAAGACAAGACATACAAGCAGCCAAAGATAGACAAAAGGCATATGCGGATTTGAAACGCCAAGAGAGGGTCTTCGGAGAAGGAGACATGGTCTTCATTCGTGTACGGCCGAAAAGGAGTTCTCTATCTCTAGGACAATGCAAGAAGCTAAGTCCAAGGTATTGTGGGCCGTATAGAATCCTCAAATGCCTGGGACCCAATGCTTATAAACTGCAACTTCCGGATAGCCTAAAGGTTCACAATGTATTCCATATTAGTCTCTTAAAAAAATATGTGCCCAACCCTAATCATGTACTCGATGACCAACAAATTGTAATGCCTAGTCAAGGAGTCCTTGAACTAAGACCGGAAAATATTTTAGATGTTAGGGAGAGACAGTTGAGATCTAGAACCTTGAAAGAATACCTCGTCCAGTGGAAGGATTATCCCGAAGAGGATGCTACCTGGATGGATGAAAGCTCTCTCAACCTTCAATATCCCCAACTTATCTCGAGATGAGGACATCTCCATTCTTCTAAGGGGGAGAGAATGTAATATTCCCACCCGTGAATATTGACTTCCCGCACACGACGTAAACCTTGTGCAAAGGTTATCTCTCGTATTGAAATTATTAGCGGTGTAATGTGTGACCCGCACACGAGAAATGGGGTTCTCCGCATTGGTAAATTAAACCCGGAAGTTCGAAACTGCAAGTCTTACATAAAGACCCTCTTGGGAGGGGTAATTTGAATATTCAAGGCAATTTTCTTTTTATTTTTATCCCTTTTTCCCCAGCCGATGCACGACTGGAGAAAAGGGAGTGTGGGGGGGATGGGACATGGGAAAGTCGTGGCCTGCATGGGAGGGGGGAACCCATGCAAGGGGGCCACGTGGTGGAGGCCTTCTCTCCCCCCCCCCCATGCCTATAAAATCATCCCCTACGTGCTGAGGGGAGAAGGTGGGATACACGTCGCCGTGCTGAAGAGGGGAATGCTAGTCGGAAGGCTGCGTGAGGGAGGTTCGAAGGAGGAGGAGGCTGCCGTGACCACCGTCTGCTGCCGCGACCAGGAACGCCGCCGCCTTGCTGAAAGGCCCAGGCCGCCGCCCATCCTCTTCTTGACCACGACCTCCTTCCCAATCATTGGTACCCCCCGACGTTGCTGTTGTTGCCCAGAAGCTTCTAAGGATAAGGCCATAGGCCTTGATCCTATGCGGGCTTCTCAGTTCTAAAACCGGGATCGAGAAACTCCTATTCCTACGCGAGGAGAAGGTATCGACCTCCTAGCCATCTCGAAGAGCAAGAGTAAAGGCTAGAGGGAATCTGCGGAGTCCGTATTCACGTCTACAATGGCTCCCAAGAAGACGCAAGGCGCACCTGCGGGAGGTTCATCTCCTAGCATTCAAGTGGACATCTCCCCGAGCCCACAGACCCAGGTTTTTTTTATGATTTTTGATTCTACGCAAAAGTAATGCATTAGGTATAATAACTCTCACGGAATAGAAAGCACATATGCATGTTCAAATTTACCAAGCCGAATTAAAAAGGCAATTGAGGAAAATTTGTCTATTTAATCGATTACTAGAATTAGCTCATGACATGAAATGGAGTTATTAACATTTTCAATATGATGAAACTCGAATTGAGTTGGAACCCTAGGACTAAATGTTGTCGATCTAGTGAAATTAGGGATGGGACGGGTAAAAAGACACCCTAAACCCTGCTTCTCGTCTAAAGATAATTCCGTGACCAGAAAATGCCATTCAATAGGTGAAATGATCTCTTGGAATGGAGGCGACACTTGTGCAACTAGTTGCAACGTCGCATAGCCTTGTGGTTTGATCGTAAGAAAGTTTTTCCATTCCTTGGAATGAGGTTGGCAGGTTCTTGCGCAAGTTTAACTTGAAAAGGAATGGGTAGTCATCCTGTTACATCGCCCTCATTAGGGAAAAATTGCCAAGTTAAGGGAAGTTAAGTAATTGCTCGGCGCAAATGATTAGTCAATAAATTAAAGCGACATGGTCGTCAGGATCTACTATTAATAAAACCTAAGGTATTGGTTAAGTTGGGTATGACCCTAACCCAAGGACGATAGGAATCTTGCCAAGTTGCAATCGATTCCGGATCGAATGCGGGATGCATTCGGAGAGAAGGAGTCACTCCTTAACAGTTTGCCAACTAAACGACCACTGGAATTGATTGTGCTTGTAACAGTTTAGAAAGCACTGTTTGCATTGTTTGTTCAAGGAATTAAAGGATGAAAGATATATAAATGCTTCAGGTTGAAGGCCTGAAGGGAGTGGTAGCTCAGTTACCCCCGACTGCCTGCCTGACCCTAACCAAGGGGGTTGTTGATCGCGCTAGGAACGTGGACCGAACCCGCCGCGAGAGGTCTTTCCGTTGAGCTCTACTTGGAGCAGGAGGACGCTTGGGTGCCAGGGGGGGCTCTGGCCGTAAATCCCTCGCCTTTCGGGTCCTACACAAGAGGCTGACGTGACTCAGGATTGGATCTCGAGGCCCGCATACTAGTCTACGGGCAGAAGCTTGGAATAGTGATCCCTAGCGGATTACTGGATAGCCTTCAGGCGGATTATGAACAATCCTACGGGTGGAACCTCTGTATTTCAAAGATAAAATGATGATATGATAATAAAGAAGTTGTTTGATATTGTTTTTCTATGTCACGTGATAAGATTACATGAAGGAACCAGTGCTTAACGGGATTAATCAAGGAAGCTGTTTGTTATATGTTAAATTAATGTGTTAGGTAATTACATAACTAAAACAAACCGAGGAAAGTGCGGAGGTTGGACCATGGGTCCATCCTATGGATGGGTGGTCCCGGTTAGCCGGGAACTTTTCTCAAAATCACTCGACGAATAGCGGGATGATCATCATCATCAAAGCTAATAATGAAAACGATGACCTAGAGTTACATCCTACCCGATTTACGCTGTTTTAGGGGAACGGAATGGGACTATGCTTTATGGCAGAGAGGTTGAGCCTTCCATCCCTCTCGTTTCCCACTCTCCTTGAACCAAGTGCAGCGTGAATCCGCTTCGGACCTGGTGTTCCTGCGTAAAGTAGTTCGCTCGGGTCTGACGCTAGTTGCTGTTAGCTAATGACCAACCAGGGAAACCCTAATTCCGGTCGATCCTAAGTGGGAAACAGCCAGGATACTTCCGCTACGTGGTAGACGCGGGAAGACCTAGATTGCAAAAACCGTAACATTCCAAGGGAGTGCCGGGCGGAGTTTTCTAGACATTCTTCCCGATGGACTACTAAGACGTGTCCTAGATGATTCTAGTGGACACGTTACAATTTCCTTCATCATCTTTTCGTAAGTCTTGGGCAAAACCACCTGTTTTACCATCGAATACCAATCAAAACCCTAAGCCAACTTTATAGCCAAATCCTAATATTCCTAGACTTCTTGCCATTGCAAACAATGTATCTAAAGGCAAACCTATAGTGTGTTACAAATGCCACCAACCTGGACATCTAGCAGCCAATTGCCAATCGAAGAAGCCACCTGTCCATATCAACTATCTTGGAGCAATGGAAGAGGAAGAACATGAAGAAATGCTTGACTTTACGGAAGATGAAGACGATATTGCTACTCCTTTGGATACTTTACCAGGTATGCCAACTCCACATTCTTTATTGACAATGACATGTTTAGTGCATGGAAAAGAAAAGATTATTTTGCATAATGATGGTAGTACTCATGATTTTATTTCTGCAAAGTTAGTGAAAGAAATAAAATTACAAACTGTTCCTACGAATTATCGCATTAAAGCAGCATTCTTAGGCACAAGGTATAATGGAACATAAGAGGTACATGATCTAGAAATTCAAATTGGTGAATATATTGAAAGAAGGAATTTTCTAGTTGTACCATTACAGTCCAGTGATATTATTTTAGGTATGCCTTGGCGTCATCAGCATAACCCTGATATAGATTATTCCACGCATTCAATTAATATTCATTTTCAAGGAAAACATATTCCATTGTATGGTATGCATGCATCTAATGCTTTTCCACTGCTTTCTCATACTCAAGCTAAACGTGCATTACACAAAAGAAGTAAATCTTATCTAATTTGGGTGAATGAACTGCAAGCTAAAGAAAAATATATGCACCCTAAGCATAAAGAATTTCTTGCACAATTTAAAGACTATTTTGCAAAAGATCTACCACCTGGTTTACCTCCTTCACGTCCTGAAGACCACAAAATAGATTTAATTCCTGGTACATAACCACCTTGTAAAGCACCATATAGGAATAACCAGATAGAGCAGAAAGAAATTCAAAATCAAGTTAAGGAATTACTAAATAGAGGATTGATTAGACCTAGTAGTTCTCCATTTGGTGCACCTGTTTTGTTGGTAAAGAAAAAGAATAATACTTATCGTATGTGCATTGACTATCGTGCTTTAAATAAAATTACTATAAAGAATAGATATCCAATTCCTAGAGTCGATGACCTTATGGGTAAATTGCAAGGTTCTGCCATATTTAGTAAAATAGATCTTAAATTTAGTTATCATAAGATGAGATTAGATAAGTTTGACATATTCAAGACTGCATTTAGAACACAATTTGGTCATTATGAATTTTTAGTGATGCCTTTTGGATTGACTAATGAACCTGCTACATTTAGTAGAATGATGAATGGTATATTTTTGAAATATCAGCATTGTGTTATTGTATTCTTTGATGATATTTTGGTGTTTAGTAAAAATGAGAAAGAACATTATGAACATCTGTCCTTGGTTTTCAAGTTGTTGAAAGATAATCAATTGTATGCTTATCCGGAAAAGAGTGAGTTCTTTAAAACAGAAATTGAATACTTAGGTCATATTGTGTCATCAGATGGTATTAAGGTTGACCCTAAGAAGATAGAAGCAATATTGAACTGGGCTATACCTAAAAATATGCATGAGTTATGATCTTTTCTAGGTCTTGCTAGTTTTTACAGGAAATTTGTGCGAAATTTTTCATTACTTGCTTTGCCTTTGACTAAACTTTTAAAGAAAGGTATTGTTTATCATTGGTCTGATAATCAACAGAAATCCTTTGATTTATTGAAACATGCATTAACCCATGCTCCTGTATTATAACTACCTGATTTTAATAGACCATTCTTTTTAGTAGTTACTGATAATAGCGGATCTGGAATAGGAGCCGTACTTATGCCAAATAATCATCCCATAGCCTATTCTAGTTGTAAATTGAAACCCTCCGAACTTAAATATTCCACATATGATAAAGAATTATTAGCTGTAGTACAAACTTTAAGACAATGGAAACATTACTTAATGGGTTCTGAGTTTATGATTAAGACTGATCAACAAAGTATTAGACATTTACTTAGTCAACCTCAAATATTTGACCGACATATCAAATGGGCAGCTTTTATTCAGAGTTTTCATCCCATTATTCAATATCAACCAGGTAAAGAAAATGTAGTGGCCGATGCATTAAGTAGAAGACCCACCATTCATAATATCTCTGTTATATCATTTGATTCTTTAACTCCTATGAAAGATACTTATCATCAGGACATTACTTTTCATGCTGATTGGAATAAATTAGTTGAAAATAACTGGATTCCTATTGATTCACTGTCTTATAATGATGGATTCATGTTTTATGAAAAGAGATTATGTGTTACAGTTCCATTTAGATCTTTTGTTTTGAATGAGATTCATTGTCCTCCATACCAAGGTCATAGAGGTATCATATCTACTTTACGTACATTAACTGAAGATTTTTATTGGCCACATATGGACACTCATGTATCTAACTTTGTTTCTGAAAGTCTGATTTGTCAAAGAGTTAAGAGACATCATGGTAAACAGTATAGATTACTTATGCCTTTATCTATTCCATCAAGACCATGGGAACAGATTTCTATGGATTTTATTACTGGTTTACCTAATACTAAAGCCAACCATGACATGATTTGGACTGTAGTAGACAGGTTTAGTAAACAAGCATATTTCATTCCATGTAAGAAAACGTTAACAGCATCTCAGGCAGCACAATTGTTTTTTAAAACTGTTTTCACTAATCATGGATTACCAAAAGTTATTATTTCTGATCGTGATTCTAGATTTTGTAACAACTTTTGGATTACTTTGTTTGCTAACCTAGGAACAAAGATTGATTTCTCATCTGCATTTCATCTTGAAACTAATGGACAAACAAAAGCCACTAACATTACTATTCTAGATCTTTTACGTGCTTACACTATTTCTAAACCACAGACATGGAACACACATTTGCATTTACTACAATTTGCATATAACAATACACCACACACATCTACAAAGAAAGCACCGTTTAAAGTGATTTATGGTTATAGATTGTCTACACCTGTTGCATCTTTATCAAATAGAATTCAGAGTGCTGATGATATTGCTACTATGCACGCTACTATTTTTTATGAGGTTAAAGACATGATTGCCAAAGCCCAGCAATCATATACCAAACAAGCCAATAAGAAAAGACAAGCAATGAATTTCAAAGTTGATGACTATGTTTGGTTGAGAATAGAAAAACGTAGATTACAAAGTGTAGATAAACACCCAGTTGTGAAATTAGCACCTAGATTCTATGGACCATTTAAGATCATTCACAAAATCAATGACAATGCATTCAAGTTAGAATTACCACCTCACTGGAAAATTCACAATACATTTCACATTAGTTTATTACGACCCTTTAGAGGCCAATTACCTGTACACCCTGTTTATGAAAACCCACCTTTGTTAGATGAAGAGACTGAAATACTTGAACTTGAAGCTATCATAGATACTGACTTTATGACCACCAAAACTGGCCGAAGATATTCTAGATATTTAGTCAAGTTTAAGAACCATCCTGTAGAGGAAGCCCAATGGATGCACGCTAGAGACTTAAATGCTTTTCCCACTCTGTTAGCTCCATATTGAGCTAATAGCAATTGAGGTCAATTGCTATCCCACCCCGGGGGTATGATGCCAGGAGGCATATTTCACGGTGCATTCCATACCACAGTGGATTCCGTGAGGTTTTACGGTGGATTCAATAAACTTTGTTGACCGGGGCTCATACACAAAGTGGATTCTTTGTGCGAGAAGTCGATGGGAATGCCTATCCTTTTCGGGCATTTCATTAATTTAGTGTGTACATGGGTGATTCCATAGCAGGTGATTCCACAAAATACATATTAAATTAATAAACATTTATGAGTTTAGAGTGCGCACTCGTAATAAATTAAGGTTAGGATTGATTTCTAACCAGTTGATTTATTTATGTAGCTGAAGACTGCTAGGTATTCACTTTTGTCGGTTTAATTGTATTATTTTACTAATGATTGTGAATGCTTCAGTTGATGTGTAGAGGTAGCACCAGTGGTGGAGAAAAGCATTAGAGGATAGCGTGTATTCGAGTTATCACTTATATTTTGATGGGCGCATACCTTAGGTATGGCGCCTATAGTTTGTCGCGCCTATTTATTGAGGCGTTGGATATTTATTTATTATTTTGTATGCGCATGGGCGCACGACTATGATATTTGTATTTGGACATTGTATTGCGTTGGATACATAAAATACATGCTTTGTGGAGCGCTCACACCAGGCATGGGGGGAGATTGCACCCAATTGGTCTCTTGTTCATGTCGTGTATGCTTTTTACCTTGAGTTTTGTGCAAAAAGTAGAGTTCTTTTGCTCTTGGGGACCTTCCGGCATTCACTAGGTGAGCATACGGTATCCCATCTGCGCACCAATAAAAATTTCAAATATGAAGCAATGTAAAATGTGTAGTCCAAAAGGCTCACATTAAAAAAATGTTAAAAGGAAGGGAAATGTCAAACAACTTCATCTCATTCCAAAAATTGAAGGGTCTTTAGACCTTAGCCAAGATGTATGCAATTCAATTTTATAATATCAAGAAAGGAAAATGAGGAGGCTTGTCGGGTGATTTGAGGAGGTGGGAGGTTGAGGTGGTTACACCCTCTCTCTTCCTTTATCTACTCCTCTCACGCTTCATTTCCATCTCTCCCATTTTGGCACAACTCTCATCTTTCTTCTTCTTACTCTTTTCTCTTGTGCTTCTTTGCCAAATCTAATGGAGAATGAGGAAGAGGAAGAGGGTAAGGATGGGAGAATTGTCCAATTTCTTGTGTGCCTTCCTCTTGTGTGTCTTGAGGATATGGATTCTTGGTGAGAAGAAGGAGAGTTTTCTTGCAGGTTTTTGTGGCCACCAATGTATCTACAGCCTCTACGTAGCCGGTTCGTGGTTCGATTTGTGCCGTGGCAGGGTGCTCTTCATTTGGTGCACTGGCTGAGAAAAGAGGTGGCTATGGAACTTGCAACAGGTTCAAAGGTTTGCAATCAGTTTCGGGTTATAGAAAGCTTCAATCGATAGCAGCATTCTCACAAAGAAGAAATGGCTTTGGAATGAGAAGATGGGTTGCTTAGAGCTCTTATTCATGCTGTTCATTTCTCACCATGTTCACCTTTGAAAATAGTTTTTAAAAAAAAACCACTTCGTGTTTGCATCTCCCTCTTTTCTTTCTTCCCCTTCATCCTTCACCCATGGTTAGCAAAAGCATCTATTGGCCACTCGACTCCAAGTATTTGCATCGTCTCCCTTCATCCCATGCCTCCATATACCACCATGACCAACCCAGAAGAGGTGCACTAATGAGGCCAAAAGCCATGAAAGAGGAGACGCCATGAGTAGAATGGTGTATGAAGCCAGTGAGGATTGACACCAACACTCGACGGAACCTCAGCCTGCACACCCTACAAATGGCGTGGCATCTTGCAATGTGGAGCTTTTGATATTTCTTTGACGTCTCACCCTGAGAGGGGTGGCCTTTCCTACATGACGCCATCTGCACGCGACCGTCATCCATTTCTTTCCTTATCTCTTCAACACGACACGCTATCCCAGATATTTTACATTTTAAGTTTTTTCATACAGTAAAGCCAGCACTTTAAACCTTGGATCAAAATAACCCTCTCTAAAACCCATTCACATGCATCTTCTTCCTATCTTCTATTGATCTCTTCTCTTCACAAGATTACCATCCTTAATATACATATAAATTTCTATAAATCTGTTTTTTTTTATTTTCTTTTTTGTGTTTTTCTTATAATAAAACCGCTTTTCCTTTGAAATGAGAGAAAAAAGAAGATTGGGTGGGACAACTTCAATACCATATGCTTTGCAAGGGATGCACTTCGTTTTTATATATTTTCGGGTTTATTATTGTGCTTCACAGTGTGGTTGTCTTTCAATTTAACTTGAGTGTGATGTTGCTCTTGTCCACAAGTTGTTGAAGAGCACTATGTTTTGAGTTTTATTTGGCATGTGTATAAACCTAGGCTCAACGTCCTAGCTGTGTATTTCTATTTTTTGTGTTATTCCCCTCATCCAATGGCAATTCAAAGATGGTGAAGAAAAGAAGATTAAAGATGAAGCTTTTGCAAGAGCTGATCGTGGTTCTTCTTCAAGTTCTTTCGCGAGGACGCTTCAAACTTAAGCGTGGGAGAAATGATGACCGAAAAATTAGTTCAAATATAGGCACCAAAATGTGCTCATATGTAAACAATTTTCTGTAAAATGACTCATTGCAAATGTACCCCTTTGTCAAAATTTCAAATATGAAGCAACGTAAAATGTGTAGTCCAAAAGGCTCACATTAAAAAAATGTTAAAAGGAAAGGAAAGCTCAAACACCTTCGTCTCATTCCAAAAATTGAAGGGTCTTTAGACCTTAGCCAAGATGTATGCAATTCAATTTTATAATATCAAGAAAGGAAAATGAGGAGGCTTGTCGGGTGATTTGAGGAGGTGGGAGGTTGAGGTGGTTATACCCTCTCTCTTCCTTTATCTTCTCCTCTCACGCTTCATTTCCCTCTCTCCCATTTTGCCACAACTCTTATCTTTCTTGTTCTTACTCTTTTCTTTTGTGCTTCTTTGCCAAATCTAATGAAGAGTGAGGAAGAGGAAGAGGGTGAGGATGGAAGAATTGTCCAATTTCTTGTGTGCCTTCCTCTTGTGTGTCTTGAGGATATGGATTCTTGGTGAGAAGAAGGAGAGTTTTCTTGCAGGTTTTAATGGCTACCAATGTATTTGCAGCCTCTACCTAGCTGGCGGTTCCTGGTTCAATTTGTGCAGTGACAGGGTGCTCTTCATTTGGTGCACTGGCTGGGAAAAATGGTGGCTATGGAACTTGCAATAGGTTCAAAGGTTTGCAATCAGATTCGTGTTATAGAAAGCTTCAATTGATAGTAGCATTCTCACAAAGAAGAAATGGCTTTGTAATGAGAAGATGGGTTGCTTAGAGCTCTTATTCATGCTGTTCATTCCTCACCATGTTCACCTTTGAAAATAGTTTAAAAGAAAAAAACCACTTCGTGTTTGTATCTCCCTCTTTTCTTTCTTCCCCTTTATCCTTCACCCACGGTTAGTAGCAGCATCTATTGGCCACTCGACTCCAAGTATCTGCATCATCTCCCTTCTTCCCATGCCTCCATATGCTACCATCACCAACCCAGACGAGGTGCACGGATGAGGCCAAAAGCCATGAAAGAGAGTTTTGGGTAGACCAGCTCTTCTCCTTGTGTGCCCTATAAGCTCCTACACAGGGGGTGCGCCAAAGACTGTGTGTTTTCTCCTTACTTTCCAACAAACAAACCATTGAAGTTTGCAAGCGTGCACAAGTTGTTTGGAGCCAGCAATATTAACAAAATGCTGCATGAGCTTCCAGAGCACCAAAGAGGAGACGCCGTTAGCAGAATGGTGTATGAAGCCAGTCAGGATTGACTACAACACTCCGCGGAACCTCAACCTGCACGCCATGCAAATGGCGTGGCATCTTGAAATGTGGAGCTTTTGATATTTCTTTGAGGTCTCTCCCTGAGAGGAGTGGCCTTTCCTACACGATGCCATCTGTACGCGACCACCATACATTTCTTTCCTTATCTCTTCAACACGATACGCTATCCTGGATATTTTCCATTTTAATTTTTTCATACAATAAAGCCAACACTTTAAACCTTTGATCAAAATAACCCTCTCTAAAACCCATTCACATGCATCTACTTCCTATCATCTATTGATCCCTTCTCTTTACGAGATTACCATCCTTAATATACATATAACTTCCTATAAATCTCTTTTTTTAAATTTTTTTTTTTTGTGTTTTTCTCATAATAAAACCACTTTTCCTTTGAAAAAAGAAAAAAAAGAAGACTGGGTGGGAGAACTTCAATACCATATCCTTTGCAAGGGATGCACTTTGTTTTTATATATTTTTGGGTTTATTATTGTGCTTCATAGTGTGGTTGTCTTTCAACCTAACTTGAGTGTGATGCTGCTCTTGTCCACAAGTTGTTGAAGAGCCCTATCTTTTGAGTTTTGTTTGCCATGTGTTTAAACCTAGGCTCAACGTTCTACTTGTGTATTTCTATTTTTTGTGTTATTCCTCTCCTTATCCAATGGCAGTTCAAAGATGATGAAGAAAATAAGATTAAAGGTGAGGGTTTTGCAAGAGTTGATCGTGGTTCTTCTTCAAGTTTGTTCGCGGGGACGCTTCAAACTTAAGCGTGGGAGGAATGATGACCGGAAAATTAGTGCAAATATAGGCACCAAAATGTGCTCACATGGAAACAATTTTTTGTAAAATGACTCATTGTAAATGTACCCCTTTGTCAAAATTTCAAATAGGAAGCAATGTAAACTATGTGGTCCAAAAGGTTCAGATTAAAAAAATGTTAAAAGGAAAGGAAAGGTCAAACACCTTCCTCTCATTCCAAAAATTGAAGGATCTATAGACCTTAGCCAAGATGTATGGAATTTAATTTTATAATATCAAGAAAGGTAAATGAGGAGGCTTGTCGGGTGATTTGAGGAGGTGGGAGGTTGAGGTGGTTACACCCTCTCTCTTCATTTATCTTCTCCTCTCACGCTTCATTTTCCTTTCTCCCATTTTGGCACAACTCTCATCTTTCTTGTTCTTACTCTTTTCTCTTGTGCTTCTTTGCCAAATCTAATGGAGAGTGAGGAAGAGGAAGAGGGTGAGGATGGAAGAATTATCCAATTTCTTGTCTGCCTTCCTCTTGTGTGTCTTGAGGATATGGATTCTTGGTGAGAAGAAGGAGAATTTTCTTACAGGTTTTTGTGGCCACTAATGTATTTGTAGCCTCTACCTAGCCGGTTCGTGGTTCGATTTGTGCCGTGGCAGGGTGCTCTTCATTTGGTGCACTGATCGGGAAAAGAGGTGGCTATGGAACTTACAACAAGTTCAAAGGTTTGCAATCTGATTCGGGTTATAGAATGCTTCAATCGATAGCGGCATTCTCACAAAGAAGAAATGGCTTTGTAATGAGAAGATGGGTTGCTTAGAGCTCCTATTCATGCTGTTCATTCCTCACCATGTTCACCTTTGAAAATAGTTTTTTTTTTTTTAACCACTTCATGTTTGCATCTCCCTCTTTTCTTTATTCTCCTTCATCCTTCACCCACGGTTAGCAGCAACATCTATTGGCCACTCGACTCCAAGTATCTGCATTGTCTCCCTTCTTCCCATGCCTCCATATGCCACCATGACCAACCCAAATGAGATGCACTGATGAGGCCAAAAGCCATGAAGGAGAGTTTTGGGCAAACCAGCTCTTCTCCTTGTGCAGCCTGTAAGCTCCTACGCAGGGGTTGCGCCAAAGACTGCGTGTTTGCTCCTTACTTTCCAGCAAACAAACCATTGAAGTTTGCGAGCATGCACAAGGTGTTTGTAGCTAGCAATATCAACAAAATGTTGTAGGACCTTCCAGAGCACCAAAGAGGAGACGCCATGAGCAGAATGGTGTATGAAGCCAGTCAGGATTGACTACAACACTCAGCGGAACCTCAGCCTGCACGCCTTGCAAATGGCATGGTATCTTGCAATGTGGAGCTTTTGATATTTCTTTGACGTCTCTCCCTGAGAGGGGTGGCCTTTCCTACACGACACCATCTGCACGCGACCGTCATCCATTTCTTTCCTTATCTCTTCAACACGACACGCTATCATGGATATTTTCCATTTTAATTTTTTCATACAATAAAGCCAACACTTTAAACCCTCTCTAAAACCCATTCACATGCATCTTCTTCCTATCTTCTATTGATCCCTTCTCTTCACGAGATTATCATCCTTAATATACATATAAATTCCTATAAATCTCTTTTTTTTGTGTTTTTCTCATAATAAAACCACTTCTCCTTTGAAAAAAGAAAAAAAGGAAGACTGGGTGGGAGAACTTCAATACCATATCCTTTGCAAGGGATGCACTTCGTTTTTATATATTTTCGGGTTTATTATTGTGCTTCACAGTGTGGTTGTCTTTCAACCTAACTTGAGTGTGATGTTGCTCTTGTCCACAAGTTGTTGAAGAGCCCTATCTTTTGAGTTTTTTTGGCATTTGTTGAAACCTAGGCTCAACGTCCTAGTTGTGCATATCTATTTTTTGTGTTATTCCCCTCCTTATCCAATGGTAATTCAAAGATGATGAAGAAAAGAAGATTAAAGATGAAGGTTTTGCAAGAGTTGA
Source organism: Lygodium microphyllum (assembly GCF_053477565.2). Taxonomy (NCBI): domain Eukaryota; kingdom Viridiplantae; phylum Streptophyta; class Polypodiopsida; order Schizaeales; family Lygodiaceae; genus Lygodium; species Lygodium microphyllum. The sequence continues at coordinate 24,451,057 of NC_141154.1, forward strand.
TCGTGGTTCTTCTTTAAGTTTGTTCGCGGGGACGCTTCAAACTTAAGCGTGGGAGGAATGATGACTGGGAAATCAATGCAAATATAGGCACCAAAATGTGCTCACATGGAAACAATTTTTTGTAAAATGAGTCATTGCAAATGTACCCCTTTGTCAAAATTTCAAATATGAAGCAATGTAAAATGTGTAGTCCAAAAGGCTCACATTAACAAAATGTTAAAAGGAAAGGAAAGGTCAAACACCTTCCTCTCATTCCAAAAATTGAAGGGTCTTTCGACCTTAGCCAAGATGTTTGCAATTCAATTTTATAATATCAAGAAAGGAAAATGAGGAGGCTTGTCGGGTGATTTGAGGAGGTGGGAGATTGAGATGGTTACACCCTCTCTCTTCCTTTATCTTCTCCTTTCACGCTTCATTTTCCTCTCTCCCATTCTGGCACAACTCTCATCTTTCTTGTTCTTACTCTTTTCTCTTGTGATTCTTTGCCAAATCTAATGGAGAGTGAGGAAGAGGAAGAGGGTGAGGATGGAAGAATTGTCCAATTTCTTGTGTGTCTTCCTCTTGTGTGTCTTGAGGATATGGATTCTTGGTGAGAAGAAGGAGAGTTTTCTTGCAGGTTTTTGTGGCCACCAATGTATTTGCATCCTCTACCTAGCTGGTTTGTGGTTCGAGTTCTGCCGTGGCAGGGTGCTCTTCAAAGACTGTTGACAAGAAGGTCAAACAAGTTGCAGGACCGCTTCCTTTAGATAGTGATGAGATGATTAAGCTATGTAGCCCCCCTTTATGAGATCGAGCAGGTATTGGACACATGTTGTCAGCTGAGACACTGAAAGACATGAAGATTGGGTTAGAAGATTTCTTATTTCCAGCAGAGTTGAGATGTTTTTAGGATATGTTGTGTAGACATGGGAGAGCCTTCGTGTTTTACCCACATGAGATAGGATGCGTTGATCTGAGTTTTGTGACGCATATGGTTATCTTTACCATTCCGCATGTCCCTTGAAATCTTCGGCCTATTCGTGTGCGTAGGCTCACTTGCCCAAATTGGTGAAGCTTTTGGATGAGTGGATCAGGATGGGGATTCTTGAACCATCTTCAGTCCCTTATTCTAATAGATGGTTCAGAGTTCCCAAGAAGAACGAGACACTCAGATTCATACAAGACTTACAACTGGTGAACAAGGCTACTCTATGGAATGCTGGTGTAGGATCTATTGTGGATGAGTTCGCAGAGGATTTTTCTGGACATGCTATCTATTCACTTGGTGATATTTATTCTGGGTATGACCAGTTGTAGCTTGCCCTTGAGACCAGGGATTTGACTACGAGGAAGACACCTTTAGGCCTTGTCCAGATGTGTACGCTTCTGCTCGGAGCTACTAATTCAGTTTCCCATATGATGAATGGGACGAACAAGGTTATAAGGTATTTTATTCCAGAGCTTACCATGCCTTTGATTGATGACCTGCCTATCAAGGGATGCTTGGAAAAGGAGAAAGATGAGTCTTTGGATGATCATGGATGCAAGTACTTTGTGGCTGCGCATATCAGGGATGTTGAGAGGATTCTTTGCAGGCTTGAGGACGTGCATTTGACTCTATCAGGGCTGAAGTCTATTTTTGGTGTCAGAGAGTGGAGCCCCGAGAGGAACACCAAGGAAAAGGGAATTCTCTTGCAAGAAAATCTATCTTGTAACATCAACAAGCTTGTTTATCATATTTCATATGATCACAATGAAGAAAAGAACACCAGGCACAACAAATCTTCATGCAGCATCATGTAAATCTCCCACGGTTTTAATAGAATCAACCATATTCTTCAACATCTTCACAAAATCCATCAATAGACCAAAGAAAGCAAAGAAATACACCATCTTTGAATGGAAATACATCACATAGTATTCATCTTCAATATCTTCATAGTCTTCTCTCTCAATCTCTCATATACAATCACTCTGTTTCTGTAGAATTGGCTATCTCTGACTCTCTCTCACACACTCCATCAATAATACATCATATCCTCACTACAATCTCTCAAAAATTACTCTCAATAATCACTCTTAGGTCGTGGATACCCCTCCCAAGAGGTATGTCTGATATGAAAGGTCACCAGAGCCACTACAGTGTCTCTTCACAGCTCACTACTGTCACTTCACTCTAGTCTTCTCTTGAGTCTTCAGCAGCTACTTCTTCCACTTCTTTCAACTCTTTTACACTTGTATTCACCTCTTTCCAAGGCTAGAAAACTTTCCCCAAAATCACACATACATTCCACAGAACACTTACAGAACAGTCTACAGAACAGTACCAGAACAGCTACAGTACAGAACAGAACAGAAACAGAACAGTCTACAGAAGCTCTACAGAAGACCTACAGAAGGTTACAAAAGGTCATCAAAACTATATAACTCACTCTCAAACCATTTCAAACTCTCACAAAACATTCAATAAGCTTTCACAATATCTCATTCTTCATCAATCCATACTCCATCCCTCCTTACAGAAGACAATCAGATAAAAAACAGACCAAAACAGAACAAAACAGAAGGTATACAGAACCATTCAGAACCTATCAGAACATCACAAAACCACCAACAAACATCATAATCTTCCAAAACACAATCAATATCATCCAAAACACTCTCAAACCACTTCCTAATCAACCAATTATCCCTTAAAATCAACCATTCAGCTCTCAAAAACAACAAAAATCAGCCAAAAAACAAGTCATTTCAACACTCAACATATCCCCACACTTAATAAGGAAGCGTCCTCGCGACCCAGGAAAAAGGGAATACAAGTTCATTTCAAAGCTTCACTTTGATCTTCAATATCTTCTTACAAAGAATCCATCCACCACGACCCCATCTTATAACCTGTTTCTGATATAAAAATACGAAGAAAGGAAAACTCTTTCACACATTAACACCTCTTATCAAACTAAAAATCATCACAAATTTGTAAAGGATATAAGAGTTTGCTTCTTCTTCTTCTGCATCAGCTTCAACTCTCCAACCACGACCCCATCTCTACAAATCTCCAAAACATAGCTCGTACACAAGATCCAATACGTTCGTTTGACATACATGAACTCACAACACTAATACGAATACACAACACAACCATCTGAATGACTTCTTCAAAAAGAGAAGAGTTTGGCATTAAGAAGCTTGCACCATACATTGGAAAGGTATCAATGAAGATGATCCCTCTTAAAAGATTGATGTTGTCTGAATCGATCCATAGATAAGGATTCATCTACAAAGTTTTTAGGAGGATTTTGGAAAAATTGGAGACAGCACATCCTTTCCAATAGGACTAGGTATCTGCTAGGCAAACAAAGGGCATGAAAATACAATATCTCCAACTGTTGAGAATCAATGCTAACATTGACATTCATGCACAACTTTGGGATAGGCTTTGAATCAGTATGGGAGTGCCTATGCATATACGCCAGGTACCAAGCAAAGTGAGCAGTTAATCTCACTGAGGGATCTGCAGACTGTGAATATTGTTGGGCAAAATGAACATAGTTTTGATAAGCTTGACTTGAAACTGTCCATTCCCCTGGAATTACTGGCCAATTAATCTGCGGTCCTGTAAGGCAATCATCCGAACTCCATCCCCTTCTTCTGGAAATCTGAGTATCAAAACCAGCACAGTCACTAACCAACTGAGGTGGTTGAGATATGGAAGTGCTAGGAGAGGGTAATGGAATAAGGGAAAGTGGATGTAGGGAAGGATAGGAAAAATCATAAAAGGAAGAAAAGGTTAAAGAAGGAGTGGCAGAAATTTGTAAGGAATCACTAAGGAAAGGTGTTAATTGATAAATAGGAAATGTGGAGGGTACATTTATGAGGGGTGAAGGACAGGGTGGAGAAGGGGAAAATACCCTATCCTCAATAAAGGAACAGTAAGTGAAAATAGGAATTTGAGGGAAATTGGAAGGTTGGAAAAGAAGTGGTAAAATTACTGTGGAATTAGTTTGACAAAGGGAAAAATATATAGCATAGCGGTGAGCCAATTGTTGATAATAAAGGAGGGTAGGAACAGAAGGTCCCAAAAGAGATCGTCTCTGATAGGCATCAAAGAAAGTAGCATCAAATGGATTATGTTTGGAAAGATAGGTTAAGAGATCCATCCTCAGTTGGTTAGTACTCTGTACAAAGGTAGGAGCTGTGTTTTGTCTTTGATTTAGGACCACCGAATCAATCATGGGATGCCACGAATTATCCTGACAATCAGCTACTTTGGAGGAATAACTTTGGAACATATCAGCTATGCGCAACTCCAAATGATTGACATAGAGAACAGCCTGTAAGACCACATCCCCCACATACCATGCCATATCTACCTCATCTGGAATTAACAAATCTCCTCAGAGATACATGTATGCCATCAGCATGGTGTCTGGCGTGACAGAATCTTCAAAGAGCATTCTGACTACCTCTGTCAACAACTCAGCAGACCAAGCCCCACTCCAGCCATCTTCTGGAAAAGGTAAATCCATCGTGGAAAGCTTCATATAGAAGACCAGCTTCTGTAAATGGTAGTGGACAAAGAAAGAATGGTCTGGTAAGACACAGTCCTGAAATTGCTCAAAGGTAGACCATAGCAAGTCCATTCTGGACTGCAATCTTTCCACTTTGTCTTGGAATAAAGGGCACAAAGTAGCCTGTCTCTGTAATGCAGCCAAGTCCTGCTGTGAAAGAGAAGGAATTAATGGAACAGGAGGGCTTGGAGGAACAGAGCGGGACTTTGCAAGCTGATCCTGCAACTGCTGGATTTGGGAAGCTTGGTTGGCCACTGTGTCATTAGCCATTTGTAAAGCTGAAAGCTTGTCATCTAAAAGAACTTGGAATTCTTTCGCTTCGCTGGACATCCTCTCCTTCTCTGCTGAAAGGTTAGTAACCTGTGACTGAGCCTCTAGTAACTGGGTCTTTAATGAAGAAAGCTCATCACTTTGAGTGGCAACCAGTTGGGTTTGCTGTTCCATTTGCTTAAATAGATCTGCTAGGGTATCCTTAGTAGAAGCTAATTCAGATGTTGCCTTATGCAACTGGTCTTTGGACTGCATGAGCTCCTCATAGAAAGATGCGTACAGCTGTTGAACACAGGCTGTCACTGACAACTCAATGGAACTTTGAATATCCTTGCAGAGGAAAGGAATGGCATCTCCTGAAACGAGACTGTTCAGGGAAGGAACAGAGATATCCAAGGATCCTTCTCTATGTGCCCTGAATAGGTTATTGCAAGTGAGAAACCCAGGGAGGTCACTGCCAGAAGTAGCAGGGATAGGCACTGAGGGAAGTACAGTAGGGGCTTTATCCGCTATCCTCTTCAAGCGTTTGCGCTGTATGACCAGGGGAGGCGGAGAATCATCATCCTCAATGTCAATAGGTGCCGACTCTTCTGAAGGCGGAGGAGGAGGTACTGGATCTGATGGAGGAGGTGGAGGTACAGTCTTCTGTAAACCTGAATAGGTCAAGAAGGCAGACAAATAGGATCCATAGGTAACATTGGTAACATTACCCCTCGTGACTTTAACGAAATGCTGATCCATCTTAGTAAGGAGGTATGTGCTCCAATCAATGGCAACTCCTTTTAGCACCATCCTGGAAGCTGTGAAAAGCTCTTTGGACAAATAGTGGGATGGCGTTTTGGCAGGCATGAACCGGTCCTGAAGGAACTGGCACATCGTCTTCCAGACGGGATCAGTGATCATAGAAAACGAAACTCCTGAAGAGTTTATCACTTTCTTAACATCAAGGACCTCCCGTGTTTGCTTCTGCAACAGTTTAAGAATCTCTTCATTAGAGAAGAGCTGTCGAGTGGTCACGAAAGGTTCTCCTTTGAAGGGTAAAGACAGAGCCTTCCCTAAGCCTCGAGACGTCAATGTCATAGACATGCCTTGGACGCGTGCTCATGTGACGGCTGGTTGATTTTAATTTAAAATTTTAGAGTGCCGCTATAGCGTACGTAGCGCGTGCGAAGTGAACGGCTGGTTTATTTTAATTAAAAAAAATGTGTGTGTTTAGCGCGAATGCGCGTGGAAACGGTGGGTGGATTAAAGGGTGTATTTTAACAATTAATTGTGATTAAGGGGAGAAATAAATAAATAAATAACAGAAAATAAATACCTGGAAGGGTGTGTATGAAATGCAGGAATGCGCACGGAAGAGTCCCAGTAAAGGAAAAGCAAAAAGCACTGATGAAACAACAAATAACACCTTAGTAGATGTATTAAGTTGATTGATGTTGGGTTTTTATTTTTATTTATTTTATTGTATTTTTAGTTGTAATTTTTTATGTTTGAATAAATGGAAAATGAGCAAGGGAGGTGAGAGAAATTTTTCAGAAGGTTTTTAGAATTTGTTACAATTTTTTACAATTTGTTAAATGATTTTTCCTATTTTTTTGGCAATTTATGGGTAATGTTAGGAAAGATGGATTTTTCTAAAATTATAGGAAAGGCAATTCCTAGCAGACAAAGGTCCAAAAATTAACAAAAGACAGAAGGAATTTGTAGAATTTTTTTTTGAAATTTTTTTATGAAAAAATGAATGTTGTGATTAAGTAAGTCACATTGATCACATAAATCACAGAAGTCACATTAGTCACAAGTCACTTAAGTCACTTAAGTTACTGAAGTTACTTAGGTTACTTAAATTACGTAAGTTAGGTTAGTCATGTTAGTCAGGAAAAACTACCTAGGTTAGTTCTAACTAAGTCAGGTAAGTTAGTACTAACTAAGTTAGGTAGGATTAACTAGGTTAGTTAGGATTTAACTAGGTTAGTTAGGATTTAACTAGGTTAGTTAGGATTTAACTAGGTTAGTTACTAACTAGAGTTAGTAGTAACTACCTAGGAGGGAGGTAGGGGAGGAGGTGGAGGAGAAGGGGGAGTTGGCGGTCGCTCGGGGCGGCGAGGTGGCGGCGGCGTGGGCCGGGCGGCGACGGCGGACGACGGGGCGGTCGTGGCGCGGCGAGGCGGTCCGGCGCTGCAGCAGACGACGGCGGCGAGCAACGGCAGCGGGGCGGCTGCTGACGGCGGCGGAAGTGGCGACGTGGACCGGGCGGCGAAACAGCGCGGGTGGCGGCGACGACGACAGTCCGGTGGGGGCGACGCGATCCAGGTACTGTGGGCGCCAGGTCGGTCCTGCGGTGGTAGTGGAGATGTCCCGTGAGGGACCCTCTGGCGGGCGGCAACAGCGGTTGGCGAGGCGAATACTTGGCGGGTCTCGGGGTGGTGATATGATGGGGGAGAAGAGGGGATGAAGGAGATGGGGAAAGAGGAAGGAGAAGAAGAAGAGGGGGGAGACGAGAGGAGGAGGGAGGAAAGAGGGGGAAGGAGGGAGGAGATGGAGAAAGAAAGAAGAGGGAGGAGAGAAGGAAGAAGGGGGGAGAGGGCGATGGCGTGCAGGAGAGAAGGAGGAGAGAGAAGGGAGAGGAAAGGAAGGAGAGAGATGGTGGAGATGGAGGGAGAAAGAAGGAAGGTGGAGAAGGAGAATACGCGCAGAGAGGGAGAGAGAGAGAGAGAAAAGAAGAAGGGAGAGAGAGAGAAGAGAGAGGAAGGAGAAAGAGAGAGAAGAGAGAGAAGAGAAGGGACGGTTGGCGGGAGGGGGTATCCATTTTTTTTTATTTTTTATTTGAAATAAATTGTTTTTATTTTTTAAATAAAAGGTGGGCGGGCAGGGGTAAAGGAGGATGGGCGGGTTCAAGAGGGGACGGATCCCCGTCCCGCGCACGTGCGCGGGGCGGGGTAAAAAAATTTGCCGTGACGGGATTGAAATGACGCTGGGATGACGGTACGGGGTACGCGGACACGACCGGGGCGCGTGGAGACGCGTTAAATCGAAAACGGCGCGTTCACGCGCAAAACGGGCGCGAGAAAAAACGTAAAAATAAAGAAAAATTAACAACTCCCAATCCGGATGTCAAAACGAAATATCGTAAAAAGGAAAAGTGGGCAGGACGACAGGGGGGAAACAAGAAAAATATGGGACGGGGGTTCCGGGAGGGGTAAAGGGCAGTCACGTGCAAAAAACACAAAAAACGAACCAAAAACGCAATTTAAAAATTAATATCGAAAGATCCGTGCATCGGAATGAGGTGCAGAAAAAAGGAAAACTGGGCAAAAAGATGTGCCCGACAATCCGATCATGTCAAAACATAATTCCGACGAAGGTAAGACGCGTTCACATGGGAAAAACCCAAAAAACAAACCCGAAAATGGGATCGGAAATTAATATCGGACGAACCGTTTGCCGGAATGACATGCAGTAAGAAGGAAAAATGTCCGCAGGAAGGGGTGGCACAGGGTGATCACGTTAAAACGCAGTGCCGGCGGAAATAGGAGGGGTTCGCATGTGAAAAACTCCAAAAATACTCCTGAAAAGTCATTTAAAAATTAATAAGTAAAAATCGAGAAGTTGAAAAAGGGTGGAGGAAAAAGGAAAAAGGTAGGGGAAGGCACGCGGGACACGGCTGTCAAGTCAAATTGGAATTCCGATACAAATAGGGCAGGTTCACATGAAAAAATGTCAAAAATACACACGAAAAAGTCTTAAAAACCCGGAAAATTAATAACGGACAAACCATGTATCGAAATGATGCGGAATAAAAAGGAAAAATGTCAGGGGAAAAGCTTTGGTCAGGGCTATGACGTCAGATCACGGTTCCGAAGCAAGAAAAGCGCGTTCACATGGAAAACCGGCGAAAGTACGCAAAATGTTTCAAAAATTAATAACTCAAAAACCGTGCACCGGAACAGGGGCAGGTAAAAAGGAAAAATGGACCGTTCAATGGGAGGAACAGGGCTATAAGGTTGGATTTGGAGTTAAGTGAACGTAGGGTGCATTCACCTGGCAGGACCTCAAAATCAGGGAATGAAGGAATACCGCAAGGGAACAGTCCCAAGGGTGGGTGAAACATAACCGGGCGGGTGGGAAGGGACCCCAGGAAGGTAAAAGCAAGTCATGGTATACATGCATGAGCAAGATAAGGCATATGCAGATGAGTATGCAATATAGACGCGCAGGGACGCGTCCCCACACTTAAGACCTTAACGGATAGGGTTAACCGAACAACAGGGACCTAGGACCGCGCCACAGACCATCCACTAACTTCCCCACACTTAAAACATGACCATCACTAGGAAACATAAGTTTGTAGGGTTAGAAAAACTTGGCCCGTTTCGTCAAGAATCAAGGTTGAGTATCGATGGCACGTCCAGTGTTGTTGTCGGCGCTGGAGGGACCAAGGCATCTCTTGGCACACGTCCGTCATGGCAGGGACCACGCGGCAGCACCCAGGGAGGTAACTGATGGAAGGAATAATAGGAAATTCGTTGTCGATGAGGGATATTGCACTCAACTCACAGTCACTCAATTTGGAATGAAGGAACAGTCACTCGCCCCATGACTAATATCACTCGAGAAAGAATGATTAAAACCCATATCTCATACCCGTTGAGGAATCAACAAGGGGCGAATGGTGTAGAAAGAGTATGCCAGGGTGCACAATTGATGGTGCATTAGTGCGTCCAACCCGTCTAGCATAGGTGCAAGGAGGAAGGCAAGGGAGCCTTATGGTGCAGTGTACAGCACAGGGTGATGTGTCTTGTGTTGATGGTAAAGACCCATCCCGTGGGTGCATAGGGAAACAGGAACATACCTGACTCCAAGTGTCGTAACGTTCCTCAATATCACTTCTCGGTAATTGATTGAAGAAACTCCAGTCACACTCAACCCACCCTCTGTCTCACTCTCTGTTGATAGATACAGGAGGGCAGCCTTTTCCTAAAACCCATGGATGTAATCCTCACAATCACTTGTGCAAAGGGTGTATGCCTTGTGCGCAGTTGATGGTGCAACAGTGCACCCCGCCCTGTGCCGGCATACGGTGCGAGAAGGAAGGCCAGGGAGCCTTATGGTGCAGTGCACAGGGACAAATTGTGCTTTGTGCATTGAGAGGCCCATCCCGTGCGTGCAACTCTTCATTCACACTTCTCACCTCTCATTTGATTGGAAGGGAAAAGACTGGTCTCTCGCCCCACCCTTTGTCTCACTCTCTGTTGATAGATACAGAGGGGAACCATACTCACTTCCCCATCCGGTTAGGATGAAAGCTCACATCACTCAAGGGGTTGTCGATGAAGTTCGCGTCATCAGTTGTTGAGGAGGCGTACCCAGGGAGGTAGCCATCAAATTCGAACATTGTGTTGGATAGGAATATGTCGTCTACTAGAGGACAGTTAGTTACTTTGCAAAGAGACCCAAGACACAGCGTACCAAGGGAGGCAGCTTCGGAATTGGATCCGAGGGATATCAATTAATGAATCCACTTTCTGGACTGCTGGGTGTCACCACCTTTTCCACAGCCAGCTTCTCGCCCAAGGGTGTTTATCACCTTTTCTTGGAACGAGGCCCGCTATGACAGGGAATTGCTTCCTTTTCTCTCATAACAGATTTGTTTGTTTGTTTGTTTTTTTTTTTTCTTCATTTTTCTTCTTTTTCTTGTTTTCCCCTATTCCCGAGGGTGTTTCCACCTTTTCTCGAAGAATAGGTCGGCATGACAGGGACCTAAGTCCTTTTCTCCCATGACCGATATGTTTGGTTTTTGTCTTTTTTTTTTTCTTTTTCTCTTTTCTTCAAATTGAACAAGGGAATGGTAGAAAGACCATGTGTCAGAACCCACCTCGCCACTGTCGCTGGTGGAAAATAGAGGATAAGAGATCAAGGCTAGAAGGGGGTTTTGAGGGGACAGAGGGTTGCGTCCACTTCCTCAGGAGTGATTGAAGAACGACTAACAAAAGTGTCAACATAAGAAGTACAGTGCCGCGCCAACGAGGGAAAAGATCAAGTGACCGTAATTGTCAAGATCCCCAAGGAGGGAAGTACTTCTTCAGGCGATATCCATTGATCAGAAAGGGATCATCAGAGGCATCAACAGTCTGTATTTGGACAGAGCCATTAGGGTTGACTGCAAGTACCTTATAGGGGCCCATCCACCGCTGTTGGAGCTTGCCAGGAAACTTGCCAAATCGTGAATCATAGGCTAGGACCAAATCACCTTCTTTGAACTCCTTGTGCTTGATGAAACTGTCATGGTAAGCCTTACGTCGAGCTTGCATGGCTTCCATGCACTGTAGAGCCATCCTACGAATTTCGTCCAAACATTCCAAGTGCAAGAGACGGCGTTGCAGTGAATCATCATCCCCCAAACGCTCTTTGATAGCCACTCTCAACGAGGGTAGCTCCAGTTCAACAGGAAAAACAGCTTCTGTTCCATACACCAACTGGAAAGGTGTTTGTCCCGTTGCTGCTTTATGGGAGGTTCTGTACGCCCAGAGGGCCTCTGTAAGTCGATCATCCCAATCACGACGATGTGCGGCAATCGTCCTTGTCAGAATCGAGCAAAGGATGCGATTGGTGACTTCGACTTGGCCGTTGGCTCTGGGGTAATAGGGAGTAGACTTGCGATGGCGGATCTTATACAACTCTGTCAACTCTTCCATGACTTTGTTGAGGAAATGAGTGCCTCTGTCACTTACCAGCTCTAAGGGACTGCCAAAACGGGTGATGATATTCTCGTACATGAACAGGGCCACGCTGTTACCATCGTCCCGCTTTAGGGCTTTAGCTTCACACCACTTTGTGACATAATCCGTACATACGAGGATGTATCTGTTCTGTTTCCTTCTGGTAGGAGGATCGATCGGACCTACGAAGTCAATGCCCCACTTCTCAAACGGCTTCAACGGAAGGATAGGTTGCAGTGGCATGGCACTTGTCTTCGTGGGTTTTCCCATTCTTTGACAAGCATCACATCTTTTACAGTAATCATAGGAATCTTTGTGAATGGTAGGCCACCAATATCCTGCTAGCAGAGCCTTCCTGGTCGTAGCTTCTCCTGCAAAGTGACCTCCACATGGCTCGTCGTGGCAAGCCTTCAGAACGATCCCAATCTCATTTCCTACAACACATCTTCTGAGCACTTCATCTTTGCCTTTCTTGTACAGTGCACCACCTAGCAGGGTGTATGGGGCTGATTCTAGCATGAGCTTCTTCCTTTCCCGACTAGAAATACCAGGAGGGTACTGTTGGGTTGCTAACAAATTGGCAATGTCCGCATACCAGGGAGTTACAGTTTCTACCAAGAATAGGGAAGCATCAGGGAGGTCTGGATCATCTCGTTCCTCGTCTGCAGTTTGTGGGATACGCGACAGATGATCAGCCAGAACATGGGAACGACCAGGCTTAGTAATCACCTCAAAGTCGAACTCCTGGAATAAAAGGAGCCATCTCATCATTCGTCCTTTCACATCTGCTTTGTTCATTAAGAATGACAGGGCCTCATGATCCACATAAAATTTAAAGTGGGTAGATAGGAGGTAATGGCAAAACTTCTCCAGGGCAAACACCATTGCCAAGCACTCCAGCTCTGTCACTGTATAGTTTCGTTCCCTATCAGTGACTTTTCGGCTTGCATAATAGATCGGTTGATCCAACTTCGAGGAGCCCTTCTGGCAGAGGACAGCACCTAAACCTTCAATTGATGCATCAGTGTGTACATGGAACTCTTTCGTCCAATCAGGAGGTTGCAGGATGGGTGCTTCTATCAGACACTGCTTCAGAGTGTGGAAGGCTTTGTCACATTCTTCTGTCCAAGTAAACTCTGCATCTTTCCTCAGGAGCTTGTGCAAGGAGGTTGCCTTTGTCGCAAAATGGGCTATGAACCTTCTGTAGTAACCCACATGGCCTAGGAATCCCCTCAACTGTTTGAGGTTGGTGGGTGCTGCCAGAGCTGCAATCTTTTCGATCTTTGCAGGGTCTGTTGATATCCCTTGTGCAGAGACAATGTGGCCCAACAGGACTCCAGAAGAGACCCCAAAGATGCATTTGTCGGGGTTGAGGGAAATCCCATACTCCCGGCATCGGTCAAAGCATTGTTCCAGATGTCCCCAGTGTTCACTGATCAAACTATAGACACAGAAGTCATCCAAATATACCTCAATAAAGTCATGCAGATGATTTTGAAATGCAGCCATCATGACTCGTTGGAAAGTAGCAGGGGCATTGCAGAGCCCAAATGGCATCACTCGGTAAGCGTAGGTCCCCCATTCTGTGGTGAAGGTTGTTTTGGATTGGTCTTCTTCTGCGATTTGCACTTGGTTGTATCCACTGAATCCATCCAGAAGAGAATAAAGCTCATGTCCTGCCACTGTGTCCAACAGTTGGTCTGTGAAAGGGATAGGAAAGTGATCCTTCTTTGTCTTGGAATTAAGCTTTCGGAAATCCACACATATTCGCAATTTGCCATTCTTCTTGGGTACAACCACGATGGGTGAAACCCATTCACTGTTTGCCACTGGATAGATGAACTCGGCTTCCAGAAGCTTCAGCAGCTCCGCTTTCACCAATGTGGAATAATTCGGATTCATTCGCCTCTGTCGTTGCCGTACTGGCTTGGCATCAGGCTCCAAGTCAATATGATGTTGGCATATTGTGGGATCAATCCCCTTTAGGTCTTTGTAAGACCATGCAAACACGTCCAAATTTTCTTTCAACAAGTTGTACAAGGTTGACAACTCCTTTTCTGGGAGACTACTACCCACCTTCAAGTGACGTTCAGTGCCTTCTAAATCCACAAAGGTTAACTGCCTTTCACCTTCTACTTCACGGATGAAGGTCCCGCGGACTGCTTCTGGATACAGATCCGACTCCTTCAAGGGAGTGGTATCCTCTTCTGATGTCCCACTAGAACCAACTTCGTCTTTTGGTGGAGACTTAGGTTGCTCCTTAAGACGTTGGAATGGGATTAAAGCCATTCCGGGTTTGGTTTCAAGATTAATTACCTCTTGGCTTGAAGACTCATCTTCTGATGATACATCCAGGAACGTCACATAACAGGGACCCTCGGATGCCTGTTGGGTTGGTGGGACTGGTGCTTGTTGGCACGGTGCATCATCATCATCTTTCTTTGGCAAGGATGGGTTAGGACGGCAGGAGCCACACTTAAAAGACAGCTTGATCTTCTTAATCCATTTCTTATAAAGGTTTTGCATATGAGAAGATCCATTTACCAAACCAAATGGTACCATTGCCATTCTGTCCCATAGCATGAGCTCATCGGCTTCTGATGCTTCTGGAACTTCTTCCTCAAATGTATCCTCTTCAAGGGGGATAGACTCTTCTATTTCACTTGCATAATCCTCTTCGTCCATATCATATTCATCCTCTTCTGTCTCTGTCTCTGCTTCTGCTTCTGTCTCTGTTGATGCTTCTGCTTCTGCTCCTGCTTCTGTCTCTGCTTCTGCTTCTGCTTCTGTCTCTGTAGGAGCTCTGTAACAGAAGAATAGATTCTCTGTTTCCCCTCCTGCCTCTGTCTCTGCTTCTGCTTCTGTCTCTGTTGATGCTTCTGCTTCTGCTTCTGCTTCTGTCTCTGTAGGAGCTCTGTAACAGAAGAATAGATTCTCTGTTTCCCCTCCTGCCTCTGTCTCTGCTTCTGCTGTGGCGATGTAACAGGGAGAGCAGTACATCCATGCTTCTATCTCACTATCAGAAGTGATTTCAGAAGTCATGCCTGGTTTAGGCAAGAAGTATTCACCCATTGATAATGGCTTTGCATCCTTTGGAAGTCGGCTTACAGTATCCACTGTTAAAGAATGTGCCACTGTTTTCTTGGGAAGGATCTGTTTGACAGCATCTTCATCTGCTGATGTTCCATTTGTAGCCTCATTAGGGGAGTCAGAAGATAATTCCAAGGAGGTGGATCCATGTCCTTTTTGAGAACCATACAGTTTCAGCACCACTTTGTTGGGTCCTCTACCCAAGGTCAAAGTTCCTTTGAACCAATCAGTCCTTGCTCGGGCTTCAAAAAGCCATGGTCTACCTAGTAACAGAGGATAGGATGTACCATAAGAGTTTGGCTTCACCACCAAATAGGTCAGCCAATAATCTTTTCCAGCCACTGTAGTCTTCACATATGGAAGAATGCCCAGAGGCTTGATTCTACTCTGATCCGCCAGTCTGATGAGCCATTGGGTTGGTTGCACACCTTGTAAGCCTAGATCCTTCATCGTCACATCCGTCATAATGTTTACTGATGAACCACCATCAATCAGTGCATTTGAAATAAAGCAACCTTCTATCCATACGCCAGTCTCTGGAGTACCCGGATCTAGGAAAGCGTTAGCCACATCCACTTCTTTTACAGGCTCTGGAGCCTTGTTGGACTTTGTCATTGTTGAGGGAGCAATCCTTAAACCACGTCGTCTTGTCAGTATACTTTTGAACCTTTTTCGGCAACTGGGGGACAACATCAATAATTGTCGGAATGTGAGGTTTGGTTTAAAGGTATCTAGATCTCTAACTAGATCGTATTCCTTAATAGGATCCACTGGCTTCTCTAATCGGTTAGGGAATGGGGCAACACCCATTTTCATTTTCCCTCTTTCTTCCAACAGAGGCATTACAGGAGCTTCTTCTGCCACTTGTGGCACTTCCTCCTCTTCTGAATCCTGGACCTCTGGTCCTGTCTCTGTAACTGTCTCTGTAACTCTCTGTGGCTCTGTAGGGCTCTCTACGGCACTGTTAGGCTCTGTTCTGTTCTGTTCTTCTGGTGGAAGACTGAACTTCACTCTTCTGGCAGGAGGATGATTTTCTTTCTGGATAGGTGGTTCCTTCTGCTTTGCACGAGTGATGGCAGCAACTTCCAATTCCACTAAATTGGAGGTAGGCTCTTGGGCCTTGGACGGACTATCAGTAGCACTGTTTTTCACTGGGGCTGGGCTTGGACAGTCTTTTGCAGTGTGGCCTTCTCCTTTGCATCGACTGCATAAGGGCTTGTAATCCACTGACCTTCGAGGATTTGGACAGTTTGGTGAGATGTGTCCCTTTTCCCCGCATCTGTAACACTCCACTTCTGATCTCTGACCACCGCCAGACTGTCTTCCTCTGTAACTTTGAGAAGGAAATCTTCTGGGTCCGAAATTGGGACCAAACTCTCTAGGCTTGGGTCCAATATCTTGTGTTGTCATTTTGGATTCCAGCAAGTTAAATCTTACGTCTTCTTCCTTCTCCTATCATGCATCTCTTTCAGAGAGCAAATGTCCTCTGTATGATTCTTCCGCAAACAGTAGGAACAGAAGGCTCCAGGGATGGTTGGTTTCCGCGTACATTCAGTGGCTAAATGGCCTGCTTGATGACACTTACCACACCAAGTATTTGACCGCATCACATCTCTTCCTGCTCCTGCAACGTTGGATATGCTAGCGGTGTTCACTTTCCGCGTCTGTAGTTGCTCTGTAATCACATCCATCAACTCCTTTTTGATGTTTGCAACTGAGTTGGATAAATAATCCTTCAAGCTTTCTCCTCCGGACGTACTGGCAGGAGGGTTTTGAGGAGTCTCTGTAATCACTGCATAAACTGGTTGGGTTGGTATAGAGGAGTCTCTGTTCTGGTTCTGATTCAGAGCTCCTGTTTGAACCGTTGGCTGTTGGCTCCAGTTGGTAGGATTCCACTGTTGCTGCTGACTTGTCATTGAGGAAATTGGTTGAGACCATGGTTGTTGTGGTTGAACCATCATTTGAGGCATGGATTGTGGCCACTGTGGATTTGGTGCACTGTACTGTGATACTGAGGGCATCTGTTGGTAGGGATAGGGAACAGTCCCAGGGACTGCATTAGGTGGGTACATCATTCCTGGCACCAGAGGAGGTAGGACTCCTCTTCCTGTATTCATTGCTAGTCTAGCTTCCACTTCATCGTACAGTCTTGCACCTTCTGTTGCACCTTGCAGTGTGGCTGGTCTTTGTAGCTCCACAAACTTACGGACTTCTGGTTGTAATCCTCTGAGAAACACTCCCTTTTGAATGCCATCATCTAGATTATGGTTAGTCCATCTCTTCAGGATGGATTCCATTCGTGAGACATAGGCTTCCACTCTTTCTCCAGAGGACTGACTTAGGTTCATGAATTCCTCTCTCATACGCTCTTCAAAACCTTCACGCCTGAATTTAGTGAGGAAGGCCAACTTCAGGTCGTCCCATGTGCCAAAAGTTCCTGCTGCTTGTCTCTCATACCACTGAAACGCCGCGCCCTTGAAAGTGGCGGGGAATATTGCCAACCAATGCTCAGGGGTTCTAGCATTGTTAGCCACACATGCTACCATAAACTCTGCTACATGAAGATCGGGGTCTTCATTGTATTCTCCCTTAAAAACTGCCAATGGGACTACATTCGCTGGTCTGTCATCAATATTTCCAGGACAGATCTGGCTTGGAAGTGGACCTCCAGCAGGAGGAGGAAGGGCTTGATGTGCCATTGGGACTTCTGTAAAGAGTTCCGCAAGGGCGTCCAAGGCGGCTTCTGCTGCGAGCTCGCTCTCAGCTTTGATTCTTGCTTTCTCTCTTCTTACGTACCTCTGGACTCGTTCTAATGCTTGCCTTTTTATCGCGTCATTCATCAGGGGGTTGACTCCACTATGTTGTTAGTGCTCCACAGAGGGTTAACAGAAGGCTTCAGTCTCTGGAGGACTCTCTTGCCAACATTTCTTCTACTTCTTTCTTTTCAACGTCCCTGAATTCTGCTTTCATGCCGCTGCACAGAGGAAGGTATTCGGTTCTGAAGGTGTCAAAATGCATACGTCTGAGCATTGTGGTGGTGCCATCATCATAGTAATGCCAGCTTCTAATGGTTTCAATAGTGTATGTTGTGAAAAACACTCTGTCTACCAACTTCCAGTGGGTTGCTAATTGAACAAACAGAAGATTATCAGTACACCAAGCATCCCATGTATCTTGCTGTTGAGCATCCACGAACAAATTCCAACTCTTTTCCTTCTTGTCTCTGTGAACCTCTACAGACCAAGACTCCTGAAGCTTCTTCACAATCTCCCACTTGATGTTGTCTGGAAACTTCTCAATGAATGCCAAATCTTCCATGGATGGTCATTCTCTCTGTTTCTGCTCTTCAGTTTATTCCCAAGCAGTTTGCCACCAAGATGCAAGTTTCTGCTGCTTCAATAGGAAGAGGAAACTGTCCACCACATAGAGCATGCATCATGATGGTGATGTGTTTCTGCCATTGTGGGATGAACTTCTTGTGGAAAGTGGCTTTGATTATGAGGAATTCCAACTCTTCAGTGGAAGAAGGAATTTTACAAACATCCATTGAATTCTTCTCTTCTTGGCAATGCCAATTCCTTCATTTTCAGCCTCTTTTGGTGCTTGTTGATGGCAAGTTTCCCCGGCTGCGCACCAAAAACATGGAGCCCCGAGAGGAACACCAAGGAAAAGGGAATTCTCTTGCAAGAAAATCTATCTTGTAACATCAACAAGCTTGTTTATCATATTTCATATGATCACAATGAAGAAAAGAACACCAGGCACAACAAATCTTCATGCAGCATCATGTAAATCTCCCACGGTTTTAATAGAATCAACCATATTCTTCAACATCTTCACAAAATCCATCAATAGACCAAAGAAAGCAAAGAAATACACCATCTTTGAATGGAAATACATCACATAGTATTCATCTTCAATATCTTCATAGTCTTCTCTCTCAATCTCTCATATACAATCACTCTGTTTCTGTAGAATTGGCTATCTCTGACTCTCTCTCACACACTCCATCAATAATACATCATATCCTCACTACAATCTCTCAAAAATTACTCTCAATAATCACTCTTAGGTCGTGGATACCCCTCCCAAGAGGTATGTCTGATATGAAAGGTCACCAGAGCCACTACAGTGTCTCTTCACAGCTCACTACTGTCACTTCACTCTAGTCTTCTCTTGAGTCTTCAGCAGCTACTTCTTCCACTTCTTTCAGCTCTTTTACACTTGTATTCACCTCTTTCCAAGGCTAGAAAACTTTCCCCAAAATCACACATACATTCCACAGAACACTTACAGAACAGTACCAGAACAGCTACAGTACAGAACAGAACAGAAACAGAACAGTCTACAGAAGCTCTACAGAAGACCTACAGAAGGTTACAAAAGGTCATCAAAACTATATAACTCACTCTCAAACCATTTCAAACTCTCACAAAACATTCAATAAGCTTTCACAATATCTCATTCTTCATCAATCCATACTCCATCCCTCCTTACAGAAGACAATCAGATAAAAAACAGACCAAAACAGAACAAAACAGAAGGTATACAGAACCATTCAGAACCTATCAGAACATCACAAAACCACCAACAAACATCATAATCTTCCAAAACACAATCAATATCATCCAAAACACTCTCAAACCACTTCCTAATCAACCAATCATCCCTTAAAATCAACCATTCAGCTCTCAAAAACAACAAAAATCAACCAAAAAACAAGTCATTTCAACACTCAACAGAGAGGTTTTGATTGTTGGTCATATGTGTGGCTATTATGGTAGGAGATCTCCTCTTGTTAAGGTTGATGCTATAGACAAGATTGCTGAGACTTGCACTTCTACTTTGGAGGTTCATAGGGTTCTTGGAGCTTGTGTATTTTATTTGATTTGGATTCCTCATTTCTGTCATATCGCAGATGATCTCTACCAGATCTTGAGGAAAGGGCAGTGATTTTCTTGGGAGATGAGACACACTAGAGCTATGCAAAGGTTGAAAAGATTGTTGAGAGTTGCTCCAACTGATTATGAGTGTGGGAGACCTAATGTACTCATTGTTGATACTAGCCCGATTGGTATTGGATGGGTTGTTGGTCAGGATGATACAGATGGAAATAGGTATGCAATTCGCTTTGGGGCAAAAGTCCTAAACGAGTGGTAGTGCAGGTATCCACAGATTAAGAGGGAGCTCTTCGGAGTTGTCACGGCTCTTAAGATTAACAAAGAGTACTTCATTGGAGCTGCTATGGTGGTCGACCCGATTGTTTGTCTCTTCTAGGTATGATCACAAGTTGTTCTACTCCAGATATTTCCATGCTTAGATGGATTGGGTACATAAAATCCATGAATCCTGAGTTCAGGCATATAGTAGGTAAAGATAACTCAGTGGCTGACATGCTCTCACGAGCAAGGTATGATGATATGGATTCTTCTTACACTAATAATGTTGATAATGGGGATGATCTTTCAGCCATTCATGCTGATCATATTTGTTATGTATCTGCTTTGAAGAGTTTTGATGAGTCTTTGTATACAGGAAAGTATTTGCAGATTGGTCATTACTTGAGTACCTTGTCTAGACAGAATGAGTGGATTGATCAAGAGGAAAGCTTATAGATTTTTCTTGCGGAGTGGGGTGCTTTGGAAGCATCCACAAAAGCGAGGAGGACAACCATTGAGAATTGTATGCGACAGAGCTTCCCAGGTGCGGATCATGAGAGAGTTTCATGAGAGTCCTTGGGCTGGACATAGAGCTATTTGGGCGACCTATGAGAAGATTAAAGAGCGCTATTGGTGGAGAGACATGTATAAGGATATTTCACGATTTGTGGAGTCATGTACAGATTGCCAGATGTTTTCTTTAGTGAGACATAGAGATGAGCTTCACCCGACTTACCCGCTATGTATTCACTATAAGTGGGTTTTTGATTTGATTGTGATGCCTCTTGGATTGTGGCAGATGCCTCTTGGATTGTGGCAGATGTGCTACATTGTTTTGGCTCGAGAGGATCTCACAAACCAGGTGGAGGGAAGAGCATTGAGGACGAAAACTACTTCAATGGTCTGTAAGTTTCTGTTGGATGATGTTATTTGCAGGTATGGCTGTATTGGGAAAATTACAGTGGATAGAGGTGAGTTGGATGTTGATGAGGCTAGGGATTACTTCTTTTGTCTTGGTATCAAGCTTGCTTTGACTCTAGCATATAATCCGGAAGGCAACGGGAAGGGCGAAAGAGGACATCCATCGATTGTGAAAGCCTTGGCCAAAGCATGTGGTGGACAAATTAGGGAGTGTCCTATATTGTTTGCTTATGCTTTATGGGCTGATCGTCTTACCCATAGTGCAACCACAGGATGTATGCCAGCTGAGTTGATGTATGGGCAGACACAAGTCATGCCTATGGAGACTTGCACACTTACTTGGACTACTTTACCATGGCAACAGGATGAGATGACTAGAGAAGATCTTTTGGCTCTTCCTATTCGTCAATAAGAGAGGAGATCCGAGGATATCGAGAGAGCTTTCCAGATGCTCAAAGAGGCCATAATTCGTAGCAAAGATCGATTTGATAGTAGACACAGATTGAGAGCTAGAGATATTGAGGAGGGAGATTGGGAGGAGTCGACGTGAATACAGCCGATGCAGAAAAGGGGAACAGACAATGCTTGAAAAAACAAAAACAAAAGCTAATGTTATAATAAAGCTTTATGCTTTATCAAGTGGAAGGAGGGAACTGCATTGACACACTTTTGAAGGAGAATCAAACTTATAAGTATATACCTCGAACTAAACTGTCATGAAAACACATGGGCTTTTATGGAAAATCTTTCTTAAGCTATTAGAAGAGATGAAAACTACTATTTTGGGGTGCCTCAATGGAGTTTCCTATCCTTGTGTCTCCTTTGGGCTCCTCCTTTGATATCCTCTAGATAGGGTTTCTAGTCTTTCTTGTCTCTTTCTTGGGCTCTTATTTTGAGGTGCCCTAGCTAGATTTTTGTGTCATTATCCATTCCTTTCTTGAACCTTCTCTTCTATACCCTTTTTCAAAGTTTGCTTCTACTTCTTTCTATGTCCATCCTCATTTGTAGTAGGTCTATTCCGCGTTTACTTTTAAAAAAAAAAAGATATTTCCACTTGCAATTTTATCATTCTTGAATTATAAATAGGCCTCATGTACTTTGAACTTAGTCCTTGCTATATAAGTATTGCTCCAATGGCACCATCCCCAACTCATAGACTTACATAATAGTCTTTTCCCCAATTTACAACTTCAACACTAAAAGCATGACCAACTATCTTTTTCACTTGATGGAACACCTCTTTAGTTTCTATAGACCAACACAAAGATCCTTTTTAGAAATTTATTTTTGAAAACAATATTTCCACTTGCAATTTCATTGTGCTTGCATTATAATAGGCCTCATGCACTTTGAACTTAGTCCTTGCTATATAAGTACTACTCCAATGGCATCATCCCCAATTGATAGACTTGCATAATATTCTTTTCCCCAATTTAGAGCTTGAACACTAGAAGCATGACCAACTATCTATTTCACTTGATGGAACACCTCTTCAGTTTCTATAGACCAACACAAAGATCCTCTTTAGCAACCATTTGACGATGGTACAATAATTGTGAGACCAATGGAATAAAAAAAGAAATGTATCATACCTTGTGAATGAATACCATAAGCTCTTTTGTCTTTGCAGAAGAAGCTAAACTAGACTCATCGATTTTACAATTTTTAGGATTTAATTGACATTCATTGTCATCCACTATATCAAATATTATATCCAAATTTTCAGCATGCCCCAACCTAGTGCTAGGTATACACAAATCCTCAATGAAGTCTTTAACAAACTTACTCAGATAAGGTGCTAGCTATTGTCAATGGGTTCCAAAATGTAGACAAAATAAAGGGAAATCACTAAAAGTATGTTGTGTTGGGAGTAAAGGCACATGTGCCTAGCTAGTCCTGTATTACTACATTGACAGTATCCCCACACCTATACATTGCAAGTGGTAGGCATTCATCACTATCACTTCATTCTTTATTCTTTGACTGACCTTTGAATAAAGGGAAGACTTGTCACACATTGTGATTGTTGGAGTTCCCATATATTGCATCTTTGTCTCTCTTGCTCTTGCTCCTTTAACCATAGCTCTTGCTTCTACTCATATGCTTCAACTCCAGGCTTGTCACTCCTATTAGAGACAAGTTACAATTTGAGGAGCTTCTTCATCCTTTGTCTCAACCCACATTCCAAGCTTCAACTCAAGGTTTCATGGCAGTCGTTGTTTCTTTCTTTGGAGGTATGCATTGAGTCTTTCCTTTCTCTAGCTTTTTCTAGCTTGCTTCATGCTTATTGAGGATCTTCTCAAGGCCTAGTTGATCCTTTTGAAGTGCTTGTTGAGCTAGGGACCATTTTATTCAATTTTTATGGGATACAGGGCATGCTATAAAAGTTGTGGATAGCTATGGTAGCTTGATAGCACTATCATATTTTGGCCATAACTTTTGTATAAAACATCAAATTTAGGTGTTTTATAGCTAGAAACAAAGAGCACGATGAGATCTAGAAATTTGGGCACTCACAAAGTTGATTCTATGTAATTTTTTCTTTTGTTCACAAAAAGTGGATTTTTAAAAGTTTGGAAAACAAATAGTAAATTCCATAATGTAGGTTTGATGCTTCGGGCTCCTTTTTTGCTAGTCGAATGGTATGGTTATACTTTTGGACTAATTTGAGCATACATTTGGCTTCGTCTTTCCATAGATTTCATTGCTGTAATAACAAGGTCGAATGTAATTTTTTTGGAAAATTTGTATATCTCTTATCACTTGATGCTTCTTGAGTTTCGTATTGATGCATGAATATTTTCTTGACACTTTGGGATGCTTGACACATATCTTAGAATACTTGACACTTGAGGGTGCTTGACACATATCTTAGAATTCTTGACACTCGGGGATGTTTGACACATATTGATGCCCAAATAATGCTTGACACCACTTACGTATGCTTAACACATTTCTTAGAATTCTTTTGGGCTTCATTGAGGTGGCATTCACTTAGCTTTGATTGTCATATCCTTGTTGTTCATAATGAACAACATGCAGTTATCTGATACATATTATGCTCAGTATGCTTTGAAGCGACTCAGATACTACATATTAGATCTATTGACACTTTGGTTGTCATGCCTATGGATATATTTATAACAAGCTCCTAAGGTGAGAGTAGAGCTAGAATGCTTTGACATTGGCTGTCATTCATGTCCTTGAATACTACTTAGATGCTATAGTTAGAGTCTTGCAGACTACTTTGATTCACTACTTCCAGATGTATACTCTATGGATCTTGAATAATCGAATGTCATTCACATGATGTTTTGAGATTTGCTTGCTCATTTGACATTCGACTTTTCTTCAATGAGACCTACGCGGCTTTACTTTGTAAGCCACATTGGCACTTGGGTGTACTACAAAGCATTTGGTTATGCACTTGAGCTTGAGCTTATTTCAATGAGATAATGGGACTCATTATGACATGTGCATGCTCTCTTGATATTCATTGGATGCAATCACCCTATCATGGGTTGATTTGATCTCTTGGCTTTGACCTAGTCCTTATGTCTATTAGGGTGTTTTCAGTGGTATTTATGTGCGTCTGGTTATTTATTAACATTTTCTCATAGGGTTATGCATCTCACAGTTCTCTTTATTTACCTTTAAGAACCACCCTTTACATGATGTCTATGCATACTGCATGCATGGTTTGTGACACACTATAGTTGTGGCAGTATTCAATGTCGATTTTTCTTGGCTTTTTCTTTCTTGGTTGCTCATATTTTATTGTTGGCATATTATTGCAATTTATCATGCTTAATAATAGATTCTCTTGCATCATCTTCAAAAGACCCTTGTCTTCTCTTCACTTGCTCTTGTGACCTAGTTTTGAGGGCAATCACCTGGATTTGAGAGTCTTTCACTTATATTTTATGGATAGCTCATTACTTTCGTAGTATCTCTTGTTTTCCACTTGATTTAGTAGTGCTTTTGGGGCTAATTTTTAGGATTTTACATTAGCTCATCTTGACCTTCTATGTACTTGCTTGGTCTCATTATGGCTAGTAGTTCTCGTGATAGTGCTATCTTCAATATTGAGAAATTCCATGGGACCAATTATAACTATTGAAAGACATAGATATAGGAATTTTTAGTGTAGATGAAAGGTGAGAAGGATCAAAGCTTGCTTGGAAGTGAGCTATGACAAATAACGAGAGCAAGAAGAGAGAGAGACACAAATGGGAACTCCAACAACCACAATGTGTGGCCGAGCATTCCTTTATTCAAACTGTCACTAAAAGAATAAAGAATAAGTGACTATGACGGGCGCTGCAGTGGTAGGTACTCTCACTGTAGTAATACACCGACAGCTAGGCAAAGGTGCCTTTACCCCCAAAAACCTCCCACTTAAAGGTGAATCTGCCCTAATGAGAGAGAAAAAGGAAAGACAGTACAACATGTACACATGTACAATAGGATGAGGAAAAAGGCGTCATCTCATCCAATACCCATCAATCTCCTAAGGAAGGCAAAGCGCTCGGTAGTGAGGCTTTTCGTGAGCAAGTCTGCAGGATTCTGTTTGACTCTAAGCTTGGCTACACTTCCTCATTCAAGCCCAACCCTTTCCCCAGGCCCTTTATCCTCCATAAGTGCCCCTAGTCCTAAGATAAAAAAGAAATGCCAATGCTAAGGTCCTAACAATGCGCTAGAACTGTTGCTTGAAACCACCCTCAGCACTTCCTAAAACACCCTATTTTGGTGCAACACTCATGCTTCCCAACATAGGATGAGAACTCTTGAATGGAGCTCCAGAACTCTGTTGGTTCTGTTCTCCCAGACCTGATTTGACCCCTTGTTGCAAAGTTGAAAGCAATTCACTTTCACCAATTTTGTTTGTCCTCACTAATGCTTTTACATATTCAGTCAAGACACCTGGTTTGTACCATTGACGTGGTTGACTTTTCTCCCACCAACGAATTACATAATTCGGATTTGTCTTGTTATACTTTTTCAAAAATGATACTTCTGTGTCATCCACATCTTGCTGTATCCTTCTCGCCAAGCTACTAATATATCTTGAAAAATAACCTTTTTGTACACCTAGAAAGTAGATTCCTCTGGAACTGGCTGCATCTGCATGTTGTTGGCCTCTCAAAAATGGGTAGTAGACTTGATTGCTTACAAATGAAGAACTCCATGCAATCGTATGCATTAAGAGACTAGCATCCTTTTTCATAATGCTATGGCACCACGCCATCCCTTGTCCAATCTCACAGCTACGAGCACAGAAACACACATAGCTAGGAATAGCACATGCTCATATAAAACTCCAGAAGTCTCCAACTTTCTTTTGATATTTCTTCTTTAGAGCGGATTCTCATGTAAAATTTTGGCTTTCGTTCTCTTGTGACCTGTCATCCAACTACATACACTCAAGAACTTGTTATCATTTTCAGATTTTTCTTGGACTACACACAAAAACACACAACAAGCACATTATTCACACACAGATTTGTGCATTAGGTTGGATTCAAGAAACAACACACCTGAAAAATTGCAAAATAACATGCAAACACAAGCACACAACTAAAAATAAAAAACCTGATGAGTGACGCTGACTAATGAAAGTCCTGATGAGAAGGTATGCCCTCCAGTTTGTAGTGGTGGACACGGAGCATCACGACAATGCAGATAGTAGGAAGTCCACTTCTCTCTATGTCGTCACTTATGCTGGAGGGACTATCTCTTGGATGTCCAAGGCGTAGAAGTGTACAACTCTTTCCACTACTACAGAGGCCGAGTATATTGCAGCCACAGAGGCTTGCAAGGAGGCCATCTGGTTAGGCCTTTTGCTTGCAGACCTTTGTATGACAGATGCTATGCCTACATTGCGCTTTGATTTTATGAGTGCCATTCAGTTGGCCAAGATTCCGGTCTTCCATGCGAAGACGAAACATATTGAGATGAGGTATCACGTCATTCGCGAGGTCGTTGAGGACAGGTCTATTGACCTTTTCAAGATTTTGATTCATAAGCTTTCAATTCCCTGTTCAAGAGAATTTTTGCTTATCAATTCATGTTAATGCTGTCCACCCCAATGAAGTACAGAAAGCCCTATTCCAAAATAGTATTTTTCTTCTCTTCAAATAGCTTAAGAAAGCTTTGCCATAAAAGCCCATGTGTTTTCATGACAGTTCAATTCCAAGTATATACTTATAAGTTTGATTCTCCTTCAAAAGTGTGTCGATGCAGTTCCCTCCTTCCACTTGATAAAGCATAAAGCTTTATCATAACAGTAGCTTTTTTTTGTTTTTTCAAGCGTCATCTGTTTCCCTTTTCTGCATCTGCTGTATTCATGTCGACTCCTCCCAGTGCCCTAACTCTGTCAAATTCAGTGTTGACATTCCCCTGGTTCAGCGTGTTTTTCACGTTTCAAAATGCTTTAGATCCCTCAAATAACAAACAATCTCTTCCAGCTCTGCCTTTGCTTCATCCACACCTTTAACATCACTGAAAAGATTTGTTTGTGTTGGTAGCATTAGAAAAGGATCTGCTAATTAATGAATTTGTTTTTGTATGTTTCACGTAATGTTGTAGGTAATTACATAACTAAGAAACTTCATTAAGGGAAGCAGGTGGATGGATCCCCAATGAATCCAATCCTATGGTAGGGTGCTCTCGGTTAACCGAGAGGTTTTCCAAAAACCAAACGCTAGGAAGAAACTCTCGGAATGACTGATTCACCGACTTACCTAGGGTTTGGTCTTAGAACCGAACTGAAAATTATCTCAAGGGAAAGAAGATTCTTTGGATGCTCTTGATAAGAGAGATTACAAAGAGTCTAGACCTTGCTTGGATTTTTGAAGACCAGAACCTGGTTTTGGGATTTAATCATAAAAGCTCTTGTACTCCATTGAATATTCAACTTGGCATTATGCTATGGATTTAGCTCTCCTGATTGAGCTATGGTATTGTAACCTGGCTCTGGGGATGTACTTAGAGTAAAACTATAATATACTAGTTCTTTATCATCAATCTGTTGTCTTGTTCTGATCTCGATCGGATCTCCCATCTCTCTTAGTGTCCTGCTGACAAGCGACAAATTCACAAACTTTTACGTTGTTTTTTGTGCAACATTCCGGTGAACCCGACATGAAAGTGTCGCGACTACATTGAGATGGGAGATCCTTTGGCTTCCGGTTCTATTCCACCTCCATCTTCAAGTTCTGCATGAACCACAGATGAGGTGATGAAGTAGTATTTTATGCAACTTATGCAACAACAATAGCAACAATGGATGCAATTTCAACAACAGAACGTGCAGCAATTTCAACATTAGATGAATCTTCAGCAAGCTACTATGCAGGAGTCCAAGGCAATTAAAGCGCTTCAAGCGATCGAGGCCGAGATGAAGTTATTTGATGGTTGTCGAATTTCAGAATACTTGAGAGTCTATCCATTGAAGATGGAGGTTCACGGCATTCTTCCTCATCGTATGGAGGAGTTCTTCTCGCAGATTCACATCCCATCATTAAAACCTCAAGTCTCCGATATCTTTAGACTACATCCTGATTGGGTTGATTTTAAAAAGACACTAAAAAAAGAAATTTTTATGGAGGATATAGGGATCATGAGTATTCGGGCTTTTAGGGAGTGGTGCAGGCAGCCAAATAAAGGACTTGTGGTGACTAAGTTTATGAGCAGTTGTGCTGCGCTGCGGAACAGGTTATCTTGGAGCCTGAAAAGATAGAGTTGTTTGTTTATGCTGCTGATCCGGCCTTACAGGTGATACTTGAGCAAAAACTGGACAACAATACTTAGGAGAGTGGGCTGAAAGGCTCATGGCAGGATGAGAAGGAGGCTGTGACGGCGCTTCTCAAGGCTGAAAGGAGAAGAGCACGAAAGCAATTAGATTTACTAGTTTCTTCTTTGAAACCTTCACTTATGCCTTCTTCTTTACCTTCTCCAGTGACTTGAGCCTTCCCTATGCCTATGCCAGTACCTACGCCTTCTGTTCCTATGCCTACCATTCCTATGCCTCTTCCTACAGCTGCAGTTAGACCTGCTGCAAAACCATCGATGGAGGATGTGGTTGAAGAGCTGTCCAAGGGAGCTAAGGAACTTCATATTAAAATGACGCGGATGGAACAATAGCCTTTTGTTCCAGTTCCTGCTTCAGCCCTAGTTGCTTCTTTGACAGCTACAAATCCACCTAGGACTGATTGTGTGAGACGATGTCTGTGGTGCGATAGTCCAGATCACGAAAGAAAGGACTACTAAGAGTTTGAGGAAGCCTACAGGCTGAAATTGGTGGTATGGAAGGACAAAAAGATATGTTTTGGTGATAAACAGAGCAATAGATTCCGCTAAATTTTGGGAAGGGAGGAATAAAGAAATTGTTGGAAGAGTTCCTTTTGTGTTCTTCTTATGTGAGATGAGATGTGGCTAGAGAAGCTGCTGCCTATGGACCTCGTTTAGAGCAACTGACAAAGGGCAGATCTTCTTTATGGTCTTATGCACTACATGCTGAGCAAAAGGGAAAAGCTTCATCAACTGAATTTTTCAGCCCATCGGGACGAGATCAGAAAAGGGGCTGGATGGTTTGATCGAGTTGATGTCTATTCTATCTATGGCTCTATGGAAAAATCACAGGGATTTGATGTGCTTGTTGAGGAGAAGTGAAAAAGAGATGAAGACCAGCCTATCCGAAATTAGCATTATAGTGCCTGGATTGTATGATACTGGGAGATGACCAGTGGATGTGGATCATGGTTGGGGCATGCCTACCCTGTCGCCAACAACATTGTAAGATATTTGTATACTGCTTATCCGAATTGGCAGATTGGTATTGGAGATGTGAATGAGACCTATCATTTCTTTATTCAGAATTCTTGTTCTTATCCCATTAGTTTATGGCAACCATTTATTTCTAAGTCTCGGATGGAGACTAAGGCTTTGGACAATGGGTCTCCCTATGCACAGATTCCGAGTAAGGATGGGAAGAGGGTTGTTCAGTTTATGACAGTTTTTGTCAATCATCATCGGAATAAGGATTCTTTGAGGGATTCCCCTCTTCTATCAAGAGAGCCAGATTTTGTTTAGGTACCATTGTCATGCGAGACGACAGTGGTACGAGATAGGAAAAGCTCTCGCCTCCTGGCACAGCCAGTTTCTCCTTGGGAGTTTATGGTGTGTTTGTTGAAAGTTCTTTGAGTTTTTAGCATATTACGGACATGCCTAGGGCTGCCAGGTAGTATTTGAAAAGAAAAGAAAAATAATTGAAGTTTGCAGGTATTTTGCGAAAAGAAGACAGTGTAGATGGGTTTTATGATGGGTTATCTTGTTTTAAATACCATGGGAGAAATTTCATCTTTGCTGAAATCTGAAAATTATGAATTGTCATGTCTTACAGGTCCATTCTCTGGTGATGTATTGTGAAATTGTTGATTTCATGATGTAAAAAAATTTGGGTGCTGAGAATGCTCAGTAAAAAGGGTTCTTTGCAGGGTGCTGAATTCCAGCAGAAAGAAGACTTACAGCTGAAGTATGTTGTGAACCTCAGTGTCGGGCTGTTCTTATGTAGTCCAAAAGAGATATGGCTTATTTTTGTAAGTCAAAAGAGTTGGGTGCTATTTATATGCAGCAAAATTTGGGTTTACCAGCGTATTTATAGCAAGGGATGAAATTTGCAGGTTGTAATAATGAAGCCTGAGTAATAATGAAGCCAGAGTATAGATGAAGTATAAGACTGCTTCCTTTAGATAGTGATGAGATGATTAAGAGGGCAGCTATGCAGCCCTCTTTACGAGATCGAACAAGTATTGGACACATGTTGTCAGCTGACACTGAAAGATATGAAGATTGGGTCAGAAGATTTCTTATTTCCAGCAGAGTTGAGATATATTTTAGGAGATGCTTGTGTAGACATGGGAGAGCCTTCGTTTTTTACCCACATGAGATAGGATCTGTTGATCTGAGGGTTGTGACGCCTATGGTTATCCTTACCATTCCGCATGTTCCTTGGAATCTTCGGCCTATTCCTATGTCTAGGGCTCACTTGCCCAAATTGGTGGAGGTTTTGGATTAGCGGATCATGATGGGGATTCTTGAACCATCTTCAACTCCTTATTCTAATAGATGGTTCACAATTCCCAAGAAGAACGGGACACTTGGATTCAAACAAGACTTACAGCCGGTGAACAGGGTTACTCCATGGAATGTTGGTGCAGGATCTATTGTGGATGAGTTCGTAGAGGATTTTGCTGGACGTGCTATCTATTCACTTGGTGATCTTTATTCTGGTTATGACCAGTTCCAGCTTGCCCTTGAGAGTAGGGATTTGTCTACGATAAAGACACATTTAGGCCTTGTCCGGATCTGTACGATTCCACAGGGAGCTCCTAATTCAGTTTCCCATATGATGAATGGGACAAACAAGGTTTTAAGGTATTTTATTCCAGAGCTTACCATGCCTTTCATTGATGACCTGCCTATCAAGGGATGCTTGGAAAAGGAGAAAGATGAGACTTTGGATGATCATGGATGCAAATACTCTATGGTTGCGCATATCAGGGATGTTAAGAGGATTCTTTGTAGGCTTGAGGACATGCATTTGACTCTATCAGGGCTGAAGTCTATTTTTGGTGTCAGAGAGATTTTGATTGTTGGTCATATGTGTGGCTATTATGGCAGGAGACCTCCTCTTGTGAAGGTTGATGCTATAGAGAAGATTGCTGAGACTTGCACTTCTACTTCAGAGGTTTGTAGGGTTCTTGGAGCTTGTGTATTTTATTTGATTTGGATTCCTCATTTCTGTCATATTGCAGATGATCTCTACTAGATCTTGAGGAAAGGGCAGCGATTTTCTTTGGAGATGAGACACACTAGAGCTATGCAGAGGTTGAAAAGATTGTTGAGAGTTGCTCGGACTCTTCGGAAAGTGGATTATGAGTGTGGGAGACCTAATGTACTCATTGTTGATACTAGCCCGATTGGTATTGGATGGGTTGTTGGTCAGGATGATACAAATGGCAATAGGTATGCAATTTGCTTTGGGGTGAAAGTCCTAAACGAGTGGTAGTGCAGGTATCCATAGATTAAGAGAGAGCTCTTGGGAGTTGTCACAGCTCTTAAGATTGACAAATAGTACTTCATTGGAGCTGCTGTGGTGGTCGGCCCGATTGTTTGTCTCTTCTAGGTATGATCACAAGTTGTTCTACTCCAGATATTTCCATGCTTAGGTGGATTGGGTACATAAAATCCATGAATCTTGAGTTCAGGCATATAGTAGGTAAAGATAACTCAATGGCTAACATGCTCTCACGAGCGAGGTATGATGATATGGATTCTTCTTACTCTGATGATGTTGATGATGGGGCTGATCTTTCAACCATTCATGCTGATCATATTTGTTATGTATCTGCTTTGAAGAGTTTTGATGAGTCTTTGTATATAGGAGAGTATTTGCAGATTGGTCATTACTTGAGTACCTTGTCTAGACAGAATGAGTGGATTGATGTAGAGTTCAAGAAGATCAGGAGGAAAGCTTATGGATTTTTCTTGCAGAGTGGGCTACTTTGGAAGCATCCACAAAAGTGAGGAGGACAACCATTTAGAGTTGTATGTGACAGAGCTTTACAGGTGCGGATCATGAGAGAATTTCATGAGAGTCCTTGGGCTAGACATAGAGCTATTTGGGTGACCTATGAGAAGATTAAAGAGCGCTATTGGTGGAGAGGCATGTACAGGGATATTTCACAGTTTGTGGAGTCATGTACAGATTGCTAGATAATTTCTTCAGTGAGATATAGAGACGAGCTTCACCCGACATACCCGCTATGTATTCACTATAAGTGGGTTGTTGATTTGATTGTGATGCCTCTTTGATTGTGGCAGATGTGCTACATTGTTTTGGATCGAGAGGATCTCACAAACCAGGTGAAGGGAAGAGCATTGAGGAGAAAAACTACTTCAGTGGTCTGTAAGTTTCTGTTGGATGATGTTATTTGCAGGTATGGCTGTATTGGGAAAATTACAGTGGATAGAGGTGAGTTGGATGTTAATGAGGCTAGGGATTTCTTCTTTTGTCTTGTTATCAAACTTGCTTTGACTTTAGCATATAATCCAGAAGGCAATGGGAAGAGCGAAAGAGGACATCCACCGATTGTGAAAGCCTTGGCCAAAGCATGTGGTGGATGGATTAGGGAGTGGCCTAGATTGTTTTCTTATGCTTTATGGGCTAATCTTCCTACCCATAGTGCGACCACATGATATATGCCCATTGAGTTGATGTATGGGCAGAAACCAGTCATGCCTATAGAGACTTGCACACTTACTTGGACTGCTTTACCATGGCAACAGGATGAGATTACTAGAGAAGATCTTTTGGCTCTTCATATTCGTTAGTTGGAGAGAAGATCAGAGGATATCGAGAGAGCTGTCCAGAAGCTCAAAGAGGCCAGAATTCGTAGCAAAGACCGATTTGATAGCAGACATAGATTGAGACCTATAGATATTGAGGAGGAAGATTGGGAGGAGTCGACGTGAATACAGCCCATGCAGAAAAGGGGAACAGATGATGCTTGAAAAAACAAAAACAAAAGCTAATGTTATAATAAAGCTTTATGCTTTATCAAGTGGAAGGAGGGAACTGCATTGACACACTTTTGAAGGAGAATCAAACTTATAAGTATATACCTAGAACTGAACTGTCGTGAAAACACATGGGTTTTAATGGAAAATCTTTCTTAAGCTATTAGAATAGATGAAAACTACTATTTTGGAACAGGGCTCTCTGTACTTCATTGGGGCGGACATCATGAACATGAATTGATGCACAAATTCTCTTGAACAGGGAATTGAAAGGTTGTTAACGTATAAAAGATTTGTTTGTGTTGGTAGAATTAGAAAAGGATCTGCTGAAGCAGAGTACTTGAAGAAAAAGAAGATTCTTTGAATGCTCTTGATAAGAGAGATTACAAAGAGTCTAGATCTTGCTTGTATTTTTGAAGACCAACACTTGGCTTTGGGATTTAATCATAAAAGCTCTTGTACTCCATTGAATTTTTGACTTGGAATTATGTCTATGGATTTAGCTCTCCTGATTGATGTTGGGGGTAAAGGCGCCTCCGCCTAGCCGCCCGTGTATTACTACACTGAAAGTCATCGCTACTACACACTACAGGTGGCGGGCGCCCGTCACCGTCACTTTATTCTTTATTCTTTTAGTGATAGTTTGAATAAAGGAAGGCCCGATCACACATTGTTGTTGTTGGAGTTCCCATTTCTTGTCTCTCTCTTTCTTACTCTTGCTCTCTTGCCATAGCTCTCGCCTGCAAGCTTTGATCCTTCTCACCTTTCAACTGGTATCAGAGCTTGGCTTCCGGACTCTTGATCTTGGCTCTGGCATTCTTAGCTTCCCATCGACTCCCCACTCGAATTGGGTCTCCTTCCCGATAGCCATATCCAACTCCTTCGAGCTCTTGTCACTCCCCGGCTTCCCAAGCACCTTCCTAGCCCCTTTGGGCATCCTCAAGGCATTCACACAGAGGTATTGCTTCACTCTTTATAGGGTTTACATTAGTTTTCAGGTCTCTTGAAATAGGAGCAGCCATAGCCCAAAACCATTGAAGCTTCTTTGCTTCATATCTTGGCATAGACCTCTTGTGGCTACTTGAGGCTTCTTGTGTGCCTTCCACAAGCCCTCCTTGACCTCTCTTTGGCCTCAATCTACAAAACGTTGATCAGTGTGAAGCCCTTTTAACATCAACAAATTTGTGCTAGTTTTGGCATGTTTTGGACTGCACACACACTCCAACAATTGAGCTATGGTATTGTAATATGGCTCTAGGGATGTACTTATAGTAAAACTATAATACACTCGTTCTTTGTCATCAATCTGTTGTCATGTTCTGATCTTGATCAGACTTTCCATCTCTCTTAGTGGTCCAATGACAAGCGACAAATTCACAAACTTCTGCGTTGTTTTCTATGTGAAAGCATGTCCTGCATAATTAGAGTCACTGTACCCCACGACTCCTGTATCTTGGCTGCCATAATAAACACACATATCTGTTGTGCCCTTCAGGTACCTCATGATACCCTTCACGGGATCCCAATGTTTCTTGCCAGGTATAGCCATATAACGTGCCACAACCCCAACAGCAAAAGCAATATGTGGACGGGTGGCTATTGTTAGATATGCTCAATGCCCCACCCTCATAAGGTGCCACCAATGATCCATGGCGCTCAAAGTTGTAAGGCCCCTATTATGAGGAGAGGCCAAATGTGAGCTCGGACATTGGTTGAGTTCTGATTTGTATATCAGATGAGGTCTATGTGATCGGATGGCAAAAAGGTGACCATTGTGGGTCTAATCTTTAGGTTGAACTGAGTAGTTAAGTTGGTAGCAACTCGAGGCACATTGCATCGAGTTGCGACGGCAAAGGGAATATTCCCGGGCAAACTAGTGGAAGCTCATATGGTAGGTCGGTCATGCCATCCTAATCACCTTCATGGTCTATAAAAGTTAAACCCCTTCATAGCCATCGATCATCTATCTTTCACCCAGTCAGAGTTGTTCCAGCTAGCCTTAAGCTCTTCAACTATCTTCTGTCTAGATCACCATTTAAGCTTCACTGTGGAAGCGTACGGGTGGACAGATCCATCTCTGTATCAATTGTTTGGAGCTAAAGAAAATTTCCAATTCTCCTCTTATTTGTTGTTTACTCTCTATCTCTATCATTTTCTCAGATTTTATTTGTTGCGCGGTGTAATTTCTACATGGTATCAAAGCCTAGGGGGCTCTAGGGATCGAAGAGTGCACAAGAGGCAAAGGATTCAATAGCATAGAGGAAAAATGTCATCTTCTAGAAGCGGTTTTGGCGCATTAGGAAGCGATGCAGGAGGTGGTGCTACTGTACCAGCTATTCAAACACTGAGGATTCATGCACCAACCTTCAGCGAGGGAAAGTTAGATGGTACAAACTATACCTTGTGGAAGTTCAAAACAACTATCCTTGATTCTTATGAGCTTTTGGAGATTGTGCTGGGGACTGATATAGAACCATAGCCTACCCCCCCAACCCATCAAATCCTAGTGTGATGATTCCTCTGAATGCAAATCTTCTACGAGCTTGGAAACGAAGGAATGCAAATGCATTGTATGTGCCTTAGTTACAAGCTCTTCTAACAGTGTTCTAACTTTGATTTAGCATACAACCAAAGCATTAGAGGCTTGGAATTTACTGAGGAGCATGAAACACGAAACCAAACAAGGATTCAAAACTTGGAGAATCAACTAGCAGTGGAGAAGTTTTCTGAAGGAGAGACATCTGAAGCATTCATCACTCAGATTAAGAATCTGCGTGATCAAATGGCTGATGCTGGGATACAAAAGACTAGCGAGGAGCTAGCTTAGAGGTGTCTTCCGATTTGTCTACAAAAGTTTGATGTACTAGTAACTGCCCTTAATACTCAGGTGAGACCTCAAGCTTTGAGTTTTGAGGAGTTTTATGCATTATTACTAGAGGAGGAGTTGAGGATTAAAGCCCGAGAAGGAAGCAACAATAGAGATGTTGCATTCTCAGCCAATGCAAAAGGCAAAGGCGGTTCCTCCACAAAAAATAATGGTGACAAAAAGAAGAAGAGCAGCAAGAGGAAGTTTCAAGGAGAGTGCTTCTATTGCAAGAAGAAAGGACATGCAATCGCATATTTTCATGTCAAGAAGGAAGATGAAAATAATGGTACCCTTAAAAGTAAATGGAAAGAGACAGCCAGTACGGCTGAAGCAGAGTTGGAGTTATTCATGGTAACCATTGAGGAGGTGTGCTCCTTGGTGCAAGAAAAATCTACCACTGACTCATGGGTGTTGGATAGTGGGGCCTCCCATCACATGACCAACAAGAAAGGTCTATACATTTCTATATAGCCTCTACATGAATCCATCATTGTGATAGTTGGAAATGATGCAAAATGCCCTGTTGCAGACACAGGTACTATTTCATTTGTTGCTGCAAATGGTGATGTCAAAAAGCTTTCAAATGTGTTGTATGTTCCCGAAATCAGGAGAAATCTGTGATCAATTGCTGCCATAACTGATCTTGGTCATGAAGTGAGGTTCAAGAAGATAGGTGCAGAAATTATTGATAGTGATGGCAAAGTTGCTGGCAAAGGAGAAAGAAGGAACAACCTATATGAGCTAAGTGCTCTTACAGCTGTTGGAGTTGGCATAAGTAAGCTTTGGCATGAAAGGTTTGGACACATTGGATTCGTAGTGTTGAAGAAGATGCACAAGCAAGGTATGGTTACTCACCTACCTCCAATGACTGAATTGAAGGAACCATGTGAAGCTTGTATGATGGGCAAGCAAAAAAGAAAGGCATTTCCACAAGAAAGCAAGAATAGAGCACATGCTTCTCTAGAGTTGGTGCATGAGAGCGGAGTTTTGATGTCGAGAAGTGCTTAAAAATAACTAAAAATTATGAATATCAAGGGAAAAATATTCAACGTCGAAGGCGGCGGCTACAACTAGGACGATTTTAAGCGTCAAGTACTTTAAAGGCGCCGGAGTGACACTTGTTGATTTTTGATAATTTTTCAGACTGCCGGATGAGTTGTTAGGATTTGCCAGCCAATGCGGGATGTCAAGCCGAACGCGCAAAAATTTACAGCACTCGATTTGGACACTAGACGGGGAAATGGCCAACAAATGGGCAAGATTTGAAAGGGTGGGGCCAAATGGTCATGACCTTTGGGGGGGAGGTTGGAGCATTTTATGTAGCATGAAATCATGGGCATCAAAGAGATGAAAAAAATGTTAGAATATGGCACCTGCATCATGTCGTTTTTTCACCATGATCTTGGGCAATGCATCCTCCTGCCTGCACACAACCCCCTCAAGTGATCATGGGACTTGATTCCCTCCTGTATGCTGATGCTATCGCTGCCTCTCGCTCGCGCAATGATGGCTTGGATGAAGATCTCTGATTTTAGTCTTTCTCTCTCCTCTCTCTCTCTCTCTCCCTTAAGGGGTTGTTCTTGTGTGGAAGAAGACAATAAAGAATGATGGAGGAAAGCTTGTCCGGATGAGACCGGATTGCTTCCGAATGGATGAATACTTGAAGAGTGCTGCTCTTGAAGATGCTGAGCATTAAATGCATGCTAGAAATCAATCTCTTAATCAAGACCAAGAAACCAAGACCTGAAAATAAGCAATAATGCTATTTTTATAAAGAATAATGATATTTTTATGCTATTTGCTTTATGAAACCTTGTTCATATGGGATGAAAGTTCATTATGATATTGTTTGCCATGAGTTTCAACTGTTTGTAACTTGAAAATCAGAAAATATAAGGCTACATGGCCGGAATTAGTGTTAAAATACATGAAAAACACGCGTTTTAAGGGTAAAATTGGGTTTTTTGCTATATAAATGAGAAAATTGATACGTTACACCAACTAAATCTGAGTTTTGCTATCAATGAACCTAAGGGCCACAGCCCACAATCAATTCTCATTTTCAATCATTATTTATTAAAGAAAAATAGAGAAAAATACCCAAAAATGGAAAAAATGGGTTAAAATTAGGGAAAAATAGGAAACGGGTTGAGAAAAATTAGGGAAATTTATATTTATATTTGTGCAATGTATAAGGATGGCAAAGCATGAGTTTGGCCTCGATTTGTCCCCATTTCTATGTTTTGTGCGTATTTATCGGGTTTTTAAAAGGGAGAAATGCATAGAAACCCTATCTAACTAATCAATGATGCAAAGTACTAAGAGTTGGATGAAGAGGGGCTAAAACGCTGAAGGATAAAGAAAAGATTTGATTTATGCATTGCACTTGGGATATAGGAAACGGTTTAAATAAAGAGGATGGTAGCATGAGTATATGGCTCGGTGCCTCCTTTCAACGTAGTACGTGTTAGTGAAATTCATGGAAAGAATGCTTTATGCACTATGCACGATGCTCATCTTTCTTTTGTCTAAGCACATAGCCATACACAATTTGCATGAATCATAATAATTAAAAGGTATCAGAAAAACCTCATGGATGCATGGCACATGTTTTCCTTAGGTTGTGACCAACGATGAGCGTGAGAGGATGTCCTAAGCTGTAGGTTAGTCATTGGGTCCTAAGGGGAAAGTGTAGTGAGGAATGGTACATCCTGGAACATAAAATATCAGTACCCTGAGAGGAGTATGTGTGGAAATGTTCTATATGTTTAGCAGCGCATCAAAGGGCCAATCCCTACCATGTAGGAGAGCTGTAGTGGGGCCGCGGTGTTTCTACCATGAGGTTGCCTCCATATGTGTGTGATCATGGCATTGCCAATGTGTAAGGGTTTTCCCTTTGAGGAGTTTTAGGGAAACGTTGGACTGTAAACTATAAATGCAGGAATTAAGCTTTAGGGCAGTTTGTCCTTTAGCATTAGATTGACGCTCCTGGTCCGCGAGGCCGTGAGGTTGTTTGTGTGTCATGAGCATGAGGTCCAACTATTGCTATAGCCAGTGCCAGCCCATTTCAGATCCCATTATTGGTGCGTCTGTCGGGAGCCGCCTATAAGTGGTGGTTTTCGAATCTAGGGTTTCTAGGGACCAAAAGAAAGTTGGTTTATGTCCTCTGACAAGGACCGTCAAGCCGAAATCCAAAAAGCTGAACATGCTGAGAGGGCTAGACGGCGGTTAGAGATCGTAAGTCGATATTCTCCTCAAAGAAGTAGCCCAGTACGTATAAGAGGTAGTGGTCTTAGTAACCCAAGTGCTCTACATAGTCCATTAGCTGCAGGAGGAAGCGTAAGTTCTTCCTCTTTTCCACCAAGTCTACCCACTTCAAGTGGGGGTGTGAATCCATTAGTTCAAGCTCTTATTGTTAATCTGATTGTCACCATGGCACAACCCATCGCAATTCCTGTAGGGACGCCGGATTTACCAGCATTAGGAGTTCCCTTGCCCATTTTTAATGGGTTAGCAGAAGAGGATGCAGAATTTCACATTTGTGAGTTCCAAAGATTGATGTTCAATTATCGCATCCAAGATGAGGGACATCTCATGATGTTGTTTAATATGACGTTAAAAGGAAGGGCTGTGGTATGGTATCACAGCATAGAGTCTGGGACCATAACCATAATTGATCAATTCTATGTAGCTTTTCGAGGAGAATATGCCCCTGAAAGAGGTGGCCAATATTGGTTGCGTTTCTTGAATGTAGCGTGCCAAGACCCTCATGAGAATGTGAAAGCGTATGCCAAGAAGCTTAAGGAAGTGTTTCCTAAGTTACAAACTTACATTCCTATTCCGCCGGCTGCCCAATTACAATACTTTTTGCATGGGTTGGATTTTAATATTCAAGTACAATTGAGCAGTGTGGCCTTGGCAGATATAGACACCGCTATTACGTGGGCAGAGGGAGTAGAAGCACGATTACAAACGGCCTATTCCTCTCAAATAAATGTCAATGCGGGTTTAGTACCTGGAGGCAATCTACAATTGACAAATGGAAGTCAAGGGATGTCTATGACTAACCTAATGGGAGAGGAAATATGGTTCAAAATGTACCTTTATTACTAGCTTCTCCCAATGTGACTATGCCTATGGCAAGTCAGTTGGCTCCACCAAATGTTGGAGGCCAAGTTTCGAATTCTAATGTTGTTCCTGTGAGTCAACAACCAATGCCAAATCAGATTGTTAGGCCAATGGAATGACGGGTCGACGATCAAGGCTATGAGTCGAGTGCATCTAATGTCCTTGACGAAGTTAAGGATATGATGAAGCATTATACTGACATGATTTTTGAACAATATCGAAAAATAGTTGTCGACGTTAATTTCTTGAAGAAGCAGCAAAATCTGATAGGGAGTCAATGCCCTGAAGAGGGTGGACCCTCTAGATTCAGTTGTAAGTGGTGCAGTGGATAGCATTTCCCCAGAAACTGTCCAAATGTGAAATGTGACATTTGTGGGAAGTTAGGCCACTTAGCTGCTACCTGTTGGAGTAAAATTAGTTCTCTCCAACAAGGGAGTAAACAATCGGGCCCATGAATCATAAAGCTCAAGGAAATAACTTGGAGTAGAATGATGCACCAAGGCAAATATTGCAAAGGGGAAAGACCACTGTAGAGGAGTTGCCACAAGGCAACGGAGTCAGCCTTATTGAGGCTGTGCGAGTCAATGATGCCAAAACCTCTAACTTAAAAGCTGTGACAAGAGGCCAAAAGGCTAAAGAGGTTGACAAAGATAATGCAAAACCGGTTGAGGGAAACCCTAAACAAGGGAATAAGGGGATGCAAGTCTAGAATCCTAGCATAGAAGGGGGACCGCTAAAGCCCGTTGACAAAAAAGTCGACCCTAAGAAGGATGAGGAAGTGCTGAGAAAGAAGGTAAGAGCCAAGAAAGAAGCATCAAAACCAGTCCAAAGACCAAAAGAGAGGATGGTTTGGTGAGAAAAGAGAGTTTTGGCTACTTATCATGACTTTGATTTAGCAAGTTCTCTTTGCAAAGTCAAACCAGGTGTGAATGTCTTGCAATTGATTAAATTATCTCGAGAAGTACACAAGGAATTTAAGAAGATCCTGCGTATTGGGTATATTGTGGAACCTTTGGGCATAGCATGAGTAGGGGAAGATTGGTTTGACCATGCTGAAAAGAACTGCCCTAGGGTTCCAGCTTATGTAGATGGAATATTAGTGGAACATGCCATTGTAGACACTAGATCCTCTGTCAATATCATGAGTTCAGAGATGATGGAGAGGTTGGGTCTAGGCATCTAGAAGGACAGCTCCACCCTTCTTAGAATGGCTGATGATAGTCTAAGACAACCAGAAGGTTGCATTACTAAAGTCCACGTTACAGTGGCGAGTG
This sequence comes from Lygodium microphyllum, assembly GCF_053477565.2. Taxonomy (NCBI): domain Eukaryota; kingdom Viridiplantae; phylum Streptophyta; class Polypodiopsida; order Schizaeales; family Lygodiaceae; genus Lygodium; species Lygodium microphyllum. Next base: position 24,492,616 of record NC_141154.1, read on the forward strand.
TAGAATGCTTCTTGGACTTTAGGGTAATCAAATTTGCAGGACATCCTAGCTATCGAGTTTTGCTAGGTAGGCCGTGGATCTTATGAACAGACTGTCAAGTTCATATACCCGCCAGTCGAGTGGTTCTAGGTAGAGGTGCTAATCGAGTAATAGTCGATGCTTACCCAGAGTCTCCTCAAAGTGAGAGAGCTCCTTTATCTTCTACTGAATTAGAGACAGCAGACGATCCATCTAGTAGTGAGACATCATCCAGTGATGAATCTAAAGAGGGGTCCATTACAGAGCATATCTATCAGATAACTCTAAATGAGCCGATAGAGCCTCAGTATAGGATAAGAGATGCGGATGTGATTGAGTTGGACCTTGGCACGCCGAATGATTCGTGGCCAATTAAATTAGGTTCCATGCTCAGTTCAACAGAAAGGGAGGACTATGTGTCCTTGATTCAAGAATTCGCCGGCATCTTTGCTTGGAGTTATGATGAGCTGAGAGGTATTCCTCCCAGCCTGGCTGTTCATACTATTCCTGTAAAAGAAGGCAGTCGTCCTGTGCGTCAGAAAGTAAGGCGTATGCCTTTTGAATTGAGTTACAAAAGTTAAGGAAAGCTGGTTTAATTTTCCCTATACAACACACAGAGTGGTGTTCACGAGTAGTTATCATGAAGAAAAAAAACAACCAGATCTGATTATGTGTAGATTTTAGAGAGCTGAATAAGTGATAGTTAAGGATTACTACCCGTTTCCGTTCATTGACCAGATTTTGGATCAATTAGCGGGTAGGGAGATATATTCATTTATAGATTGCTTTGCGGGATATAACCAGATGGCAATTACAGAAGAGGACAAGTTGAAAATGACTTTTATTATTGTCTTTGGTACTTTTGCATACCATGTGATGGCCTTCGGTTTGTGCAATGCAGTCAAGATTGTGGGAGAGAAGGAAGGAGTCTCACTTGTAGCTTTCTTGCTTGCATAATGGGGGAATATACATACAGGTGGAGGCTGGAAACAGTTTTCCTCTTCTTAGTTGTGTAAGCCAAAAAGAACTCTAGTACAAAGAAATAGAAGAACCCTATATATGGGTCTCAAACCAAACTCAACTAACTAAGGTGGCATACTAATTGAGCCACGAGCTAGAGTAGATAAGGATAGCTGTCATCTAGCTATTATTCATGGGCGGTATACCAACCGTATCTGCAACTAACAAGTCGATGACATAAATGCACAATGGTCACCCTGGCATACCACAAGTGGAGCTCGATATCTCAACACTCCCCCTTGAGCTCAATCCCAATTCCTGCACACCAAGCAGGTCTCTGAACTTGCGCAGCTTCTCTGCGCCCAATGCCTTTGTAAATATGTCAGCTACCTGATCCTCTGTGCTGACATAAACTAGATCAATAAGACCTAGTAAAACCCTCTCTCGCACATAGTGATAATGCACCTCAATGTGCTTTGTTCTAGTATGATAGATTGGGTTATTTGCCAAGTGTATACTACTCATGTTGTCACAATAAATGACAACTGGCCCATCTGTAGGCTAATGCATATCGTAAAGTAGCTTATGTAACCAAGCTACCTCACATGCAACCATTGCTGCGCCCCTATACTCAGCCTCTATGCTTGACAAGGAAATTGTAGGCTATTTCTTGTTGCTTCAAGTGACTGCAACACTCCCAAAAGAGAACACATATCCACTGGTAGATCATCTATTAGAAATACTATGAGCCCAATCAGCATCAGTGTATCCATGCAACTGTATCTGAACCCCAGTCTCATAAAGTAGTCCATACTGCAATGTGGACTTCACATACCTAAGTATGCATCTAGCTGCATCCAAATGCGGTTTCCTTGGAGCCTGCATAAACTGACTTACCAATCCAACAACATAGCTCAAATTTTGCCTGGTAATAATCATATAAATCAAACTTCCTACTATGTGCCTGTACATAGTAGGGTCTTCTAGAAGCTCACATGCATCTGCGCTCAACTTCACATTCTACTCCAAAGAAACTGAAATAGGCTTACAACCTGTCATCCCATATTTGGATAGCATGTCCAATCCATACTGCCTCTGTAAGAGCCATATCCCACTTGGTGATCTAATCACCTCAATGCCCAAGAAATAACGCAGCTCTCCCAAATCCTTCATCTCAAACTTCTGCTTCAATAACGTTTTCACGTGAAGGATATCTTCATCACTGTCACATGTCATAATCAAATCATCAACATAAATGACAAGTAGCATAATACCTTTCTCTATTTTTCTCACATAAAGTGAGAAATCTGCCTTGGAAATCTAAAAGCCAATAGTCATAAGATACTGTCCTATCTTGTCAGACCATGCTCTAGGTGCTTGCTTCAAGCCATACAAGGCTTTCTTCAACCTGCAAACAAACTCAGGATGAACAACATGCACATAACCTAGTGGCTACTCCATATATACCTCTTCTTGCAAATCACCATGCAAGAAGGCATTCTTTACATCCATTTGATGTAAATACCATTCCTTTGATGCAGCCGTAGTAATGACTACTCTTACAGTTGCCATCCTTGCAACCAGACTGAATGTTTCTTCATAATCAATGCCATATGTTTGTGCATACCCCTTGACTATTAATCTTCTCTTGTATCTATTCACAGAACCATCTGCATTGTGTTTCACCTCATAAACCCACTTACAACAAATTGCATTCTTATCTTTAGGCAAAGGTACCAATTCCCATGTAGCATTTGCTTCCAAGGCATCCATTTCTTCATCCATGGCTTTCTCCCATTTTTCTTTTCCCATGGCTTTCTCAAAAGAAGTGGGTTCTGGCTCTTGTATCACTTTGACCATATAGGCAAAGTGAATGGCTGTAAATCCATCATATTTCAATTTATTCATAGGATATCTAGCTCTGGTAGACTTGCGCAAAGTAGGTTCACTCCCAGGTGCTCTCAAAACATCCTTGGTCTTCCTTACTCCAGGTGTAACAATAGAAGGAATACCCAACTCATCATCAATGCTCTGTTTTGAGCCACTGGATTCACCATCCACAGAAGAGTGACCTGCATTCACATCAAATATGGGCTGATCTACCTTCTCTTTTCCTTTTCGTGATACCTATATACCATTATCTACATTGCTTTGAGAAGATTCTCCTGATCTCAATCTGCCTGTCCATGGCAAAGAATGTGAACCACTGCTAGAGGACGCTCTAGGTCCACTAATATCTTGTGACTGTTGCTGTGAATTCTGTGCAGCATTACCATTTTGTGCATCTACATTATCAATCACATTTACTGGTTTATACCAACTACTCATCTCATCAAAAACAATATCTCTGCTCACTGTAAACTTACGAGTAGAAGGGTTATAGCATCTATACCCTTTTTGCTGCAGAGAATAACCAATAAAGATGCACTTCTCAGCTTTTGGATCCAACTTTGGATCTCAACTCATCTGGCACATGAACATAGGCAATGCAATAAAAAATTTTCAAATGAGAAATATTTGTTTTTCTACCAGTATACTTCTCCTCTGGAGTCATGCCATGTATTGCTGCAGTGGGAGTCCTGTTCATTATGTAGACTACTGTAGCAACTACCTCAGCCCAGTAAAAATCTGGCAGGTCTTTTTCATTAAGCATGGCATGAGATACCTCTCCAATATGCCTATTTTTTCTTTCTGCAATTCCATTTTTCTGTGGGGTATGACTACATGAATATTGCTGCTTTATGCCATGCTCCTGCAAGAACCTTGCAAACTCATTTGAGAGGTACTCTCCCCCTCCGTCTGACCTTAGGCATTTTATTTGCAGGCCTATTTCTTTTTCAACCATAGCTTTAAGAGTTTCAAAATGCCCAAAAACTTCACTTTTCTTTTTCATAAAATACACCCAAAATTTTCTGCTATAGTCATCAATAAAAGTGACAAAATAATGACAGCCTCCAAGAGATGCAGCTTTAGTAGTCCACATATCAGAGTGGATTAATTCCAATGGCTTCTTACTCTCTTGAACATGTCTAGAAAATTATTTCCTTGCCTGTTTTCCAAACTGACAGGATTCACATACCTTATGTATTTTTGCAACCTTGAATTTAGGCAATCCTGCAACAATATTTTGGGCTTGCATTGATTTAAGTCGCTATACATTAACATGACCAATGCGTTTATGCCAGATATCAATATCTACAACTACACCGGTCCCATGTGGAAACATTGCTACACTCAATTTAGGCATGTCTGCATCCAACATAAACATTCTTTCCTTCTTCTTTCCTTTTGCTATCAAGCGACCTTTATTTTTCATATCCTCAACAAAGCATCCATGAGAATTAAATCTGACCTACAAGCCCTGCTCAACCATTTGACCAATAGAAACCAGATTCTTGGTGATATTCGGGACATGAAATACATCTGACAGGTATTTCTTTTTCCCATCCTACATAGACAAAGGAATTTTTCCAATCTGCACAATAGGATGTGCAGTATTATCACCAGTCTCCACAAATCCTAGTTTTTCCATTTTCCTTGCATCCTGCATCCATTCTGCATGACCTGTCATGTGGTTTGATGCACCTGAGTCAACATACCACACTTCGTTGCTTTCTTCTGCACTTATCACAGAATTGTTCATGTGCTGCATCATAAACAAATGCTCATTTCTGTCATCACCCTGTCTACTAGAAGATGCATAATTCCCTTGTTGCAATTTTCCATTCATGATGTCATTCTACTTTTTATAGCAGTCTTTAGCCATATGACCCATTTTACCACAGTAGTAGCATTCAACATTGCTCTTTGCATTTTGGCCTCTTTACCATCCACAACGACCTCTTTGGCTCCCCCTGCCTCTAGAGTTACCACGTCCTCCTCCATAGGACTGGTTTTCTTGAATTTGCTGCATATTCTGATTTCTACCACGGCCTCCAGATCGACCTCCTCTCCCTCTGCCTCTACCTCTTCCAGCATTTGAGTAGAAGACAGTTTCTTTTGAAGTTCCTCCTGAAGAAGATGCACCACCATTTCTCTGCTCCTCAGAAATTAGAAGAGCAATCAACTCCTCAAAATCAGGAAATCTTTCACGGACGGAAATGGATGTTCGAAACTATGCATAATCCTTTCCTAGGCCATTCAAGGTCACATAAACTAAATCATCATCTTCCACTAGCGACCCAATGGAAGCAAGTGCATCTGCAATCTTCTTCACCTTCATGTGGTAGTCATTGATGCTCATACTTTGTCTTTGCACATTGTGCAACTCTTGCTTGAGCTACATTTTCCTGGCTTGCATATTTGTGCTATATATTTTTGACAAAGTATCCCATGTCTCCTTTGGCGTACTTGCATCCTGAATATGCACAATCATAGAGTCTGAAATACTGATAGACAGCCAGTACATAACTTTGCTGGCTCTCTCATGCCATCCTTTAAATGCTTGCATTTGTTGTTGATTGGGAACATCAGGAAGAACTGGTTCTTCTTCATTTCCTGCAACGAATTCCCAATATCCTTTTCCCATAAGGAAATTCGTCATTCTAAACTTCCATGCTTGGAAGTTGTTCTTGTCAAGCTTTTCAGTGACAATCTGTGAAAGAGAATCAGACGCCATTACAGAACACTGCAAAAAATTCTTTCACTACAAAAAAACACAGCTTCAGCCTCACAAGGGCAATTTTGCAAAATTGACGAAAGTGGTATTTGACCACACAGTCACTTCCTAGTGACGATTTTGCATCAACAGGAAATAAGGATAATTTTGTAACTTCCAATGTCTCTGCGCACAGGCATACGATGAAATTTCTATAGTAACTTTTCACTGACCTGTAGAACAGTGGTCGCGCAGCATAAAACAGGGCCTTTTCCTGAGTGCATACGAAAAACTTCCGCCTCCAAAACATGCCTCGAAATGGCCTCAAATAAAAAAAACAGAGCCCTCTTGCTACACCGCGAAGGGCGTCTCAATTTGAGACAATGCACTCTTGCACTTTCCAGAGCTGTGCTACTTGCAGAGACTTGCTCCCAAAATAGAAAAATGAAAGCAACACTGGTCCTCTTACCAGAACACCGCGAACTTGGTTTGCTTTTTTGAGCTCGTTACCACGAACAAGGCTCTGATACCATGTCAAGATTGTGGGAGAAAAGGAAGGAGTCTCACTTGTAGCTTTCTTGCTTGCACAATGGGTGAATACACATACAGGTGGAGACTAAAAACAGTTTTCCTCTTCTTAGTTGTGTAAGTCAAAAAGAACTCTAGTACAAAGAAATAGAAGAACCCTATATATGGGTCTCAAACCAAACTCAACTAACTAAGGTGGCATACTAACTGAGCCACGAACTAGAGTAGATAAGGATAGCTGTCATTTTGCTATTATTCATGGGCAGTGTACCAACCGCATCTGAAACTAATAAGTCGGTGACATAAATTCACAACGGTCACACTGGCATACCACGAGTGGAGCTCGATATCTCAACACCTGGATCATGGCAACGAACAGCAGACAAGACCTTTGGTGACATCTCTCCATATGAGTTGAAAGTATTTATCGATGACCTGGGGACAACCACTATAAGGGAAAGGATGTTGGTTATCTTAAGAAAGTGCTTTGAGCATTGCAAATAATATTGTATCGCTCTTAACCCATGGAAGTGTGTTTTTGGAGTACCTTACGGGCTATTGCTGGGCCATGTGGTCAGTTCAGTAGGGATAGCAACTGACCTTGAAAAGATCAAGGTTATAGTCACCATGAGTCCACCATGCACTCCGAAAGAGGTTCATAGCTTTCTGTCATCAATAGGATATTATCGGAGGTTTATAAATGCCTTGGCAGAAAGGACATTGCCATTAACAAACTTATTATCCTTTAGTTGTCTATTTGAATGAAGCGACCCTTTTAAGCTAGCTTTTGAGGATGTGAAACAGGAATTAGTAAAAGCGCCCGTTTTAAAAGCACCTAAAAGAGGAGAGGTGTTCTATATATTTTCAATATGCATAGTATAAGCTGTTGTTTAGCCCAAATCTGGGAGGACAAGTGGTATCATCTAATAGCTTTTGCTAGTCGAAAATTGGGCATTTCAGAGATCAATTATATCTACATGGAGAACTTGTATCTTGCGATGGTCTTTGGGACTAAGAAATTCAGGCACTACATCCTCTATGAAAAGGTAGTGTTTTATACGAAGGCGGAAGGGCTAAGATTTCTTATGAACAAGCTACAGCCGCTTGATCGTTTGACAAAGTGGTTAATCACTTTGCAGGAGTTTGATTATGAGATTAAGAGTAAGCCACCAAGGTTGCAGGGTATTGTAGAATTCCTTGTGGATTTTGGGGAGCCGAAAGAGACTTTGGCTGAAGGAAGTGATATTGAGGAAATTTTTAAAATTGATACAGCTTCTATCCCATCTTGGTATGCTACTATTACGCATTATCTATCAACAGGAGAGACTGGAGCTGGTTTATCAAAGTCAGAAAAGAGGAAAATCAAACAACAGGCATTGAAGTTTTCCTTGATCGCAGGGACTCTATATCGGCAGGGTGTTGATGATATCTATCGCCGATGTGTGATGCCTAACGAGGTTTCTTTTATTTTAGAAGAGTGCCATGACTCTACGTGTGGAGGGCACTTTGCGGGACGGTTGACGGTGCAGAAAGCCTTATGAGCTGGATATTGGTGGCCGTTTATCTTCCAAGATTCTTTTGAGTATGTGAAGAGATGTGATACCTGTCAAAGGCATAACAATAGAGAAAATAGGAAATGTCAATTTACGCCTATCATGGCTATCCTTCCATTTTAGAAGTGGGGCATTGACTTTTTGGGTCCTATTACCCCGTCGTCTACTACCCAAAAGAGGTACATTATAGTAGCCACTGATTATTTTACAAAATGGTCAAAAGTGCGGGCGACGAGGCATGACAATGAAAAAGAGACTGCAAGTTTTCTTTTAGAGTAGATTATCTGCCGCTTTGGTTCACCGAGGGAATTAGTGTCAGATCGTGGGACTCATTTTTTGAATAAAGTGATGACTGAAGCTTGGCAAATCAAGCATAATAAAATGACTCTTTATAATCCGCAAGTAAATGAGCAAGTCGAAAGTACTAATAAGCAGCTTGTGGGGATCTTGTCTAAGATAGTCTCTGAGAAGAAACGAGACTGGGACAGGAAGTTGTATGTGGCAGTATGGGCGTATAATACAACCTTTAAGCGAGCTACCGGCCATACTCCATTTAAATTGGTTTATGGGGAAGAGTGTGTGTTACCCCTCGAGATCGAGTTGCCAACCATACGGTTTGCAATTAACCACTCTCTGGGAGATGAGGATTCACTTTTTGAACGTTTCACGACCATAGCCCACCTGGATGAGCTGAAGTTGCAGAGCTTATTACACCAGGAGGTAGCTAAACGTCGGATGAAGCGGTTGCATGACCTTAGAGCGAAGAAGTATACCTTTAAAAAAAGGCAATTAGTTCTGCATTATGATGCACGTAGAGAGCTGTTTCCAGGGAAGGTGGAACCTAAATGGGATGGACCCTACAAGATTTTTACGATAGGGAAAAACAATTCTACGGCTCTATTAGCTGATCTACAGGGAGTAGAGTTTAAAAATAAGGTTAATCTTAATAAGATTAAACCTTATTATTTCTAAGTATGCTAATACAAAGAAAATGCATTGCAAGTCCATGCTGGGGATGATTTGAGACCTGCAAAAGAGCTTAAAGCCGGTTGATGGGTCGGTTAATTTTTTATTTGGAGCACCCATATCTGGAGCAGAGATACCATCAGGGGAAACTTATCTGGTGGAGCAAAGGATACAAAGTGATTGAGCAAGAAGACGAAACCTTTGTGTGGGAGATCAAAGTCTTCTGCCATCACTGCTTACGACTGTTGATGAGTATCCATGTTGAGTTCAATGAAGAAGATAGGATGGAGCCGTTAGTTCATCCTCTAAACATGCTAAACTTTGACTATCATAATTACGAGTAGAGGAGTTCGTGATGGCAGGCTGTGTAAACCCATTATGGACGTACACATTATATTTTGATGGAGTGTCCAGGGGCCCTAATGAAAAAGGGAGTGTTGGAGTAGTAATCCGAGATTCTCGACGTAGAGTTATGATGAAGTTAGCTGCTTATCTTGGGGTGGGATTCACTAACAATATGGCGAAGTATAAAGCCTTGATTATGGGACTACATATTGTCAAACAAGGTGGTATTCAGTGGTTGTTAGTAAAAGGGGATTCCCAATTGATCCTGAATCAGCTAGATGGGACATACACTATGCAGAATCTCATTCTTTGTATGTATCATCGAACTGCCATGACCCTACTTGAGGAGTTTGCAAGAGTGTCTTTTCAGCTGATTCCACGTTACTGGAATCAGTTTGTGGATTCATTGGGAATCTTACTTATGAGGAAGACCTCTTCTTCAATTGTGTTCCTGGTTTGGATATTGTTATCAATGATGAAACATGACCTGGTCGCTTGTGGGGAATGTTATCAGAGCATTGAATATATGGCAGATGATGGTTGATATGGGTGATGCAAAGAGTAGCTGAGACCAATCTACCGTTATTATCCTGGACCCATAGGCTGATTAGACAACATGTTATGCATACGCCTCTTGCTGTATATGCAGGAGAGATGGGTCATAACCTTATACATTTAGTTTAGGGCTACGAGCCCTATGGTTTTCCTCCTTGGGAAGGAATATATTACTGTATATCTGTATTATTTCAAGGAGGGATGTGTAGGTGCTATTCTGTTTGATCTCGTTAGGCCAAGAGGGCCAGTTTTGCGAGGTTTTGAATGTTTTATTTCATTAGGCCAAAAGGGCCGATCAATTTTTGTGGTGAAATGTTTTATTTCATAAGTCCAAGAGGGCCACTTGTCTATTTAGTGCAGGTACGGTTAATGGTTTCTTGTTTTAGTTTTGTGCTAGACAGGTTCGGAAGAAGAGCTTGGAAGGAACCTTTTATTGCGTGGAAGCTTCTCGTGGCCCTATCCAGGTGATATTTCTCCTTTATGAGTACTGTGGTTTTTATGCTATATGTGTCTGTGTACTTGTTAAGGGGTTTTTCTTTTCTTGTTGGAGACCGGCATCCAAGGCATGAAGTCTCGAGGTTTAGGTTAAGCATGTTTGAGGGAGATCTGAGTAGTCGTTGCCTCCTGTAAAGACATTGCCAGGTATCAAAAGACCTGTTTTAGAAGGGAGTCCTAGTGACCCTGTTCTGCTAGCCTACTAGGCAGCCGTTCTAGGAGTTCTTGCTTAGTTGTGAGGCAATTAGAGAAGCCTGCCAGAAGAAAAATAATGATAATAGAAGGAAAGAAACCCTGAATATCCCAAAAGACAATAAATATATATAGAAGTGTGTAAAAAGGGGTTCTAACCCCCTATAAAAAAAGAAAAGAAACGAAATGAAAATTTATAAGTAGTTGATCATCGCCTAGCGAAGGCCTGGTAGGTTCCTGGGTACCGAGTCAGACCCGGGGCCGATGCCTTGTCTTCCTAAGGGGTGGCTTCTTGCTGAAGAAGAAAGTAAGGAAGGTTGGAGCGAAAATAAAAGTGAGCATTAGAAAAGGATTAAGTGTCGCCTTGCGAGGGCTTGGTAGACTCTTGGATACCGAGACAGGACCTGAGGCCGATGCCTTGTTCTCATTGGGTCACTACGCTCAGCTCCATCCTTTTTACATACCCGAGTATGAAACCTAAAACCCTAAAAGAAGAAATGTGCTAAAAGAAAATACTTCTTGATCAGGCTATGGGAGTCCTCGCCTAGTAGGAGCTCCTGGTTGTGTTGTCCTTAGTTAGGTAGGTAGTTCAGACCACCACTTAGGGCAACCTCTTTGATAGTTCTTATTTAGTTTGGCCATGTTGGAACAATTGGTTAGTGACTAGCTTTGGATATTTTATCAGATTCTGCTAGGCCTACTCCTTGTGGATGTCATGCATTGGTTCTGTCAGGGGGTGGGGTGAGCATTGTGCTGTGTTTAAGTGGGTATGTGTTTTGTATCAGTTTGATGCTTCCTTTGGTTGTTTTGTACAGATCTATTGTGGGATTCGACGGGCTGAGTTGCCCTATCCTGTGCTCACCAATGAGAGTGGAGTTTTGATGTCGAGAGTGCTTAAAAATAGCTAAAATTTACGAATATCAAGGGAAAAATATTCAACGTCGAAGGTGGCGGCTCCAGCTAGGACGATTTTAAGCGTCATGTGCTTTAAAGGCGCCTGAGCGACACTTGTTGATTTTGGATAAGGTGTCAGACTACCGGACGAGTTGTCAGGAGTTGTTAACCAATGCGGGATGTCAAGTCGGATGCACAGAAATTTACAACACTCGATTTGGACACCGGACATGGAAATGGCCAACAAATGGGCAAGATATGAAAGGGTGGACTTCTTTTTGGCCAAATGGTCATGACTTTGGGGGGGGGGGGGGGGGGTTGGAGCATTTTATGTAGCATGAAATCATGGGCATTTAAGAGATGAAAAAAACGTGAGAATATGGCGCCTGCATCACACCGTTTTTTTCGCCATGATCTTGGGCAATGCATCCTCCTGCCTGCACACAATCCCCTCAAGTGATCATGGGACTTGATTCCCTCCTGTATGCTGATGCTATCGCCACCTCTCACTGGCCCAATGATGGCGTGGATGAAGATCTCTGATTTTAGTCTTTCTCTCTTCTCTCTCTCTCTCCCTTAAGGGGTTGTTCATGTGTGGAAGAAGGCAATGAAGAATGATGGAGGAAAGCTTGTCCGGATGAGACCGGATTGCTTCCGGATGGATGAAGACTTGAAGAGTGCTATTCTTGAAGATAATGAGCATTAAATACATGCTGAAAATCAATCCCATAATCAAGACCAAGAAACCGAGACCTGAAAATAAGCGGTAATGCTATTTTTATAAAGAAAAATGATCTTTTTATGCTATTTGCTTTATGAAACCTTGTTCATATGGGATGAAAGTTCATTATGATATTGTTTGCCATGAGTTTCAATTGTTTGAAACCTGAAAATCAGAAAATATGAGGCTACATGACCGGAATTAGTGTTAAAATACATGAAAAACACGCGTTTTAAGGGTAAAATTGGGTTTTTTGCTATATAAATGAAAAAAATGATACGTCACACCAACTAAATCTGAGTTTTGCTATCAATGAACCTAAGGGCCACATCCCACAATCAATTCTCATTTTTAATCATATAGAGAAAAATGTCCAAAAATAAAAAAATGGGTTAAAATTAGGGAAAAATAGAAAACGTGTTGAGAAAAATTAGGGAAAATTATATTTATGTTTGTGCAATGTATAACGATAGCAAAGCACGAGGTTGGCCTCGATTTATCCCCGTTTCTATGTTTTGTGCATATTTATCGAGTTTTTAAAAGGGAGAAATGCATAGAAACCCTATCTAACCGATCAATGATGCAAAGTAGTAAGAGTTCGATGAAGAGGGGATGAAACGCTGAAGGATAAAGAAAAGATTTGATTTATGCATTGCAATTGGCATATAGGAAATGGTTTAAATAAAGAGAATGGTAGCATGAGTATATGGCTCGGTGTCTCCTTTCAACGCAGTACATGTTAGTGAAATTCATGGAAAGAATGCTTTATGCACTATGCATGATGCTAATCTTTCTTTTGTCTGAGCACATAGCCATACACGATTTGCATGAAGCATAATAATTAAAAGGTATCAGAAAAACCTCCTAGATGCATGGTACCTGGTTTTCTTAGGTTGTGACCAACGATGAGTGTGAGAGGATGTCCTAAGCTGTAGGTTAGTCGTTGGGTCCTAAGGGGAAAGTGTAGTGAGGAATGATACATCCTGGAATGCAAAATATCAGTACCTTGAGAGGAGTATGAGTGGAAATGTTATATATGTTTAGCAACACATCAAAGGGCCAATCCCTGCGATGTAGAAGAGCTGCAGTGGGGCCACGAGGTTGCCTCCATATGTGTGTGATCGTGGCATTGCCAATGTGTAAGGGTTATCCCTTTGAGGAGTTTTCGGGAAATGATAGACTATAAACTATAAACACAGGAATTAAGCTTTAGGGCAGTTTGTCCTTTAGCATTAGATTGATGCTCCTGGTCCGCGAGTCCGTGAGCGTGTTTGTGTATCATGAGCATGAGGTTCGGCTAGTGCTATAGCCAGTGCCAGCCCATTTTAGGTCCCATTAGTGCATGCTGACTTGTGCAAAAAGATGCCTACACAAGCCTTGGGGGGATCTTATTATTTTATGTTGATTGTCGACGACTATAGTAGGAAGATGTGGGTGTACTTCCTTTGTGATAAGGCTCAAGATTTTGGTAATTTTAAAGAATAGCTAAAACTTGTTGAGAATGAAACAAGGAAAAGTGTGAAGAAATTTAGAACAGATGGTGGTGGTGAGTTCAACTCAAAGAAGTTTGAAAACTTTTGGAAGAGTAAAGGGATCAAGCATCAATTAACGATGCTTCACACACCTCAACAGAACGGTGTTGTGGAATGCAAGAATCACACCGTTGTGGAGATGGCAAGATGCATGCTAAAGGGCAAGGGATTGCCTAACCATTTTTGGGCTGAAGCTGTTAATACTACAGTCTACATTTTAAATCGGAGCTACACAAAGGCTCTCAAGGGAAAAACACCTCATGAGGCTTACACTTGTAAGAAACCATGTATCTCACACTTCAAAATTTTTGGGTGTGAATGTTATGCACATATTCCAGATAAGAAGAGAAACAAGTTACAACCAAAAAGCAGAAAATGTATCTTCTTGGGTTATAGTGATGAGTAGAAGGCTTACAAATTATATGATCAAGAGGCAATGAAGATCATCGCAAGCCGTGATGTGGTGTTCAAGGAGTAGCTACATACAGTGGAGGAGGAGAAGGCAAGTTCTTCCACTTTATCATCAAGAAAAGAAGTAGTCCACTATGAACCTATCCCGAGAGCTGTCCCTATCCTTAAGGAGTAGGAAGCATCATCTACAGATGATGAGAAAAAAGTTCACCAACCTGACATCACCCCGCCGGAAAAGCCATTGTTGCGTTACAAGGAGTTCCGCCCGTAGGCTTGTCCATAATCTGCCCGAAGGCTATCCAGTAATCCATAGTGATCACTATTCCAAGCTTTTGCCTGTAAACTAGTATGCGGGCCTCGAGATCCAATCCCGGCTGCTCCAAGTAGAGCTCAACGGAGAGACCTCTCATAGCGGGTTCGGTCCACGTTCCCGACGCGGTCAACAACCCCCTTGGTTAGGGTCAGGCAGGCAGTCGGGGATAACTGAAACTGCCTCTTCCTTCAGGCCTTCAACCTGAAGTATAGATATTCATTTAATTTGTAACTTATAAATCAAACAGTGCTCTAAAATCTCTAGCAAGCACAAACAATTTCCATTAATTGACCTTGTTGTTTGGCAAACTGCTTAGGAATGATTCTTTTCTTTTGAATGTATCCACACTCATTTCAAGGGATCTTGCAACTTGGCAAGCTCCTTTATATTTCGGGTTAGGGCATACCTTATTAACCCAACTTGATCAACCCTAAAGTTCATTGGATACTTTAGTTTCCGATTTGTAACTTTCCTTATTTAGAAGGAAATCCAAGAATACATCCTTTTGCAAGATAACTTGCGTAAGGATCTGCCATCCTTGTTGAGGTTGTTTACCCTTTCTTCTTGTGAATCAATCACAAGACTACATGACTTCATACTTGCTGCGCAAGTCCTACGATGAAATAATCCGTTCTAGTTTCTTTAAGCTGACATATGTCCGACCTAGGGTCTCTTTTTAAGAACCTCAGGGACAAACCCTAGTTCCTTATCTTTACGAATTTATTGACCCTACAATAAGGAAAGTAGTCAAGTGCTTAAGGTAAAAACATTTCTTTGGTCTTTAAATCATTTACAAGGCATATTTTTTTAGCATGGTATTTCTAAGTTTAGATTGGTTTGGTTATCTTTTGAAAGGTAATATTGATCACCTCGTCATGATTTGTTATCCTGGTGACAATTGATTTTTCAGTCGGTAAAAATTCAATTTAATCTTCATTTTCCCTTGCAAACGAAACTCATGCCAAATGGCAATCTTTTCTTTGCTAAGATACGCAATTAGCAATGATAACTTTCTAGTAATTTGAGCAACAAAAGAAACCTTTCATGAATTTAATCTTCTACAATGATTTGTTGCAAAAAGGAATAGGACTAATGGTGCAAGCTGCGGTTTTTATACCTTCTAGATTTAGCCGAAATATACTACTACAGTAGGCAGATAATCTTGCTCGTAATTCGTTTTAATGCATGATGCTATTCGAAGGAAACTATGTTCTATACATTATCATTTTTTCGATTTAAGTTAAACTCATTCATTGAAAATAACTCGGAAAAATATATCCTATCCCTAACAATTTATCTTTGCATGATTGACTTAAAACCGATATAAAACCAAGAAGGAAAAACTTGGTTTTGGGGTGAGATATCCACATGGATACCAGGAGATGATTCTCCCGTAGCTACTCCTTGGACTTTCTTAGGCAGCATCGCAGTTCGATCGTGAAGGTAGCTTTTGCTCTTTCTTCTGGATTTCCACCCTCTATCTTTTGAGGCAAGAAGTCGTTTAAAAAGTTGACCACCAAAGGGAATAATAAGACCTCTAAAATCCTAGCTTCTTCGGAGAGAAAAAGGTTTGTAAGCTTAAGGGATAAAGGATCTATAGGATATAATCACGGTGGAAAAATTATGCGTGAGCATGGCTTCATAAACATCTATGAAAGCCCTTGGGATATCTTTGGCAATTGAATGGAAGGATTTGGGAGTTTTTCAAACCCTAAGGTAAAGTTGAAAAAAAACACAAGGTTTTATAGTTGGGAAAAAAGTCATGTACGAGGTTTAGAGAGGGCTTAGGAGTGCACAAAAGAAAAAGAACATATGAGGGTAAGACACGAGGTCAACACAAGACGGGACTTATGGTTTTAGGCACGGGGATTAAGGGTTTTCTCCTCCTAGAGTAAGGTGAATTTTTAAGGGTCTTGGGTTTAATGCATCACGGGAAAGGCTTTAACATACCTAGGAAAGGGGGTTAATTGTACCCCGGAAAAGGGGTTAATGCACCACGGGAAAGGGGGCTTGGGGGTTTAAAAACCCGAGGGAGGGGGAATGAAAATTCACAGGAAGGGATATGAGGGGGTGAATGGGGGCTTGATTAGCCCCCCCTTAGGAAGCTTCCACTTCCTTTATTATGTGGCAGGAGGAAAAAAAGACAATATGGCGGGAGGGAAATGGGAAATCTAATGGCGGTGCTGTGGAGATGGAAGCTGGAGGGGATAGGCGGCAGCGGCGGCTGGTGGTGGCAGTAATCGAGCAGGCGGCGTGTATCTTCTTCTCCTCCCTCCTCGTTAACCGATCCGCCCTCCCTCTTTAAATAGGGGAGGGGAGGGAATCCTCCCCCCATTGCCTGTCAATGTGCATGGAGAGGGCCCTGAGCAAGCTCCATCGAGGAGCTTGCTGGCCCCCCCCTTACCTCTATCACCTAACGGATTGTGGCATCACGGCTCAGCTCATGCGCCGCCATGAAAGGTGAATTTTTTTTTTCCTTTTACTTATTCTATATATTACAGAAGAAGCACTTGCAGATCCAGCATGGAAGGTAGCTATGCAATCTGAGTACGACAGCATAATGAAGAATGACACTTAGAAGCTAGTGGATTAGCCAGCAAAGCGAAAGGTTATTGGCACCAAGTGGATTTGGAAGGTAAAGTATCAAGTCAAGTTGATGGTACCTTAGAAAAGTAAAAAGCTAGACTGGTTGCACAAGGATTTTCACAAGTTGAAGGGTTTGATTTTCAAGAGTAATTTTCCCCAACTGCCAGAATGACCACTATTTGCACAGTACTTGTGGTGGCTTCCCACAACCAGTGGCTAGTTTACCAAATGGATGTTAAGTCAGTGTTCTTAAATGGCGACCTCAAGGAGGAGGTGTACATGGCTCAGCCACCAGGGTTTGAAGCCCCCCATTCTGAGAACAAAGTGTGTAAGCTGAAGACTATATTGTATGGGTTGAAACAAGCACCTAGAGCATGGTACCAATGGATAGATAAGTTTTTTTAAAGATTAAACTTCAAAAGATGTGCCTCAGATGCTAACTTGTATGTTTACAGGGATGGTGAAAAGTCTGTAGTGATTTTCCTATATGTGGACGACCTTTTTATTACAGGTGACTATGAAGATATGATCAATCTAACTCAAAAGGCTTTGAGTTCTAAGTTTGAAATGACAAACTTGGGCTTGCTGCACTATTGTTTGGGAATTGAAGTCTGGCAAGAGCTAGGAAATATCTTCATCTCTCAGAAGAAGTATGCATGGGAGATCTTGAAGGCATTTGGCATGACCAAGTGCAAGGAGATAGCTACACCTATTGAGTTGAATGCAAAGTTATCCGTTGAGGATACATCAACATTGGCAGACATTGGGAGGTACAGGAGGATGGTCAACAGTCTTATCTACTTGTGTGTAATACCAGACTAGATATCGGTTTTATTATTGGTGTTTTGAGCAGGTTCTCAAACAAACCTCATGAGAGTCATTGGAAGGTTGGGATGCGGGTGCTTAGATACTTGAAGGAAACTCTTGACTATGGCATCACATACAATTTTGGAACTTCTATCACATACGGTTTTGGAACTTCTCTTGTGGGGAATTGTGACTCAGATTGACAGTGATTCCAGGAAGTCAATTTCTGGTTATTGTTTCTCTTTGGGTTCAGGAAATTTCTCTTGGATTAGTAAAAAGTAGCCAACAATGGCATTATTTTCTACCGAAGCAAAGTACAAGGAAGCTTGTTTTACTGCATGTGAAGCAGTATGGTTGAGAAGGATCCTATGGCATATGGGAGTGTTGGATGAATAACCAACTGTGTTGAGATGTGACAATCAGAGTTGCATTGCCATTGCCAAAAATCTAGTGTTTCATGCATGCACCAAACATATAGAGATCCAATATCACTATGTGCGTGATTTGATGGAGGATGGGATAGTGGATTTGGTCTGCTATCCTACTGTCCGTCTACTGTCCAATAGAGGAGAATGGAGCGGATATATTCACCAACGCACTTACGAAGGATCTGCTTCAAGTTCATTTTCAGATACTCGACATTGGGCCGAGGAGATAGGTCATCTATGGGTGGATATTGAGGGGGGCTGTTAGATATGCTCAATGACCCACCCTCATAAGATGCCACCAATGATCCATGGGGTTCAAAATCGTAAGGCCTCCATTATGAGGAGAAGCCAAATGTGAGCCCGGACATTGGTTGAGTCCTGACTTGTATATCAAATGAGGTCTATGTGATGGGATGGAAAAAAGGTGTCCATTGTGGGTCTAATCTTTGGGTTGGACTGAGTAGTTAAGCTAGCAGCAACTCGAGGCACATTGCATCGAGTTGTGGGGTTCGACGGTAAAGGGAATATTCCTTGACCAACTAGTGGAGGCTCATATGGTAGGTCAGTCATGCCGACCTAACCGCCTTCATGGTCTATAAAAGCTAAACCCCTTCACAGCCATCGATCATCTATCTTTCACCCAATGAGAGTTGTTCCAGCTAGGCTTAAGCTCTTCACCTATCTTCTATCTAGATCGCCATCTAAGCTTCACTGTGGAAGTGCACAAGTGGACAGAGCCATCTTTGTATCAGTTTTTTGGAGCTAAATAAATTTTCTAATTCTCATCTTATTTGTTGTGTACTCTCTATCTCCATCTCTTTCTCAGATTATGTTCGTTGTGGATAATTAGTCTATGAAACCTTCACATAATAAGGTAATGGACACCCAATAGGCTTAACATCTTGCATGGGAAAGTGCTCAAGGACTTTATGAATGTATTCCCTCTGTGATAGATAGAGTAGTCCCTGAGATCTATCGTGCGTAATGCACATACCAAGTATATGAGAGGCATGTCCAAAATCTTTCATCTCAAAGCTCTTATTGAGCTAAGCCTTAAGTGCATCTAGCTCCTCATGAGTTGTCTCTACTAAAAGCATGTCATCCACATAGAGTACCAAAATCAATAAAGAACCGTCACGGGATTTCTTCGTGTACAAGCACGGATCCATAGCACTGCAGCTGTAGCCCTATGATTGCAAGAATGCATTAAACTTATGGTACCATTCCCTAGGTGCCTGCTTCAAGCCATATAGACTCTTCTTTAGTTTTCACACTAGGTGTTCCTTACAAGGGTCTATAAAGCCCTTAGGCTGGTCCATGTAAATCTCATCGTGCAAGTCCCCATGTAGAAAAGTCGTCTTGACATCCATCTGGTACAAGTCTAGGTCAAGCTGTGCAACCAAGGCCAAGACTAAGTATAGGGTGATCATATTGACCATAGGAGAAAAGACTTCATCAAAATCAACACCATGCTCCTGCTTAAAACCCTTAGCAACCAATCGAGCCTTTATGTTAGCTTGGGGTGTCCAAGGGTACTTTTTAGCTTGTACACCCACTTGCATAGCAAAGCCTTCTTACCTTGAGGCAAGGAAATCAAATCCCAAGTCTGATTATTATGGAATGAGTCAAGCTCAAACTGCATAGCCCTCTCCCAAGAGTGACAATCACCCTTGCGCATAGCCTCATCATAAGTGAGAGGCTCTCTTGCATCTGTAACTAGTACATAATCCATAAAGGGCCCAAAACGGTCAGGAGGTTCGTCTATCTCTAGTAAAACACCTCAATCTAGGCTCTGTTGACCAACATCCTATCTAACATTAGCATGTCTAATATCTAGGCCATGAGCATCAAGTGATGATGCACGCTATCTAGCTGGCCATGAGCGGGCTGAACGGGAGTAGGTGGCTCCTCCTAAAAGATAACTCTGTGTACCTCAACCACTTTTTCAGGCTGCATATGCATTTTGTCCTCATGAAAGATGACATCATGATTGTGGATCACTTGTACATCCTTACCTTCCTCATAAAAAATTCCATAATGTAAAGTGGACCTCACATATCTCAATATTCATCTAACTGCATCTAAATGAGGCTTTCTAGACATCTATATAAATACACTAACAAGCTCAACAACATAGCTTAAGTATGGGCCATGTGATAGTCATGTAAGTCAGGCTCCCTACTATCCTCTTGAACATAGTAGGGCCTTTTATCCCATCCCCAATGTCAATGCTCAACTTCACATTTTTCTCCAATGGTATTGAAAGAGGCTTGAATACTGTTACACTATACTTGGATAAAATATTCAAGCCATACTGCCTTTGGGATAGCCATATACCATCATCACATATGATCACATTCATACCAAGAAAGTATCTCAACTCACCCACATCCTTCATCTCAAACTTCTTTTTCAAGAAGTCCTTAACTTCAGCAATCCCATTATCACTATTACCTATAATAATCAAGTCGTCCACATAAATGACTATGATGACGGAACCTGCATCTCTCTTTCTCACATAAAGTGAGTGATTAGCATCAGAAATATAAAAGCCAATATTAACAATATACTCTCCAATCTTGTCAAACCGTGCTCTAGATGCTTGCTTCAGTAG
The DNA here is from genome assembly GCF_053477565.2 of Lygodium microphyllum. Lineage (NCBI taxonomy): Eukaryota > Viridiplantae > Streptophyta > Polypodiopsida > Schizaeales > Lygodiaceae > Lygodium > Lygodium microphyllum. The sequence continues at coordinate 24,513,131 of NC_141154.1, forward strand.
CTTGTAGAGTGCTTTCTTTAAGTTACACACATATGTGGGATGCTCTAAATGCTCATAACTTGTTGGTTGCTCCATATACACATCTTCTTGCAATTCACCATGCAAAAAGGAATTATTTACATCCATTTGCTACAAAATCCAACCTTTAGCTATACTGTTAAAGAAATCACGCATCTAACAGTTGCCATTCTAGCACCTGGACTAAATGTATCTTCATAATATATGACATACGTTGAGCGTAGCCTTTAGTAACCAACCTAGCCTTATACTTGCTAACTAAATTGTATGCATTATTCTTGATTTTGTAAACCCACTTATAGCCAATACCTTTCTTTCCCTTAGGCAAGGGTACTAAATCCCAAGTCTTATTGGCTTCTAATGCAGCCATCTCCTCATCATTGCTACATCCCAATGAGCATGACCAACAACATCCTCAAAATAAGTGGGCTCAACATCCTCAACTATCATCATTATATAAGCATAATGGTGAGATGCATAACCTTCAAAACCAAATCTTTTAACTGGGTATATGACCCTACTAGACTTGTATACCACTGGAACACTCAGTAGAGCCTTTACATTACTCTATCCTCTTTATATATCTAGTGTCCTGACTAAGGAATACCAAGCTCATCATCCAAACTCTCTGAACCACTAGAATCTCCATCAGATCCCAAATGATAAGTAGATGCATCATTACCATCCAACAATTTTTTCTTTCCTTTGTCTTTACCTACAATACTTGTAGATCCACCTAAAGATGTGGTGCTACTCCTTACTCTCCCAAAACAAGGGCAAAACCAAGGGCTAACTATAGGTGTAGTATCAGATAATGTTTGTAATCCACTAATGCTCCACGATTCTTGCTTCTCTTTCTAAACATAGCTATCATGACCATTATCATCATCTGTTACATCACCATTAGATGCATACACAATAGCTCATCTCATAAAAAATAACGTTCGTGCTCACTCTGAACTCATATGGTGACAAGGTTATAACAACAATACCCTTTTTTCTCTAAAGAGTATCCAATAAAAATACATTTTCAACCTTTGGATCATGCTTCTTTTGCAACTCATTTGGCACATGAACATATGCAATACATCCAAACACTTTCAAGTGTGACACATCAGGCTTCTTATATGTAAAGCATTCTTCAAGGGTCATCCCATGAACTGCAGCTGTGGGAGCTTTGTTCATAATATAGACAATAGTATGAACAAATTCAAACCAAAAATGTTTTGGCATATTTATCAGCCATCGATGCCCGTGCAAATTTTGCAATATACCTAATTTTCTTTCTGAAACCCATTTTGTTGTGGGGTATACTTGCAAGTAAACTGTCTCTTTATACCATGAGACCTCAAGAAACACTAAACTTGTTAGAGAGGTACTCTCCCCCTGCATTTGATCTGAAGCACTTAACTTTCAAGCCTATTTCTATCTCAACAGTCACCTTGAAAGACTTGAAGTGCTCAAATACATCACTATTTTCCTTCATGAAATATATCCATATCTTCCTTGAACAATTATCAATAAATGTGACAAAGTATTTGTTGCCACCAAGAGATATATGTTGTGTAGGCCCCAAAACATCTATATGCACAATATCAAGTATATTTTTGCTCAAATCTCTACCGTGCAAAAAGGATTGTCTTACCTGCTTATCAAATTAGCATGCTTCTCACACTTTATGAAATTTTGCAACTCTAAAAGAAAGCAACCCTATAAAGCCCTGTAACCATCATTTGCATTGCATTAATTTTAGCTTTTACATTTTTGCACATCCAATAGGTTTATGCCATATCTCAATATCTGAACCCAGTCATTTTCCTTTAGCATACATAGCAGCATTCATTGCAGAGATTCCAAAATCCAAAGGTAACATGCAGCCAACTCTACTTCCTTTTGTGACCAACCTACACTTATTATTAAAGTATTCTACAAAACAAAATTTTGTATTGAAATCAAACCTATAACCCTTACTCTATCATTTGGCCAAGAGACACTAAACTCTTTGTGATTGATGGCACATGCAATACATCTGGTAGATTCTTTGTTTGGCCATCATGCAAGGACAAGGGAAACTTTCCAATGTGTAAAATTGGATGGCATGAATTATCACCCATCTACACATCACTTGGATTTTGTAAGTCATGTATATCTCCAAGCCATTCAACATGACTAGTCATATGTTAGATGCACCTAAATCGACATAGCATACATCTTCATGTGTCCCTTTTCCTATAACAATATTCATCATATGCTACATAACAAACATATGCTCATTTTTGTCTTCATTCTATCGTGAAGATGATGCATAGTTTTATTGTTGCAATTTACCACTACAGATGTCATCCTTCTTAGCATAACAATGGGTTGTAATGTGACTATTTTGCCACAACAATGGCAAGTAATACCAAAATTTCCAAAACCTTTATTTTTCCATCTAACTCTTCCTCTAGAGCTTCCCCTACATCTAAAGTTTCCATGGCCTCCTGAAACATGCATTTCACCAAATTGCTTATTTAATATATTTTGCTGGTTATCACCAGCATGTCCAATAACACGGCCTCTCAAAGAGGATCAGCCATGTCCCCTTCCTAAACTTGAATATAATTCTTAGATTTGTTCACCATTTTTTTTAATGATTCATCCTGTATATTGATATTTTCAATGATCATGGGAGAGACCAACTCATCAAAATCTGAAAATGGCTTTTGTATATATACAAAAGTGACAAATGATTTTCAAGCCTTCTCATTATTAAGGCCACCCAAAGTAGATGAAACCAAATTATTATCATTAGGAATTGCATCAATCTCTACTAAAGCATCTGCAATGCTTCTCACCTTCAAAACATACTCATTGACAGACATTCTCCCTTTCTTCAAGGTATTCAACTCTTGCTTAAGTTGAATCTTTTGTGCCTTTGTGTTTACTGAAAACATGTTCTCAAAATTTATCCAAGTTGCATGTGAAGTTTCTACATTCTAGATGTGCCCCAGCATAGTATTATCAATGAGTACAAATAGACAATACATCACCTTTTTGTCTCTTTCATTCCATTCTTTCCACACCTTTAATTCATCTATAATTGTAGAAATGCTCAGCTCCTCTGGCTCCTTTTCTTCACATGAAACAAACTCATAAAGGCCCGTTCCTTTATATTTGGAAAGTATCTATCTACCTACCTATTGGAGTTGAATATCGAGGAAATTTCTGGTAGGTAGCCCCTCCATGATTTTGCAAACACCTCTTCTTCACATTATATCTAAATATATTGGTTCTAGTGTTACTTATTCAACTCTAATAGGTAGGTTGATAGATGCTTTCCAAATATTTACAGGCAAGTCAACTTGATGGCTATATAAAATGATTTGGAGATCAAATCCATAAGATTCCAATAGTGATGGAGTTGTAGTATACAAATACATGAACATTACATCTTTTTCTTCCTTAATACTTCATCCTCAAATTGAAGGAATTGGATCTAGAAAACTGCACATAATAAAGGTGGTCAGGTAAGGTTTACTTTTTGATTGAAGGAGACCCTTTCACTATCCAAACACATGAGTTGTGTACTATCAAAAGTGCATCCATAAGTCAAATGTATCACCCTAGGGAGATATGTTTAGATCAAGTTACCATTGTAACATTAACCTTGAATTTCAGTAGGGCCAATAACATTCTTGACACTTTGGTAAAGATATGTCATGGGCTTGCAAACTTTAATATTCCCTCACACGTGTTGTTTCTCCTCAACCAAGTTTCTTTTGGTAACTTAATAGGACTCCAAGATGAATCAAGTCCACCTTCTCTTGAACCTTGCTATCACTTGTGTATATCCTAATTTTATTGTAGTTTACAATTACCTCCTAGCTCCCAGATAATGTCACACAAAATAGAGGCCAAATCAAAATGATTGTCTCTTGTAGCTTAATAAAAAATTTCACCAGCTTGAACATCCAACATTGGCTATTCCTTAAGGTAGGATAAGAACCAAACACAAAGACAAAAATACATTGAATAAGTATTAATAATATGTCAAAAACTTCAATTTCACTTTCTCCTTTGTCATTATATCCTTTGCAATTAGTCTCACTTCCCTTAAGTCTCTTGAGGTTAGCCATCAAGAAGACCTATAAGGTTCTTAAATCCCAAAAGCATGAGTTATACCTCAAGATATGATGGATTTGTGATATGGAGGAAAACTATATTGTGACGTTACAAAAAACTCACAAAAGAATATCTATACTCATTTACTATAGAATATACCTCACATTGAAAAGCTCCTATGCTTTAGGACAAAACTTAAAATGGCCATAAGCTTTTATCTAGAACTCAAATTTTAGAATGTATCTAAGATCTGGAAGCATAATTCCAAACTCTAAGATTACATATCCTCATATAAAGTGTTTGATTATTTACTTAGAAAGATGAAATTTGATTATCATGTCCTTTGCCATTAGGAATTGCTACAAATTCATGAAACATCAAATATGATATTTTCAAACATCCATAAACTAGATCATATTATAAATTCACATTTATGAATTGGATCTAGTATTGAGAGGGTCTAAACCCATTTCAATGCCTCTGTTTCTTCAATTATACTACAATCACTATTTACATTGCAACTATTTTTTTATGTTTCTACTCATGATTCCATGGCTATGTATGTATCTTTGTGACAAACTATTTTAAAATTAAGGTTTCACCATCAAAATAAACATTGATAAAATCTTTATCTAAGTACAATGATATATGCATTGAAATAAGCGATAGAAAAAGCATAGAAATAAATAACGGTAAATAGCCACAACTTTATCGATGGCTACTTCACTCAGTACATAGGACAATTATTCTGAAAACTTTAGAAAATCACATGACCCATATATTGAATGATTGCATACAAATTAACTTAGCATGGATCTACCTCTACAATCCCTTTGGAGGGCAAGATTCTTGCTATTCATATGTGCTATCCATACATAGACTAGTGTACTAGTGTGTAGACCTATATAACTTACTTTTCCATCAAAGAGAAACAAGTGCATGCAAGTTGTGGATTCATTAAGTAATCTTGAGCATCATCATGTCAAACTTGCATCAACAAAAGAACCACAGGGAATTCATCTAATATCTCAACCACCATGAATTCTCAAAATCATCCAAAAAATTCTAGTATGACAAATGATCATGATAGTAAGGCAACCTACAAGGCACCAAGATTGACCTCATTCAACTCTTCTTTGTTATAAGAAGAGAGTACTTATGAAAATTTTCCACATAATTGCAACAACGCCAAGTGCATCAAGAGAGTCTTGAGCGTCATCAATGTAACTTTCTAGAATTAAGAGAGGAGTATGAAGATTCTTCCAAAGTAAGACAAGACAACACATAAGAAGATTTATCTTTGGTTGGGACAGAGTGTTCAAACATTATACCAAATTACTTCACCAATAGATTGATGTGTTTATCATGGTACGACCTGTATTCTTCATTGGGGATTATGATTTTTTAAACATAAAGACAATGTATTTTCAAGAATGTTCTTAATGATGCGTAAAGTCATGGATGATGTATTGATTGCATGGTAACCTCTCCTTTTAAGTGTGCGTGGATAAGATTAAAGGAAAACAAGACAAACCAAGGTGGAAGAAAACCCTTACTTTCACAAAAGGATCTATTTGCTACACCTTCACACATTTTCTTATTAAAAGTGATTGAGCATTTTTCATTCCCATTTGCATATGAAGCATTCATTTGCATACAACGAAGTTTATTAATTATTTTTTATTTGATCAAGTGTGCTTGAGGAAATCCAACTTGTTTTAGGTTCATGGGTCTCGTGGGATATAAGTGAGGTTGAATGGAGCGAGAATGGTAAGTTTTGTACTTAGACAAGGGTTGAAGGGTCAAATACCTATTTAGAATGAAGGATTTCTTGTTAATAAAGGGTCCATGATACTCAATTGAAAATACCTAATTGACAATTATGTGGCATATTAGAAGTTGTTATGTGGGGGTAACTCCTTAGAGTTTGAAGCTCAACAATCAAGAAGTATACTATAATGCAATGTTCATATTAGTTTGAGGGTCTTCTAGTATCCATCTAGTTGCTCATGGTTGTAGGGTTGTTGGGGGTTGTGATGCTCAATCTATCTACAGCTTCAAGTTGCAGGTCATAAAATATACTCAAAGCTCAATGAAGATTGTGATAATATCAAGGACACTCATTACCTTGGTTTATTCAAGTGCATGTCTTTGGATTGATTTTTCAAGAAATAGCACTACAAGGGAATGGGGAAATAGCGACGGCCATTTGCGATGCAAAAAAGCGGTGTCGCTATTAACATCGCTATTAGTGTCGCTATTTGCATTGCTAATTCTATTAGTGATGCAAATAGCGATGCTAATAGCGACACATATAGCAACGTCGGTCTGAGGAAAAAGTTTCGAAAATCCAAGCGTAACATTTTTCAAGAAAACATTTGCGAGAAAGAATGAAAGAGAGAGCAAGAGAGCTTAAAGCTTTGAGAGAGAGAGAGAGAGAGAGAGAGAGAGGGAGGGAGGGAGGGAGGGAGGGAGCTCATCACCATCGTCACCCGCCACCGCCACGATACATGAAGAAGAAATAGAAGTGTGCAAGGGAGAAGGGAGGGAAGGTTCAAAGAGAAGGTACAAAGGATTTCATCTTCAGGTCTTTGAGGTAGGTACATTGCCTCTTCTTGCTTTATTTTTCTATTCTCTTATTTTCTTTTTTTGTTTTTATTTGCAAAGAGACATGGAAAGAGAGGGAGGGAGGAAGGGAGGGAGAAGAATGAAGGGAGAGGAAGAGAAAAAGAGGGAGAGAAAGGAAACAAAGAGAAAGAGGAAGAGAGAAATGAGAGATGAAGGGAGGGAGAGAGGAGGATGAGTGAGAGAAGCAACGAGAGAGAGAGGGGGAGAAACAAAGAGAGAGGAAACAAAGAAAGGGAAATCGAGAGAGAAAGAGAGGGGGAGAGAAATAGAGAGAGGGACAGGGAAGGAAGAGAGGAGGAGGAGGTAGAAAATAAGGGTGAGGTAAAGAGAGGAAGGAGAGTGAAAAGAAGAGAGAGAGAGGAAGAAAGAGAGATAGAGAGAAAAAATAGAGAGCAAGAGAGAGGGAGAGAGAAATAGGAAAAAAATGAGAGAATGAGAGAGAAGGTTAAGAAAGAAAAGTAAAGGGAGAGGGGGGAGAGAGAGATAAAGAGAGGTGGGGTGACATTTCTCTCAATATATTTGTTTCGTAAGCTTTTTATTTTCTATCTTTGATTGTCTTTGCAATGAGATGAGCTGAGTGAGAGTGGGGAGGGAAGGAGGGAGAGAAATAGAGAGAAAAAAAGAGGGGAAGGAAGAGAGAGATGGAGAGAAATAGAAAACGAAAGAGAGAGGGGCTTCATTAAAAATGTCAAAACCCAAGCATGGCATTCACCACAATAGAAACGAGGCATAGACACGCATGTTAGGCGCGCAAAGTCGGGCGTGTCTATCATTGCATCTATATGCGCGTATAAAAGAGCGTGTAAATAGACGCGAATTTTATGTCTATATATCCGCGTAGATAGATGCGAATATAGACATGTTTGCAGACGCGTAATTATTTAATCACCTGAAATTGGACTTAATATAATAAAAAAACTAGAGTTAATAATTATTTTTGCATTGCTCTCTAATGAATGATAGTTTCTCCAGTTGACAAGCTTGATATAAGTAATTAGCGGTAAGCGACACAAACCTTATTATACAATTAGTAGCAAGCATTGCATGTATCTCGTAGTTTCTCTACTTGAAGATGATAAAAAATACTTCATTTTTATTATGGAAATTTCAATTTAGCTTTAAACTTGACTATTGATTCTTGAGTATGCACATGTGCGTATGATATTTTCCATAGAATTAAGAATACACATTGAATCATTAAGTGAATTAAGTATGCTACAGTGAATGATCCATCTCACCTTCAATGAGATGAGCCCTTCCTAAACTATCTATTCTAGGTCTATGTTACCAAAGGTAACGAAACAAATAAGTCCATCCCACTATCAGATGTGTTACTATATTGCTCAATAACTTCATCATCATCAACCACATTATTGTCCTCTTCTGCGTTTCCTTGAACATCCTCACGAGGTTCATCTTGTACTATATCACGCATATCATCCATTATGGTGTCATCATGTATATCATCATTAATTGTTGGATTGTCATCTGCTATCTCTATGTCGATAATATTACCATATATTGGTTTTGAATGATTAGATATAGGAATGACATACCACCATCAGTTATTGTTTACCATTGGATGATACACAACCTGTATTTGAAAAACAAAAGCAAGAAACTTAAATACTTATTATATTGTGTATATGTATCACATGTATACATATAAAAAATTTAGCTTTTACATATACACATGCTCGCATTGTTGAGGTAGTACTAATGTGTCATTCTTATTTTGGTGAAATTTTGTAGAGTCAATGATTACAAAACCACTTGGATGACGTCTAATTGTGCAATGCTCACCATTTGTTACCACTTCTTTAAACCACTTCACATCCAGTACATATATAAAGAATCATCTGAAGTCAAGATTCAGAATATCTTGGATCAAGTCATAATAACCTTCCATGGTACGATTGGCATCCTCGAAGTGAGCAAGAACACCACAATCTTGGGTATTTCTCTTTTCATCTATACGTTGAGTTCGAAGATGTTTACCCTCACACCAAATAGTATTGAATAATGTGCACTAGTAGTAAAAGATTAAGATCAAACATGTCAATTTATTATATAAAATATAACTAGAAACAAATTAATTGATAGTTTGTCTCACCTTTGATAAGAAACCTCATGCGTATTTCCACTCTTCTTGAGATATATTAATTTCATCCTCTTTTTCCATTCTCTCCATTTCCTCATGTAACCAATCTATATCAATATGACGTGGGAGCGCATTTAGATGATTTGGAAATGGGACATTACGTCCATATCTGGTGCGAAATGCTTGTCTTTCTCTTTTTCTTCTTGCCCTTGCTTCATTATATAGTGTCACCCATTTGCTCATTACATCACTATTGAGCACACAAAAACTATTTAACTTACGAAGTTCTTCTTTTGTTAGCACTTTACTCATTCCTTTTCCTTGAGGTATTATAGAGGTCATCCTCAAGTCTTCATCGTCTTTTCATAGTCGTGGTTGAGAGGGGTCCACTTCAGCAAGATATTCAGAGATATAAACAAGGGATGATTGTACTAACCAACCCTCAGCCATGCTTCCCTTAGGCCGTGCTTTTTGCCTCACAAAATCTTTCAAGGTTTTTATGAAGCACTTAAGAAAAAACATCCACCTTGCATGAACTACCCCACAAAGTGTGATCTCATTAATCAAATGTACGAGTACATGTAATTAAGCAGTCAAAATGGAGTGAGGAAAAATTTCCTCCACCAAACAAACCACCTCAACTGATAATACTCGAGCATCTTGCAATGTGTTTGGATCAATTTCCTTTGAGCTCACGTATCTGTCAGGATGTATTTGACAATTGTTTATTTTTGTGTAGAAATTCAAAGAGGTTCACTACATGATGTATGCAATATATAATGAAAAAATACAATGTATACACACCTCACAAGCTCTCCCATCTTGTAAATGATATCATGTACATCTTTGGATACACAATGGGATATGCTAGTAGGAAGTACGAATTGAATGTAAATAATATTCATAGATCAAATGATTAGTTGAGGAAAAAGTCATCATACCCCAAAGTTTACACATAGTTACTCCACTAATTACTATATTCATGGTTAGAGATACCCTTACTTGAATCATTTTGTGCCAATCGTGGGACTTCAAACCAGATAGTTGCTCCACACCTCTTTTCTTTTTCTTTATGAAGGCTCCCTTGAGACATCTCATGCATCCTGTGGGTGTTCGAAAGCTACATATTTGTTCCTTCCCTATTTTTTCCTCGTTCTTTGACAACATCCAAGGTGCATGGGGTAGCTCAATCTTTCCTTTGGGTCCAATGCGTGGCCACGCTCGTCTCATGCGACCAATGTTACGTAAATCCTCCCTTACATTGACTAAATCACGAGCCTCTATCAAGTGATCCCACAATGTAGATACAACATTTTGGACTATGTGCATGGGGTCCAACAGGTGATTGATCTTGAGTTCAATCCAATAAGAAAGATGAAAAAATATAGAGAACCTAATAAACAAACAATATATTATGTAAACAATTCATCATGCTAAATACTTTAAAGTCCATCCAGAGAAATATACTTCTTACCAACTCATGCCGAGTGGAGGCTGGCTGTTGGCATTAATCCATCTCTCCTTCCAATCTCGAATGGTTAGAGATTGTGGAGTCATTCCATTAGTAGGGAGAACATATTTGGGATGGTCAATAGGAAGAAATCGATGATGATTGTCATAGATAACCTTCTTTAAACGTGTCGGCCTAGAGGAAACTAGAGAGGGATCACCAATAGGACATGCATGATATCCTGATGTGGTTAAACCTAAACAAACAAGTGAATTAATAACATGCAATTGATTCAAGTCTTGAATTTCAAATATAGAGTTATATATATGTACATGAACACTCTCCATATCCTGGAAAGTCATGCATGGTCCACAACAACATGGCCTTCAACCTGAAATCTCTAGAGGATGCAGATGCACTTGTATCTTGCACCTCAATACCTTCCCATAACATTTCTAACTCTTCAATCAAAGGCTCTAAGTAAATATCCATGTTTTTTACCTTGTGCTTTCCAAGAATCAGAAGGGACAACATTACATATCCCTTTTTAATTGCCATGGATGGAGGAATATTATAGTTCACCAATACCACTGGCCATACATTGTATGATGTGCTTTTGATGCCAAATGGATTGATTACATCCATACCTAATCCAAATCCCAAATTTCTTGTCTCTTCTTTGAAAACGGGCCACAAATTGTCTATATGTTGCCATGCTGGTGTGTCTGCAGGGATCCTCCATTTTCCATCACTTGAACGATGACTAGCATGCCATGACATGAGCTTTCCAATAGACTTACACTTGAACATAGGTTGAATACGTGGAACAATCGAAAAATGTCGCAAAACCTTACGAGGCACATCCATTGACTTCATCTCCACTTCGTAACTTGATTCGCCACAAATAGGACACTCTCGTGCGAACTCATGAATCCCACGAAATAAGACACAATCATTGACACATACATGGATCTTGACATAATCGAGGCCTCCCAGAGATGTCAAGTAATGTCTTGCTTGCTCTCTCTTAGTTGGTAATTTGTTTCCTTTTGGAAGCATTTATGATAATAACCTACATATATTTTTAAAAGTGAGTTAAAAAACCACCAACATATATTTGTGTCTGATTTCAAAATAGAACAATTAATATTATGATTCATAAGCCAAACTGAATTGATACCTACTTCAATAACGCATTCAAACTGACATTACTCCATCCATAAATTGTTTACAAGTTAAGTATCTCGAGGGACGCACGAAGAACGGAGTATGTACAACCTTCATACAATGGAGTAGATGACGCTACGTATGGTGGGTCATCTGGCTTCGTAGAGTGACCTTCTCCCTGAACCGGTTGCGAAAATAGATTGTGTACCATGTTCTCCAAAATCTCATCCTCTACAACTTGATGGGGCATTTCATGAGGGCTACTATCATGGTCGTCAATCTCCACTCTTCTTGAAGATTCTGCCTCCTCGCGTCGACGTTTTGCAGTCTCTCGACGCCCGAGAGGGAGCATCTGAGGATATGGCACCACATCCTGCTCAACCATAAAAGGGAGTTACATGTACGTTGATATATATTAAGTAACATAGACCAACAATCTTAGTGTTAAAAACAATGAATACCGGTGATTTTTCTCGGTCCCATTCTCCATACATGCTGAGGTTTGACATTGTAACTTGACGTGCTCAAAAAATACACCCTCGACAACGATCACACATGCATTTAATTTTTCATCGTAGCCATGCATCTCGATTATAAAGACATAATGTTTCATCCTCACTTGAGGATGTGCTCATTGACTCATCAGCATGCACCGCACTAGGTGATGACGACGACATGAATAAACCTAATTCATGACAATATCAAATTTGTTATTCATATGTTTACATAGATACTTCAAGGCGTATTAATTATTCTAAGATCTCAATTTTAAATACACAAAACTTATCATAAAAACTTATGATAAGAACTTACTATCAAAACTTATCTTAAATACAAAAACTCATGATAAAAATGCAAGCGCGCTAAATGCGTGTCTACACCTGCATCTAACTACGCGTCTAAATCTGCATCTATCTGTGTGTCTAAATCCATGACTTTAAGCGCATTTACGTAAACTTAAACACTCATATACACGCAAAAATAGACGCAAAAGTCAAAATTCAAAAGATACTTGAATCATTTCTTTTCAAACTGCACCTTTTTTGCGTTTTTGCGCGTTTTGAAGCTCGAGTTCAGCCGACATGCAGTCTACCTCCACTAGTCTCTTCATGACTCACCTCCTCATGACTCACCTCTTCTTTCACTTCAAAGAGACAAGAGGGGAAAGAAGAAAACCAAGGAGAGGAAGAAAGAGAGAACAAAAGAGAGGAGAACAAGAGGAACAAGAAGCAAAGAGAGGAGACAACAACAACAAGCATGAAGGGAGAACAACTCACCAAGGAGAGGAAGAAGGGGAAGGAAGCAGCGCCACCATCCGTCCACACCAAAGACCCAAGGTGAGCTCTCTCTCTCTCTCTCTACCTCTCTATCTCTCTCTCCCTCCCTCTCTCTCTCTTTCTATATTAGGATCTATGATTGAAGTTTTTATATCACAAATAAATCATGGATGGTGGTTACCGGATTGAGAGCAGCTGACTTAGCGTGTTTGACAGTGCATGTAGATTTTAGTGCAGACACAGATATAGACGTGCAGCTATGTTTGCTGTCACCGGGCCTGCAGTCGCGTCTCCAAGCGCATGTATTCTGCGTCTAAGACGCAAGAATATACGCGCTTTGCCCAGAAGCTTTGACTTCAGAGACGCGTCTGAGAGTGCGTCTATTCTGTATCTCAGATGCAAATATACACGCACTTGCCCAGAAGCTTTGACTTCTGGGACGCATCTGAGAGCGCGTCTATTCCGCATCTCAGATGCGAATATACATGCGCTCTGACTAGAAGGTTTGACTTCAGGGAAGCGTCCTAGAGCGTGTCTATTCTGCATCTCAGACGTGATTATACGAGCGCCAGCTCTGATAAAAAAATAATTTTTTATTTCTAGAATTGTATGAATATGTTATAGAATAGTACAGTTTACACAATATTGTAGTTTAGCAAATTTGTCTTATTCCTATGTTTTGTTTGCAAATGTCGTATCCTGGTTTATCTAGCAATGACCCAGATTTGGACTGCATGAATGATACACTGGGTTTGTTTAGCAGAGGGGTCAATGCTTTTTTTGGAGGTTTTTCTAGTAAGGAAGACTTCATGGGAGAGATGACTAGACACCTTGGCCGCTCTCCCACAGCAGACGAGGTGTTCAGCGTCATGTCTGGAACGCCTCTGATGTCTTTGCCTAGCACTGCTTCCCAAACACCAAATGTCCAAACTCCAATTGTAGGTACTCCATGTGCAATGCTTGTATATGCATCGACTGAAGCAAAAGCATCAACCGATGCACATGCATTTGTAAAAGCACGTGCATCCAACGAGTCAGAGGGTAGTTGATAGAGAGGGAGGAGGGAGAGTCAAGGGGGAGGATGAGGCTTGTGTGGGGGTTGCCTAGAAGGTGGCGAGCAATCACTCCTTACCAGAAGATCATGTAGAGGAGCCTCTATGCCAGTACTATAGAGTTATAGATACTAGTGGCATCTTCCATGATGATGAAGGAAGGGATGTAATAGTGTACATGAGGAGCGTCGTGCATGTGACGTATAAAGATTGTTTCGTTTACTTCAAGAATCAGAAAAGCGGCTTGTGGCAGGAGGTGTTGAGGGCAGTCCATAGGAGGTACCCAAATCCTAAGGGTCAGCGATTCTCGGATAATTGGGGACACACAAAAGTGAGGGATTTGCTTCACAACAAAAGATCCCACCTCATTACACGCACCAGGGAGTCACTGCAGAGACAGGAGAAGGGGCATGGAGCCTATAGCCAACCACCTATGTGCCATCGCATAGAGTGGAAGATAGGCATGAAGAAAGCAGTAGAGAAAGTGAAGAGTTACCAGCATGCAAAGGCGTGACACATCCAAATGGAAACCATGGGATCCTCGCATTACGGATTGGGCGGTAGAGAGTCGTGGGAGGCAGAGTTTGTAAGTATATTTTGATTTCTAGTTTTTTAAAATGTATATTTTTTTCAATTCTTTATATAATTTATTCTAATACATTGTGTCTCATAATTGTTTGTATATATCATAATTGTTTTGCAAACTACTATCGTTGGTAGGATACCTACTCCTAGAGAGGTAGGTTACCATCGAGGCCATAACCGCGTAGCCACATGGCTTCACTTCTATGAGGAGGTTCTCATCACTGAGGAGCAATACAACCGGGCTATGAGGATTCGATAGCCAGGGGAGGTATGTTTTTCTTACTTTCCTATTAAAAGTATAGCTAATTATAACTTTTTCTTTGCAATTGTATGTAAGCAACCTTGATCTTTTGTGTGTGTAGGCGAACCCCGATGTGGAGCATAGCGAGGAGCGGGATAGCGACGCTAGCAGCTATGGTGGTGCTGGCGAAGATGTTTCTTCTTCAGATTCGTAGAGGAGCACCATACCTCCTCTATGGCCTTGTTTCCTTATATATCTATTATCCATCTTTGAGCCTACTGCTTGCTGCCACGCTTTAGGTCGCAAGCAGTTAAACTCCCCATGTATATGCGTTTTATATATAATGAATACATGGATTTTTGTTTTCAATTCTCGTGCCTTCAGATCCATTGTGGTTTTTCCAAATGCACAATTTGATGTATAGGAGGGGGGGAAAAAACCAAAGAGCCTGTGCAACCACATGCTCTCTGGTTTTTTTTTTCCAATTTTGTGCTTCGCATCTATTTGCGCATCTAAATTGCAGAAAACACGCGTCTATACTCGTGTCTAAAATGCAGAATACACGCGCCCATACACGCACTATATATTTCAAATTAATAAAAATAAATTAAATATCTTTTTAATAAAAAAGAGATTTTTGGTTTTGCATTCGCGTCTACTGGTGCATGTAAAAGCGCATCTATGAACGTGTCTATGTGCCCGTCTAATTTTCAATGTAGACGCGCTTATAGACGCATAAAAGAAATTAAGTAAATAACAATTTTGGTTTTCATATGCGCTTGTATTCATGCGTGTATATGCGCGTCTAAAGCGAGTCTATTGGTGTGTGTGGATTTCCTCATACATCATGCAACTATAGACGCGAAATGGTAGACGCACAAATAGACGAGCTTATAGACGCACCCGTAAGATTTTCTCTGAATTCAAAAATTGCGTCTAAAAGTGCATCTAAGAGGCCTTTTTATTGTAGTGATTTTACAGGTTTGTAAACAAGCAAGAGAGAGAGAGAGAGAGGCCGCCGCCACTGCCGCCATCCATGAAGAGGGAGGAAACAAGTGTAAAGGAGAAGGAAGGAACTCCCGAAGGAGAAAAAAAATGAGAGAAGTACGAAGGTATTCTTCTTCAAGCTCTGAGGTAAGTGCATTATCTCTTCTCTCTTTGTTTTTCTCTTTTCTTTACTTCTCTCTTTCTTTTCAACATTCTCCTTCCCTTTGTCCTTCGTGCCTTGGATGGCATCATTGGTCTTCTTATTAGGCTTTGACTGCATCTTGATAGTTTGCAGGGCCTCACTACTCTTATTCTCTCCTTTGGAGCCGCTAGGGCTTGCCTTATCAATGTGCATTGCAAGAGGTTCATGTGTTGATGCCAGGAGGCATATTCCACGGTGGATTCCGTGAGGTTTTACGGTGGATTCCGTAAACTTAGATGACCGGGGCTCATACGCAAAGAGGATTCTTTGTGCGAGAAGTTGATGGGGACGCCTGTCCTTTTCGGGCGTTTCATTAATTTAGTGTGTACATGGGTGATTCCATAGCGGGTGATTCCGCAAAATGCATATTAAATTAATAAACGTTTATGAGTTTAGAGTGCGCACTCGTAATAAATTAAGGTTAGGATTTATTTCTAACCAGTTGATTTATTTATGTAGCTGAAGACTGCTAGGTATTCACTTTTGTCGGTTTAATTGTGTTATTTTACTAACGATTGTGAATGCTTCAGTTGATGTGTAGAGATAGCAGCAGTCCGGAGGAAAGCATTGGAGTCTAGCGGGTTTTCGACCTTTGGACTATATTTTGATAGGCGCCACGCCTATATTTTGTTATGTCTATAGAGACATCGATTATTTATTATTATTTTGTATGCGCTTATGCGCCTGGATATGTTATTTATATTTGGACATTGAGATTGGGCGTGCCAGACACTATGGGCACCGTCCATTAGCTTTATTTTCTTATTTTTGGTAGAAAGCAAACTCAAAAGCTAAAAGCTTGTCATATTTTTGTAATTGGGCTATTTTTGAGCATAAAGATTGGAAATATACATTAAATACATGCTTTTGTGAACCGCTCACACAAGGCATGGGGGAGATTGAACCCAATTTGTCTATTGTCTCATGTCGTGCTTGCTTTTACATGGGTTTTTGTGCTAAAAAGTAGAGTACTTTGTTCTTGGGGACCTTCCGGGATTCACCTCGTGAGCTATCTGCGTCCGATCTGCGCACCAGTGGTATCAGAGCGGAGCAGAGATCAAGGGCTTCCAATCGCTACCAATCTCGGGTGAAGGCGGAGCTCCAGGAACAAACAGCCTCTACAGTCAATCTCGTCACGAACCGTCGATACAGGCAGACTTCTGGCGATCAAGAACCCCTGTTCCACTGTCAGATCGCGAAGGACCAGGCTCTGTCGGCGGAGGACCACTCATCAATTCTCTTCATCAAGTCGTTGCAAACAGAGATAAGATCTTTCATAATCAAGTTTGTTATTACCTTAAAGCTTAGTCTTAAGCTTAAGAAGCTTTATAAGCTTCAAATCGTCAAAACGACTGGCAAGAGAAGGCTCCGAAATTTCCGCGCTGTCAAAACGCCCCCCCCCCCCCCCCACGAAAATTCACGACATGCTGCTTCCTTCATAACTTAAGCTTACTAAGCTTAAGCTTAATTCATTAAGCTTAAGTTACTCCAAACTCTGCAAGTCAGTGAAGGCAAACAAGTCTGTAAACTTCGGGTCCTGCGCTCCAGAAGTCAAGTTCAGTAAGTCACTTGGAATCAAGTCCTGCAAGTTCTGCAAGTCGGCTAAGTCCAGCAAGTCAACAACCCTGCAAGTCTGCTAAGTCTGTAACTCTGCAAGTCAGACTAAATCAGAACTGACTAGTGCTTAAAACTCATAGAAGACTTGTTCGTATGCAAAAACTCTAAACTGGAAAGTTGTTCGCAGCAAGCTGTTTTACCTATCTACAAGTTCGTTGAAGTACTTTTAGCAAACGGAGACAGAAATATTTGAGAATTTCTGAAAATTGAAGAAGAAAATACCCAAAAATACATAGCCTTGTAACCCCAAATTTGAGCTACGCTCATCCCGCTAACTGATTTTGAGTGAGAAAGGTTTGTTGAGCTTTACAGGATGACTACCCCACATATGGATGATCCTATGGCTGAAGACGACCTACCCGAGCCTACCATGGAACAAAAGCTGGATCTTATCATGCTGCAATTGGAAGAAGAGTGAAGAGCTAGGCAAGCCTTGCAAGCGCAATTGACAAAGCTACAAGGAGCGTCCACTGATAAAGAAGAACCTCAAGCTGAAGATTTGATTCGCCGTACCATCGACGCCACTCTTGAAGCACAAACCATTCGCAAGGAATCCAAGATAAGTAAACGAAGTTTCAAGTTTCGCACTTTCAATGGCATAAGAGAAGGAAAGACTGTTTTATCATTCATTAGCCAATTTGATGACTATTTCCATGAGGAAACTTATCCTGAGAAAGATAAAATCAAGTGTGTTACTAATCATCTGATAGACAGAGCATCACTTTGGTGGACTGTAGTCCGCAAGAGTATAGAATGTCCTGCTACATGGGAAGATTTCAAGAAGAAGTTCATGCAAAATTTCCTTCCACCGCAATTTCATGAGAAGGCTATCAAGCAATGGGATTTACTTCAACAACGCGATCGTGAGCCTATTCCACAGTATACAGAGCGTTTTTGGAATGCACTCCTACAGTTACGCATGCTTGAAGACGTACCAGAGACGACACACAAGCGGAAGTATATGTCTGGACTTCTTGGACATTACTACGCTGAGGTGAATATGTTCAAGCCTGCTACCCTTGAAGACGCCATCTCCTTAGCCCACGACACTGAAGATAAGTTACGTGGAAGAGATCGACGACCACAGCCATTCCAAGCAAACGCCTATCCAACAAGCAAATCCAAATATACCCAGACTCCCAGCCATTGCAAATAATGTGACCAAAGCCAAGCCCATCGTATGCTATAAGTGTCACCAGCCAGGGCATCTCGCAGCAAATTGTCATTCAAAGAAGCCATCAGCACATATCAACTACCTTGGAGCTATGGACGAAGAAAAGCATGAGGATATGCCAGATTTCACTGAAGATGAAGATGATCCTACTACTACTTCCGACACTTTACCAGGTATGCCTACTTTACATTCATTGTTGACTATGAAATGTATGGTGCATGGAAAAGAAAGAACTATATTGCATGATGACGGTAGTACGCATGACTTTATTTCAGCAAAATTGGTAAAGGAATTGAAATTGCATACAGTACCTATGCACTATCGCATAAAAGCTGCATTTTTAGGTACTAGGTACAATGGCACACAAGAAGTTCAAGATTTAGAAATTCAAATTGGTCCATATATTGAAAGAAGAAATTTCTTAGTTGTCCCATTACAGTCTAGCGACATTATTCTAGGAATGCCATGGAGACACCAACATAATCCCAATATAGATTATTCCACACACACAATGAATATAAATTTTCAAGGAAAATCTATTACATTATTTGGTATACATGCATCTCATATGTTTCCACTACTTTCGCATACTCAAGCAAAACGTGCACTACGCAAGAATACTAAATCATATCTCATTTGGGTGAATGAATTGCACGCAAAAGAAACTCATATGCACCCTCAGCATAAGGAATTTCTTGCATATTTTAAGGACTGTTTTGCAGAAGACCTACCACCAGGTTTACCTCCATCACGTCCAGAAGATCATAAAATTGACATAATACCTGGCACACAACCACCTTGCAAAGCCCCATATAGGCACAATCAAATAGAGCAAAAAGAAATCCAGAGTCAAGTAGAAGAATTACTAAATAGAGGTTTAATTCGACCTAGCAGTTCTCCATTCGGTGCACCTGTGCTTTTAGTCAAGAAAAAGAATAATACTTATCAGATGTGTATTGACTACCGAGCATTAAACAAGATCACTGTAAAGAATAGGTATCCTATACCTAGAGTTGATGACCTTATGGACAAACTGCAAGGATCTTCTATATTTAGTAAAATTGACCTTAAATCTGGATATCATCAGGTGAGGTTAGATAGATCCGACATATTTAAGACTGCATTCAGGACACAGTTTGGCCATTACGAATTCTTAGTCATGCCATTTGGATTAACTAATGCACCTGCCACTTTCAGTAGAATGATGAACCGTATTTTTCTAAAATATCAATATTGTGTGATTGTTTTCTTTGATGATATTTTAGTGTTCAGTCAAAGTGAAAAAGAGCATTATCAGCATTTATCATTAGTTTTTCAATTACTGAAAGAAAATCAATTGTTTGCAAATCCTGACAAGAGTGAATTCTTTAAGACAGAAATAGAATATCTAGGTCATATTGTATCAAAAGAAGGAATAAAAGTTGATCCTAAGAAAATTGATGCAATATTGCATTGGCCTGTTCCTAAAAATGTACATGAATTACGCTCATTCCTTGGTCTTGCTAGTTTCTATAGGAAGTTTGTACGTAATTTCTCATTACTTGCTTTACCATTGACCAAACTTCTTAAGAAAGGCATTGTTTATCAATGGACTGAAAACCAGCATAAATCCTTTGATTTACTTAAACGTGCATTGACCAATGCCCCTGTTCTACAATTGCCTCACTTTAACCGACCATTCTTTTTAGTTGTGACTGATGCTAGCGGATCAGGAATAGGAGCCGTGCTTATGCAAGACAACCATCCAATAGCATATTCTAGTTCTAAGCTGAAAACCTCTGAGCTTAAATATTCCACTTATGACAAGGAACTCTTAGCAGTTGTACAAGCATTAAAACAATGGAAGCATTATTTAATGGGTTCAGAATTCATGATAAAGACCGATCAGCAAAGCATTAGACATCTACTTAGCCAACCCCAAATTTTTGACCGTCATATCAAATGGGCTTCATTCATTCAAAGTTTCCATCCTATCATTCAATACCAACCTGGAAAAGAAAATGTAGTTGCTGATGCATTGAGTAGAAGACCTGCAGTTCATAACATTTCTATCATATCTTTTGATTCTTTGATTGCTATGAAAGACACATATCACCAGGATATTACTTTTCATTCTGATTGGCAAAAATTAGTTCAAAATAATTTCATTCCTGTTGATTCATTGTCATATAATGATGGATTCATGTTCTTTGAAAAGAGACTGTGTGTTACTATTCCATTCCGATCTTTTGTTTTAAATGAAATTCATTGTCCCCCATATCAAGGTCATAGAGGTATCATTTCTACATTACGCATGTTAACTGAAGATTTTTATTGGCCGCATATGGATGCAGATGTATCTAATTTTGTTTCTGAATGTTTAATTTGTCAAAGAATAAAGAGACATCATGGTAAACAGTATGGATTATTAATGCCTTTATCTATTCCATCTAAACCTTGGGAGCATATATCTATGGATTTCATTACTGGCTTACCAAATACTAAATCTAACCATGACATGATTTGGACAATTGTAGATAGATTTAGTAAGCAAGCATATTTCATTGCATGTAAGAAAACTTTAACAGCATCACAAGCAGCACAGTTATTTTTGAAAACTGTTTTTACTAACCATGGATTGCCGAAAGTGATTATTTCAAATAGAGATTCTAGATTTTGTAATAATTTTTGGATTACACTGTTTGCAAATCTAGGCACAAAGATTGATTTTTCATCTGCATTTCATCCAGAAACAAATGGACAAACTGAAGCCACAAATAGCACCATTCTAGATCTTTTACGTGCATACACTATCTCTAAACCTCAGACATGGGATACTCATTTACATTTATTACAGTTTGCATATAACAATACACCGCACACATCTACAAAGAAAGCACCTTTTGAAGTTATTTATGGATATAGATTATCTACCCGTGTTGCATCTTTGTCTAATAGAATACAAAGTGCCGATGATATTGTTGTTATGCATAACACTATTTTTTATGAGGTCAAGGATATGATTGCTAAAGCCCAACAATCATATACCAAACAAGCCAACAAGAAAAGACAAGCCATGAATTTCAAAGTTAATGATTATGTTTGGCTTAGAATAGAAAAGCGTAGATTGCAAAGTGTAGAAAGACATCCAGTAGTCAAACTAGCTCCTAGATTCTACGGACCATTTAGAATCATTCATAAGATTAATGACAATGCATTCAAGTTAGAACTGCCATCCCATTGGAAAATTCATAATACATTTTATATTAGTTTATTAAGACCATTTAGAGGACAATTACCTATCCACCCTGTCTATGAAAACCCACCTTTACTAGAAGAACAGACTGAAATACTTGAACCAGAAGCCATTATAGACACTAACTACATGACCACTAGAACTGGCCGAAGGTATTCTAGATATTTAGTGAAATTTAAGAACCATCCTGTAGAGGAAGCACAATGGATGCACGCTAGAGACCTAAATGCTTTCCCCACTCTGTTAGCTCCACATTGAGCTAATAGCAATTGAGGTCAATTGCTTTCCCACCCCGGGGGTATGATGCCAGGAGGCATATTCCACGGTGGATTCCGTGAGGTTTTACGGTGGATTCCGTAAACTTAGATGACCGGGGCTCATACGCAAAGAGGATTCTTTGTGCGAGAAGTTGATGGGGACGCCTGTCCTTTTCGGGCGTTTCATTAATTTAGTGTGTACATGGGTGATTCCATAGCGGGTGATTCCGCAAAATGCATATTAAATTAATAAACGTTTATGAGTTTAGAGTGCGCACTCGTAATAAATTAAGGTTAGGATTTATTTCTAACCAGTTGATTTATTTATGTAGCTAAAGACTGCTAGGTATTCACTTTTGTCGGTTTAATTGTGTTATTTTACTAACGATTGTGAATGCTTCAGTTGATGTGTAGAGATAGCAGCAGTGCGGAGGAAAGCATTGGAGTCTAGCGGGTTTTCGACCTTTGGACTATATTTTGATAGGCGCCACGCCTATATTTTGTTATGTCTATAGAGACATCGATTATTTATTATTATTTTGTATGCGCTTATGCGCCTGGATATGTTATTTATATTTGGACATTGAGATTGGGCGTGCCAGACACTATGGGCACCGTCCATTAGCTTTATTTTCCTATTTTTGGTAGAAAGCAAACTCAAAAGCTAAAAGCTTGTCATATTTTTGTAATTGGGCTATTTTTGAGCATAAAGATTGGAAATATACATTAAATACATGCTTTTGTGAACCGCTCACACAAGGCATGGGGGAGATTGAACCCAATTTGTCTCTTGTCTCATGTCGTGCTTGCTTTTACATGGGTTTTTGTGCTAAAAAGTAGAGTACTTTGTTCTTGGGGACCTTTCGGGATTCACCTCGTGAGCTATCTGCGTCCGATCTGCGCACCATGTGTGCTTGCTTTGGTCGTCCTCTCTGCAAGAGTTGTTGATGGAGCTTCATTATTGACTTCTGCATTCTTTCTCGGGCAGTCCTTGGCATAGTGACCACATTGTCTACAGATGTAATATGAGTATGGGAAGTTGCCAAAGTGAACTTTGATGAGGACCTCGAAGCCTTGGTGATCACTAAGCTCCAGATACTCTAGCGAATCCTTCCTACTGTATGAGAGGACACAAACCTTTCGTTCCAGCTTGAGAGCACCATAAGCTGATGAATTGGAAGGAACGTATAGTACTCGGCCAAGAGCTCTAGCAATGATTGCAAATCCTCGTCTAACCAAATAGGTAGGTAAGCATGAGTGACCCACATAGGGCACTCATATTGTAGGACTACCTTCGAGGAAAAGGAAGGCGCCCAAGGCATTGGCAGCACAAGATTGCCTTTCTATCCAACTGCACAGCCCAAGACCCAGTCTTTCTATGTCTACTGCAGAGCTGAGCTGAGCCATGAAAAAGCCTATTCCCACAAACCTGAATTGAAGCATGAATGCTCTCCCTTGATACATGGTAGTGAACCATCAATTGAACTCTTCTTCGGGAGGTGGCTTGCCCATAAAATAGAAAAACACCCCAGTATAAGCATAATCTGCATATCTCTGTCGGATACATTGCAGCGACCACAGGCCACAGATGCTTTGAAGCACGATTTGCTTGCCTTAGCAACTTTTGCTCTCCTTCTCTGATTGATAACTATTTGCTCCTACGCTCCACCTCCGCCATGTATGTGCCACCCTGCCTAGCCACAGCAACATAATCCATCTCAGTGGTTCCTTCATTCAGGCATGCTTGCTTCCTCCCAGGCTGGTTCTCATCACCATTGATGCCTCCACGACGTTTGCCTGCCCCTGCGCTCTGCATACATACAAAGGGAAGGGGAGACCTTACAGGCTAGTGGCCAGACAAGGGAGGTTTGAGACCCCGATCCCCCTTCCCCATCCCCATCCCCATGCCCGGGGGGGAGTGGAGGCAAGAAAAAAAAAAATCGAGGCTATAATTTATAAATAAGACATGGAAATGTGTACATGAGGCTCCAAAATCTAGGAGGGCGCTGGTTTTCTGTGCGGGTCGAGAGCATTCTGGCACAGCTAGACGCGGATCGAGAGGGGGCACGCTGTTCCTCACGTAGGGCACAGCTAAACGCGGATCGAGAGCATGCTGGCACTATATATACACCTTACTTGTCGGCGTGTTCCTGTATATGTGGTCAATAACGACGTCGGCCTAGTCGAGTGTTGGAAGCAAGAGGACACATCGAGCCATCATGCCAACCATCACTCTCATTCCTACCGCTCCCCTTGCGCTGATCATCGTACTACTTGCTTTGGCTAGGGGGCGTAGTGCAGATGCAGCTGCAGAACATCTTATGGCGAATCTGTCCAGCGACTTCAAAGGTAATATACACAAACACACACACAGACTCCTCTCTCTCTCTCCCCTGCCGCGTGATTGTGTATATTGTCTATCAAATTTTAATCAGCAGTGCTAGTGTCGCGGAGGACATGTTATATATAATTAGATAGCACGCATCATTCAATCTGTTGTCTTCCAATGGCATTATGGCTCCGTACTAGAGCAAAGAATCGTAACTCGTCGATTACCTACTAACTGTGGCCTTCCATTGCTTCGTTTGGCACAGCGGCCGACGTGGATGAGATGGCGCAGATTAAGCAGCTGGAGGTGGTGTCTGACCAGGTGCACTGCCAGTGCCCTTTGTTCAAGGATTCTTGTAAAAAGGCCAAGGCGCCTGGGCCTGCGGTACTGCATGATGGCGCTTCAGCAGCAGCAGCTAGTGCAGTACCTGGCATGATCCCGTACTGCCGGTGCCCTTTGGTCAAAAGGTATTGCAACAGCGTCCGCCCAGCCAGTACTCCTGCTCCGGCCATGATTTAAAATGAATCAGTCTAAGGTCTTAGATAGTATGCTCGTTTTGGCGACGAGCGTCGCTAGTCGTATCGAACATGCTTAGTTTCAGCCGGTTTCTCCTTCACGCTTTTCGAACATAACCTTTCGGATCCTTCGTTATTTCTTTTACAGTTTTTTTCTCTTTGGTAACTTGAGGAGGCTCTAAGATGAAGCGTGCTGATCACCTCCTTGGTTATATATGATAATGTTTGCTTCGTGATAGTGGGTCCTAGCGTCTGCTTCTCTTAGTGATCTATTTTTTAGTGTTACTATTTAACCAATTCACTTTAAGTGATTAGCCTCTCTTTCTTTTACAACTCAAAACCCATTGATCAGAGTATCAAACACCTCTATTTTGTGTTGCTCTTCCTTCTAAATGGTGAGTATATGTACCTCAATGTGATTCCAAGCCATGGAAGCATGGGAGACTAAATAGGGTTTTGTTTTGGCTTATAGAGTGTAACTTTGCTATGTGTTGACGTTCTTAAAAAAAGATCAACTCATGTAGCAGAACCAATACATTGCCTACAATACCAACTATGTTTAACATCTTCCATTGTTCAATTTGAAGCTTGTGTAATAATGTTTTGAAACTAGAAGCATTTCTTGAAGTTAGCTATGCACTCAATCTCGAACTCAATTCCAGCTCATAGTAACGTATTGAATATACATTATTTTGTTGTTGGGAATCAGTATCAAACATTTCTTTCTTATATTTAATATTTTATAGAGGATCCAAATTTTCTAAAAGAAGCTCTCCAGGAGATGAATGCTTTCTTTTTTTGTCTTTTTTTTGGTGGCCTTATAGGAACCATTCTTGTACTGCATGAATGACTTGAAGAGACTTGCTTTCTATATTGGGAAGTATATGCTTTTACTAGATCCCCTTTTTGATATTCTTTGTATGATAATTCTCATTATAATCCCTAATGTATGTCATTTATGCTTGAAGCAAGTTTTAGTAAAGCCCATATTGGTTGTGTCTTTGATATGAAGGCATATAGCTAAACTTCATTTGCATGTTTGGGCTATAGTTCTATAAGTGCCCCAACTAAAAGTAAGAATGGACTTATTTTTGTGGATGTTTGGACTATTGTTCTAAAGGGTTAAGTGATAAATGGTCGCATCTCACCCTAGGTTTAGGGTTTAGGTTAATACGTATCATGAGCATCAGCTTGATTGTCTTGTTTAGCCTCTATTAACTATTTATTTGTGGGTGATGCAAGACTTAGGATGCAAAAACCTAATTAATGCTCATTCCTTTTTTTGGTAACTCTATTATTTATTTTTGAACAATAATCCTTGATCTAAACTGACCATTTTTGGACCTTTTGTAACATAATGTGGGCAATTGATGTTATTGTGTAATTAAGTATAGCTTTAAGGTTCACATGACTTTCTCAAGTAGTTTGTTACTACCACTATATATTTCTTTCTTGCCATGGTTTTTGGGAATAGACCAATAAAGTCCCGTCTTACTATCTTGAATGGTGTTTTTGTTGTAATGAGCTACAACTTTCTATGATTTATTGGTGGTGTTTCGCACACTTTCCATGTAATGCATTCTCTCAGATTTTGTGATAGTATTTCTCACTAGTATTTGCTGCTAAGCTAAAATCACAATTTCTAAAATCCTAAATGTTTAAACATTGGTCAAGTGTGATAATACTCCATCAATGTGTAAACTAGGGTTGTTGGCATATAAAAGCGGGGTGCATGATTTCTCTAAATGTAGTACAATAGATTATCCTTAATTTGGATATTCTTTGAGTTTGAATGTGTTGCATTTTGTGTGACATTGAGCATAAATTTTTTCATATTTTTGGATTGTATTATTGAAATAATATTGTCATGCTTTTTTCTATTGATAGATTGCATACTTAACCATTTTTCAAATGTGGAATTTAGGAAAAGCTATCGATTACGGTATTAAAAGCTATCGATTACGATATTATTTTAATATTTTTTGTATTTGATCTTTAGTGGGTATAGATCCTTGCAAAATAAAAATATAAAAAATATAAAAATGTGAGGGTTTACTAGAAAGGATAAATAGTGGGATTTAGGTTAGAATATGAATAATGACACATAAACATCCAATATATATTTTATTCAAAAGGTATTCATCTAGCATCTTATGTGGAACTATACATTCAATCTTATTGTAAACATCCCAAAAGGAAGTTTCATAATTAGTATGAGTATTTATATTAGTTTTCTTAATTCCACTAAGATTGCAAACTATATTTGAGAACATTGTGTAGATATTTTTCCATTAACAAGCGTGGAGTGGTAGCCAAGAGAGTCACTCACAAGTAAGTTCAATATCATACATGTTGGTTCTCATATTTATCCAAATCATCTTTTATCATTTTTCATTGAAAATAATTTACCTTTTTATTTTGTAGCTTTGATCGTTACTTCAAATACAAAGGCATTTGGAAGGTTGGAAGGGACTCCTTCACCTCATTTCAATTCATTAAGGAGTTGAAAAAATGAGGATGCTCAAGCTATTCAAGGCTTGAAGTTGTAGATTATTAAATATATTCAAAGCTTTATGAAGATTGGGATAATATGAATGACATAGAAAGTATATAAGTGGGATTTATGTTAGAGCTATATATAACTCACCCTATCTAGGCTAGGTCTCACCTATATATATGCAAATTGTGATCAATATGATATAGTCTTTGGGAGTGTATATGGTGTGTCTCTTCTCTCTCTATCGCAGCTCTACATATATTCTCTCTTTACATTTCAACATGGTATTAGAGCTATCACGATTGACTACAATCATGTCCTTGAAGAAGACAATCAGGAAGTATACCTATGTAGTATCTCTTCTATTCTTGATTCATGTTTTTTTTATGTTTAAATTTGATGTATTGTGTATGTTATAAGAAGATTCTTATGTTATGAGTTTTAAGCATAGAAGAAGTTCATTCGATCATCATTTAGATTGCACATATGTTTGAATTGTAGATATGCCTTGCTTCGACACCCTAAAAGTTTCTATTTGGAAAAATCTTAAGGAAATGTCTTTCTCAAGAAAACTAGTTTTTATGATGTGCTAGTACTCAGAAGCTTTCTTTCCATCGTATCCATGCTCACTTTGGGGTTCTGTGTCCAAAGTTTTGTCAATTGAGATAAAATGGACTTGAAAGAATAAAACAAATAAGACAATCGCTTTTCATGTAGACTTCTATGGCACAAGTTTCATCACGATTACTCACTCTTACATTTCTGCATTTCTGCCAAAATTAGCTAGATCATTATCTATTCTTGGTCCAAAAGTAAAATGATAATGTTTTGAGCATTAATCATATTTCTCGTCTATGTTGGAACTACTTCTCTCACATGTTTTGTCTATTTTGGATCTCTTTATTATTTCCCACATTTTTTCTATCTTGGGTCTCTTTCTTTTGGAATATGGTTTTTGAACTAAATGTCTTTTCTTATATCATAACTTCTGCGTCATACGATTCATTGTGTTGCACTTTGGTCATTGTTTCATATATTTTGTGCAGATTCTGTGATCTCGTATTATATGTATTCTCTTAGCCAGCCATGTCAAATTCTATAATCATTAACGGATTTCCTTCTAGACAATGTTTCGTCCCTCACTTTTAAGGAGAAGGATTCCTTGGGTGGAAACTAAAGATGCTAATAATTTTTAAAGGCAATGACTAGCACGATATTTTTCTTGGTAATTATGAATGTCCACATCAACCAAACGATCAGGCTCATGATAATATCCTTGTAATAACTGAAGGACCTATCTTTGAAGAATGGCAAACTCTTTATAATGAGTGGGTCAAACATGACAAAACAACTCATCAATATGTTATTTTTACTCTTCAAGAATCTCTTATGCTTGATGTATGTAATCTTTCAAGCTCACATGCTATATGGAAGTATTTGATAACAAATTTTGAGAACAAATCTATTACGAAACTAATTTATCTTCGTAGTCAACTCACTAGTTACAATACATCATCAAAACTTCTATGACAACACATATTGAATCATTGAAGAACATTATTAATAAGCTTGTTTCTACTACTAGTGATGCTATTCCACGAAAGCAATTGGTAACATTGGTGCACAGATCGGATGTTGTATGCTCGCTTAGTGAACACCGAAAGGTCCCCAAGAACAAAAGAACTCTACTTTTTGCACAAAACTCAAGGTAGAAAGCATGCACGACATGAACAAGAGACCAATTGGGTGCAATCTCCCCCCATGCCTTGTGTGAGCGCTCCACAAAGCATGTATTTTATGTATTAATCATCTTCAAGCTCAAATAATAGCCCAAATTACAAAATAGCACGTTTTTGACTTTTGAGTTTGCTTTAGCACAAAATAGAAATAAAGCTAATGGGCGGGCGCCCAAAGAGTCAGGCATACCCAATACAATGTCCAAATACAAATATCATAATCATGTGCCCATGCGCATACAAAATAATAAATAAATATTCAACGCCTCAATAAATAGGCGCGACAAAATATAGGCGCTATGCCTAAGGTATGTGCCCATCAAAATATAAGTGATAACTCGAATACACGCTATCCTCCAATGCTTTCCTCCGCCACTGCTGCTATCTCTACATATCAACTGAAGCATTCACAATCGTTAGTAAAATAATACAATTAAATCGACAAAAGTGAATACCTAGCAGTCTTCAGCTACATAAATAAATCAACTGGTTAGAAATCAATCCTAACCTTAATTTATCACGAGTGCGCACTCTAAACTCATAAACGTTTATTAATTTAATATGTATTTTGCGGAATCACCCGTTATGGAATCACCCATGTACACACTAAATTAATGAAATGCCCGAAAAGGATAGGCGTCCCCATCAACTTCTCGTACAAAGAATCCACTTTGTGTATGAGCCCCGGTCAATAAAGTTTACGGAATCCACCGTAAAACCTCACGAAATCCACCGTGAAATATGCCTCCTGGCATCATACCCCCGGGGTGGGATAGCAATTGTCCTCAATTGCTATTAGCTCAATGTGGAGCTAATAGAGTGGGGAAAGCATTTAAG
Organism: Lygodium microphyllum; assembly: GCF_053477565.2. NCBI lineage: Eukaryota > Viridiplantae > Streptophyta > Polypodiopsida > Schizaeales > Lygodiaceae > Lygodium > Lygodium microphyllum. Next base: position 24,543,140 of record NC_141154.1, read on the forward strand.
TCTCTAACTTGAATGCATTGTCATTGATTTTGTGAATGATCTTAAATGGTCCATAGAATCTAGGTGCTAATTTCACAATTGGGTGTTTATCTACACTTTGTAATCTACGTTTTTCTATTCTCAACCAAACATAGTCATCAACTTTGAAATTCATGGCTTGTCTTTTCTTATTGGCTTATTTTGTATACGATTACTGGGCTTTGGCATTCATGTCTTTAACCTCATCAAAAATAGTATCGTGCATGTTAGCAATATCATCAGCACTCTGATTTCTATTTGATAAAGATGCAACAGGTGTAGATAATCTATAACCATAAATCACTTCAAACAGTGCTTTCTTTGTAGATGTGTGTGGTGTATTGTTATATGCAAACTATAGTAAATGTAAGTGTGTGTCTCATGTTTGTGGTTTAGAAATAGTGTAAGCACGTAAAAGATCTAAATAGTACTGTTAGTGGCTTCTGTTTGTCCATTAGTTTTAGGATGAAATGTAGATGAGAAATCAATCTTTGTTCCTAAATTAGCAAACAAAGTAATCCAAAAATTATTACAAAATCTAGAATCATGGTCAGAAACAATAACTTTTGGTAATCCATGATTAGTGAAAACAGTTTTCAAAAACAATTGTGGTGCCTGAGATGCTGTTAAAGTTTTGTTACATGGAATGAAATATGCTTGTTTACTAAACCTGTCTACTACAGTCCAAATCATATCATGGTTAGCTTTAGTATTAGGTAAACCAGTAATAAAATCCATAGAAATTTGTTCCCATGGTCTTGATGGAATAGATAAAGGTAAAAGTCATCCATACTGTTTACCATGATGTCTCTTAACTCTTTGAAAAACCAAACATTCAGAAACAAAGTTAGATACATCAGTGTCCATATGTGGCCAATAAAAATCTTCAGTCAATGTACGTAAAGTAGATATGATACCTCTATGACCTTGATATGGAGGACAATGAATCTCATTCAAAACAAAAGATCTAAGTGGAACTGTAACACATAATCTCTTTTCATAAAACATGAATCCATCATTGTAAGACAGTGAATCAATAGGAATCCAGCTATTTCCAACTAATTTATTCCAATCAGATTGAAAAGTAATGTCCTAATGGTAAGTATCTTTCATAGGGGTTAAAGAATCAAATGATATAACAGAAATATTATGAATGGTCGGTCTTCTATTTAATGCATCGGCCACTACATTTTCTTTACCTGGTTGATATTGGATAAGGGGATGAAAACTCTAAATAAAAGCTGCCCATTTGATATGTCGGTCAGATATTTAGGGTTGACTAAGTAAATGTCTAATACTTTGTTGATCAATCTTAATCATAAACTCAGAACCCATTAAATAATGTTTCCATTTTCTTAAAGCTTGTACCACAGCTAATAATTCTTTATCATCCGTGGAATATTTAAGTTCGGAGGGTTTCAGTTTACAGCTAGAATAGGCTATGGCATGATTATCTTACATAAGTATGGCTCCTATTCCAGATCCGCTAGCATCAGTAACAACTAAAAAGAATGGTCTATTAAAATCAAGTAATTGTAATACAGGACCATGGGTTAATGCATGTTTCAATAAATCAAAAGATTTCTGTTGATTATCAGACCAATGATAAACAATACATTTCTTTAAAAGTTTAGTCCAAGGCAAAGCAAGAAATGAAAAATTTTGCACAAACTTTCCGTAAAAACTAGCAAGACCTAGAAAAGAACGTAACTCATGCACATTTTTAGATATTGGCCAGTTCAATATTGGCTTTATCTTCTTAGGGTCAACACTAATACCTTCTGATGACACAATATGACCTAGATATTCAATTTCTGTTTGAAAGAACTCACTCTTTTCCGGATTAGCATACAATTGATTATCTTTCAACAACTTGAAAACCAAAGACAAATGTTCATAATGTTCTTTCTCATTTTTACTAAATACTAAGATATCATCAAAGAATACTATAACACAATGCTGGTATTTCAAAAATATGCGATTCATCATTCTACTAAATGTAGCAGGTGTGTTAGTCAATCCAAAAGGCATCACTAAAAAATCATAATGACCAAATTGTGTTCTAAATGCAGTCTTGAATATGTCAGATTTATCTAATCTCACCTGATGATAACCAGATTTAAGATCTATTTTACTAAATATGGCAAAACCTTGTAGTTTATCCATAAGATCATCTACCCTAGGAATTGGATATCTATTCTTTATAGTAAACTTATTTAGGGCACGATAATCAATGCACATACGATAAGTATTATTCTTCTTCTTTACCAACAAAACAGGTGCGCCAAATGGAGAACTACTAGGTCTAATTAATCCTCTATTTAATAATTTCTCAACTTGATTTTCAATTTCTTTCTGCTCTATCTGGTTATGCCTATATGGTGCTTTAAAAGGTGGTTGTGTACCAGAATTAAATCTATTCTGTGGTCTTGAGGATGTGAAGGAGGTAATCCAGGTGGTAGATCTTCAGCAAAACAATCTTTAAATTGTGCAAGGAATTCGTAATGCCTAGGATGCATATATTTTTCTTTAGCTTGCAGTTCATTTACCCAAATTAGATAAGATTTATTACTTTTGCATAATGCACGTTTAGCTTGAGTATGAGTAAGCAGTGGAAAAGCTTTAGATACGTGCATACCATACAATGTAATGTTTTTTCCTTGAAAATGAATGTTAATTGATTACGTGGAATAATCTATGTCAGGATTATGCTGATGACGCCAAGGCATACCTAAAATAATATCACTGAACTGTAATGGTACAACTAGAAAATTTCTTCTTTCAGTATATTCACCAATTTGAATTTCTAGATCATGCACCTCTTGTGTTCCATTATACCTTGTGCCTAAGAATGCTGCTTTAATGCGATAATGCGTAGGAACAGTTTGTAATTTCAATTCTTTCACTAACTTTGCAGAAATAAAATCATGTGTACTACCATCATCATGCAAAATAATCTTTTCTTTTCCATGCACTAAACATTTCATTGTCAACAAAGAATGTGGAATTGGCATACCTGGTAAAGTATCCGAAGGAGTAGTAATGTCGTCCTCATCTTCCGTAAAGTTAGGCATTTCCTCATGTTCTTCATCTTCCATTGCTCCAAGATAGTTGATATGGACAGGTGGCTTCTTCGATTGGCAATTGGCTACTAGATGTCCAGGTTGATGGCATTTGTAACACACTATAGGTTTGGCTTTAGATACATTGTTTGCAATGGCAAGAAGTCTAGGAATATTAGGATTTTGCTGTGAAGATGGCTTAGGGCTTCGAGTGCCATTGAAAGTACAGAATTTGAAATTTCTTTTACTTATATTTGTTTCTTTGTGGATGGATTAAGCTTCGAGAGTCGCATCGATGGTACGTCGGATAAGATCTTCAGGTTGTGGTTCCTCTTTGTCGATAGTCGATCTTTGTAAATTGGCCAATTGAACTTGCAATGCTTGCCGAGCTCTTCGTCCTTCATCCAACTGCATCATAATTAAATCCAACTTTTGTTCCATCGTAGGTTCAGGAAGATCACCTTTAGCCATTAAATCATCCATATCTTGTTCCGTCATCCTGCAAAACTTCAAAAGACCTCACACTCTCAAAATCCAATTAGCGGGATGAGCGTAGCTCAAGTCGGGTGTACAAGGCTTATATATTTTTATTTGGCTTTCACGGTCTTCGTCTTTGGCAATTACGGGATTTGAAACCTTTGTAAAATCTGCGTTTGACATTCTGCGTGTGCTAAAACTGGTTCAGCAAGTCTGCGTATGTGAACAGAGTCTTCTAGGGATCAACTTTGCAATTCAGTGCTTTTGCACAGGAACAATCCTTATGGGAGTTTTGGGCACAAGCTAGTTGTGACTTCTGTTGACTTGCTGGACTTGTAGAGTATCAAAACTTATGAAACTTGAGAAATTTTAGAACTTTGTGTGATTTAGGACTTGATTGACTTAGCTTAAAGCTAAGCTGAGGAAGACGTCGAATTTTAGGGAGGGGGGCGTTTTTTGCGCCGTTGATCACGACGTTAGCATGCCGCAATATCAAACGATGAAATTTGGGGCTTAAAGCTTTTAAGTAAGCTTATTAAGCTTTTAAGCTTTTGAGAATTATGGAGTCTTATCTGTTGACTATGAGAAGACGACTTGGAGAAGAAGATGTTGGAGTGGTCCTCCACCGTTACAAGTCGGTCCTTCGCGATCAGAGGCTGTAAACAGAGGTTCTTGACTGCCAGGAATCCACCCGTATCGACTGTTTGCGATGAGACTGACCGTAGAGCTCGATCGTTCCAGGAGCTCCGCCTTTGCACAAGATGTGTAGCGATTGGAAGCTCTCGATCTCAGCTTCGCTCTGACACCACTGGTGCACAGATCGGATGTTGTATGCTTGCGTAGTGAACACCGAAAGGTCCCCAAGAACAAAAGAACTCTACTTTTTGCACAAAACTCAAGGTAGAAAGCATGCACAATATGAACAAGAGGCCAATTGGGTGCAATCTCTCACCATGCCTTGTGTGAGCGCTCCACAAAGCATGTATTTTATGTATTAATCATCTTCAAGCTCAAATAATAGCCCAAATTACAAAATAGCACGCTTTTGGATTTTGATTTTGCTTTAGCACAAAATAGAAATAAAGCTAATGGGTGGGTGCCTAAAGAGTCAGGCATACCCAATACAATGTCCAAATACAAATATCATAATCGTGCGCCCATGCGCATACAAAATAATAAATAAATATCCAACGCCTCAATAAATAGGCACAATAAAATATAGGTGCCATGCCTAAGGTATGCGCCCATCAAAATATAAGTGATAACTCGAATACACGCTATCCTCCAATGCTTTCCTCCGCCACTGCTGCTATCTCTACACATCAACTAAAGCATTCACAATCGTTAGTAAAATAATACAATTAAACCGACAAAAGTGAATACCTAGCAGTCTTCAGCTACATAAATAAATCAACTGGTTAGAAATCAATCCTAACCTTAATTTATCACGAGTACTGTGCACTCTAAACTCATAAACATTTATTAATTTAATATGTATTTTGCGGAATCACCCGCTATGGAATCACGCATGTACACACTAAATTAATGAAATGCCCGAAAAGGATAGGCATCCCCATCAACTTCTCACACAAAGAATCCACTTTGTGTATGAGCCCCGGTCAACAAAGTTTACGGAATCCACCGTAAAACCTTATGGAATCCATCGTGGCACGGAATCCATCGTGGCACGGAATCCACCGTGAAATATGCCTCCTGGCATCAAACATAGCTTCTTCACATTGTAAAGGATCGTGCTTATGATAATATTGTTACCATATTATCTAACAAAGATGGGATTGATTTTAATCAAGCTTGTATATCTTTGATTGAATATCCACAATGATATGAACGATGACATAAAATCAAGAAACACTTATGATATCACAAGAGGACACACAGTTAGAACAAATCGACTAAGCTTTACTTCCTAGAAGGCATCCCTTTCTATACTATACACGTAGGAGTCATCGTGGTGGTAACTTCTCTCATCTTAAGTCTCCTAACAAACATTGTTCTTATTGCAATAGAAATTGTCATACTACAAATGATTGCTATGCAAAACAATATGATGAAGACATGGTATTATAAAAAAACAACCACATTTATCCAGAGATTTTCCTCCTGGTGACTACTTCAAAAAGAGTGATCATCCATCCCATCCATGTTTCAAGAGGTGTTTTGATTCAGATCGTCATAGAGCATATGCTACTACATATGACAACACTACTAAAGAAGAAAATCATGTGAGTTGTTCTATCTCTCCGGAAAGGATACTTCATGTTCGTGATGGATCTCTTTTTATTATTGATTCTAGTGCTATGGGAAACATGACATATCAGTCCCAATGGTTACATAAGTATCATTCTATTCCTATCAAGAAATTGATTTATCTTGTTGATGACACAACCTGTCAAGTCAAAGGTATAGGTGATTTATATCGTGGTACTCTTTCTTCAACAAGAATTCTGCGTGGAGTTTTACATGTCCCAAATCTACAAAGGAATCTTCTTTTAGTTGCAAGACTTGTGGATCTTTGTCTCTTTGTCAGTTTCGATCATACCAAGTGTCCCATTGAGAAATATGACCAAACCATAGCTGTTGTTCCTCAAAATGGTAATCTTTTTTAGTTATCTCTAAATGAAGATGTTGCAAATGTTGTTATAGCTCTCATTGATGTTAACAGCAAAATATGGCATCCTCACTTTGTTCACTCTGATTTTCCTAAGTTTATGGATCTTTATTGGCATGACCTTGTTCAAGGTATGGAGTTCAAAGCTCGTTCTCATATGGGTATTTCTGAGTATTGTGCACTCGAAAAGAATTTTTGAAAACCCTTTTCCATTTCCACCACACCTCATTCTAGAGATTTGCTTGATCTTATTCACACCAACATTTGTGGACTTTTTCATACGTCAAAATCTCAATATCGGTATTTAATGACTTTTATTGACGACTTCTCTAGATACATCATAATTTTTCTCTTGCAACACAAATGGCAAGCTTTATCATCTTTGAAGCAATATCAAAAAGCTGGAGAACTTCATATTGGTTATCACATCAAGAAACTTCACAATGATAATGGTGGAGAATACATTTTAAATGACTTTGATGATTATTTTAATAATCAGGGTATTCATCATGCATATACGATTTCCTACTCTCCTCAATAAATTGGTGTTGTTGAACATAAAAACGAGACTACTCTTAATGCCATGCGATGTATACTCATTCATTCTAGCTTATTGCGATATTTCTAGGCTAAAGTAGCCTAAACAATAGTATTTATGTAAAATCATCGTCCTACAATTGATCCTTCCAATAAAATACCGATTATTACTTGGACAGGTGGAACTCCTTCTGCTTTATATTTTCAAACTTTTGGATGTATTGCTTATATTTATGTACCCAAAGAGGCTCGCAGAAAACTTGATGCTGACTTGAAAGTTATTTTCATTGGATATTCGACTTTTTCTAAGGGTTACAAGTTTTATGATCCATCTTCCAAGAAAGTAATCATAAGTCGTGATGTTATTTTCAACGAGCAACTTTTGGGTAGCAAATGGTCTCAAGAGGATGCTGGGTGGACGTGGTCACTAGAGGACGTTAATGATACAATGTCATTACTCACTTCTTTTTCTTTTCTATATGATGATGAACCTCCTTCACATGATAATATTGACTCCTCAGATCATGATTCACAACCTGCACCTATTATTGTTGATGATGACCTTGGTGTTGATATTCTAATTGATAATGAGCATGTTATTTGCCATGTTTATGATGCTCATATTCTTGAGAATGCTCTCAATATTTGTTAAGACTGTCTCTTATAGTGATGCCATGTCATCCCCACCAAAAGAACAATGGTGGGAGGCCATGGAAGCTAAGTATGAATCTCTTCTCTCTAAAGGTACATGGGTTCTAACTAAGTTACCATGTGGATGTAGTGCTATTAATTGCAAGTGGGTTTATAAGACTAAAATAAGAAAAGATGGAGCATTTGAGAAATTCAAAGGAAGGCTAGTTGCCAAAGGTTTCTCACAAATTAGAGGAGTTGATTATCAAGAAACTTTCTCACCCGTTGTTCATATTACCAGTATCCGGGTCTTATTGGTTTCTACTATTGAGTTTGATTTATAGGTTCACCAAATGGTTGTGAGAACTGCTTTTCTTAATGGCAATTTAAAGGAAGAGGTATACATGGAGCGACTAGAGGGATTTGGAGTCAAACATAAGGAAAATCTTGCTTGGAGACTTCATCGGACATTCTATGGTCTCAAACAATCTTCACGAGCTTAGTATCAAAAGATTGATCTCTTCCTTACAAAACAAGGTTTTATCTCTTGTTCTTCACATCCTAACTTATATGTCAAGCACTACAATGATAGTTTTGTTATTCTTGCTCTATGTATGGATGATACCATACTTGTTTCTAACAATCTCAATGTCCTTCAATAAGTAAAGAAGGTTTTATCTTTTGTGTTTGACATAGTTGATGTTGGAGATGGTATTCAGATTCAATGCTATCAAGAAATGGTGTTTATTACTATATCAACCAAAGTTCATTGAAGATATTATTAAAAATTTTGATTTTGGTTTCCTGCTAGTACTCCTTGTTTTATGAGCTCTACCAAAAACTTTCACTGTTTGCAAAATGATGGAATATTAATATTACATCAACCTTATGCTAATCTCTACATTCACTTCAACTTTTGGGTTTTACATATGCATATTGTGCAAGTTCTCACTTACATATACATTGTAGAAGTGAAAAAAAATTCTTTATTAATGGTTGTCTTATTTCTTGGACTAGCAAGAAACAATGTTGTGTTTTTATTTCCACTATAGGGCTGAATATGTAGCTGCATCTTTAGCAGCTTGAGAGTTAGTATGGCTTCAAAAAGTTCTATCAGATATTGGACATCCTTCTCTTTCTAGACACCACTTTGATTTGATAACCAAAGTGCTATTAGTGTTGCTAAAGACTATGTTCAGCATAATATGTCTAAACATATTGCAGTGCATTATCATTATGTTTGATATGAAGTAAAGAAATGCATGATCATGATTGAACATTGTCCAAGTGATCAGATAATTGTAGATATATTCACCAAAGGACTCAGTGAAGCACGCTTCACTCTGCTGCGCTTAGAACTTGGAGTTGTCTCAACTTCAATATTTGGGAATCAATCTACTATGACATTGTAGTGCCATTGTACATATGCTTTGTAGGCACCATACACTTCACATATGCACATATACCTCAAACCTCTTGGTCATCTTTGCACATACATATTCAGTTTCACTTGACATGCACGAAATCACTTTACATGTACACAATAATCCTTCTTGATCATGTTTGTACATTTGTATATAGGAGCTTGGGTTTTTCCCTTGTGCTCCCGAAGGGTTTTTTCATCCACAGCTAGAGACTTTTGTTTGAGTGGGGGTGTTGGAGCTATATATAGCTCACCCTATCTAGACTAGGTCTCACATATATATATGTAGATTGTGATCAATATGATATAGTCTTTGGGAGTGTATATGGTGTGTCTCTTCTCTCTCTACATTTTAGCAATTTATTTATTTGCAAATGTTCAAAGGACCTTATTACCTTGTCATACAATATTCCAAGATAGACACTACATCTAGCTTCCTAATAGAATAGATGAAAGAAAGCATGGGCACCTTTATAATGATCCAAAGTAGCTATCAATAAAAAATAAATGGGTAGTCAAGAAGCCCTTCAAAGTCTATTTGCAACCATGGATATGAGATCTTGGTTTAATATAAATGGTGAATTGATTGGAAGAGGGGTAGAAAAATGTTATGCATGCCATGAGTTGTCATAGTAGGGTTGTAATATTTGCAAACGCTTGCATTGAGTAATTTTATCAACTTTCATGTGCCTCACTAACAATTGTTAATCTTGTGAGATAGGCTGCTCATTACATAGTATAACATATTTGAAAGGTTTTTTGAAGATATAAAATGTGAATTGTCTTATGGTATAGACATAGATAACACTCAAAAAAAGAAATTCAAAAGATAACAAGAGAAAAAATAAATCAATTAGCAAAAATAATTGATCTTATACTTATTTTTGTAATCAATAGCCAGCCAATGTATATACAAATGACATGTTTCTATTTGGATATCCTGGGAGTGGTCCTAACTTTAATGAAATTATTGTTTGGTGTCCTAATAGAAGTCATTCTAAGGGTTTGTTGGGGTTTTCACTCCTATTTAGATTTTTTTCTTGAGGGCTTTTGTGGAGTATTTTAGAGGACATTCTCTTAGGTGTCTTTTGTGGTGCCTTTTTTTGTGTGTTCCTTGGGCGTTTCTATTGGGAGTGCCTCAATGGAGTTTCCTATCCTTGTGTCTCCTTTGGGCTCCTCCTTTGATATCCTCTAGATAGGGTTTCTAGTCTTTCTTGTATCTTTCTTGGGCTCTTATTTTGAGGTGCCCTAGCTAGATTTTTGTGTCATTCTTCATTCCTTTCTTGAACCTTCTCTTCTATACCCTTTTTCAAAGTTTGCTTCTACTTCTTTCTATGTCCATCCTCATTTGTAGTAGGTCTATTCCGCGTTTACTTTTTTAAAAAAAAGACATTCCACTTGCAATTTCATCGTTCTTGAATTATAAGTAGGCCTCATGTACTTTGAACTTAGTCCTTGCTATATAAGTATTGCTCCAATGGCACCATCCCCAAGTCATAGACTTACATAATAGTCTTTTCCCCAATTTACAGCTTCAACACTAGAAGCATGACCAACTATCTATTTCACTTGATGAAACACCTCTTTAGTTTCTATAGACCAACAAAATGATCCTTTTTAGAAATTTATTTTTGAAAACGATATTTCCACTTGCAATTTCATTGTGCTTGCATTATAAATAGGCCTCATGTACTTTGAACTTAGTCCTTGCTATATAAGTACTACTCCAATGGCATCATCCCCAATTGATAGACTTGCATAATATTCTTTTCCCCAATTTAGAGCTTGAACACTAGAAGCATAACCAACTATCTATTTCACTTGATGGAACACCTCTTCAGTTTCTATAGACCAACACAAAGATCCTCTTTAGCAACCATTTGAAGATGCTACAATAATTGTGAGACCAATGCAATAAAAAAAGAAATATATCATACCTTGTGAATGAATACCATAAGCTCTTTTGTGTTTGTAGAAGAAGATAAACTTACCAAAGCTTTTACCTTTTTAGGGTGAGCTCCTATAAGTAGACTCATTGATTTTACAATTTTTAGGATTTAATTGACATTCATTGTCATCCACTATTTCAAATATTTTATCCAAATTTTCAGCATGCCCCAACCTAGTGCTAGGTACACACAAATCCTCAATGAAGTCTTTAACAAACTTACTAAGATAAGGTGCTAGCTATTGTCAATGGGTTCCAAAATGTAGAAAAAATAAAGGGAAATCACTAAAAGTATGTTGTGTTGGGAGTAAAGGCACATGTGCCTAGCTAGTCTTGTATTACTACATTGACAGTATCCCCACACCTATACATTGCAAGTGGTAGGCATCCATCACTATCACTTCATTCTTTATTCTTTGAGTGACCTTTGAATAAAGGGAAGACTTGTCGCACATTGTGATTGTTGGAGTTCCCATATATTGCGTCTTTGTCTCTCTTGCTCTTGCTCCTTTCACCATAGCTCTTGTTTCTGCTCATATGCTTCCACTCCAGGCTCGTCACTCCTATTAGAGCCAAGTTACAATTTGAGGAGCTTCTTCATCCTTTGTCTCAACCCACATTCCAAGATTCAACCCAAGGTTTCATGGTAGCCATTGTTTCTTTCTCTAGAGGTATGCATTGAGTCTTTTCTTTTTCTAACTTTTTCTAGCTTGCTCCATGCTTATTGAGGATCTTCTCAAGGCCTAGTTGATCCTTTTGAAGTGCTTGTTGAGCTAGGGAGCAACCATTTTATTCAGTTTTTATGGGATACATGGCATGCTATAGAAGTTGTGGATAGCTATGGTAGCTTGATAGCACTATCATATTTTGGCCATAACTTTTGTATAAAACATCAAATTTAGGTGTTATATAGCTAGAAACAAAGAGCACGATGAGATCTTGAAATTTGGGCACTCACAAAGTTGATTCTATGTAGTTTTTTCTTTTGTTCACAAAAAGTGGTTTTTTAAAAGTTTGGAAAACAAATAGTAAATTTCATAATGCAGGTCTAATGCTTCGGGCTCCTATTTTGCTAGTCAAATGGTATGGTTATACTTTTGGACTAATTTGAGCATACATTTGGCTTTGTCTTTCCATAGATTTCATTTTGTTGTAATAAGAAGGCCAAATGTAATTTATTTGGAAAAATTGTATATCTCTTATCACTTGATGATTCTTGAGCTTCGTATTGATGCCTGAATATTTTCTTGACACTTTGGGATGCTTGACACATATCTTAGAATACTTGACACTTGAGGATACTTGACACATATCTTAGAATTCTTGACACTTGGGGATGTTTGACACATATTGATGCCCAAATAATGCTTGACACTTACGTATGCTTAACACATATCTTAGAATTCTTTTGGGCTTCAATTGAGGTGGCATTCACTTAGCTTTGATTGTCATATCCTTGTTGTTCATAATGAACAACATGCAATTATCTTAAAAAATTTATGCTCATTATGCTTTGGCGCTACTCAGATACTACATATTGGATCTATTGACACTTTGGTTGTCATGCCTATGGATATATTTATAACAAGCTCCTAAGGTGAGAGTAGAGCTAGAATGCTTTGACATTGGATGTCATTCATGTCCTTGAATACTACTTAGATGCTATAGTTAGTATTGCAGACTACTTGGATTCACTACTTCCAGATGTATACTCTATGGATCTTGAATAATCGAATGTCATTCACATGATGTTTTGAGCTTTGCTTGCTCATTTGACATTCGACTTTTTCCTCAATGAGAGCTACGCGGCTTTACTTTGTAAGCCACATTGGCACTTGGGTGTACTACAAAGCATTTGGTTATGCACTTGTGCTTGAGCTTATTTCAATGAGATAATGGAACTCATTATGACATGTGCATGCTCTCTTGATATTCATTGGATGCAATTACCCTATCATGGGTTGATTTGATCTCTTGGCTTTGACCTAGTCCTTATGTCTATTAGGGTTTTTTCAATGGTATTTATGTGCGTCTGGTTATTTATTAACATTTTCTCATAGGGTTATGCATCTCACAGTTCTCTTTATTAACCTTTAAGAACCACCCTTTACATGATGTCTATGCGTATTGCATGCATGGTTTGTGACACACTACAGTTGTGACAGTATTCAATGTCGGTTTTTCTTGGCTTTTTCTTTCTTGGTTGCTCATATTTTATTGTTGGCATATTATTGCAATTTATCATGCTTAATAATAGATTCTCTTGCATCATCTTCAAAAGACCCTTGTCTTCTCTTCACTTGCTCTTGTGACCTAGTTTTGAGGGCAATCACCTAGATTTGAGAGTCTTTCGATTATATTTTGTGGATAGCTCATTACTTTGGTAGTATCTCTTGTTTTCCACTTGATTTAGTAGTGGTTTTGGGGCTAATTTTTAGGATTTTACATTAGCTTATCTTGACCTTCTATGTACTTGCTTGGTCTCATTATGGCTAGTAGTTCTCGTGATAGTGCTATCTTCAATATTGAGAAATTCGATGGGACCAATTATAACTATTGAAAGACCTAGATTTAGGAAGTTTTAGTGTAGATAAAAGGTGAGAACGATCAAAGCTTGATTGGAAGTGAGCTATGGCAGAGAACAAGAGCAAGAAGAGAGAGAGACACAAATGGGAACTCCAACAACCACAATGTGTGGTCGAGCATTTCTTTATTCAAACTGTCACTAAAAGAATAAAGAATAAGTGACTGTGACGGGCGCCCGCCACGTGCAATGTGCAGTGGTGGGTATTCTCACTGTAATAATACACCGATGGCTAGGCAGAGGTGCCTTTACCTCCAACAACCTCCCACTTAAAGGCAAATTCGCTCCAATGAGAGAGAAAAAGGAAAGACAGTACAACATGTACACATGTACAATAGGATGAGGAAAAAGGCGTCATCTCATCCAATGCCCATCAATATCCTAAGGAAGGCAAAGCGCTCGGTAGTGAGGATTTTCGTGAGCAAGTCTGTAGGATTCTTCTCAATCAGAATCTTGAAAATGTCAATAGACATGTCCTCAACGACCTCGCGAATGAAGTGATACCTCATCTCAATATGTTTCGTCTTCTCATGGAAGACCGGAATCTTGGCCAACTGAATGGCACTCATAAAATCCAAATGCACTGTAGGCATAGCATCTGTCATACCAAGGTCTGCAATCAAACGGCCTAACTAGATAGCCTCCTTGCAAGCCTCTATGGCTGCAATGTACTCGGCCTCTATAGTGGAAAGAGTTGTACACTTCTGTGCCTTGGACATCCAAGAGATAGTCCCTCCAGCATAAGTGACGACATAGACAGAAGTGGACTTCCTACTATCTGCATTGTCATGACGTTGCGTGTCCACCACTGCAAATTGGAGGGCGGGCATGCTCGCCAGGACTTTCATTAGTCAGCGTCACTCATTAGGTTTTTTATTTTCAGTTGTGTGCTTTTGTTTGCGTGTTATTTTGCAATTTGTCAGGTGTGTGGTTTCTTGAATCCAACCTAATGCGCAAATTCGTGTGCAAATAATGTGCTTGTTGTGTGTTTCTGTGTGTAGTCCAAGAAAAATCTGAAAATGATAACAAGTTCTTGAGTGTATGCAGTTGGATGCCAGGTCACAAGAGAACGAAAGCTGAAATTTCACATGAGAATCCGCTCTAAAGAAGAAATATCAAAAGAAAGTTGGAGACTTATGGAGTTTTGTATGAGCATGCGCTATTCCTAGCTGTGTGTGTTTCTGTGGTCATAGCTGTGAGATTGGACAAGGGATGGCATGGTGCCATAGCATTATGAAAAAGGTTTCCAGTCTCTTAATGCATACGATTGCATGGAGTTATTCATTTGTAAGCAATCAAGCCTGCTACCCATTTTTGAGAGGCCAACAACATGCAGATGGAGCCAGTTCCAGAGGGATCTACTTTCTGGTTGTACAAAAAGATTATTTTTCAAGATATATTGGTAGCTTGGTGAGAAGGATGAAGCAAGATGTGGATGACACAGAAGTATCATTTTTGAAAAAGTATAACAAGACAAATCCAAATTATGTAATTCATTGGTGCGAGAAAAGTCAACCATATCAATGGTACAAACCAGGTGTCTTGACTGAATATGTAAAAGCATTAGTGAGGACAAACAAAATTAGTGAAAGTGAATTGCTTTCAAATTTGCAACAAGGGGTCAAAGCATGTCATCCTATGTTGGGAAGCATGAGTGTTGCACCAAAAGAGGGTGTTTTAGGATGTGCTAGTACTCCTATTCATATTGTTACTGCTGAGGGTGGTTTCAAGCAACATTTCTAGTGCACTGTTAGGAGCTTAGCATTAATACTCAGGTGAGACCTCAAGCTTTGAGTTTCGAGGAGTTTTATGCATTATTACTGGAGGAGGAGTTGAGGATGAAAGCCCAGGAAGGAAGCAACAATAGAGATGTTGCATTCTCTGCCAATGCAAAAGGCAAAGATGGTTCCTCCACAAAAAATAATGGTGACAAAAAGAAGAAGGGCGGAAAGAGGAAGTTTCAAGGAGAGTACTTCTATTGCAAGAATAAAGGACATGCAATCATAGATTGTCATGTCAAGAAGGCAGATGAAAATAATGGTACCCTTAAAAGTAAATGGAAAGAGACAGCCAGTACGGCTGAAGCAGAGTTGGAGTTATTCATAGCAACCATTGAGGAGGTGTGCTCCTCGGCGCAAGAAAAATCTGCCACTGACTCATGGGTGTTGGATAGTGGGGCCTCCCGTCCAACAAGAAAGGTCTATACATTTCTATATAGCCTCTACAAGAATCCATCACTGTGATAGTTGAAAATGATGCAAAATGCCCTACTGACACATGTACTATTTCATTTGTTGTTGCAAATGGTGATGTCAAAAAGCTTTCAAATGTGTTGTATGTTCCCGAAATCAAGAGAAATTTGTGATCAATTGCTGCCATGACTGATCTTGGTCATGAAGTGAGATTCAAGAAGATAGGTGCATAAATTCTTGACAATGATGGCAAAGTTGTTGGCAAAGGAGAAAGAAGGAACAACCTATATGAGCTAAGTGCTCTTAAGCCACTGTTGGAGTTGGCATAAGTAAGCTTTGGCATGACAGGTTTGGACACATTGGATTCGTAGTGTTGAAGGAGATGCACAAGCAAGGTATGGTTTCTCACCTACCTCCAATGAGTGAATTGAAGGAACCATGTGAAACTTGTATGATGGGCAAGCAAAAAAGAAAGGCATTTCCACAAGAAAGCAAGAATAGAGCACATGCTTCTCTAGAGTTGGTGCATGCTGACTTGTGCAGAAAGATGCATACACAAACCTTGGGGGGATCTTACTATTTTATGTTGATTGTCGACGAATATAGTAGGAAGATGTGGGTGTACTTCCTTTGTGATAAGGATCAAGATTTTGGTAATTTTAAAGAATGGCTAAAACTTGTTGAGAATGACACAGAGAAAAGTGTGAAGAAATTTAGAACAGATGATGGTGGTGAGTTCAACTCAAAGGAGTTTGAAGACTTTTGGAAGAGTAAAGGGATCAAGCATCAATTGACGATGCCTTACACACCTCAGTGGAATGGTGTTGTGGAATGCAAGAATCACACCATTGTGGAGATGGCAAGATGCATGCTAAAGGGCAAGGGATTGTCTAACCATTTTTGGGTTGAAGTTGTTAATACTACAGTCTACATTTTAAATCGGAGCTACACAAAGGCTCTCAAGGGAAAAACAACTCATGAGGCTTACACTCATAAGAAACCATGTGTCTCACACTTCAGAATTTTCGGGTGTGAATGTTATGCACATATTCTAGATAAGAAGAGAAACAAGTTACAACCAAAAAGCAAAAAATGTATCTTCTTGGGTTATAGTGATGAGCAGAAGGCTTACAAATTATATGACCAAGAGGCAAAGAAGATCATCGCAAGCCGTGATATGGTGTTCAAGGAGCAACTATGACCAAGAGGCAAAGAAGATCATCGCAAGCCGTGATATGGTGTTCAAGGAGCAACTACATACAGTGGAGGAGGAGAAGGCAAGTTCTTCCACTTTATCATCAAGAAAAGAAGTAGACCACTATGAACCTATCCCAAGAGCTCTCCCTATCCTTAAGGAGGAGGAAGCATCATCTACAGATGATGAGGAAAAAGTTCACCAACTTGACATCACCCCACCGGAAAAGCCATTGGTGCATTGGGTGAAGCAGCTCTATGACCACAATAATCCTATGCCCACATCTGTTGAGGAGAAGGCAAACAGACCAAGGAGGTCTCAAAGAATAGAGGAGAAAGGGAGGGCTTTTTCTCACATAGTTAATATGGCCTTAATGGCTGAGATTATGAGAGAAGTAAAGAAACCAAATGACTTAGAAGAAGCACTTGCAGATCCAGCATGGAAGGCAACTATGCAATCCGAGTATGAGAGCATAATGAAGAATGACACTTAGGAGTTAGAGGATCAGCCCAGCAAATCCAAAGGTTATTGGCACCAAGTGGATTTGGAAGGTAAAGTATCAAGCTAATGGTACCTTAGAAAAGTACAAATCTAGACTAGTTGCACAAGGATTTTCACATGTTGAAGGGTTTGATTTTCAAGAGTCATTTTCCCCAACTGCCAGAATGACCACTATTTGCAGAGTACTTGTAGTGGCTGCCCACAAGCATTGGCTAGTTTACCAAATGGATGTTAAGTCAGTGTTCTTAAATGGTGACCTCAAGGAGGAGGTGTACGTGGCTCAGCCACCAGGGTTTGAAGCCCCCCATTCTGAGAACAAAGTGTGTAAGCTGAAGAATGTATTATATGGGTTGAAAGCCCCTAGAGCATGGTACCAATGGATAGATAAGTTTTTTTAAAGCTTAAACTTCAAAAGATATGCCTCAGATGCTAACTTGTATGTTTATAGGGATGGTGAAAAGTTTGTAGTGATTTTCCTATATGTGGACGACCTTTTTATTACAGGTGACTATGAAGATATGATCAATCAAACTCAAAAGGCTTTGAGTTCTAAGTTTGAAATGACAGACTTGGGCTTGCTAAACTATTGTTTGGGAATTGAAGTCTGGCAAAAGCTAGGAAAGATCTTCATCTCTCAGAAGAAGTATGCGTGGGAGATCTTGAAGGCATTTGGCACGACCAAGTGCAAGGAGATAGCTACACCTATTGAGTTGAATGCAAAGTTATCCGTTGAGAATACATCAGCATTGGCAGACATTGGGAGGTACAGGAGGATGGTCAATAGTCTGATCTACTTGTGTGTAATGCCAGACTAGATATCGATTTTACTGTTGGTGTTTTGAGCAGGTTCTCAAACAAACCTCATGAGAGTCATTGGAAGGTTGGGATGCGGGTGCTTAGATACTTGAAGGAAACTCTTGACTATGGTATCACATACAATTTTGGAACTTCTCTTGTGGGGAATTGTGACTCAGATTGGGCAGGAGATAGTGATTCCAGGAAGTTAGTTTCTGGTTATTGTTTATCTTTGGGTTCATGAATTTTCTCTTGGATTAGTAAGAAGTAGCCAACAATGGCATTATCTTCTACCGAAGCAAAGTACAAGGAAGCTTGTTTTGCTGCATGTGAAGCAGTATGGTTGAGAAGGATCCTACGGCATATGGGACTGCAGGATGAATAACCAACTGTGTTGAGATGTGACAATCAGAGTTGCATTGCCATTGCCAAGAATCCAGTGTTTCATGCATGCACCAAACATATAGAGATCCAATATCACTATGTGCGTGATTTGATGGAGGATGGGATAGTGGAATTATCTACTGTCAACAGAGGAGAATGGAGCGGATATCTTCACCAATGCACTTACGAAGGATGTACTTCAAGTTCATCTTCAGATACTCGACATTTGGCCGAGGAGATAGTTCATCTATGGGTGGATATTAAGGGGGGCTGTTAGATATGCTCAATGCCCCACCCTCATAAGATGCCACCAATGATCCATGGGGCTCAAAGTTGTAAGGCCCCCATTATGAGGAGAAGCCAAATGTGAGCCCAAGACATTGGTTGAGTCCTCACTTGTGTATCAGATGAGATCTATGTGATCAGATGGCAAAAAGGTGTCCATTGTGGGTCTAATCTTTGGGTTGGACTGAGTAGTTAAGTTGGTAGCAACTCAAGGCACATTGCATCGAGTTGTGGGGTCGCACGGTAAAGGGAATATTCCTTGACCGACTAGTGGAGGCTCATATGGTAGGTCGGTCATGCCGACCTAACCACCTTCATGGTCTATAAAAGCTAAACCCCTTCACAGCCATCGATCATCTATCTTTCACCCAGTCAGAGTTGTTCCTGTTAGCCTTAAGCTCTTCACCTATCTTTTGTCTAGATTGCCATCTAAGCTTCACTGTGGAAGTGCACAGGTGGAAAGAGTCATCTTTGTATCAGTTTTTTAGAGCTAAAGAAATTTTCTAATTCTCGTCTTATTTGTTGTGTACTCTCTATCTCCATCTCTTTCTCAGATTATGTTTATTGCGCCATTAATTTTTTCAGTTATCATGGCATACATAAGAATGCCCACGGCTGATGCACAGGGAATCTTGGCCATCTCGACCCTCTGCTCATTTGTTTGTTGCGGATAATCAGTCTGTGAGACCTTCACATAAGAAGGTAATGGACAGCCAATAGGCTTAACATTTTGCATGCGAAAGCGTTCAAGGACTTTATGAATGTATTCCCTTTGTGATAGATAGAGTAGTCCCTGAGATCTATCGTGCGTAATGGACATACCAAGTGTATGAGAGGCATGTCCCATATCTTTCATCTCAAAGCTCTTGTTGAGCTAAGCCTTAATTTCATCTAGCTCCTCATGAGTTGTCCCTGCTAAAAGCATGTCATCCACATAGAGTACCAAAATCAGTAAAGAACTGTCACGGGCTTTCTTCGTGTACAAGCACGGATCCATAGCACTACGGCTATAGCCCTGTGATTGCAGGAATGCATCAAACTTATGGTACCATTCCCTAGATGCCTGCTTCAAGCCATATAGACTCTTCTTTAGTTTGCACACTAGGTGTTCCCTACAAGGGTCTACAAAGCCCTTAGGCTGGTCCATGTAAATCTCATCATGCAAGTCCCCATGTAAAAAAGCCGTCTTGACATCCATCTGGTATAAGTCTAAGTCAAGCTATGCAACCAAGGCCAAGATTAAGTGTAGGGTGGTCATATTGACCATAGGAGAAAAGAGTTCATCAAAATCAACACCATGCTCCTGCTTAAAACCCTTAGCAACCAATTGAGCCTTGTATATCAACTTGGGGTGTCCAAGGGTACTTTTCAGCTTGTACACCCACTTGCATGGCAAAGCCTTCTTACCTTGAGTCAAGGAAATCAAATCCCAAGTCTGATTATTATGGAATGAGTCAAGCTCAGACTGCATAGCCCTCTCCCAAAAGTGACAATCATCCCTGCCCATAGCCTCATCATAAGTGAGAGGCTCTCTTACATCTGTAACTAGTACATAATCCATCGAGGGCCCAAAACGGTTAGGACTTTCATCTATCTCTAGTAAAACCCCTCAATCTAGGCTCTATTGCTTGACCAGCATCCTGTCTAACATCAGCATGTCTAATATCTAGGCCATGAGCATCAAGTGATGATGCACGCTATCTGGCTAGCCATGGAGCGGGCTGAACGGGAGTAGGCGGCTCCTCCTAAAAGATAACTCTGCGTACCTCAACCACTTTTTCAGGTTGCATATGCATTTTTTCCTCATGAAAGATGACATCATGACTGTGGATCACATGCACATCCTTACCTTCCTCATAAAAAAGTCCATAATGTAAAGTGGACCTCACATACCTCAATATTCATCTAACTGCATCCAAATGAGGCTTTCTAGATATCTATATAAATACACTAACAAGCTCAACAACATAGCTTAAGTATGGGCCATGTGATAGTCATGTAAATCAGGGTCCCTACTATCCTCCTGAACTTAGTAGGGTCTTTTATTCCATCCCCAATGTCAATGCTCAACTTCACATTTTTCTCCAATGGTATTGAAAGAGGCTTGAATATTGTCATACTATAGTTGGATAAAATATTCAAGCCATACTGCCTTTGGGATAGCCATATACCATCATCACATATGATCACCTTAATACCAAGAAAGTATCTCAACTCACCCACATCCTTCATCTCAAACTTCTTTTTCAAAAATTCCTTAACTTCAGCAATCCCATTATCACTATCACCTATAATAATCAAGTCATCCACATAGATGACTATGATGACCGAACCTGCATCTCTCTTTCTCACATAAAGTGAGTGATTAGCATCAGAAATATAAAATCCAATATTAACAATATACTCTCCAATCTTGTCAAACCATGCTCTAGGTGCTTGCTTCTGCAGCTCATAGAGTGCTTTCTTTAAGTTGCACACATATGTGGGATACTCTAAATGCTCATAACTTGTTGGTTGCTCCATATACACATCTTCTTGCAATTCAACATGTAAAAAGCCATTCTTTACATCCATTTGCTACAAAATCCAACCTTTAGCTATATTGTCAAAGAAATCACGCACTAACAGTTGCCATTCTAGCACCTGGACTAAATGTATCTTCATAATATATGACATATGTTGAGCATAGCCTTTTGCAACCAACCTAGCCTTATACTTGCTAACTAAACTGTATGCATTATTCTTGTTTTGGTAAACCCACTTATCACCAATAAATTTCTTTCCCTTAGGCAAGGGTACTAAATCCCAAGTCTTATTGGCTTCCAATGCAACCATATCCTCATCCTTGCTACATCCCAATGAGCATGACCAACAACATCCTCAAAATGAGTGAGCTCAACATCCTCAACTATCATCATTATATAAGCATAATGGTGAGATGCATAACCTTCAAAACTAAATCTTTTAACTGGGTATATGACCCTACTAGACTTGTGTACCACTGGATCACTCAGTAGAGCCTTTACATTACTCTATGCTCTTTATACACCTAGTGTCCTAACTAAAGGAATACCAAGCTCATCATCCAAACTCTCTGAACCACTAGAATCTCCATCAAATCCCAAATGATAAGTAGATGCATCATTACCATCCAACAATTTTTTCTTTCCTTTGTCTTTACCTACAATACTTGTAGATCCACCTAAAGATGTGGTGCTACTCCTTACTCTCCCAAACCAAGGGCAAAACCAAGGGCTAACTATAGGTGTAGTATCAGAAAATGTTTGTAATCCACTAATGCTCCACGATTCTTGCTTCTCTTTCTAAACATAGCTATCATGACCATTATCATCATCTATAACGTCACCATTAGATGCATACACAACTGCTCATCTCATAAAAAATAACGTTCGTGCTCACTCTGAACTCATATGGTGACAAGGTTATAACAAAAATACCCTTTTTTATCTAAAGAGTATCCTATAAAAATACATTTTCAACCTTTGGATCATGCTTCTTTTGCAACTCATTTGGCACATGAACATATCCAATACATCCAAACACTTTCAAGTGTGACACATCAGGCTTCTTATATGTAAAGCATTCTTCGAGGGTGATCCCATGAACTGTAGTTGTGGGAGCTTTGTTCATAATATAGACAATAGTATGAATAGATTCAAACCAAAAATGTTTTGGCATATTCTTATCAGCCATCGATGCCCGTGTAACTTTTGCAATATACCTATTTTTTCTTTCTAAAACCCCATTTTGTTGTGGGGTATAGTTGCAAGTAAACTGTCTCTTTATACCATGAGACCTCAAGAAACACTAAAATTGTTAGAGAGGTACTCTCCCCCTCCATTTTATCTCAAGCACTTAAATTTCAAGCCTATTTCTATCTCAACAATCACCTTGAAAGACTTGAAGTGCTCAAATATATCACTATTTTCCTTCATGAAATATATCCATAGCTTCCTTGAACAATTATCAATAAATGTGACAAAGTATTTGTTGCCACCAAGAGATATATGTTGTGTAGCCCCCCAAACTTCTATATGCACAATATCAAGTATATTTTTGCTCAAATCTCTATCATGCAAAAAGGATTGTCTTGCTTGCTTATCAAATCAACATGCTTCTCACACTTTATGAAATTTTGCAACTCTAAAAGAAAGCAACCCTTTAAAGCCCTGTAACCATCATTTGGATTGCATTAATTTTAGCTTTTACATGTATGCACATCCAATAGGTTTATGCCATATCTCAATATCTGAACCCAGTCATTTTCCTTTAGCATACATAGCAGCATTCATTGCAGAAATTCCAACATCCAAAGGTAACATGCAGCCAACTCTACTTTCTTTTGTGACCAACCTACACTTATTATTAAATTCTTCTACAAAACAAAATTTTGTATTAAAATCAAACCTATAACCCTTAATCTATCATTTGGCCAAGAGACACTAAACTCTTTGTGATTGATGGCACATGCAATACATCTGGCAGACTCTTTGTTTGGCCATCATGCAAGGACAAGGGAATCTTTTCAATGTGTAAAATTGGATGGCATGAATTATCACCCATCTACACATCACTTGGATTTTGTAAGTCATGTATATCTCCACGCCATTCAACATGACTAGTCAGATGTTAGATGCATCTAAATCGACATAGCATACATCTTCATGTGTCCCTTTTCCTATAACAATATTCATCATATGCTACATAACAAACATATGCTCATTTTTGTCTTCACTCTATCATGAAGATGATGCATAGTTTTATTGTTGCAATTTACCACCGCAAATGTCATCCTTCTTAGCATAACCATGGGCTGCAATGTGACCTATTTTGCCACATTAATGGCAAGTAATACCAAAATTTCCAAAACCTTTATTTTTCCATCTAACTCTTCCTCTAGAGCTTCCCCTACATCTAAAGTTTCCATGTCCTCCTGAAACATGCATTTCACCAAATTTCTTATTTAATATATTTTGCTGGTTATAACCAGCATGTCCCATAACACAGCCTCTCAAAGAGGATCAGTCATGTCCCCTTACTAAACTTGAGCATAATTCTTAGATTTGTTCACCATTTTTTTAAATCATTCATCCTGTATATTGATATTTTCAATGATCATGGGTGAGACCAACTCATCAAAATCTAGAAATGGCTTTTGTATATATACAAAAGTGACAAATGATTTTTAAGCCTTCTCATTATTAAGGCCACCCAAAGTAGATGAAACCAAATCATTATCATTAGGAATTGCATCAATCTCTACTAAAGTATCTACAATGCTTCTCACCTTCAAAACATACTCATTGACATACATTCTCCCTTTCTTCAAGGTATTCAACTCTTGCTTAAGTTGAATCTTTTGTGCCTTTCTATTTACTGAAAACATGTTCTCAAAATTTATCCAAGCTGCATGTGAAGTTTCTACATTCTAGATATGTCCCAACATAGTATTATCAATGAGTACAAATAGCCAATACATCACCTTTTTGTCTTTTTCATTCCATTCGTTCCACACCTTTAATTCATCTGTAATCTTAGGGATGCTCAGCTCCTCTGGCTCCTTTTCTTCACATGAAACAAACTCATAAAGTCCCTTTCCTTTATATTTGGAAAGTATCTATCTACCTACCTATTGGAGTTGAATATCGAGGAAATTTTTGGTAGGTAGCCCCTCCATGATTTTGCAAACACCTGTTCTTCACATTATATCTAAATATATTGGTTCTAGTGTTACTTATTCAACTCCAGTAGGTAGGTTGATAGATGCTTTCCAAATATTTATAGGCAAGTCAACTTGATGGCTATATAAAATGATTTGGAGATCAAATCCATAAGATTCGAATAGTGATGGAGTTGTAGTATACAAATACATGAACATTACATCTTTTTCTTCCTTAATACTTCATCCTCAAATTGAAGGAATTGGATCTAGAAAACTGCACATAATAAAGGTGGTTAGGTAAGGTTGACTTTTTGATTGAAGGAGACCCTTTCACTATCCAAACACATGAGTTGTGTACTATCAAAAGTGCATCCATAAGTCAAATGTGTCACCCTAGGGAGATATGTTTAGATCAAGTTACCATTGTAACATTAACCTTGAATTTCAGTAGGACCAACAACATTCTTGACACTTTGGTAAAGATATGTCATGGGCTTGCAAACTTTAATATTCCCTCACACGTGTTGTTTCTCCTCAACCATGTTTCTTTTGGTAACTTAATAGGACTCTAAGATGAACCAAGTCCACCTTCTCTAGAACCTTTCTATCACTTTTGTATATCCTAATTTTATTGTAGTTTACAATTACCTCCTAGCTCCGAGATAGTGTCACACAAAATAGAGGCCAAATCAAAATGATTGTCTCTTGTAGCTTAATAAAAAATTATTTTAAAATTAAGGTTTCACCATCAAGATAAACATTGATAAAATCTTCATCTAAGTACAATGATATATGCATTGAAATAAGCAATAGAAAAAGCATTGGAATAAATAACGGTAAATAGCCACAACTTTACCGATGACTACTTCACTGAGTATATAGGACAATTATTCTGAAAACTTTAGAAAATCACATGACCCATATATTGGATGATTGCATACAAATTAACTTAGCGTGGATCTACCTCTACAATCCCTTTGGAGGGCAAGATTCTTGCTATTCATGTGTGCTATCCATACATAGACTAGTGTACTAGTGTGTAGACCTATATAACTTACTTTTCCATCAAAGAGAAACAAGTGCATGCAAGTTGTGGATTCATTAATTACTCTTGAGCATCATCATGTCAAACTTGCATCAACAAAAGAACCACAGTGAATTCATCTAATATCTCAACCACCGTGAATTCTCAAAATCATCCAAAAAGTTCTAGTGTGACAAATAATCATGATAGTAAGGCAAGCTACAAGGCACCAAGATTGACCTCATTCAACTCTTCTTTGTTATAAGAAGAGAGCACTTATGAAAATTTTCCACATAATTGCAACAATGCCAAGTGCATCCAGAGAGTCTTGAGCATCATCAATGTAACTTTCTAGAATTAAGAGAGGAGTGTGAAGATTCTTCCAAAGTAAGACAAGACAACACATAAGAAGATTTATCTTTGGTAGGGAAAGAGTGTTCAAACATTATACCAAATTACTTCACCAATAGATTGATGTGTTTATCATGGTACGGCCCGGTATTCTTCATTGGGGATTATGATTTTTTTAAAACAAAGAAAATATATTGTCAAGAATGTTCCTAATGATGTGTAAAGTCATGGTTGATGTATTGATTGCATGGTAACCTCTCCTTTTAAGTGTCGTGGATAAGATTAAAGGAAAACAAGACAAACCAAGGTGGAAGAAAACCCTTACTTTCACAAAAGGATCTATTTGCTACACCTTCACACATTTTCTTATTAATAGTGATTGAGCATTTTTCATTCCCATTTGCATATGAAGCATTCCTTTGCATACAACGAAGTTTAGCAATTATTTTTTATTTGATCAAGTGTTCTTGAGGAAATCCAACTTGTTTTAGGTTCATGGGTCTCGTGGGATATAAGTGAGGTTGAATGGAGTGAGAATGGTAAGTTTTGTTCTTAGACAAGGGCTAAAGGGTCAAATACCTATTTAGAATGAAGTATTTCTTATTAATAAAGGGGTCATGATACTCAGTTGAAAATACCTAATTGACAATTATGTGGCATATTGGAAGTTGTTATGTGGGGGTAACTCCTTAGAGTTTGAAGCTCAGCAATCAGGAAAGTAGACTATAATGCAATGTTCATATTAGTTTGAGGGTCTTCTAGCATCCATCTAGTTGCTCATGGTTGTAGGGTTGTTGGGGGTTGGTGTTTGAGGCCTAATAGTGAGCTTAGAGTGAGAGAGCCATTCTTAGACCCATTTTAGGTCCCAACACATGTAGGTTTACACAAGAGAAACAAAAACTAAAAACATGGTGGTTGATGGTCAAATGTAAGGTGCAAACTTGTCAAGATAGGAAATAGGGAATCAATTGGAATAGTAGGCACCTAACCTAAGAAATAGTGCACGGTAGCCAATTGCAAGTAAGTTTAGCAGAACAAATTTTTTTTTGACCTACAATAGAAAACAACACCGTGAATACTAGCACGGATATTTGGTATGATGTCAGAATAGGGGAGAGCATTGGAAATGTGAGAAACTAATATAAAAGGTTCCACAAATACAAACAAAAGGAAGAATCCTCCAAAGAACAAAAGACCTCAAGAAGAATATGCTCTGAAAACGGAATCGACATATCAAAGCACAAGATAGTACAAAGCTCAAGTATTGATTCACTAGAAGTGGGCATGGTCTCCCTCTCTCCACCAAGATGCAATTGAACTAAGTGATAGTGGAGGAGGGATCCTATCTATAAAAAGGCACAAAAAATACCAATGTCTGCCAACTCACCAACCCAAAAGAGTACTGCAAATACGAGTCAACTAGCTAAGAACTAGGGCCCAAAATCAGCATGGCGAGCCTCAATCCTCTCTGGCATAAAACAAGGAAATGAATGTGGAGATATGCTAGGGTTCACAAAAGAAAACAAAACATTCAATATGCAACCATGACTAAAACACAAAGAACTCATATTCAAATGCAGACACAAATGCAAACACAAAATGTAAAGAACAAAGAAAGAGTAGGTGGTGGGGTCTAGTTAATTGCTCTATCCCTAGTTTTGCATAATAAATAATCAAGGAAAATAGTGATTTTGGGAATTGTCTTTCACAAAGTGAATCCACTAGGATGTGCTAGGTGTTGAGCCAGCCTAAGTGGACAACACTGTTAACCTTAGTCTGCATTGTAGGTGTAAGGTTGTCTTTAATATTCATGTGATATGTAAGTTGCAAGATGTATTCGTTGAGAGCGCAACATGATGTTGTGTGTGTGCATGTGCGTGTGCATATGCGTGTGCGTGAGTGGGTGCGTGCATGTGTGCATGCATGCAATGAACTCAAAAACATATGAAGGAACAAGAGTAACTAGATAAAAATACTCGAAATTATGCATGAATGTCAAGAGACAAGAAGATAGATTCATCCCTACAAACTGAAGAGGTATGCAAATTAACAATTTTGTCCTTACAAATCACTATGCAATCAAGTTCTATATAGAATCGCATGAAGCCACCAAGAGAGCTTGGAAAACTACCTATCTTGCAATGGACATAAAGAAAGATGAGGGAACATACTTGCTTGCTTTGCAATGATAAGTAGATATCCAATTATGCTATTTCTTTGAACTAAGACCCAACCATATGGAGCAATGACTGTCTCCCATTTTTTATATCTATAGTGTGTCTCCAAAGAGCTTATCTCACATCTTGCTTTGGACACATACAGGTTAAGCATGAGTTGCATGATTAAGGCATCACAATAAGATCCAAACTTATTGAGTGATGACCATCTCCCGCCATTTGTACTTATAGTATGTCTCCAAAGAGCTAATCTCACATCCAATTTGGACATGTATAAGTTTAGCATGACTAACATGATGAACAAAAGCAACTACTCTCAACCTATTTTTTGCAGTACTCATGAGAAACACAAAATAAATGGATACCTTTGTTAATGAGATCTTCATCTCCTCAAGGCTATTAATTGTCCTTCTGAATTCCTTGTGCCTTAGCATTGAATAGATTGAGTTAGGGCATCTTCTCCCAAAACTATTAGTTTATATCATTTCCAAGGTGCTGGGACGTTATGAGAAGAACGGGTACCAAAGGAAGGGATACCCCAAGCTTCCTAGAACCTATCAATTCCTCAAAATCCATGACCCCTCTCCATGTTATTACTCAGTCCCCATAGCCGAATGTAACACAATCCTATTTTCCCCAAAAGTGATGTATTAGCTTGTTCCACCTTCCCAAAATAAATGTACTCAAAAGGGCTATGCCCACTTGAATGAATAAGATTTTTATCACTGTCTGTCATGGCTGTAAGTGTTGGTAAAGGAGTTAAGTGATTAGGTCACTTGGCTAAAAGCTATACTAGGCATATTAATGTAATGTGAGAAACGTTTGGTAAGTTTTTAACATAAAGAATCTTATTGCCCAGGTGCAACCCCAAGTGCAGATTCCTAGTCCGACCCCTACACTAAGTACAATTGTAATTCAAGAGAAGAAGTTCCTTCTCAAACAAATCAAGCCACCGGAATTCGATGGTAAGGGAATGGCTGTCCAAATAGAGGGCGAGGTCTGGATCGAGTCCATGGAGGACTATTTTGAGGCAGCAGGAACTGCACCCGCTAACCAAGCTATGGTCGCCAAATTGAAGCTTACCGGAAAAGCAAGACTTTGGTGGAAACAATGGTGTAGAGACCAAGGGATCTCGGAAGGGTGTGTCACATGGGAGAAGCTTAAAAAAGCTCTGCGAGGGAGATATTTGCCACTTGCCTACCGCACACATAAGATGAACGAATTTTATGAACTGAAGCAGCTTGGACTATCCCTTGATGCATATTATTCAAAGTTTGTCTCTCTCTTAAAGTACGCGTCACAAATGGATATGACACAACATGTGTTAAAGTCCTGTGTTGTGTTAAATCCATTCGTAAACACCCGCTTGGAATCAATGCACCCAACGGACCTATAAGACGCACTCATTCGAGCTACACCAATAATATAGGAGGTGCAGACCAAGCCAAGGAACAACAGGACTTAGTCTTATAGGGATCAGAATAAGGGAATGTTTAGGTCTCAGGCTAAGAGAGCGCAGGGCCAAAATCAGGGACAAAGCAAGAAAGCTAGGGCCAACGCTATCAACAACTTTGTTCCTACACAAGGTAATGGCCACGATCTCCATTTCTTCCATTGCAACGAGCCTGGACACTTCAAGAGGCAGTGTCCCAAGCTTAGCAGGGGAAAATGCCAAGGGCCATTCCAAGGAGTTGTCCATGGCCAAGGAGCCACCATCATGGCCAGAGGGAAAGCCTCCATTGTTGCCAACAAGGAGCTAGGTGATGAAGAAGATCCCTCCATGGAATTTGATTTTGAGAGGGCAACGGTTCATGCCACTCTTCACAAGAAAGGCCCGAATCGCTAATTCTCAGACCCATTTTAGATCCCAACACAGGTAGGTTTACACAAGAGAAACAAAAACTAACAACATGGTGGTTGATGGTCAAATGTAAGGTGCAAACTTGCCAAGATAGGAAATAGGGAATCAATTGGAATAGTAGGCACCTAACCTAAGAAATAGTTCATGGTAGCCAATTGCAAGTAAGTTTAGCAGAACAAAAAAAATTTAGACCTACAATAGAAAACAACACCGTGAATACTAGCACGAATATTTGTTACGATGTCAGAATAGGGGAGAGCATCGGAAATGTGAGAAACTAATATAAAAGATTCCACAAATAGAAACAAAAGGAAGAATCCTCCAAAGAACAAAAGACCTCAAGAAGAATATGCTCTGAAAACAGAATCGACATATCAAACACAAGATAGTACAAAGCTCAAGTGTTGATTCACTAGAAGTGGGCATGGTCTCCCTCTCTCCACCAAGATGCAATTGAACTAAGTGATAGTGGAGGAGGGATCCTATCTATAAAAAGGCACAAAAAATACCAATGTCTACCAACTCTCCAACCCAAAAGAGTGCAAATACAAGTCAACTAGCTAAGAACTAGGGCCCAAAATCAACATGGGGAGCCTCAATTCTCTTTGGCATAAAACAAGGAAATCAATGTGGAGATATGCTAGGGTTCACAAAAGAAAACAAAACGTTCAATATGCAAAGATGACTAAAACACAAAGAACTCATATTCAAATGTAGACACAAATGCAAACACAAAATGTAAAGAACAAAGAAAGAGTAGGTGGTGGGGCCTAGTTAATTGCTCTATCCCTAGTTTTGCATAATAAATAATCAAGGAAAATAGTGATTCTGGGTATTTTCTTTCACAAAGTGAATCCGCTAGGATGTGCTAGGTGTTGAGCCAGCCTAAGTGGACAGCACTATTAACCTTAGTCTACATTGTAGGTGTAAGGTTATCTTTAATATTCATGTGATATGTAAGTTGCAAGATGCATCCATTGAGAGCGCAACGCGATGTTGTGCGTGTGCATGTGCATGTGCGTATGTGTGTGCATGTGCGTGTGCATGAATGTGTGCATGCATGCATGGAATGCACTCAAAAACGTATGAAGGAACAAGAGTAACTAGATAAAAATACTTGAAATTATGCATGAATGTCAAGAGACAAGAAGATAGATTCATCCCTACAAACTAAAGAGGTATGCAAATTAACAATTTTGTCCTTACAAATCACTATGCAATCAAGTTCTATGTAGAATCGCATGAAGCCACCAAGAGAGCTTGGAAAACTACCTATCTTGCAATGGACATAGAGAAAGATGAGGGAACATACTTGCTTGCTTTGCAATGATAAGGAGATATCCAATTATGCTATTTCTTTGATCTAAGACCCAACCATATGGAGCAATGATCGTCTCCCATTTTTTATATCTATAGTGTGTCTCCAAAGAGCTTATCTCACATCTTGCTTTGGACACATACAGGTTAAGCATGAGTTGTATGATTAAGGCATCACAATAAGATCCAACCTTATTGAGTGATGACCATCTCCCACCATTTGTACTTATAGTATGTCTCCAAAGAGCTAATCTCACATTCACTTTGGACATGTATAAGTTTAGCATGACTAACATGAGGAACAAAAGCAACTTGTAACAATTCCCAAATAAAAATACGCATTCCGCATACGAATCCCCTCTTAGGAGGCTATAAGGTAAGGATAATGACCAATTTGTTTATTATTATTCCCCTTATCCCCCCAGTCGATTGTCGTGCTGGAGGGGAGGGGAATAGCAAGTTTGATCAAGATCCTCGATGGAGCTTGTAGGGGGGAAGAGCTCATGCCAAGTGACGCACGGGGGAGGGAGGATCCCCTCCCCTCCCCTATTTAAGTCTCTGTCATGGGGTGAGAAAGGGGGTGCGTAGGCTAAGTGGAGACATTGCCGTAGTACTGCCGATTCGCTGTCGTGAACTGAGGGCCGCGAGGATTGCTGAGTTACTGCTCTACTGTTGTGTGGTCATGAAGGTGAGAAAGGAGGAGCCGCCCTACACAAACGCCGCCGTGAAGGGAAGAAGCAAGAGTCCCAGCTGCCGCAGCAAAAGCAGTCCGCCCTGTCCGTGGCACGCCGCTATAGTCGCTCGTGGCCGTCATAACGCTGCTCAGGAGTCATTCTCCTCCACATGGCCCTTTTCGGAAGCTTCTAGAAGCTTAAAAAAGGGGACTGACATAAGCCCCCTTTGATATAACACCCCCACCACAAATTCCACTTGTGGCCTCCCTCCTAGCCCTGATTCATGTGGGCTTGCTAAACATCCCCCTGACCCCAAGAATCCAAAGCCCCTTCATGTGCCTCTTTCATACCCTTTGTCCCCCATATAAAATCCACTCTTAAGGGTCTTCTACACCCTTCTTTTTTTTCCCTTTTTTTTCCCCCTTTTCACCCACCTAGAACATCCTAAAAACTACCCCTCGATATTCAAGAAAAGGCCCCTTCCCATGGCTTTAATAAGCCCTACGATCGAAAGATTTTAAACCCCCCCTCCCCGGAATCTATAACCCTCCCCATGGGTTTTCCCCAACACCTGGAATTCAAAGGTCTTTAATCTTTGCTTATGGTCTCCTTCAAAAGGCCCTTTCTATGTTGTCCCATCCAAGTTTTTATAAACCTCATTAAGTTTTTTTCCCTCGCATTCTTCCACAAGGGTTCATCTTAACCTCGGGGTCCCTTAAAACCCCCTTCCTATTGACCTCTGCAAAACACCCTCTTTTCCCCCTTTTCGTGTATACAAATTTCACTGAAGCTTCTACGAAAGGAAGGGAAAAAAACTCATAAAGGATGGTGGATTTACAAAAGGGAGTTCGCAAAGCCGCATCCAAGACGGAAAGGCCGCATTCGCGATGGCTCCTAAGAAATTTCGCCCAAGGCGCAACCGCAAGAGGATCATCTCCTAGCATCCACGTGGACATCTCACCACAGGTTGAGGTTTTCCTTCCTAATTTTTATTTTACGTTGTTATAATTTTACGAGCGTGGATGATTTTTGGAGACAGGATGCATTTTTCGTCGTAAATACTTTGGTTAATTTAAAAGAATTAGCTTACGACGCACAAGTTCGGTCATTAGTATTTTTTTTGTAAAAGGAACAAAATAAAGGGAGCATAAATGTGTTTCTAGCAAATAGTTTTTACGCATTGCAATGAATTAAAATTAGATTAATGTCCATTTTTACAAAATGGAAGTAAAATAGTATACTTCGTTTAGGCATGGAAGTATAAATTGCATGTCACATTATTAGGACATATTTTCTTCGCAATGAATCATTATGGAAAGTGCTAAACAATCCATAGAAAATTGCAAGGCATGAAATGATTCTTAAGTTGAATAACTCTAGTCAATTGGTATAAATATCTTTTTTCAACTGCATAATTATTAGAAAAGGCTGCATATTTCAGCATGAATCTTGCTCATATGTTATAGAATGATTAATTGAAATTAGGCTATAACCTAACCTATGCTTGATCTTAATCCGAAAAGTTAGGATTTGAAAATCAACTTACGCGTACCCAATAAGTCATGTGGTTATGGAAATGATAGCGTAATTATCTTCAAGAATAGGTAGGTTAAATCGACATAAACCTAAATACCTAAAACCACGGAGTACTCGTTTAGAAAAGGGTTAATTCAATGCAATGTATCCCAAGGAACTGTCTAGGGTTAGCCCGGTGAAGACATTTACCTAGTCACACGTATTGCCAAAACTGAAACCCGTATACCCTAAATACTTGCCCACATTCACGGAATGTAGGGACAGTAGGACGTACATGCGAGAAAAGATTTAGGATTTTCCTGAGAATCTCTTGCTAAAAAGATGAAACTCGAAACCCTAGGACTGACAAGTCGGCCTAATGCCATCACGAACAGATTATTTCATGACTCCATTCGATGGGTAAATAGTCCCATAGTTGATGCGACACTTGTGCAAAAAGTGGTAGAGTTGCATGATCTTGTGATTTGATCACAAGGGAATGGCCAAATTCCTCGGAATGAGGTTGGCAGTTTCTTACGCAAGTGATCTTGCGAGAGGATGAATAATCATCCTAAAATAGTATCTTTCTTGGGTAAAGATAATTGCTTGGAAGCAAAAGACCAACAAATAAATTGGAATAAAATATGAACTTAAGTTATTGATCAAGTCGGGTTACTAGGGTATGCCCTAAACTAGGATATAGGGTTAACAAACAAACCCTTGGGGATATTGCCAAGTCGTAATTGATCTTGGATCGAGTGCTAGATGCATTCGGAAAGAAGGATTCACTCCTTAGCAGTTGGCCAAAAATAATGACCAATAGATCTGTTTTTGCCTGTAACAGTTTTAAGAGCATTGTTTTGTTTTGTTTGATCAAAGAATTAAAGGATAAATGGATATCTAATGCTCCAGGTTAAAGGCCTGAAGGGAGAGGCAGCTTCAGTTACCCTCGACTGCCTACCTGACCCTAACCAAGGGGGTTGTTAACCGCGCTGGGAAGGTGGACCGAATCCGTCGCGAGAGGTGTCTCGGTTAAGCGCTACTTGGAGCACGAGGACCCTTGGGTCCCAGGGGGGCTCTGGCCGTAAATCCCTCGCCTTCCGGGCCTTGCACAAGAGGCTAATGTGACTGGGGATTGGACCTCAAGGCCCGCATACTAGTCTACGGGCAAAAACTTAGATTAGTGATCCCTGTGGATTGCTGGATAGCCTTCAAGCAGATTGTGGATAAGCCTACGGGCTAGACTTTATGTATTTCAAAGATAAATATAATAAGTTGTTAAAAAGGAACTTGTTTAACATTGCTTTCTATGTCAAGTGCTATGATTACGTGAAGGAACCAGTGCCTACCGGGTTAATTAAGGAAGTTGATTGATGCATGTCCAACTAAACGTGTTAGGTAATTAAATAACTAAAACAATCTGAGAAAAGTGCAATGGATGTGGCCATAGGTCCGCCATAGGTCCATCCTACGGATGGGTGGTCCTGGTTGGCCGAGAACTTTTCTCAATCAAGATGGACAGCAGGAAGATCATTCAAAGAACATGAATAACAAGAGCGTTGACCTAGAGTTATAACTGATCCTGATTTACGTTGTTTTAGGGGAAGAGAATGGGACTTTGCCTTATGATAGAGAGGTTGAGCTTCGCATCCCTCTCATTTCCCATTCTCCTTGAACCAAGTGCAGTGTGAATCCACATCGGACCTGGTGTTTCTGCATAAAGTAGCTCGCTCGGGTTTGATGCTAGTTGCCGTTAGGAAATGACCAATATGGAAAACACTAATTCAGGTCGGTCCTAAGTGGGAATGGCCAGAATACTTCCGCTACGTAGCAGACACGGAAAGTCCTAGATCGCAAACCCCGTAACATTCCATGGGAGTGTGGGGCAGAGTTTTTATGAAATCTTAATAAGATGAAGTAAAGCAAATGTTATTGTTCCAAACATTTCCTTACTTTCAATGATGTCTTGCAAAATTACGAAGCATGGAACAAGTTCTTAGTGTTCCACGTCATGTTTATGACTGCAATGCATTCCCCGGTTTATCGACAAAGGGTGGAGATGATGAACATCTTAGAGAGAATCTATAATCCATCGCCTTTGTACATGGAATGAAGATGGATGGGTGCCTCAAGAATCTACTATATAGCTACCCATCGGTTTGCATACCTAAAAACCAACCTAAAAAGGATAAAGTGGTTGGAAGACCTAAAAGTCGTGGAGTTATTCATTTTTGCGGAAGCTCACGTAAATTCAACTTTACATATTCGAGGTCGGAGGGTCGAACTAAACTCATATGTATATGAGGAAGTGACTCGTGTAATCCCCGCTGACAGGATTAAAGTATTGGGGCGCCATGAGAAGAATGGGTTCCAAAGGAAAGGATACCCTGAACTTCCAATGATTTACCGATTTCTAAAGATCCATGACCCGAAACCATACTATTATATAGTTCCTGTAGATAAATGTAATACAACATTATTCTCCCCAAACTAAATGTAAATAGTTGGCTTATCATCCCAAGACATGTTGTATTCCGAAAGGGCTATGCCCATATAAATACAAATAAGACTTCTTTTTATCAATGTCTGATTGTGCATGAGAATTGATAAAAAGTTAAGTGGTTAGATTACTTTGTTGATAGCAAAAATGGAAATGAAATATAATTCATAACAATTATCGTGTAATAACGTTAAGAAACCTTTATCGAGGCACAACCCTAGGTACAGATTCCCAGTTCACCTCCTACATCAAGTACTGCTGTAATCCATGAGAAGTAGTTTCTTCTCAAGCAGATTAAGCCGCCCAAGTTTGGCGGGAGAGGAAGTCCGTCCAAGCAGATGCTAAAATTTGGATTGAATCCATGGAGGATTACTTTGAAGAAGCCGGTACTACACCCGCCAATCAGGCTATGCTCGCCAAGCTAAAGCTCACCGATGAAGCCAGGCTTTGGTGGAAGCAATGGTGTAGAGATCAAGGGATCGCGGAAGGATCGGTTACCCGGGAGAAGCTGAAGAAAGCCATGCAGGGAAGATAATTACCACCTAACACCATATTGGGAAATATGGGAATTTCCCATAAGTTTAGGACACGTGGTCAAATCTTTGCATTTGTCATAACTTGAATACTATAACTCCAAATGGAGCGCTCTATAGCTCAATAGATTCTATTTTTCAAGCGCTTTCCAATGATAGGTCACATCATATGGTTTTGAGAAACTTATGGGCATGTTATTCAGATGTCACCTTTTTAGTATTCAAAAAATGGGAATTGGGAGATTCCCAAACTCACTAATATTGTGTTACCTGCATATCGCACGCAGAAAATGAATGAGTTCTACGAGCTAAAATAGTTGGGACTCACTCTTGACGCATACTATTCTAAATTTGTCTCACTTCTTAAGTATGCGCCACAGATGGACATGACAGAGCAGGTGTCCAAATTTTGTGCTAGTTTAAACCCACCAATGAATACCCTTCTCGAATGGATGCACTCGTCAGATCTTCAAGACGCACTCATTCTAGCTACCCCTATAATTCAAGAGGTGCAGTCTAGACTAAGAGGTAACAAAACTTGGTCTTATAATGACCCGAACAGAAGAGCATTCAGGCCTTAGATGAAGAGAGTTCAAGGTCAAAATCAGGGACAAAGAAAGAAAGCAAGGACTAATAACATTAACAATTTTGTTCCTACTCAAAGCAATGGCCAAAACCTCTGCTGTTTCCACTGCAATGAGCCTGGTCATTTCAAGAGGCAATGTCCCAAGCTTGGAGGAGGACATCACCAAGCACCTTTCCAAGGAATGGGCAGTGGTCAGCAGGGAGTTGCTACCCGAGGCAGAGAAAGAACTGCCTGCATTGCCAATAGGCAAATGTGCGAAGAATAAGAAGATCCGACCATGGAAGCAGAGTTTGAAAGGGCAATAGTCCATGCCGCTCTTCATAAGAAAGTGTCGAATCGCTAGTCGGACTATCAATGTAAAAGTTTCAAGACCTTGATTGATTGTGGCAATACACATTCCTTTATCTCACCAGCTTGTGCAAAAAGATTAGGAATAGCCACAATAGAAGCACCTATTTTGCTTATGGAATTGGCAAATGGTCGTGAGGTTACCTGTACCAGGCAAACTGCTAAGGTGGAATTATTTTTGGGAGGAAAGATGACTTCGGTCAAATTCAAAGTCATGAATCTAGGTATCCATGAGTGTCTACTCAGAATGGATTGGCTTAAGCCTAATCATGCCTACATTCATTGTGGAAAGGACCAAATATCCTTTTGAAACTCTGAAGGGGATTTGGTCACAACTCAAGGTGAGGCTGGAGTGCCAAAAATTCAATTGGCTAAAGCATCTCGGATTATAAAGGGAGTCATAAAAGGACTACCTGTCTACTTAATTAAGCTCAACAAGTTAGATCAAAAGAAAGAGTCTAGTGAAGGACCTTCTTGGCTAAAGGAATACGCGGATGTATTTCCTGAAGAGTTGACTAAACTCCCACCTCAAAGAGAAGTGGATCATGAGATCAAGCTAGTACCAGGAGCTGCGCCAATTGCAAAGAGACCTTATAGGATGTCTATACCGGAAGCAATTGAGCTGAAGGAACAACTCAAGCAACTGCTAGATCTGGGCTACATCCGTCCCAGCAGTTCACCATGGGGAGCTCCAGTACTGCTCCAGAAAAAGACAGATGGAACACTTCGACTATGTATTGATTACAGAGGGTTGAATTAATCAACTGTAAAAAATAAGTACCCTATTCCTAGAATAGATGAGCTTCTTGATCATCTTCAGGGTGCAAAGATCTTCTCCAAGATTGATCTCAGGTCGGGTTACTATCAGATAAGGATCAAGGAAGAAGATATCCCCAAGACAGCCTTCAATACAAGATATGGACACTTTGAGTTCCTAGTTATGTCATTCAGACTTACGAATGCGCCTTCCACCTTCAATAGGTTAATGCATGATATCTTTAGGCCATATCTTGATGACTTCGTGCTCGTCCATTGCATGGTCAACTCCCGAACAAACTAGCTTCGACAGATTGAAGCAAAGTTTGATATCAGCACCTATCCCAAAGCTTCCAAACCTCAGTAAGGAGTTCGAGGTAGTAACTGATGCTAGCACACTTGCCTTAGGATGTGTGCTCATGCAGGAAGGTCATCCTGTAGCATACTCTTCAAGAAAGCTGAAGAGTCATGAGAATAATTATGCTACCCATGATCTAGAATTGTTAGCTGTCATCCATGCTCTAAAGCTTTGGAGACACTACCTGTTGGGTAACAAGTTTACTCTAGTGACTGATCATAAGAGTCTCAAATGGATCTTTACCCAGAACGAGCTCAACATGAGGCAACGTCGATAGATTGAGGTGCTGGAGGAATATGACTTTGAGATCAAGTACAGACTAGGAAAAGAGAATGTAGTTGCCGATACACTCAGTCACAAGGCATTCCTTAATTCTCTAATCTTGCATAATCCATCAACAGCTAGATCTCTAACCACAAAGGTATCCATGCCAAACAACCCAATACTTGAGTTAGCTAGAGAGGAAGCATGCCATGATCCAGCCTACCAAACGATGCTAAGGGAGATCTTTATCAAGGATCAGGACCAAAAGCTGCAGGCTAAGTATCATGAATTCTCTGTCAATAGTGGATTTGTCTACTATAGAACGAGGCTATGTATACCGGCAAGCCAATCACTTAAGCAGAAGATATTGTGGGAATCTCATGATTCCCCTTTCTCAGGACATCTTGTCTATACCAAGACCCTCAACGCAGTCAGGAAGAGCTACCATTGGGAGAGGCTTAAAGGTGACGTTCACAAATATGTCACCGAGTGTTTGTCTTGTCAACGTATCAAAGCTGAACATGTCAAGATGCCAGGGAAGTTGCAATTGCTTGACATTCCCCAAATGAAATGGGAATTCATCAGTATGGACTTTGTTTTTGTCCTACCCCAAGTCCAGGGAGGATACAACTCCTCATGGTTGTGGTTGACATTCTTACCAAGGTTGCACACCTTATTCTAATAAAGAAAAACTATAAAGCCTCAGACATTGCAAGATTATTTATCAAGGAGATATTCAAGCTACATGGGCTACCCAGAAGAATCATTAGTGATCGTGATTCTCTCTTCACATCACACTTCTGGAGAGCTATCTTTGAAGCCATTGGGACTCAACTCTGTTTTAGCAGTATAGCTTACCATCCCCAAACTAATGGTCAAACAGAATGATTCAAGTCATCGAGGATATGCTTAGGGCATACTACTGTCGTGAACCAAAAAGGTGGATTCAATACTTACCTTTGGTTGAATTTGCCTACAATGCTTCTTACCAACAAAGCATTCAGATGACCCCTTTCTAAGCATTGTCATGACTGTCGAAGTCCCCTAAACTTCTTAGATCCTACCTTGAGGGTTGAAGCTTCAAGGCAGATGTTGGAAGAGATGGATGACCAAATAAAGTTAATAAAACAGGACATCCAAGCCACCAAGGATAGATAGAAGGCATACGCAGACTTGAAGCGTCAAGATAGAACCTTCGAGGAAGGGGATATGGTCTTCATTCGCGTACGTCCAAAGAAGAGTTCTCTATCCTTAGGAAATTGCACGAAGCGAAGTCCAAGGTATTGTGGACCATACAAGATCCTCAAGTTCCTAGGACCTAATGCTTATAGATTGCAACTCCCTGAGAACCTAAAGGTTCATAATGTATTCCATATCAGCCTATTGAAGAAGTATGTATCTAATCCTAACCATGTACTTGATGACCAACAAGTTGTAATGCCTAGTCAAGGAGTCCTTGAACTAAGGCCTGAAAGGATCTTAGATGTTAGGGAGAGACAACTGAGATCCAAAACCTTGAGAGAATGCCTCGTCCAGTGGAAAGATTATCCCGAAGAGGATGCCACTTGGATATATGAAAGCACTCTCAACCATCAATATCCCCAGTTTATCTCGAGAATGTAACAATTCTGAAATAAAAACATGCATTTCGCATACGAATCTCCTCTTAGTAGGCTATAAGGTTAGGATAATGTCAAATTTTATTATTATTATTCCCCTTATCCCCCCAGTTGGCTGTTGTGCTGGAGGGGAGGGGAATAGCAGGTTTGATCAAGCTCCTCGATGGAGCTTGTAGGGGGGGGGGGGGGGAAGAGCTCATGCCAAGTGACGCATGGGGGAGGGAGGATCCCCTCCGCTCCTCTATTTAAGTATATGCCATGGGGTGAGAAAGCGGGTGCGCAGGTTGAGTGGAGACACTGCCGTAGTGCTACCAATTTGCTATGGTGAGCTGAGGGCCGTGAGGATTGCCGAGTTACTGCTCTGCTGTTGTGTGGTCATGAAGGTGAGAAAGGAGGAGCCGCCCTGCACAAATGCCGCCGTGAAGGGAAGAA
Organism: Lygodium microphyllum; assembly: GCF_053477565.2. Taxonomy (NCBI): domain Eukaryota; kingdom Viridiplantae; phylum Streptophyta; class Polypodiopsida; order Schizaeales; family Lygodiaceae; genus Lygodium; species Lygodium microphyllum. Next base: position 24,583,798 of record NC_141154.1, read on the forward strand.
GCGAGAGTCCTAGCTGCCGCAGCAATGCCACCCCCACTGCAGTCTGCCCTGTCTGTCAGTACGCCGCCACAATCGCTCATGGTCGTCATCACATTGCTCAGGAGTAGTCACTCTCCTCCACGTGGCCCATTTCGTAAGCTTCTACAAGCTTCAAAAAGGGGGCTGACATAAGCCCCCTTTCCTATAACACCCCCACCACAAATTCCACTTGTGGCCTCCCTCCTAGCCCTGATTTATGTGGGCTTGCTAAACATCCCCTTGTCCCCAAGAATCCAAAGCCCCTTCATGTGCCTCTTTCATACCCTTTGTCCCCCATATAAAATCCACTCTTAAGGGTCTTCTACACCCTTCTTTTTTTTCCCTTTTTTTCTTCCCCCTTTTTACCCACCTAGAACATCCTAAAAATTACCCCTCGGGATTCAAGAAAATGCCCCTTCACGTGGCTTTAATAAGCCCTATGATCGAAAGACTTTAAACTCCCTGGGATCTATAACCCTCCCCATGGGTTTTCCCCAACACCTGGAATTCAAAGGGCTTTAATCTTTGCTTGTGGTCTCCTTCAAAAGGCCCTTTCTGTGTTGTCCCATCCAAGTTTTTATAAACCCCATTGAGTTTTTTTCCCTCGCATTCTTCCACAAGGGTTCATCTTAACCTCGGGGTTCCTTAGAACCTCCTTCCTATTGACCTCTGCAAAACACCCTCTTTTCCCCCTTTTCGTGTATACAAATTGCACCAAAGCTTCTACGAAAGGAAGGGAAAAAAACTCATAAAGGACGGTGGATTTACAAAAGGGAGTTTGCAAAGCCACATCCAAGACGGAAAGGCCGCATTCACTGTCGAAGGGTTTTCGAAAGCAAAGTCACAACCACAGAGGTTCTTGAGAAATTCCAAGATAGAAGATCAATCGAATCAAGTAATCAAGACAAATATGATGCCAAGTAACAATTGTATTACTGCCAAGTTATCTTTGAGCATAGAGAAACATCATAACAAACCACATGTGATCTATGCAATTGACCCATGCCATGTATACAAGCTCTTATTAGAGTCCAAGTATTTGTGATTGCAATAGTTGACAAAACTATTCCACCCTCTCAAGAGCAATATGAAAACTGAGAATAACTCTTCAAATCATGACAATTTGATTGAACTGCTCAAACCTTGTGATTCAGAATTATTCATTGCTATTGCTCTTCCAAAGTCTGGAATTTGAACACATACAGAACAGGTTCAAAAAGTTCCTCTTGTACAATGGATGCATCATGAGAAATTTCCACAACTGTAGGTTGCACAAAATACCCTTATCTTTCCAAAACACTGAGATTGTCTTCTGTCACTTATGTAATAGGTATAGTATCTTATATGTTTGAATTCTGATCAGAACCTGTAAAAAAAAACATACTGCTGCAATGATGTGCAGAACCGGTTCAGAAGGAAAAATATGATAACGAATACGTGGCTAGCACCATGAAAGGTTTCCAAAGCAAAAGGATCATCACATCGACTTCATGGGTCAACTTGATTAAGCTCTTCTGCTGTATGGTTGCAGGATGTCCTCTAACAGTCGATTTTTGTGATTCTCTCCTTTCTCTAATCACAGATCAATGATGTCGATGCTAATTACTGCCACATGTACTGATAACAATGCTCTCTTTGCCATAGAAATAAGGACTCGTGGAAGCAGTTTCAAGATCATCAATGAATAATCTTCAAACGGGAATTGAAGCAGAGATAGAAATTAAGTTCAGAATTTCTTCTAGGAGGGAGGTACGTTTGTCAAACATACTGGAAATTCCTGTGGTAATGTGGAGGGTTCTGCCATTGCTGATAACATAAGCTCTCACAACGAGCACATACATCCCAATTTTCCATGGTTTCTGCTGGAATTCCTTAAGGAGGAGATCATCCTGCTTTCATTTTTTAGCAGAGAGAGAGTGTGAGAGAAAGCTTAGCTAGCTGTCGGTAGGGCTTTAGGTTGCCTCACATACCCTGAGCTGATACGCGCTTCCGATCTCACAGGCCGAGCATCCTCTGTGCTTGCTTCTTTGATTGCTTAATGGGCACCCTGCTTCTATCCCCCAGAGATTTTTTCGTACCCCTCGGCACCCCAGGCACAACCGTCATCCTGCAAGCATGACACATCCCTCAGTCAATGTACCCCATCGCAATCTCCTTCACTCTTTATGCTGGAATTCCCCTGATTCCCAACCTGCCGAGCTTCATCCTGACACTAGCCCTTTTCAGCATCTGTAGCACGGTCACTCTCGCTCCCATCGATTCCTTCAGGAGAGAGAGAATAGATGTGTCCCCCCCCAACAGAAGAACGAGGCACACTGCAAGGGAGGTCTCTGTGATTGCCACAAAACAGGGACTAACCATCCTTCAAAGCACCACTGTGACAGATGCTCCTTCAGTTTTTTTTTACTTGTATTTGTTTATCAAGCTACTGACTGCTAATTCCATTACTCTTTTGATTTTCAGCCTTCATCTGGGCATGAGGCTCCTGAGCAGTATTCATACCAGTCGGCGGCTACTTTTCAACCTCAATCCTATCTGATGGAACTGTTTGGTCTTCTGCAACCAGAGAAGCATCTTCGTTTAGATCAATAGGGAAGAGCGGGTGCCTGCGTGATGAGGATGAAGTGCATAATGACGAGATAATCACCAGTCTGCCGTACCGGTCAGTTGCTGTCTTATGCCTTCTTGCGACATTTGACAATCATGGATGTAGCTCATCCTGTCCGCACTCCCCCTAAAAAATACTTTTTCCATGACGGAGAGAGAGCTTGCCTCGAATCATCCAACGATACTTGTCATAGTTTCAAAAATTTGGCTTAAGCTTTGGAAGCTGAAGTGCCCCTCTTGGTGTGGCCAAGAAAACAAATTTAGATGAATGATCATTGACTTCCTTTGCACACTTGATTGCCTGCTCTCGTAAAAGCTCCTCCTTCTCCTGCTTGTTTTCCTTTGCCCTCTACGCTCACAGGGCGTCATCCTTCCTTTTTTTTCTCCCTCCAAAAAGCTCACCTTGAAAAATAGGCACACATTTCAAAATAGCCTTCCCAACAATAACGTGCATCAAATGACAAAAAGGTATAGCACCACTTGTAAACATGGGTCTGCCCAAATATATGGTCATGTTCCATAAAGAGCATCTCTCTAGCACCTCCAGGAATCAGAACACAGCTACAACCATCTTTTAATAAATCACAAAGAACCTTTCTTGAAGCAGAAACTGGTCCCAACCAAGTCCATATGTATCAAAAACTGCACTACTTGCCAGACCCTTAACATTTCAACTACAGAAACCTCCATTGCAAAATCCAAGGTAAATGGTAATTGATCTTCTAGTGCTTCTGAAACTGATCCAAACTTCCCAAACATTTCCATTACTATGCTTCCAAACTTCTCTCCACTATACTCGCATGCAGAAAATAAATGTAAACACAACGACTAAGTATGTACAAAGTAACAAATGTCACACACACAATATTTTGGTGAATTCCACACCTCGAATGTGCAGCAATACAACATCGCGATGGCTCCTAAGAAAGCCCAAGGTGCAACCGTAGGAGGATCATCTCCTAGCATCCATGTGGACATCTCACCACAGGTCGAGGTTTTCCTTTCCAATTTTTATTTTACGTTGTTATAATTTTACAAGCATGGATGATTTTTGGAGATAGGATATATTTTTCGTCTTAAATACTTTGGTTAATTTAAAAGAATTAGCTTACGACGCACAAGTTCGGTCATTAGTATTTTTTTTGTAAAACGAACAAAATAAAGGGAGCATAAATGTGTTTCTAGCAAATAGTTTTTACGCATTGCAATGAATTAAAATTAGATTAATGTCCATTTTTACAAAACGGAATTAAAATAGTATACTTCGTTTAGGCATGGAAGTATAAATTGCATGTCACATTATTAGGACATATGTTCTTCGCAATGAGTCATTATGGAAAGTGCTAAACAATCCATAGGAAATTGCAAGGCATGAAATGATTCATAAGTTGAATAACTCTAGTCAATTGGTATAAATATCTTTTTTCAACTCCATAATTATTTGAAAAGGTTGTATATTTCAGCATGAATCTTGTTCGTATGTTATAGAATGATTAATTGGAATTAGGCTATAACCTAACCTATGCTTGATCTTAATCCGAAAAGTTAGGATTTGAAAATCAACTTATGCGTACACAATAAGTCATGTGGTTATGGAAATGATAGCGTAATTATCTTCAAGAATAGGTAGGTTAAATCAACATAAACCTAGATACCTAAAACCGCGGAGTACTCATTTAGAAAAGGGTTAATTCAATGCAACGTATCCCAAGGAACTGTCTAGGGTTAGCACGGTGAAGACATTTACCTAGTCGCACGTATTGCCAAAACTGAAACCCCTATACCCTAAATATTTGCCCACATTCACGGAATGTAGGGACAGTAGGACGTACATGCGAGAAAAGATCTAGGATTTTCTTGAGAATCTCTCACTAAAAAGATGAAACTCGAAACCCTAGGACTGACAAGTTGACCTAATGCCATCAAGAACAGATTCTTTCGTGACCATTCAATAACATAGTTAATGCGAACTTGTGCAACAAGTGGTAGAGTCGCATGATCTTGTGATTTGATCACAAGGGAATGGCCAAATTCCTCAGAATGAGGTTAGCAGTTTCTTACGCAAGTGATCTTGCGGGAGGATGAATAATCATCCTAAAATAGTATCTTTCTTGGGTAAAGATAATTGCTTGGAAGCAAAAGACCAACCAATCAATTGGAATAACATATGAACTTAAGGTATTGATCAAGTCGGGTTAATAGGGTACGCCCTAAACCAGGATATAGAGTTAGCAAACAAACCCTTGGGGATCTTGCCAAGTCGCAATTGATCCAGGATTGAGTGCTGGATGCATTCGAAAAGAAGGATTCACTCCTTAGCAGGTGGCCAAAAGTAACGACCAATGGAATTTTTTATGCCTGTAACAGTTTTAAGAGCACTATTTTGCTTTGTTTGACCAAAGACTTAAAGGATAAATGGATATCTAATGCTTCAGGTTAAAGGCCTGAAGGGAGAGGCAGCTTCAGTTGCCCTCGACTGCCTGCCTGATCCTAACCAAGGTGGTTGTTAACCGCGCCAGGAAGGTGGACCAAACCCGTCGCGAGAGGTCTCTCCGTTAAGCGCTACTTCAAGCAGGAGGACGCTTGGGTGCCAGGGGGGATCTGGACATAAATCCCTCGCCTTTTCCAAGCCCTGCACAAGAGGCTAACGTGACTAGGGATTGGACCTCGAGGCCCGCATACTAGTCTACAGGTGAAAACTTAAATTAGTGATCCCTGTGGATTGCTGGATAGCCTTCGGGCGGATTGTGGATAAGCCTACGGGCTGGAATTTATGTATTTCAAAAATAAATATGATAAGTTGTTAAAAAGGAACTTGTTTGACATTGCTTTCTATGTCAAGTGCTATGATTACGTGAAGGAACCAGTGCCTAACGGGTTAATTAAGGAACCTGATTGATACATGTCCAACTAAATGTATTAGATAATTAAATAACTAAAACAACCTGAGGAAAGTGCGGTGGATGTGGCCATAGGTCGTCCTATGGATGGGTGGTCCCGGTTGACCAGGAACTTTTCTCAATCAAGATGGACAGCAGGAATATCGTTCAAAGAACACGAACAACAATAGCGTTGATATAGAGTTATAACTAATCCCGATTTACGCTGTTTTAGGGGAACGGAATGGGACTATGCCTTATGGCAGACAGGTTGAGCTTCGCATCCCTGTCGTTTCCCATTCTCCTTGAACCAAGTGCAGCGTGAATCCGCTTTGGACCTGGTGTTTCTGCGTAAAGTAGTTTGCTCGGGATCGACGCTAGTTGCCATTAGGAAATGACCAATAGGAAAAACACTAATTCAGGTCGGTCCTAAGTGGGAACGGCCGGAATACTTCCGCTACGTGGTGTTGAGATGACAAGCTCAACACATGCGGACATTGATGATGGACCGCCTGGTTAGATGGGTCCACATGTCTACACTTAGCACGTCGGTGGTCATTATGACTCACACATGGCCACTGACTCATTACTTATTATATTCAAGTTGTTACACCTACTTACAATTGGCATAGTTATAGCGCCAATCGACTAGTGTAGTCGGTTATGCATTGTTTGACTTAGTAGACCACTTTCCTTTATGTTGTATCTTATCTATACTTTGTGTACATTGTAAAGTGTGTGGAAGAAGAAGAAGAAACCAGCAAGAAAACGTTTTGGCCTCCATCTCTCTTCTTGTCTCTTGAGTGAGCTTCTCCTTGTGCATTCTGTGTGTGTTCGACGCAGCATCTTGAGCAAGTCCCCCTCACCACGCGATTCTTGACATGGTATCAGAGCCGTGCAACAGAGAGAGGTTGATTTCGAGGGCTGAAGCAAAGGAGAAGAAGAAAGGTTTGAGCAAGCAAGCCAGGGGTAAGAAGTTCTCCCATTCTTCCACTCTCTCTCTTGGATAGTGCCTATGGAGGCACTGGAAGTAGGGTTGAGCAAAAATCTCAAATTGCAGTGAGATTTGGTGTGTGCGAAGAGCGCTGTGTATTCTGCAGATAAGCCCTTTAGGATTTTCCGCAATTATTTTGGGCATCTGAGGCCGTTTCAAGTCCCATTTTAGAGCCGCAAGGTTGCGGACAACAATTTCAGGGTATACTGTGACTTCCACTGTATTGATCGAAAGTGGGTGCGCAAGTTACAGATTTCAGATCTGTAAGTTCAAAGGTATTTACAGTGAGTAAACACAAGGTTTATCTGCAAACTGGTTGCAGATTGTATGTATTGTTGAGCAGATAGTGAAAAAGGTTGTCTGGTGTATTTCAGTGCACTACAGATCGAGGGTTGCAGAAGATTTGCTTGCTGTTTGGTATTAATTCTGTGATAATGGCAGAGAACAGTGGAAGCCCCATCATTGAGAAGCTCGACAAGAACAACTACCCTTCATGGAAGTTCCGTGTCACGAACTTCCTTATTGGAAAAGGCCTCTACGAGTTTGTTTTAGGTGAAGAAAAGGAGCCGGAGGTGAGTGATCCTCCAACTGCAGAAGAGACAAAGGCACAGAAGGAATGGAATGCAAAAGATAAAAAGGTCATGTATTGGTTGTCTGCAGTAATTGACAATAATATGTTGGGACATATTAGAAATGCAGAGAATTCATATGCTGCTTGGACCATACTTAAAAGTATATTTTTTGTAAATACAAAGGCACGAAAGATTCAACTCAAGCAAGAGTTGAATACATTGAAGAAAGGGAAGATGTCTATCAATGAGTATGCACTGAAGGTAAGGAGCATTGCAGATGCCTTGGTAGTGATTGATGCAATGCTCGATGATGATAATTTGGTGTTGTCTACCTTGGGTGGACTTAACAATGAAAAGGCTTGGAAGTCTTTTGTAACTTCCCTATATGTTAGAAAGCCATTTCCAGATTTCGATGAGTTGGTCTCCCTTATGATCTCATTGAAGAGATCAACATGTAGAGTGAGACATCTGAAAAAAGTGGTGAACAGGTCCAAGCTTTCTACTCCAGTTCAGGAAGGGGACGTGGCAGGTTCTCTTCAAGAGGCCGTGGTACAGGACGTGGTAGTGACAACCAGCAAAATAGATTGAATAAAAAATTTGGCGATATGTAGGTTTTAGGAGGTCGTGGTAACTTTAGAGGCATGGGGAGCTTTAGAGGAAGAGGTGGATGGCAGAACAGAGATTCTAACAACTCTGGTATTGTGTGTCACTATTGTGGCAAAACAAGTCATATTGCAACCCAATGTTATGCTAAGAAAGATGATATTCACAATGGTAAGTTATAGCAAGGAAACTATGCATCGTCTTCACGACAGAATGAAGACAAAAATGAATGTCTATTTGTTATGTAGCATATGTTGAATGCTGTTACAGGAAAGGGAAGACATGATGATGTTTGGAATGTTGATTCAGGTGCATCCAATCATATGACCAGCCATGTAGAATGGTTTGTAGAGATGCAAGATTTGCAAAATGCAGGTTATGTGCAAACGGGTGATGATTCATGCCACTCAATTTAACACATTGGAAAAGTTCCCTTGTCCTTACATGATGGTAAGACAAAGAGTCTTTCAGATGTATTACATGTGCCATCTATTAAAAAGATTTTGGTGTCAGTCTGTCAAATGGTAGAGCAAGGGCCGCAAGTCAGTTTTAATGTAAAGGGCTACTTTGTAGAAGACTTCAATGACAAGTGCAGGTTGGTAGCCAAGGGAAGTAGAGTTGGACATATGTTTACTCTAGATGTTGGAATTCCTACTATGAATGCTGCTATGTATACTAAAGGAAAAGGTGTTGTTGCAGATATTGAAATTTGGCACAAATGCATTGGACATGCAAATGTACAAAGGCTGAAATTAATGCAGTCCAAAGGGCTGGTTACAGGTTTGCCTACATTTAGAGTTGCAGAATTTCATAAGGTATGCGAAGCGTGTGAGTTTGGTAACCACGTAAGACAACCCTTTTCACATGACAGAGATGTAAGCAGAAATATCCTTGATGTTGTGCATACAGACATTTGGGGGGCTACACAAAATGTATCTCTTGGAGGCAGTTCATACTTTGTCACATTCATTGATGATTGTTCTAGAAAGCTGTGGGTATATTTTATGAAGGAAAAGAGTGAAGCGTTTGAGCACTTTAGAACTTTCAAGGCTCCAGTTGAAAGAGAAACAGGCTTGAAAGTAAAGTGCTTGAGGTCAGATGGAGGGAGAGAGTATCTCTCGGATGAGTTCAGTGATTTTTTGAGGTCTCATGGGATAAAGAGACAATTCACATGCAAGTATACCCCACAGCAAAATGGGGTTGCAGAAAGGAAAAAAAGGCATATTGCAGAAGTTGCATGCGCCTTGATGGTTGAAAGGAATATGCCTAAGCATTTTTTGTCTGAGGCTGTTCATACTGCTGTTTATATTATGAACAGAACTCCCACAGCTGCAGTTCATGGTATGACCCCCGAAGAATGTTTTACAAGTAAGAAGCCTGATGTCTCACACTTGAAAGTGTTTGGTTGCATTGCGTATGTTCATGTGTCAGATGAGTTACGAAAGAAATTAGATCCAAAGGCTAAAAAGTGTGTCTTTATTGGATACTCTTTAGAGCAAAAAGAGTATTGCTGTTATAACCCTATCACATGTAAGTTCAAAGTGAGCAAGGATGTCATCTTTGATGAAATGAGCAGTTGGTATGCATCCAGTGTTGATGCATTGGATGATGATGATGATCACGACACTCATGTGCAGGCTGAAAAGCAAGAATCACGGACTCTTAGTGGACCAGAGACATCATCTGGTAGTCCTTGGTCTGGGAGACTAAGGAGTACCTCGACATCTTTAGGTGCATCTAGTAGCACTACAGGTAAAGACAAAGGAAAGAATAAAGTGTCAGATGGCATTGATGCAGTTCTTGATGGAGACTCCAGTGGCTCAAACAACTTAGATGATGAGCTTGGTATTCCTTCTGTCAAGACACCAGGTGTACAGAGAGCTCATAATAATGTAAAGGCTCCATTGAGTGATCCGGTGGTACACAGATCTAGCAGGGTTAGATACCTTGTTAAAAGATTTGGTTTTGAAGGTTATGCAGCTCACCATTATGCTTATATGGTGAAACTAGTTGAGGATGTTGAGCCCACTTGTTTTGAGGATGCTGTTGGTCATACTCATTGGGATGCAGCAATGGATGAGGAGATGGCTACATTAGAGGCCAATAAGACTTGGGATCTAGTATCATTGCCGAAGGTGAAGAAAGCTATTGGATATAAGTGGGTTTATAAGATTAAGCACAATGCAGATGGTTCTATTAGTAGGTACAAAGCTAGGCTGGTTACAAAAGGCTATACCCAGACATATGGCATAGATTATGATGAAACCTTCAGTCCAGTTGCTAGGATGGCAACTGTCAGATGTGTGATTGCTTTGGCAGGAGCCAAAGGTTGGAGGTTGCAGCAAATGGATGTGAAGAATGCCTTCTTGCATGGTGATTTGCAGGAAGAAGTGTATATGGATCAGCCAGTAGGTTATGAAGAAGGCACTCTATGGGCTCAAGCAAGCACCTAGAGCATGGTCTCACAAGATCAGAGAGTATCTTGTCAATATTGGCTTTTATGTTTCTGATGCTGATCACTCACTTTATGTGAGAAAGAGAGATGCAGGTTTGGTCATCATGGTCATCTATGTGGAGACTTGATTTTTACAGGTGATAGTGATAGTGGGATTGCTGAATTCAAGGATTTTTTGAAGAAGTTTGAGATGAAGGATTTAGGTGAGCTAAGGTACTTCCTTGGCATTGAGGTGGTCAGATGTGATGATGGTATATGGCTGTCCCAAAGACAATATGGCTTGGATATATTGTCCAAGTATGGTATGACAGCATGCAAACCACTTTCAGTTCCATTGGAGCAGAATGTAAAGTTGAGTGCTGATGTTGGGGATGAGATAGAAGACCCTACTATGTTCAGGAGGATAGTGGGGAGTTTGATCTACATGACCATTACAAGGCCAGACTTGAGCTATGCTGTTGGTCTTGTGAGTCAGTTTATGCAAGTACCTAGAAAGCCACATTTGGATGTAGTTAGACGAGATATGTGAAGTCCACATTAGATTATGGACTTTTCTATGAGACAGGTACAAATGTACAGGTGTTTGGATACACAGATGCAGATTGGGCTGGTAGTATGTCTGATAGAAGATCTACCAGCGGATACATGTTCTCTCTTGATAGTGCAGCAGTTGCTTGGAGCAGCAAAAAGCAATCTACAGTTGCTTTGTCGAGTACAGAGGCTAAGTATAGAGGTGCTGTTGTTGCAGTATGTGAGGTAGTATGGCTACAAAAGTTAATGGTTGATTTGGATATGCAGGTGGAAAGTCCAATTGTCATTTATTGTGACAACATGAGCAGTATACAGTTGGCTAGGAACTCTGTGTTCCATGCCAAGATAAAACGTATTGAGGTACACTACCACTTTGTGAGAGAGAAGGTACTAGCAGGTGAGATTGACTTGGTGTATGTCAACACACAGGATCAGATAGCTGATATCTTCATGAAGGCATTGGGTACAGAGAAGCTTCAAAAGTTTCGAAGCTTACTTGGAGTTGCAGAGATGCACTTGAGCTTGAGGGGGAGAGTTGAGATTACAAGCTCAACACATGCGGACACTGATGATGGACCGCCTGGTTAGATGGGTCCACACGTCTACACTTAGCATGTCGGTGGTCATTATGGCTCACACATGGCCACTGACTCATTACTTATTATATTCAGGTTGTTACACCTATTTACAGCTGGCATAGTTATAGCGCCAGTCGACTAGTGTAGTCGGTTATGCATTGTTTGACTTAGTAGGCCACTTTCCTTTATGTTGTATCTTATCTATACTTTGTGTACATTGTATAGCGTGTGGAAGAAGAAGAAAAAACCAGTAAGAAATTTTTTTGGCCTCCATCTCTCTTCTTGTCTCTTGAGTGAGCTTCTCCTTGTGCATTCTGTGTGTGTTCGGCACAGCGTCTTGAGCAAGTCCCCCCACCACGCAATTCTTGACACGTGGCAGACGTGGAAAGTCCCAAATTGCAAACCCCGTAACATTCCATGGGAGTGCCGGGTGGAGCTTTCTAGACATCACTTCTGATGGACTGCTAAGACGTGTCCTGAAGATAACAGATCGACACGTTACATAACTACTCTCAACCTATTGTTTGCAGTACTCATGAGAAACACAAAATCAATGGCTACCTTTGTTAATGAGATCTTCATCTCCTCAAGGCTATTAATTGTCCTTATGAATTCCTTGTGCCTCAGCATTGACTAGATGGAGTTAGGGCAGCTTCTCCCAAAACTATTAGTTTATATCCTTTCAAAGGTGCTGGGAGGTTATGAGAAGAATGGGTATCAAAGGAAGGGATACCCCAAGCTTCCTATGACCTATCAATTCCTCAAAATCCATGACCCCTCTCCATATTATTACTCAGTCCCCATAGCCGAATGTAACACAATCCTATTTTCCCCAAACTGATGTATCAGCTTGTTCCACCTTCCCAAAATGAATGTACTCAAAACAACTATGCCCACTTGAATAAATAAGATTTTTATCATTGTCTGTCATGGCTGTAAGTGTTGGTAAAGGAGTTAAGTGATTAGGTCACTTGGCTAAATCATTATTGGGCATATTAATGTAATGTGAGAAACGTTTGGTAAGTTTTTAACATAAAGAATCTTATCGCCCATGCACAACCCCAAGTGCAGATTCCTAGTCCAACCCCTACACTAAGTACAACTGTAATTCAAGAGAAGAAGTTCCTTCTCAAACAAATCAAGCCACTGGAATTCGATGGTAAGGGAACGGCTGTCCAAACTGACGTCGAGGTCTGGATTGAGTCCATGGAGAACTATTTTGAGGCAGCACGAACTGTACCCGCTAACGAAGCTATGCTCGCCAAACTGAAGCTTATCTAGCGAAGCAAGACTTTGGTGGAAACAATAGTGCAGAGACCAAGGGATCTCGGAAGGGTCTGTCACTTGGGAGAAGCTTAGAAAAGCTGTGCAAGGGAGATATCTACCACCTGCCTACCGCAGACAGAAGATGAACAAATTTTATGAACTAAAGCAGCTTGGACTATCCCTTGATGCATATAATTCAAAGTTTGTCTCTCTCTTAAAGTGCGCGCCACAAATGGATATGACACAACAGGTGTGAAAGTTTTGTGTTGGGTTAAATTCACTCATAAAGGCCCGCTTGAAATCAATGCATTGAACGGACCTACAAGACACACTCATTTGAGCTACACCAATAATACAGGAGGTGCAGACCAAGCCAAGGAACAATAGAACTTGGTCTTATTGGGATCAAAACAAGGGAATGTTAAGGTCTTAGGCTAAGAGTGCGCAGGGCCAAAATCAGGGACAACGCAAGAAAGCTAGGGCCAACGCTGTCAACAACTTCATTCCTACACAAGGTAATGGCCGCAATCTCCGTTTCTTCCATTGCAACGAGCCTGGACACTTCAAGAGGCAGTGTCCCAAGCATAGCATGGGACAATGCCAAGGGCCATTCCAAGGAGCCATCCATGGCCAAGGAGCCACCATCATGGCCAGAGGGAAAACCTCCATTGTTGCCAACAAGGAGCTGGGTGATGAAGTAGATCCATCCATGGAAGCTGATATTGAGAGCAACAATTCATGCCGCTCTTCACAAGAAAGACCTGAATCGCCAATTCTCAAACCCATTTTAGGTCCCAACACACGTAGGTTTACATAAGAGAAACAAAAACTAAAAACATGGTGGTTGATGGTCAAATGTAAGGTGCAAACTTGTCAAGATAGGAAATAGGGAATCAACTAGAATAGTAGGCACCTAACCTAAGAAATATTGCACGGTAGCCAATTGCAAGTAAGTTTAGCAGAACAAAAAAAATTTAGACCTACAATAGAAAACAACACCGTGAATACTAGCACGGATATTTGTTATGATGTCAGAATAGGGGAGAGCATTAGAAATGTGAGAAACTAATATAAAAGATTCCACAAATACAAACAAAAGGAAGAATCCTCCACAGAACAAAAGATCTCAAGAAGAATATGCCCTGGAAACAAAATCGACATATCAAAGCACAAGATAGTACAAAGCTCAAGTTTTGATTCACTAGAAGTGGGTATGGTCTCCCTCTCTCCACCAAGATGCAAGTGAACTAAGTGATAGTGGAGGAGGGATCCTATCTATAAAAAGGCACAAAAAATACCAATTTCTACCAACTCACCAACCCAAAAGAGTGCAAATACAAGTCAACTAGCTAAGAACTAGGGCCCAAAATCAGCATGGCAAGCCTCAATCCTCTCTCGCATAAAACAAGGAAATCAATGTGGAGATATGTCAGGGTTCACAAAAGAAAACAAAACATTCAATATACAACCATGATTAAAACACAAAGAACTCATATTCAAATGCAGACACAAATGCAAACACAAAATGTAAAGAACAAAGAAAGAGTAGGTGGCGGGGTCTAGTTAATTGCTCTATCCCTAGTTTTGTATAATAAATAATCAAGGAAAATAGTGATTTTGGGTATTGTCTTTCACAAAGTGAATCTGCTAGGATGTGCTAGGTGTTGAGTCAGCCTAAGTAGACATCACTATTAACCTTAGTCTGCATTGTAGGTGTTAAGTTGCAAGATGTATTTGTTGAGAGCGCAACGTGATGTTGTGCGTGTGCATGTGCATGTGCGTGAGTGTGTGCGTGCGTGAGTTCATGCATACAATGAACTCAAAAACGTATGAAGGAACAATAGTAACTAGATAAAAATATCCGAAATTATGCATGAATGTTAAGAGACAAGAATATAGATTCATCCCTACAAACTGAAGAGGTATGCAAATTAACAATTTTGTCCTTACAAATCACTATGCAATCAAGTTCTATGTAGAATCGCATGAAGCCACCAAGAGAGCTTGGAAAACTACCTATCTTGGAATGGACATAGAGAAAGATGAGGGAACATACATTCTTGCTTTGCAATGATAAGCAGATATCCAATTATGCTATTTCTTTGAACTAAGACCCAACCATATGGAGCAATGACCGTCTCCCATTTTTTATATCTATAGTGTGTCTCTAAAGAGCTTATCTCACATCTTGCTTTGGACACATACAAGTTAAGCATGAGTTGGATGATTAAGACATCACAATAAGATCCAACCTTATTGAGTGATGACCATCTCCCACCATTTGTACTTATAGTATGTCTCCAAAGAGCTAATCTCACATCCGCTTTGGACATGTATAATTTTTGCATGACTAACATGATGAACAAAAGCAACTACTCTCAACCTATTGTTTGCAGTACTCATGAGAAACACAAAATCAATGGCTACCTTTGTTAATGAGATCTTCATCTCCTCAAGGCTATTAATTGTCCTTGTGAATTCCTTGTGCCTCAGCATTGACTAGATGGAGTTAGGGCATCTTCTCCCAAAACTATTAGTTTATATCCTTGCCACATTACCTTCATTTTTTTTGTTCCCGATACTTATTTGAATATTTTTTAAATACATTGATCTTGAATGCATCTAGCTTGAACAAATCATGAGTTAAAGAAACATCTACAAACCTTGAATGCATACTTGCAACATCACAACAACACAATCAGCAGAGCAGATGTTGCAAGAAATCTAGCTTCAAGTGAATGCAAAGTATGAGGTTGCAATTACAAAGGCTACGGAAGCTGTGGAAAATCAAAAGTAGCTCTTTGAAGGTCACAAAGCCTCAAGCTATCTAAAGCTTATAAATCAAATATGGAGTTCTTTGGTGTACTTGCTATGATGAGCCACTACTTTGTGCGACTGATGAGTTCTTCCTTAAATCGTTGTATACACAAGCTTTGTGCTTAGAGTCCAACTTGGCCTAACTTCAAGAAAGCCTTGAAGCAAGAGTACTTCCTAGAAGATATTGGGATGGATACAAGACATAGCTTCTGTGAATGGATGCACAAGCCGATGGTGACCATAGAGCTACTTCAAGTGTTTAAGCTTTAATAAGTTGGATACTATACGTCAAGTGGACTTAGAACCCAAAAAGGTGGAGTTATTTTGACAAGCTATGGATCCAGTGCTTTAAGTGCAATTCAAAGAACTCCTTGAAGATGGATTGTAGCCTATGGGTCTCAAGAGGTATTGGTAGGATGTAAAGGACAATATTACTACTTTGGTAAAGTGACATATGTGGAAGTCTAAACTACACAATGGTATGGTATCTCCTACGATTCCTCCTATTTCTATGCCTTTTAATACCTTAGCCTTCGCTCCTATTTGCATGAATACATCTACTATACCTACACTTACCTTACCTATGCATGCCTTGCCTGCTCCTACTTCTATACCTACACCCATCTCTATGCTTATGCCTACGCCTATGCCAGTGCCAATACCTATGTCGAGGGAGTCCACCTTATAAAACATGTAAGAAAACACCTCAAAAGAAAGGGTGTGATATTGAGTAAAATTTAAGGGATGATATTTACAAAAGGGGTTTTTAAATTACAATTTGAAAAAACTTTGTAAGTTTAGTAAAGAAAAAGGGATCATTTAAAGTTTTTGTAGCATGTAAATAAATAGCATTTCTTAATATAATTTTGATACACATTATATAGATGACTTCTTATAGATAGACCCCTCAGGTACCTATGGTTATATAAATAGCTTGTATGGCTCTACCACTCTAGAACAAAGGTATGGATGAGATAATTCAAGGTATAAAATCTTCATGTTTCTAGATCTAGAGGGCCATCAACTATACTTAAAAGAGCAAGTCCTTCAAAGGGACCTCCCAGAAGGGAATATATTAAGAGATGTATTTGGTGTGACAATCTTGAGCAGGAGTGTAAGGATTGTGATTTTTTCACAAATACATGGAGAAATATGGAATTTACCCTTAGGATTTAAAATCTAAAATCCCAATGGATGTATTCTAAAAATTTTGGGAAGACGATACATATCCTCTCTTGATTCTAAATCTTGAAAAATATGAAAAGAAATAGAGAGTGCTCATAGTTAAGGGTTAACACATGGCTATGCCTTTTTGTAAAACTCAAAAGAAAACTTTAACTCAATAGAGGGTAGGTAGGTTATAGGATTTTTAATACATATGTGGTCAAAGATACAAAAAATGGAGGTGGAAATGTTGAAAAAAACCTTGATGGAGATATTCCAATGGTCTAGTACAATCTCAATCTTAAACACACAAGAATATCATATAACATGTTCTCTTTGGTTAGAAATATACAAAAAATAACCCAAAAAAAGAGGGATATGAAAAATTTTGTGCAAGGAAAACAATTTTAGAATGGCTAGGATGGCTACAGCCAAGGTAGAGAGGAGGGATGGAGGTGGGTTTTAAGTCATTCACTAACTTGTTAATGGCTCTCATGAACATATTGCATATCATCATTTTGTTTTAGTTCACTCAATAAGACCTCTCCATTTCAAAAACACCTATTTTCTATAGACTTGCATAAGCATAAAATCTTTTACACTTGCTACATGAGAGAGCAAGTAGGGGCCCAAAACTCTAAAGTATCGTATTCTTGATCTAGTGTAGCTAGGAATATAGCCAAACACTCTTATGGCATCTCATTTCTTTATCAATGCTATATTTGACACTCCTCTATTGAAAGGATGAGATTCAATCACTTGGGAAATGGCTTTTAAGGCCATAATGGGTAAATTTGGAGAATCAGATAACTCATTCTGATAAATTTCAATAGCTTTTTGTTCAAGATTCCAATGTAGTGCCCAACACCCTACCTTTTTCCACCAAACTTTAGTGGCTTAGAGTGCTTAGCTCTTTCTAAGAAGCTCAAGCTCTTGAATTTCAATATGAACAATGACCAAAGTGAGTTTTTTTTTTTCATGGATAAAAAATCTTATGATCGCTTACAAATTAATCCTCACCAAAAGTCTCTTAGCTCTACTACACATTATGCCTAACAAAAAACTTAACTTACATACATTGGAATTTTCATTTATGCTAGTAGTTCTATCATCACAAAGATTGATTGAGTTCCTCGACTTCACATCTAATGGAGGCTTGAATTTGTTCTTATACCCTATGTCTCCGATTCAATTTCACTTTTAAACCTCCAATAACTCTTTTTGTATGGAAAAACTCTTCTTTTCATACTCAATAGCCTAATCAAGAAATATTGAAGATAAAGCTATGGGAACTATCTTGAAACCTTCCCCTCTCCACATCAGCAACTGCAAGTAAACATGGCTCACAACCAATGAAATCCTTTTTCTTCAAATTGAACCTTGCAAGGATATCGAAACCCTGATCTTTTAGAAGATTGAAAACAATATGTCCAAGATCATTGAGTAATGCATATCTTGTTTTAGTTATAAGGTAGCTTTCAAGTATTGGGTCATATAAAAGATGGTCATCGTCAATCTCTATATTCAAGTACATATATTTCTCCCCTACTTTTTTAATGTTATTTCTCTTAAATGAAACCAACATTGAAATCTTGGACCAATTCATTCTTCAACTCCGCTTGGAATATCTCTACCTTATCTTCACCCTCTTTATCTAAAGGTGCAACCTCTTCTCGTATTTTTTTTGCTATGATTCTTTTGAAGGTGACTATTCCATTTATTGAAGGAACAGAAGAAAACCTAAGTCCTTCTAAATAAGAATATATTTTTGTTGCTCCTTTTGTTAATAAGGGTAGTTGACCATATTTCTTGAACTCTCCATCAATAAGGTTCCAACTCGTAATAAATGTTGTCCTAAGAGCATTCATTGCTTGAATAATATCAATCCAATGTACATATCTATTATTTTGCAAAAACTATATATATCCAATATAATATTTTTCGTAAACTTGAATCTTATCAACACTATCCTCTAGATACTCCTTAAGATTGAAGGGGAAATTCTTCATTGACTTAATGTATTTGAACTTAGAGAAATCACATGTCCTATGGCAAAGATCAAGTAATCTAATCACTTGTATTTTCAATGATTTCCCAAGTCTTCATTCCATTCAAAGATGGTCTCTTTTTTAAGTTTGACCACAATATTTGCTATAGATTTCTTTTTTGCAAAAAATAGAACATTTAAAAAATCAATACTATTCAAAAAAATGTGAAAATCATATCTCTACTCAGAAGGCCTTGAACTAAAATTTTCTTTCTTGGAACAGTAGAATATTTTTTTTTGAGAGTTCTAAAATGGAAAAGAATATTTGATAGATACACTAAATAGCACTTGAAATTATCAATTGGATACAAATACAAATTATCAATTGGGTACATATGCAATACATCCAAACACTTCTTATATGTAAAGCATTCTTCGGGGGTCATCCCATGAACTATAGATGTGGGAGTTTTGTTCATAATATAGATAACAGTATGAACAGATTCAAATACAAAATATTTTGGCATATTCCTATTAGCCATCGATGCATGTGCAACTTTTTCAATATACCTATTTTTTCTTTCTGGTACCCCATTTTGTTGTGAGGTAGGTATACTTGCAAGTAAACTATCTCTTTATACCATGAGACCTCAAGAAACACTAAACTCGTTAGAGAGGTACTCTAACCCTCCATTTGATCTCAAGCACTTAGCTTTCAAGCCTATTTCTATCTCAACAATCGCATTGAAATATTTGAAGTGCTCAAATAAATCACTATTTTCCTTCATGAAATATACCCATAGCTTCCTTGAACAATTATCAATAAACATGACAAAGTATATATTGCCACCAAGAGATATATGTTGTGTAGGCCCCCAAACATCTATATATGCACAATATCAAGTATATTTTTGCTCAAATCTCTATCATGCAAAAAGGGTTGTCTTGCTTGCTTATCAAATCAACATGCTTCTCACACTTTACGAAATTTTGCAACTCTAAAACAAGCAACCCTGTAACTCCCCGGTAACGATCATTTGGACTGCATTAATTTTAGATTCTACAAGTTTACACATCCAATACATTTATGCCATATTTCAATATTTGAAACCACTCATTTTCCTTTAGCATACATAGTAGCATTCATTGCAGCAGAAATTCCAACATCCAAAGGTAACATGCAGCCAACTCTACTTTCTTTTGTGACCAACCTGCACTTATTATTAAAGTCTTCTACAAGACAAAGTTTTGTATTAAAATCAAACCTATAACCCTTGCTCTATCATTTGGCCAAGAGACACTAAATTCTTTGTGATTTATGGCACATGAAATACATTTAGTAGACTCTTTGTCTAGCCAACATGCAAGGACAAGGGAATCTTTCCAATGTGTAGAGTTGGGTGGCATGAATTATCACCCATCTACACATAACTTGGATTTTGTATGTCATGTATATCTCCAAGCCATTCAACATGACTAGTCATATGATTAGATGCACCTAAATCGACATAACATACATCATCATGTGTTCCTTTTCCTATAACAACATTCATCATATGCTACATAACAAACATATGCTAATTTTTGTCTTCATTCTATTGTGAAGATGATGTATAGTTTTATTGATGCAATTTACCACTACAGATGTCATTCTTCTTAGCATAACAATGAGCTGCAATGTGACCTATTTTTCCACAATAATGGCAAACAATACTGAAATTTGTAGAACCTTTATTTTTCCATCTAACTATTCCTCTAGAGCTTCCAACACCATATTGGGGAATATGGGAATTTCCCATAAGTTTGGGACACATGGTCAAATCTTTGGATTTGTCATAACTTGAACACTATAACTCCAAATCAAGTGCTCTATAGCTCAATCGATTCCATTTTTCAAGTGCTTTTCAATGATAGGTCACATAATATGGATTTGAGAAACTTATGGGCATGTTATCCGTGTGCCACCTTTTTGGTATTCAAAAAATGGGATTTGGGAGATTCCCAAACTCACTAATATTGTGTTTTCCCCTGCATCTAAAGTTTCCATGGCCTCCTGAAACATGCATTTCACCAAATTTCTTATTTAACATATTTTGCTGGTAATCACCAGCATGTCCCATAACACGGCCTCTCAAAGAGGATCAGCCATGTCCCCTTCCTAAACTTGAGTAAAATTCATAGATTTGTTCACCATTTTTTTAAGATGACTCATCCTGCATATTGATCTTTTCAATGATCATGGGAGAGACCAACTCATCAAAATCTGGAAATGACTTTTGTACATATACAAAAGTGATAAATGATTTTCAAGCCTTCTCATTATTAAGGCCACCCAACGTAGATGAAACCAAATCATTATCAATAGGAATTGCATCAATCTCTACTAAAGCATCTGCAATGCTTCTCACCTTCAAAACATACTCATTGACAAGAATTTTCCCTTTCTTCAAGGTATTCAAATCTTGCTTAAGTTGAATCTTTTGTGCCTTTGTATTTACTGAAAACATGTTCTCAAAATTTATCCAAGGTGCATGTGAAGTTTCTACATTCTAGATATGTCCCAACATAGTATTATCAATGAGTACAAATAGCCAATACATCACCTTTTTGTCTGTTTCATTCCATTCTTTCCACACCTTTAATTCATCTGTAAACGTAGGGATGCTCAGCTCCTCTGGCTCCTTTTCTTCACATGAAACAAACTCATAAAGGCCCTTTCCTTTATATTTGGAAAGTATCTATCTACCTACCTATTGGAGTTGAATATCTAGGAAATTTTTGGTAGGTAGCCCCTCCATGATTTTGCAATCACCTCTTATTCAAATTATATCTAAATATATTGGTTCTAGTGTTACTTATTCAACTCCAATAGGTAGGTTTTTAGATGCTTTCCAAATATTTACAGGCAAGTCAACTTGATGGCTATATAAAATGATTTGGAGATCAAATCCATAAGATTCCAATAGTGATGGAGTTATACTATACAAATACATGAACATTATATCTTTTTCTTCCTCAATACTTCATGCTTAGATTGAAGGAATCGGATCTAGAAAACTGCACATAATAAAGGTGGTAAGGTAAGGTTTACTTTTTGATTGAAGGAGACCCTTTCACTATCCAACCACATGAGTTGTGTACTATCAAAAGTGCATCCATAAGTCAAATGTATCACCCTAGGGAGATATGTTTAGATCAAGTTACCATTGTAACACTAACCTTGAATTTTGGTAGGACCAACAACATTCTTGACACTTTGGTAAAGATATGGCATGGGCTTGCAAACTTTAATATCCCCTCACATGTATTGTTTCTCCTCAACCAAGTTTCTTTTGGTAACTTAATAGGACTCCAAGATGAACCAAGTCCACCTTCTCTAGAACGTTGCTATCACTTGTGTGTATCCTAATTTTATTGTAGTTTACAATTACCTCCTAGCTCCCAGATAATGTCACACAAATAGAGGCCAAATCAAAATGATTGTCTCTTGTAGCTTAATAAAGCACTTCACCATCTTGAACATCCAACATTGGCTATTCCTTAAGACCGAATAAGAACCAAACACAAAGACAAAAATACATTGAATAGGTATTAATAATATAT
This sequence comes from Lygodium microphyllum, assembly GCF_053477565.2. Taxonomy (NCBI): domain Eukaryota; kingdom Viridiplantae; phylum Streptophyta; class Polypodiopsida; order Schizaeales; family Lygodiaceae; genus Lygodium; species Lygodium microphyllum. The sequence continues at coordinate 24,605,872 of NC_141154.1, forward strand.
CAAAAAATTCAATTTCACTTTCTCCTTTGTCATTATATCCTTTGCAATTAGTCTCGCTTCCCTTAAGTCTCTTGAGGCTAGACATCAAGAAGACCTATAAAGTGCTTAGATCCCAAAAGCATGAGTTATATCTCAAGATATGATGGATTTGTGATAGGGAGGAAAAATATATTGTGACCTTACAAAAAACTCACAAAAGAATAAATATACTCATTCACTATAGAATATACCTCACATTGAAAAGCTCCTATGATTTGGGACAAAACTTAAAATGGCCATAACCTTTTATCTAGAACTCAAGTTTTAGAAGGTATCTAAGATTTGCAAGCATAATTCCAGACTCTAAGATTATATATCCTCATATAAAGTGCTTGATTATCTACTTACAAAGATGAAAATTAATTTCATGTCCTTTGCCATTAGGAATTGCTACAAATTCATGAAACATCAAAGATGATATTTTCAAACATCCATAAACTAGATCATTTTATAAATTCACATTTATGAATTGGATCTAGTATTGAGAGGGTCTAGACCCATTTCAATGCTTGTTTTTCTTTAATTGAACTACAATCAATATTTACATTGCCACTATTTTGTGCCAAACTATTTTAAAATCAAGGTATCACCATCAAAATAAACATTGATAAAAGCTTCATCTAGGTACAATGGTATATGCATTGAAATAAGAGATAGAAAAAGCATCGGAATAAATAATGGTAAATAGACATAACTTTATCGATGAATACTTCACTGAGTACATATGTGTAATATTTCTACAACAAAATATTAAAGACCCTAGATCCTGCGCAAAAGAAATTCGAAGTAATCTCCCACAACAAGAAACTCTGGCCTAAGTGCTCCATCCTCGTGTACTAACAATACTAGCCCCCGCGTTGTGCATATGAAATCGTGGCTCAAAACCGCAAACCACCATGGGAACTTCCCCCCCAAGAAAAAGGATAATGAATAATTTGCAATTTTTTTAATAAACTCCCTCTCCTTCACTCGTTGCATGGTAGGGAGAGAGAGTGTGTGTAGGAGCTTGTGGAGGGGCATGGGGAGGAGAGCATGCAATCTGCCACTTGTGTGGCCACCCCCACACCCCCCCACCTTCACCTTATATAAACCCCCCTTCCAAGCTTGGAAGGGATCGTCTGGAGCTACCTGCCGTCAATCTGCCTACACCGTCAGTTGCTGCCATGTCGTCAGGCTGTCGCCGTCATCGCCAGGATGCCGCCACCATCACCAACATCTTCCTCTCCCTCACACAATTCATCATCATCATCCTCACCATCATCACTCCATTTTTCATCACCATCACATCTCCTCACGTCATCTCTGATCATCTAGAAGCTTGAGAAGCTTCTATTGAAGCTCCTCTAGACCAAGTTCACCCACGGCTCCCTGGATTTTTAGTCTCTATCCTACAAGGCCTATTTCTTGTGTAGCGAAGGAGATCTCAGGCAGTAGTAACTTAGGAACTCGTAAGGGATCCCAGGGAGAGTTCTCTGAGTCAAAATCTACTTCGTCAATGGCTCCTAAGCAAAAGTCGAAAGGAACGCATGCAGGAGCTTCCACCCAAATCACGAGAGTGGACAACACCCTGATATTAAATGCCCAGGTTCCAAAAAACAATCTCGCATGTAAAGGATGCATAAAGCATGTTTCAGTTTCACATAGAAAAACTTAAATGCATTAGCAAATTTTTATATTTTGCTTCGATGTAAAAAGTTTAGCTGGATGACGAGGTACTTGCATTGCTTGCACTTCCGTGGTCAAGGGTAGTCACATTTTGAACATATAATACACAAGTTAAAAGGATGCATTTGTGCAAAGATGTTCTTGTTGCATCGCGCATATAAGTTAAATGCATTTTTGAGATGTTCTTACATATTTGGAGGCTCACTTTGTTGGAAAGGAAGGGACAAATAGCACTTGATGCACTTATGTATTAAATTCCTTACTGTGTTCGCATATAGGATAATTGTAGAGAGTCATTTAACTATGAATAAATAGTTGGAATGAAATGATAGATACAATTTACGCTAAGTGTAGTAGTAAAGGAAGGATTAAATCAATGATGTATTCATTGGCACCTGCACATGAAGGAATGATGCATTCACACATAGGGTTCTTTTATCAAAAATCACAATTGGGGAAAGGATGCACCTTCATTAAAATACAAAAGCTTTGAATCCAATGCATAAACGTAGGGTTTATAGGAGGTAGTTCTGAATGTCAATCAAAATCGTATAGCACAAGGAAAGATGGAAAGATCATTGTAGATCCTATAGTTGCATAAAGGTAAAAGGCCTATGGTCTTGAAATTGCATATTCACATGGAATGATGTATCTCATACATCCTTGCAAATTTTAGAGGGAAGTATTTTCATCTCTAAGGGAAGGATCATCTTTATTCGTAAGATAGTTAGATCAATTAAGTAAATCGCAAAATTGAGTAACTCATATGAGATTCATAAAGGCGTGAATAGTTAGCGTATGACAATCACCTCAATGTGCGAGGTTAGGATAAGTTATGATAAAATTCTGCTTAGTATCACACTTAGGATGTCGAATTAATATTTTCGATCTTAAAGTTCTACCCTCATTCATGAAATGTTAGGGTTATCTAAACGCCCGTGCAAGAATGATCTAGGGTTCTCACCCTAAGGATCAGATGACCAAATGCTAGAATTTTGCAAGGAATTTAGGGACCCTAGGGCCAAACCATTTAACACCCTAGTAGGATTAGGGTTTTGGATTGGGTCAATGGGACTCCCAAACCCTACATCTTGATCAAAGGTATTCTTGATCAAGAAATACCATATGATGAGGGATATAATCCCACAAGTTAGGTACTGACACCTATCTCATGCAACATGCCTGCAAGGTCCTATGCTCTTGCGACTAAATCACAAGTTAGTACTGCTACACCTTAAAGCAAAGTTGACAAGCTCTAATTACAAATTAGTTTCTCTAAGAATTGAGTAGTTGCCTTATTACAACACTCCCTCTTGGGAGCTGGTTTGTCAAGCTTAAGGGTAGTGGTGAATTGCCAAGAAGCAAATTGACCAACCAAGTTAGGACGACGGGGCTATCCAGGATTTGTTGACTATAATATAAGGAAACCTAAGGTAGTGACAATTTGGGGTCAACAGGACATAAACCCTAACCCAAGGAAAAGGGTAAACAAGCAACTCAGCTTGCTAAACCCTTGGGATCTTGCCAAGTCGCGAATGATCCAGGATCGAATGCTAGAAGTATTCAAGGAGAAGGAATCTCACCTTAGTAGTTGGCTGTATGAACGGCCACTGGAATGCTCATGATTGTATTCTTAGGTGCACTGTTTGTACTTCTTTGATCAAGGAACTAATTCAGGAAAAACAACTAATGCTTCAGGTTAAAAGCCTGGACGGAGAGGTAGTGTCACTTATCTCCAACTGTTTACCTGACCCAAGTATTATGAAGGTAGATAGATAGATAGAAAAATAGATAGATAGATAGAAAAATAGATAGATAGATAGATAGATAGATAGATAGATAGTATCATAGTATCCTAGTATGTACTACTTTGTACCTATTACATACTATCATAGTACCCTAGAACCTCACATCTACTGCATAATGCTTAAGGTACCCTAGGACCTGCTACATAGTATCATAGTACTAGGTACTTGGCACTATGATAATAGAGAACTAGGTGCTAGAGACTAAGATGCTATGATATTATGTGCTAGGTAGTGAGTACTAGGTACTAAATACTAGTGTTCTATGATACTATATGCTAAGTACTAGGTACTAGGTACTATATGCTAGGTACTACATAGCCGTGGTCATAATCATAGTCATGGTTGTAATCGTGGTCGTGGTCGTGGTCGTGGTCATAGTCGTGGTCATAGAAAAAGAGAGATGGAAGGAGAGGATAACAATCTAAGAAAAAAAAAATGATAACAAAAACAAATTGTTTGTTGTAACATAGACAAAATGGAAAACGAAGAAGGTCCTGTTGTTCAAGATCGCAAGTGTATCTTAATCAGCGTGTCCCATGTCCTTACTCTCAATGCAAGCTGGCAATTAGAGGAAAATGCCGATTGTCTATAAAACACGTACGACGATTTGGCGAGTTTCAATTTGAGATCATTGATCAGGCAATTGCTGTTTTTCAGTAAACGGTAAGAAAATTTAATATCAATCATGCATTGTACTCGCAAGCTAATTGAATACCATATATAATATAATTGGGTCTCGCTCGCAAATTGTCTATCCAGGGAGATGATGTCTCATCCCAAGGAGAAGTGCACCCTTTGCGGCCAATTAGAAGAGTACGTGGGCGTGCGATGGATGGAGTGCAGGAGCCAATCCACCACTTGCAAGGCCAATCTATACCATCAATGCCAGAGGAGACAGGCAACCTTCCAGACCTACCTATAATCTTGGAGCCTGAGATGGAGGCAATGATCGATGCATTGATTCTCATGGATGTCAAGACTTCTGATCCGCTTAGAGAGGAAGCATCCATACCATTATATGATGGGTTTCGAGTATCTCACCTGAAGATACTGCTTGCACTCTTAAGTGTGCAAGCAAAATACGGGTGGAGCGATACAAGTGTGACCGAGTTGTTTAGGTACCTTGTACATATGCTTCGTTGATTTTTTTTCGGCATTATTATTACAAACATTTGTGCTTTTTCAAGGTGTTTATGATTTTTTTCAGGTTATTGAAATATCATATATTACCACCTGCAAATACCATGCCTGAGTCTCGTGATGATGCACGACATGTTTTATAAAAGCTTGGCATGGACTACAATAACATCCATGCACGTATCAAAAATTGCATACTATTTCAAGGAGAATACGAGACTATGGAGACATGTCCAAAGTGTGGTGGTCACAGGTATTGACAGGACTTGCAAGGACAAACCATCCCTCAAAAAGTTCTCAGACACTTTCTGCTTATCCCCCGTATAAACCACATGTTTCGTACATCCGGCATGGCGAGCTTGACAACATGGCATGTGTAGAATAGGTCCATGGGAGTTCAATGAATATCAACAGACTCACGCGCATGGAGCCACATTGACTCTACCTTCCCAGGCTTTGCCCAAGAGCCAAGGAATCTTCGGCTCGGTCTTGCAATGGATGGCGTGAACCCATTCGGTCTACGCTCAACTTCTTACAATGTGTGGCCTATAGTCCTTGTCAACTACAATATCCCTCCATGGCTTTCTACGAAGAAAGGACATCTCATCCTTAGCTTACTCGTCCTGCTACAAAGTCAAAATGTAATATACCAGACATTACAAATCACATGAACCCCCTTTTAAGTAATGGGGATAATGATATAGCATTTTTGAGAATTTCCTAAGGATAATGTAATTTTTTTTTTCTTATTCCCCTCCCAACTGTCGTGCTGGAAAGGGAGGGGAATAGAATGCATGGAAAAAGCTCCTCAGTGGAGCTCGCTGGTCACAAACCGCCGCCGCGCAAACACATAGGGGAGGAAGGAGTAGGGGGGGGAATCGCCATGAGGGAGGAGAGAAAATGAGAAGAGACGGCCTGCTGCTACCATGAGGAGACGAGAGTAAGAGGAAAGTGGGAGGGCTGCCACAATACCACTTTGAGCAATGGGTAAGAGAGAGAGAGGGCTTGAGAGAGCACTCTACCTAATGCCAGGAGGCATATTTCACGGTGGATTTCGTGCCACGGTGGATTCCGTGAGGTTCTACGATGGATTCCATAAACTTTGATGACCGGGGCTCATACACAAAGTGGATTCTCTCTCAAAATCAAGTTAGCGGGATGAGCATAGCTCAAGTTCGGGAATACAAGGCTTATGTATTTTTGGGTGTGGCTTTTACAATCTTCGAAAAATCTGTGTTTTATCCTTCTTCGTATGCTGAAAATGCTTCAGCAAACTTGCGTATGCGTAGAGTACCTTTCAATAAACAACTTTGCAGTTCGGAGTTTCTGTGCAGGAATAGCCCTTCTATGAGTTCTGGACAGAAGTCAGTTTTGACTCCAATTGACTTGTCTGACTTGCAGAGTACCAGACTAATGTGACTTGCAGAGTTTGTAAACTTGCAGAACTTAGTTGCTTTGTCGGACTTGCAGAACTTGACTTGAAGGAACTTTGAAGACTTGAATGATTGAATGGCTTTAGGTGACTTATGGGATTAAGAGGCTTAATGCTTCTGACCAATCGTCATTTCTAAGGACATGAATATGTCCTCGGCGCAATTTTCGGCGCTCAGAACAGCCTGACGTCCTTCATCACGAATCGTTTTTGAAGCTTTAGTTAAGCTTCTAATTGACTAAGCTTTATAACTTAAAGTTTAAATCTTTTAAGCTTGGCAAAGAATATGGCTTATCTCTGGTTTTTTACGACTTCATGAAGAAGGGATAGAAGTGGTCCTCCGTCTCTGTAGACCGGTCCCTCGCAGTTTGATGATGGAAACAGGGGTTCTTGATCGCCAGGAATCTGCATGTATCGACCATTCGCGACGAGATTGACCGTAGAGCCCGATCGTTCCAGGAGCTCCGCCTTCGCACAAGATTGGTAGCGATTGGAAGCTCTTGATCTCAGCTTCGCTCTGATACCACTGATGCGCAGATCAGATGCTATACGCTCGCGTAGTGAATGCCGAAAGGTCCCCAAGAACAATAGAACTCTACTTTTTGCACAAATTACAACGTAAAAAGCATGAACGACAAGAGCAGGAGACCAATTGGGTGCAATCTCCCCCCATACCTTGTGTGAGCGCTCCACAAAGCATGTATTTTATGTATTATTCATCTTCAAGCTCAAATAATAGCCCAAATTACAAAATAGCAAGCTTTTAGCTTTTGAGTTTGCTTTAACACAAAACAAGAATAAAGCTAGTGGGCGGTAACCAAATAGTCTCGCATACCCAATACAATGTCCAAGTAGAAATAACATAATCGTGTTGGGTGCAATCTCCCCCCATGCCTTGTGTGAGCGCTCCACAAAGCATGTATTTTATGTATTATTCATCTTCAAGCTCAAATAATAGCCCAAATTACAAAATAGCAAGCTTTTAGCTTTTGAGTTTGCTTTAACACAAAATAGGAATAAAGCTAGTGGGCGGTGCCCAAATAGTCTGGCATGCCCAATACAATGTCCAAGTAGAAATAACATAATCGTGTGCCCATGCGCATACAAAATAATAATAAATATCCAACGCCTCAATAAATAGGCGTGACAGAATATAGGCGTCATGCCTAAGGTATGTGTCCATCAAACTATAATCCTTATATCGAATACTCGCTATCCTCCAATGCTTTCCTCTGCCACTGCTGCTATCTCTACACATCAACTGAAGCATTCACAATCGTTACTAAAATAATACAATTAAACCGACAAAAGTGAATACCTAGTAGTCTTCAGCTACATAAATAAATCAACTGGTTAGAAATAAATCCTAACCTTAATTTATTACAAGTGCGCACTCTAAACTCATAAACATTTATTAATTTAATATGCATTTTGCAGAATCACCCGCTATGGAATCACCCATGTACACACTAAATTAATGAAACGCCTGAAAAGGACAGGCGTCCCCATCAACTTCTCGCACAAAGAATCCACTTTGTGTATGAGCCCCGGTCATCAAAGTTTACGGAATCCACCGTAAAACCTCACGGAATCCACCGTGAAATATGCCTCCTGGCATCATACCCTCGGGGTGGGATAGCAATTGACCTCAATTGCTATTAGTTCAATGTGGAGCTAACAGAGTGGGAAAAGCATTTAAGTCTCTAGCGTGCATCCATTGTGCTTCCTCTACAGGATGGTTCTTAAATTTAACTAGATATCTAGAATATCTACGGCCAGTTCTAGTGGTCATAAAGTTAGTATCTATGATAGCGTCTGGTTCAAGTATTTCAGTCTCTTCCTGTAACAAAGGTGGATTTTCATAAACAGGGTGTACAGGTAATTGGCCTCTAAAGGGTCGTAATAAGCTAATGTGAAATGTGTTGTGAATTTTCCAGTGAGGTGGTAATTCTAACTTGAATGCATTGTCGTTAATTTTATGAATGATCCTAAATGGTCCATAGAATCTAGGGGCTAATTTCACAACTAGGTGTCTATCTACACTTTGTAGTCTACGTTTTTCTATTCTCAACCAAACATAGTCATCAACTTTGAAATTCATTGCTTGTCTTTTCTTATTGGCTTGTTTGGTATATGATTGTTGGGCTTTGGCAATCATGTCTTTAACTTCATCAAAAATAGTACTATGTATACTAGCAATATCATCGGCACTCTGAATTCTATTTGACAAAGATGCAACAGGTGTAGATAATCTATATCCATAAATCACTTCAAACGGTGCTTTCTTTGTAGATGTGTGTGGTGTATTGTTATATGCAAACTGTAACAAATGTAAATATGTATTCCATGTCTGAGGTTTAGAAATAGTATAAGCACGTAAAAGATCTAGTATAGTACTGTTAGTAGCTTCTGTTTGTCCATTAGTTTCAGGATGAAATGCAGATGAGAAATCAATTTTTGTGCCAAGGTTAGCAAACAGAGTAATCCAAAAGTTGTTACAAAATCTAGAATCACGGTCAGAAATAATAACTTTTGGCAATCCATGGTTAGTAAAAATAGTTTTCAAAAACAATTGTGTTGCCTGTGATGCTGTTAAAGTTTTCTTACATGGAATGAAATATGCTTGTTTACTAAATCTATCTACTACTGTCCAAATCATATCATGGTTAGATTTAGTATTAGGTAAACCAATAATAAAATCCATAGAAATTTGTTCCCATGGTCTAGATAGAATAGATAAAGGCATAAGTAATCCATACTGTTTACCATGATGTCTCTTAACTCTTTGACAAATCAAACATTCAGAAACAAAGTTAGATACATCAATGTCCATATGCGGCCAATAAAAATCTTCAGTTAATGTACGTAAAGTAGATATGATACCTCTATGACCTTCACATGGAGGACAATGAATTTCATTCAAAACAAAAGATCGGAATGGAACTGTAACACACACAATCTCTTTTCATAAAACATAAATCCATCATTATATGACAATGAATCAATAGGAATCAAGTTATTTTGAACTAATTTATTCCAATCAGCATGAAAAGTAATATCCTAATGATAAGTATCTTTCATAGCAATCAAAGAATCAAAAGATATAATAGAAATATTATGAATGGAAGGTCTTCTACTTAATGCATCAGCCACTACATTTTCTTTACCGTGTTGATATTGAATGATAGGAGGCATATTTCATGGTGGATTCCGTGCCACGATGGATTCCGTGAGGTTTTACGGTGGATTCCGTAAACTTTGATGACCGGGGCTCATACATAAAGTGGATTCTCTATGCGAGAAGTTGATGGGGACGCCTGTCCTTTTCAGGCGTTTCATTAATTTAGTGTGTACATGGGTGATTCCATAGCGGGTGATTCCGCAAAATGCATATTAAATTAATAAACATTTATGAGTTTAGAGTGCGCACTCGTAATAAATTAAGGTTAGGATTTATTTCTAACCAGTTGATTTATTTATATAGTTGAAGACTGCTAGGTATTCACTTTTGTCGGTTTAATTGTATTATTTTACTAACGATTGTGAATGCTTCAGTTGATGTGTAGAGATAGCAGCAGTGGCGGAGGAAAGCATTGGAGGATAGCAAGTATTCGATTTATGGATTATATTTTGATGGGCACATACCTTAGGCATGACGCCTATATTTTGTCACGCCTATTTATTGAGGCGTTGGATATTTATTATTATTTTGTATGCGCATGGGCACACGATTATGTTATTTCTACTGGACATTGTATTGGGCATGCCGGACTATTTGGGCACCGCCCACTAGCTTTATTCCTATTTTGTATTAAAGCAAGCTCAAAAGCTAAAAGCTTGCTATTTTGTAATTTGGGCTATTATTTGAGCTTGAAGATAAATAATACATAAAATACATGCTTTGTGGAGTGCTCACACAAGGCATGGGGGGAGATTGCACCCAATTGGTCTCTTGCTCTTGTCGTTCATGCTTTTTACCTTGTAATTTGTGCAAAAAGTAGAGTTCTATTGTTCTTGGGGACCTTCCGGCATTCACTACGTAGGCGTACAGCATCCGATCTGCGCACGAGTGGTATCAGAGCGAAGGTGAGATCAAGAGCTTCCAATCGCTACCCATCTTGTGCGAAGGCGAAGCTCCTAGAATGATCGGGCTCTACGGTCAATCTCGTCACGAACGGTCGATACAAGCAGATTCCTGGCGATCAAGAACCCCTGTTTCCATCATGAGCCTTCTAAAGCTAACTTCGACGGACGGTGCAAGGGAGCGACGGCGGAATTCCAAAGAGGAGTTGTAAAGCTGCTTCCACATCCAAAAGACTACAATTGCGATGCCTCCTAAGAAAGTCTGAGGCGCAGCTACGAGAGGGTCATCTCCGGGCATCCATGTGGACATCTCACCCCAAGCCCAGGTTTTCCTTCCTAATTTTTATTTGATTCAATCATGCAAGGTTAATTGGTAGAAATATGATATATTTTTTTCCTAAATGCTCACGACAAAGGAACTTAGTCATTAATACTTTCAATAGAACATGCAAAATAAAGGAAGCATAAATGCATTTCTAGCAAATAGCTTTATGTATTGAAAATGAATTAAAAATTAGATTAATGTCCATTAAAATAGTATACTTCGCTTAAGCCTAGACGTATAAACTGCATATTGCACTATTAACCCATATCCTCTTCGCAATGAATCATCATGGAGAGTGCAAAGCATGAAATGATTCTTACGATGCGTAACTCTAGGCAAATTATCGTTGTCAACTGCATAAACTATCAAGAAAAAGATTGCTTGTTTAGCATGAATTTTGTTCGCAAAGTTATAGGAAGATTATTTGAAAATTAACCTAACCTATGCCTGACCTTAATCGATAAGTTAAGGTTGAAAAATTAATTTACGCATAGAAAACAAGTCATGTGAAAATGATCACGTAATTATTTTCTAGAGTTAACCAAATTGGTATAAACCTAAAACACCTAAACCGTGGAGTACTCGTTTAGAAATAGTTGAATTCCAAGAAATTCACTAGGAAATTAACACGTGACCTAATCGTTACATATCACTAAAAACTGAAACTCCTATACCTTAAATACTTGCCCACATTCATTGAATATAAGGATAGTGAAATGTAATTGGAAAGTGAACTAGGGTTGTCCCTAAGAATCTTTCGAGATGGAACTTGGAACTCTAGGACTGACGACGTCAGACTAATGTAATCAGGAACAAATTGTTTCGTGACTCCGCTCAATGCATAGAATAAGCCTCATAGTTCGATGCGACACTTGCGTGGCAAGTGTGGAGTCATATGATCTTGTGATTGGATCACAAAGGAATGGCCAAATTCTCGGAAAAGGTTGGCAGGTCCTTACGCAAGTTATCTTACAAGAGGATGAATAATCATCCTAATTTAGTATCTTTCTTGAGTAAAGAAGATTGATTGGAAACTAAAGACCAATCGATAAACTGAAATAACCAATGAACTTAAGGTTTGACCAAGTCGGGTTAATAAGGTACGCCCTTACCCAAGATATAGGGGATCTTGCCAAGCTGTAAGTAATCTCAGATCGAGTGTTGGATGTATTCGAAAGGAATGATTCATTCCTTAGCAGTTTGCCAACAAAAACGATCAATGGAAATGTTTGTGCTTGCTACAGATTCTAGAGCACTGTTTGGCTTTTTTTGATCAATGAATTAAAAGATAAATGAATATCTATACTTCAGGTTGAAGGCCTAAAGGGAGAGGCAGCTTCAGTTACCCCTAACTGCTTGCCTAACCCTAACCAAGGGAGTTGTTAACCGCGCCGAGCAAGTGGACCGAACCCGCCGCAAGAGGTCTCTCCATTGAGCGCTACTTGGAGCAGGAGGATGCTTGGGTGCCAAGGGGGTCTGGCCGTAAATCCCTCGCCTTCTGGGCCCTGCACAAGAGGTTAACATGACTCAGGATTGGATCTCGAGGCCCGCATACTAGTCTATGGGCGAAAACTTGGATTAGTGATCCCTGTGGATTGTTGGATAGCCTTCGGGCGGATTGTGAATAAGCCTATGGGCTGGAATTCTTTATATTTCAAAGATAAATATGAAAACATGTTAATAAGAAACTTGTCTGATTTTTTTTTTCTATGTCAAGTGATAAAATTACGTGAAGGAACCAGTGTCCAACGGGTTAATTAAAGAAGCTTGTTGTTACACGTCCAACTAATGTGTTAGGTAATTAAATAACTAAAACAACCCGAGGAAAGTGCGGAGGATGGGCCATAGGTCCGTCCTACGGATGGGTGGTCCCTGTTGGCCGGGAACTTTTCTCAAATCACTATGGACAGCAAGAAGATTATCAAAGAACAAAAACAACAAAAGCGTTGACCTAGAGTTATGAACGAACCCGATTTACGCTGTTTTAGGGGAACTGAATGGGACTATGCCTTATGGCAGAGAGGTTGAGCTTTACATCCCTCTCATTTCCCATTCTCCTTGAACCAAGTGCAGCGTGAATCCACTTCAGATCTAGCATTTTTGCGTAAAGTAGTTTGCTTGGGTCCGACGATAGTTGCCGTTAGGAAATGACCAATAAGGAAAACCCTAATTCAGGTGGATCCTAAGTGGGAACGACTGGAATACTTCTGCTACGTGGCAGACGCAAAAAGCCTTAGATCGTAAACCCCATAACATTCCATGGGAGTGCCGGGTGGAGCTTTCTAGACATCCTTTCCGATGGACTGCTAAGACATGCCCTAAAGATACAAGTGGACACGTTACACAAAAATATGGACGTGCATCTTCTTCCATTAGTCGATGAGCTTAAGATTTTGTGGGGAGAGGGGGTCACCATGCAAGATATCAGCAGACACGATGGTTTGTGGTTAGCCAATATTTGAGCCATTCTCATGTGGAGGATGCATGACTTTCTGGGATTCAGAAAGTGCTCAGGTGAACAGGTCTCCGTTCTCATTGGTAATATCTATATTTTATCTTGTTCAAGCAAGTATTCACTGGGTCGTGGTATTGGAACAGGTCTAGTTACCTCAGGTTATCATGCATGTCCATTGTGCGGGCAACAGTTAGACTCCCGAAGGTCATGAACCATGAAGAAGATGGTATATCAATGACAAGCTGCTTTCTTGCCAGAGGATCATGAACTCAAGGAAGGTTTCCTTAGACAATCTCCAACACGTATGAACACCTCAAGCTGGTACGAGCTGAAAATGGTCCACGCAGAATCACATCCAAACGGAATGCGACGGTTCTCAGTTTTCTACGAGTTGCCATATTGAACCCACTTACAGGTCAACCACTTGTTGGATCCCATGCATATTTTCAAGAATGTGGGCAGCTTGCTATGGGACCACATCACAGGAAAGAGAGATACTATAGGGGCACGAATGGATTTGAAGGAGGTAGGTAAGATGGAGGCGCTTTGGCCGCAGTGGAGTGCTGATGGTCATGTGCAGCTTCCTCGCGCTCCTTGGGTTTTTTCCACTAAAGAAGAGCGCATTGTGAAGCAAGTAGTCAAGTCTATCTGCACTCTGACGGATATGATGTGTTCTCTCAGGTCTGCATTTTCTAAAGACGACCAATTATCAGTGCTAAAATCCCATGACTAGCATAAGATATGTCAGATTTGTACTATGAATGGATTGTAATTGGTATGCGCATTTTGCTATTTGGAGTGTAGCCATTATTTATAATGCTTTCTCATTTGTGGCAGTTTATACTACCGATCACGATCGTAGGATGTCTTACTCCAGAAATACGTGGGGCCATTTACAAGTTGTCGACTTTGGTGCAATGGATCTCATAGAAGGAGATTAAGACGTCCTCTATTGAATCCTCGAGGCGGACAATAGTAGAGACGATCTGTCTCTTTCAGAAATACCTACCCACCAGCATGCTCACGATACAAATCCACCTTCTTGTGTATGTTGTAGATGAAGTGGAGATTGCTGGACCTGTCCGTACGTAATGGATGTTCTTCTTGGAGTGCTTCATGAAAACCTTGAAAGGATTTATGTGACAAGGATCTCGTCCAGAAGGTAGCATGGTTGAAGGTTGGTTGGTGTCTGAGGCGCTAGTGCATATTTCGCAATGGCTACCAACGGTGGATCCAGACAACAAAATGCTATGGTCACTGAAGGACAATGATAGACGGACTGGAGATGTGGTGGTTAGAAATGGGGTAGAAAAAAGAATGGATACCTCAATGAAGGAGAATGTGAATCACTTTTGTATGTTGCACCATGCCTCTATGGAGACGTGGCTCGCCAAGTACCAGATCGCTAGGCAAGATCAAGAGGAAGCGTGAGCTAAATTCTGACGTAGTACGCATCATCGACCGATTCGATATCCTAAAGGTATGGAGGAGATGCCGCAGTTCATGTCAACGCGATGGTTGCATGGAGCTTTGACCGCAGCGTCTCGTGAAGGGACAGAGGTCTCAATGGAGGAGTGGGAATTCTCAAGGGGATGTAGTCCAAAGGTGATGAGGGGTTTAGAATTTGTCGTATCTAAATTTTATATGCGATATCTAATTTGAGTGTTTCAATGTACAGTACAAAATATATGGTGCAGCATGGTTGCGTAGACAGAATTTTCGTGTGGAGCGTATTGACAAAATGCGCTCCATAATGGACTATGGTATCATGGCAAGGTTCGAGAAAGAGAGCCAGTGACGAGCAACGGATCCAAACACGGTTGTGGATGAGATGGAGTATTTTGGGAACTTGCAAAGTATTGTTACGATGGATTACCGTAGCTTCTCTATGATACTATTCGATGTGCAGTGGTTCAAAGTGGTACTTGGAGGAGTTGGCGTAATAGTTCGACGAGGTCCATTTGGATTTCTCAAAATAGATTCCAAAAAAAAAGGACAGATTTGCGCGACACCTTTCTGTTGCCGGCCCATTGTGAACAGGTGCATGGACTCATTTGTTTGCTAATTGTATTACGACATGGTTTATGTCACAATGGTTTGAACTCTCTTGTACGTGTTTATGAATAGGTAATCTTCTATCCAAACCCCCAACAACCTCGATGGTGGTATGTTATACCTTCAACTCCCCGAAATGCGAGAGTATATGATCAAAGCGATGTTCCGAGCATAGATGAAGATAATATGCAAATAGAGGGGTCGATATTGCAAGGGGTGGAGGCTGTCAAAAGCTTGGAGCCAGCATCGGCTAACAATGATGGAAATACAAGAGTCCAAGAATTCTTTGAGAATGAGGTGGACTCATCCTTTTGTGGTGACATGTCTATCAACCTTCCAGTGTATGCGGAGCTGTGTCAAGACATTGACATGGGACCATAGGATACTTCATACTTGGAGCATCCACTTACTCAATTCGTTGACCAATCGCTTATAAGGGTATATAAGATATGCATTTTAAGTGAGATTAAAAAAAAAAGGATTTATATTACTGTGCTTTGTATGATTTAAATTGATTATTCTAACATCATTTTTTGTCTGTGCAGGTGACATTTTCAAGATGAGTCGAGGGATGAGCAATGAGGAGTTACAGGATATCTTCACACACATGTCTCCAGACTAGATCCTGAGATTCAGAGATATGGCAGACCAAGAGCTGTGTCGGTCTTCGTCAAGGCACTTTGCTAGATCTACTTCAGTGCGATCAGATGCTTCAACTTCGAGCAGACGAGCTGGATTCTCCAGACTTGGGCTAGCGAAAGGGAGTACTTCCAGATCAAGGGGATGCTGCAAAGATATGGACGCAGTGACCTGCAGTCGACACGGGATACAAGTGCAACTGCTCGCTCTCGTGGCCCTTACAAGGAGCATGGCTCAAGCTTAGGTGGATATTGTGGAGGTACAGACGCGGTGTCTTTGTCTCATCGTTCAGCTGGAGTTGCATCACCCCAGGGATTTGTCACACATGTGGGGACATCTACTCTAGTTACTCCGGCTTTTTCTCCAGCCGTCAGCAAGTGGCACCCCTATGGGTACCACTCCGAGAGATATTACCTCGGTCGGTATTTTGGATGCACAGGGGTCTCCTGGATATGCCCAAGAGCGTGGACATAGATGGGAGAGGACCCATCTTAGGCAGACTCTAGGGGGATATGGATATCTAGTCGATGGTAGGTCAGGAGCCATCATCATTCGGCAAAACGTCTTAGATCATTGGAAGAACATACCGAAGGGGAGCAAGAACTACATAGTAGCATCCTTGCATGAGGAGTTTTCAGTTCTAGCCTCAGTATAGATTCTCTACGGGCTAGATGATGGATTGAATGCGTGCATATATGTCACACAGACGATCCGACGCATGCAAGGCAATCAAGAGTGGGGCTGCAAAGACCGAGTGGTTAGATGTAGATAACTGGCGCCGACTGAGGGAGAAGGCTACAGATTCTCTAGGACATTGGAGTCAGTACCACGAGGCGGCGAGGGCATGACTCGAGACTGGAGTGGTCCATCATCTTGGGAGTGGCAGCCACAGAATATATTTGGAGGACTTTGTAAGTTTTTCTTTTGTTTGGCTTATTTATTTTTTTACAATATCCTTTGTACTAACAATCATGTTTCTAACAGTTAGCATTTTGTTTTCTTTGCAGCACTCCATTACAAATCGCGATCCAACTGGCCTTGAGACTCGATATGCAGAGAGGCACGGTCTCACTTCATTGATCGACTAATTGTATAGACGCGGTGGCCCTGTAAGTCACTCATTTGTCTTGTCCATAGTCACCATGTTTAATTAGAATGCATTATTGTATGGTGGACTGATGTGTTGCTTCTTTTTTTGTAGAATCCGTTCGATGCTCCTTTGCGGCGAGACGAGCTTTCGGAGGGCGAGGATATGTAGCTCACCCTTGGATCCCTGGAGCTCACACACCTTTATTTTTGGGTCGCCTGATCTATGTAGACATTTTCTATGTATTAGTGATATCTTGTCATGATTGTACCAATCGCTTATTATGCGATCATGTATTTATTTCATGTATCAATGTTATGATTCACAAATTTTTTTCCATGTTATTACCGTCGCTATTAGCGTCACAAATTTTACTGCTCGTGTCGTTATTTGTGTTGTTATTTACGTCGCAAACCATCGCTATCAGCGTCGGTATTGGCGTCAGTATCAGCGTCACATTTTGCATCGGTATCAGCGACGCTGATATTGACGCCAATGCCAACGTTGATAGCGATGGTGATACTGACTAATCTATGGCATCGCCAATAACGAGGCTTTTTGTGACAACGGGAAAAAATTTTGTTATTTGCATTTTCATCGCTTTTAACGTCGGTATAAGGCATATATCTTGGAGTGTACCTTAGGGAACATTGTTTAGATGTATTCCTATCAACAAGTGTGGAATGCCACAACCAATAGAGTTACTCACAACTGAGTTCAATATCACACATATTAGATTTGAGAATATTATATATCCTAATCATTCTTCATCCATTTTCATTAGAATGAAAATTTTCAAAAAAATTTAGCTTTGATTATTTCCTCAAGCACATAGACATTTCTTCAAAGATTAGAAAGGACTCCTTCGCCTCATCTCGATTCATTAATTAGTTGGAAAACTTGTGATGCTCAATCTATCTAGAGCTTCAAGTTACAGGTCATAAAATATACTCAAAGCTCAATGAACATTGTGATAATATCAAGGACACTCATTACCTTGGTTTATTTAAGTTCATGTCTTTGGATTGATTTTTCAAGAAATAGCACTACAAGGGAATGGGACAATAGCGACGACCATTTGCGACACAAAAAAAGGATGTCACTATTAGTGTTGCTATTAGCGTCGCTAATTCTATTAACGATGCAAATAGCGACACATATAGCAACGTCGGTTTGATTAAAAAGTTTCGAAAACCCAAGCGTAATATTTTTCGAGAAAACATTTGCGAGAAAGAATGAAAGAGAGAGGGATAGAGCTTAAAGCTTTGAGAGAGAGAGAGAGAGAGAGAGAGAGAGAGAGAGAGAGAGAGGGAGGGAGGGAGGGAGGGAGGGAGCTCATCACCATCCTCACCCGCCACCACCGCGACACACGAAGAAAAAATAGAAGTGTGGTAGGGAGAAGGGAGGGAAGGTGCAAAGAGAAGGTACAAAGGGTTTCATCTTCAAGCCTTTGAGGTAGGTACATTGCCTCTTCTTGCTTTATTTTTGTGTTCTCTTGTTTTCTTTTTTTGTTTTATTTGCAAAGAGATACATGGAAAGAGAGGGAGGGAGGAAGGGAGGGAGAAGAATGAAGGGAGAGGAAGAGAAAAAGAGAGAGAGAAAGGAAACAAAGAGAAAGAGGAAGAGAGAAATAAGAGATGAAGGGAGGGAGAGAGGAGGATGAGTGAGAGAAACAATGAGAGAGAGAGGGGGGAGAAACAAAGAGAGAGGAAACAAAGAAAGGGAAATTGAGAGAGAAAGAGAGGGGGAGAGAAATAGAGAGAGGGACAAGGAAGGAAGAGAGGAGGAGGAGGTAGAAAATAAGGATGAGGTAAAGAGAGGAAGAAGAGTGAAAAGAAGAGAGAGAGAGGAAGAAAAAGAGATAGAGAGAAAAAATAGAGAGCGAGAGAGAGGGAGAGAGAAATAGGAAAAAAATGAGAGAATGAGAGAGAAGGTTAAGAAAGAAAAGTAAAGGGGGAGGGGGGAGAGAGAGATAAAGAGAGGTGGGGAGACATTTCTTTCAATATATTTGTTTCTTAAGCTTTTTATTTTCTATCTTTGATTGTCTTTGCAATGAGATGAGTTGAGTGAGAGTGGGGAGGGAAGGAGGGAGAGAAATAGAGAGAAGAAGGGAGGGGAAGAAAGAGAGAGATGGAGAGAAATAAAAAACGAAAGAGAGATGGGCTTCATAAAAATGTGTCAAAACCGAAGCATAGCATTCACCACAACAAAAACGAGGCATAGACGTGCATGTTAGACGCGTAAAGTCGGGTGCATCTATCATTGCGCCTATATGCGCGTGTAAAAGAGCGTGTAAATATACACGAATTTTGCATCTATATATCCGCGCAGATAGACGTGAATATAAACACGTTTGCAGATGCGTAATTATTTAACCACTTGAAATTGGACTTAATATAATAAAAAAACTAGAGTTAATAATTATTTTTGCATTGCTCTCTAATGAATGGCAGTTTCTCCAGTTGACAAGCCTGATATAAGTAATTAGCGACAAGCGACACAAATCTTATTATACAATTAGTAGCAAGCATTGCATGTATCTCGTAATTTCTCTGCTTAAAGATGATAAAAAATACTTCATTTTTATTATGGAAAATTCAATTTAGCTTTAAACTTAACTATTGATTCTTGAGTATGCACATATGTGTATGATATTTTCCATAGAATTAAGAATACACATTGAATCATTAAGTGAATTAAGTATGTTACAGTGAATAATCCATCTCATCTTCAATGAGATCAGCCCTTGCTAAACTATCTACTTCTAGGTCTATGTTACCAAGAGGTAACGAAACAAATAAGTCTATCCCACTATCAGATGTGTTGCTATATTGCTCAATAACTTCATCATCTTCAACCACATTATTGTCCTCTTCTGCGTTTCCTTGAACATCCTCGTGAGGTTCATCTTGTACTATATCATGCATATTATCCATTATACATCATCATTAATTGTTGGATTGTCATCTGCTATCTCTATGTCGGTAATATTACCATACATTGGTTTTGAACGATTAGATATAGGGATGACATACCACCGTCGGTTATTGTTTACCATTGGATGATACACAACTTGTATTTGAAAAATAAAAAAAAGAAACATAAATATTTATTATACTGTGTATATGTATCATATGTAGACATATAAAAAAATTAGCTTTTACATATATACCTACTCACATTGTTGAGGTAGTACTAATGTGTCATTCTTGTTTCGGTGAAATTTTGTAGAGTCAATGATTACAAAACCACTTGGATGACGTCTGATTGTGCAATGCTCACCATTTGTTACCACTTCTTTAAACCACTTCACATCCAGTACATATATAAAGAATCATCTGAAGTCAAGCTTCAGAATATCTTGGAAAGCCACAATAACCTTCCATGGTACCATTGGCATCCTCGAAGTGAGTAAGGACACCACAATCTTGGGTATTTCTCTTTTCATCTATACGTTGAGTTTGAAGATGTTTACCCTCACACCAAATAGCATTGAATAATGTACACTAGTAGTAAAAGATTAAGATCAAACATGTCAATTTATTGTATAAAATATAACTAGAAACAAATTAATTGATAGTATGTCTCACCTTTGATAAGCAACCTCGTGCGTATTCCCTCTCTTCTTGAGATATATTAATTTTCTCCTCTTTTTCCATTATCTCCATTTCGTCATGTAACCAATCTATATCAATATGACGTGGGAGTGTGTTTAGATGATCTGGAAATGAGACATTATGTCCATATCTGGTGCGAAATGCTTGTCATTCACTTTTTCTTCTTGCCCTTACTTCATTATATAGTGTCACTCATTTGCTCATTACATCACTATTGAGCACACAAAAACTATTTAACTTGTGAAGTGCTTCTTTTGTTAGCACTTTACTCATTCCTTTTCCTTGAGGTATTATAGAGGTCATCCTCAAGTCTTCATCATCTTTCCATAGTTGTGGTTGAGAGGGGTCCACTTCAGCAAGATATTCAGAGATATAAACAAGGGATGATTGCACTAACCAACCCTCACCCATGCTTCCCTCAGGTCGTGCTTTTTGCCTCGCAAAATCTTTCAAGGTTTTCATGAAGCGCTCAAGAAAAAACATCCACCTTACATGAACTGCCCACAAAGTGCGATCTCATCAATCAAATGTACGAGTAAATATAATTGAGCAGCCAAAATGGAGTGAATAAAAATTTTCTTCACCAAACAAACCACCTCAACAGATAATACTCGAGCATCTTGCAATGTGTTTGGATCAATTTCCTTCGAGCTCACGTATCTGCCAGGATGTATTTGACAATTGTTTATTTTTGTGTAGAAATTCAAAGAGGTTCACTACATGATGTATGCAATATATAATTAAAATATATAATATATACACACCTCACAAGCTCTCCCATCTTGTAAATGATATCACATACATCTTTGGATACACAATGGGATATGCTAGTAGGAAGTACGAACTAAATGTAAATAATATTCATAGATCAAATGATTAGTTGAGGAAAAAGTCATCATACCCCAAATTTTACACATAGTTGCTCCACTAAATACTATATTCATGGTTAGAGATACCCTTACTTGAATCATTTTGTGCCAATCGTGGGATTTCAAACAAGATAGTTGCTCCACACCTCTTTTCTTTTTCTTTATGAAGGCTCCCTTAAGACATCTCATACATCCTGTGGGTGTTCGAAAGCTACATATTTGTTCGTTCACTATTTATTCCACGTTCTTTGACAACATCCAAGGTGCATGGGGTAGCTTAATCTTTCCTCTGGGTCCAATGCATGGCCAGGCTTGTCTCATGCGACCAATGTTACGTAAATCCTCCCTTACATTGACTGAATCACGAGCCCCTATCAAGTGATCCCATAATGTGGATACAACATTTTTGAATATGTGCATGGGGTCCAACAGGTGATTGATCTTGAGTTCACTCCAATACAAAAGATGAAAAAATATAGAGAACCTAACAAACAAACAATATATTATGTAAAAAATTCATCATGCTAAATACTTTAAAGTCAATCAAGAGAAATATACTTCTTACCGACTCATGCCGAGTGGAGGGTGGCTGTCGGCATTAATCCCTCTCTCCTTCCAATCTTGAATGGTTAGAGATTGTGGAGTCATTCCATTAGTAAGGAGAACATATTTTAGGAAGAAATCGATGATGATTTTCATAGATAACCTTCTTTAAACGTGCCGGCCTAGAGGAAACTAGAGAGGAATTGCAAATAGGACATGCACGATATCCTGATGTGGTTAAACCTGAATAATTAAGTGAATTAATAACATGCAATTGATTCAAGTCTTGAATTTTAAATATAGAGTTATATAAATATACCTAAACACTCTCCATATCCTGAAAATTCATGCATGGTCCATAACAACATGGCCTTCAATGTGAAATCTCTAGAGGATGTAGATGCGCTTGTATCTTGCACCTCAATATCTTCCCATAACATTTCTGACTCTTCAATCAAAGGCTCTGAGTAAATGTCCATGTTTTTTACCTTGTGCTTTCCAAGAATCAG
This sequence comes from Lygodium microphyllum, assembly GCF_053477565.2. Classification (NCBI taxonomy): domain Eukaryota; kingdom Viridiplantae; phylum Streptophyta; class Polypodiopsida; order Schizaeales; family Lygodiaceae; genus Lygodium; species Lygodium microphyllum. Next base: position 24,628,135 of record NC_141154.1, read on the forward strand.
AAGGGACAACATTACATGTCCCTTTTTAATTGCCATGGATAGAGGAATATTATAGTTCACCAATATCACTGGCCATACATTGTATGATGTGCTTTTGATGCCAAATGGATTGATTCCATCCATACCTAAACCAAATCTCAAATTTCTTGTCTCTTCTTTGAAAATGGGCCACAAATTATCTATATGTTGCCATGTCAGTGTGTCTGCAAGGATCCTCCATTTTCCATCACTTGAACAATGACTAGCATGCCATGACATGAGCTTTCCAATAGAGTTACACTTGAACATAAGTTGAATTTGTGGAACAATCGGAAAATGTCGCAAAACCTTACGAGGCACATCCATTGACTTCATCTCCACTTCGTATCTTGATTCGCCACAAACAGGACACTCTTGTGAGAACTCATGAATCCCATGAAATAAGACACAATCATTAACACATGCATGGATCTTGACATAATCGAGGCCTCCCCCAGAGGTGTCAAGTAATGTCTTGCTTGCTCTCTCTTAGTTGACAATTTGTTTCCTTTTGGAAGCATTTGTGATAATAACCTACATATATTTTTAAAAGTGAGTTAAAAAACCACCAACATATATTTGTGCCTTATTTCAAAATAGAACAATTAATATTATGATTCATAAGACAAACTGAATTGATACCTACTTCAATAACGCATTCAAACTGACATTACTCCATCCATAAATTGTTTGCAAGTTAAGTATCTCAAGGGACGCACGAAGAACGGAGTACATACAGCCTTCATACAATGGAGTAGATGACGCTATGTATAGTGGGTCATCTGGCTTCGTAGAGTAACCTTCTCCCCGAACCGATTGCGAAAATAGATCGTGTACCATGTTGTCCAAAATCTCATCCTCTACAACTTGATGGGGCATTTGATGAGGACTACTATCATGGTCGTCAGTCTCCACTCTTCTTGAAGACTCTGCCTCCTCGTGTCGAGGTTTTGCAGCCTCTCGACGCCCGAGAGGGAGCATCTGAGGATGTGGCACCGCATCCTTCTCAACCACAAAAGGGAGTCACATGTACGTTGATATATATTGAGAAACATAGACTAGCAATCTTTGTGTTAAAAACAATGAATACCGGTGATTTATCTCGGTCCTATTCTCCATACATGCTGAGGTGTGACATTGCAACTCGACATGCTCGAAAAATACACCCTCAACAACGATTACACATGCATTTAATTTTTCATCGTAGCCATGTATCTTGATTATGAAGACGTAATGTTTCATCCTCACTTGAGGATATGCTCATTGACTCATCAACATGCACCGCACTAGGTGATGACGACGACATGATTAAACCTAATTCATGACAACATCAAATTTGTTATTCATATGTTTACATAAAAACTTCAAGGCGTATTAATTATTCTAAGATCTCAATTTTAAATACACAAAACTTATCATAAATACATAAAAACTTATGATAAGAACTTACTATCAAAACTTATCTTAGATACAAAAAATCATGATAAAAATGCAAGCGCGCTAAATGCACATTTATATGTGTATCTAACTGCGTGTCTAAATCTGCATCTATCTGCGCGTCTAAATCTGCGTCTATAAGCGCGTTTACGTAAACTTAGATGCGCATATACACGCAAAAATAGACGCAAAAGTCAAAATTCAAAACATACTTGAATCATTTCTTTTCAAACTATGCCTTTCCTGCATTTTTTGCATATTTAGCAGCTCGAGTTCAGTCGACATGCAGTCTACCTCCACTAGTGTCTTCATGACTCACCTCCTCATGACTCACCTCTTCTTTCACTTCAAAGAGATAAGAGGGGAAAGAAGAAAGCCAAGGAGAGGAAGAAAGAGAGAACAAAAGAGAGGAGAACAAAAGGAACAAGAAGCAAAGAGAGGAGACAACAAGCAGCAAGCATCAAGGGATAATAACTCACCAAGGAGAGGAAGAAGGGAAAGGAAGCAGTGCCACCACCCGTCCACACCAAAGACCCAAGTTGAGTCCTCTCTCTCTCTCTTTCTATATTAGGATCTATGATTGAAGTTCTTATATCACAAATAAATCATGGATGGCGGTTGTCGGATTGAGAGTAGCCGACTTAGTGCGTTTGATAGCGCGTGTAGATTTCAGTGTAGATGCAGACATAGATGTGCAGCTATGTTTGCTATCACCGGGTCTGCAGTCGCGTCTCCAAGCACGTGTATTCTGCATCTTAGATGCGAGAATACACGCGCTCTGTCCAAAAGCTTTGACTTCAGAGACGCTCTAAGAGCGTGTCTCTTTTGTATCTCAAATACAAATATACACGCACTCGCCCAGAAGCTTTGACTTCTGGGATGCGTTTGAGAGCGTTTATTCTACATCTTAGATGCGAATATACACGCGCTCTGACCAGAAGGTTTGACTTCAGGGAAGCGTCTGAGAGCGCGTCTATTCTGCATCTCAGACATGATTATACACGCACCAGCTTTGATAAAAAAACAATTTTTTATTTCTCGAATTGTACAAATATGTTACACAATAGTACAATTTACACAATATTGCAGTTTAGCAAATTTGTCTTATTCCTGTGTTTTGTTTGCAGATGTCGCATCGTGGTTCATCTAGCAATGACCCAGATTTGGACCGCATGAATGATACATTGGGCTTGTTCACCAAAGGGGTTAATGCTTTTTTTGGAGGTTTTCCTAGTAAGGAAGACTTCACGGAAGAGATGACTAGACACCTTGGCCGCTCTCCCACACCAGACGAGGTATTCAGCATCATGTTTGAAATGCCTCTCACGTCTTTGCCTGGCACCGCTTCCCAAACACCAAATGTCCAAACTCCAATTGCAGGTACTCCACATGCAGTGCCTGTACATGCATTGGCTGAAGCACAAGCATTAGCCGATACATGTGCATTTGCAGAAGCACATGCATCCAACGAGGCAGAGGGTAGTCGACAGAGAGGAAGGAGGGAGAGTCGAGGGGGAGGACGAGGCTTGTGTGGGGGTTGCCTAGGAGGTGGCGAGCGATCACCCTCACAAGAAGATCACGTAGAGGAGCCAGTACGCCAGTACTATAGAGTTACAGATACTAATGGCATCTTCCATGATGATGAAGGAAGGGATGTAATAACATACATGAGGAGCGTCGTGCATGCGATGTATAAAGATTATTTCGTTTACTTTAAGAATTAGAAAAGCGGCTTGTGGCAAGAGGTCTTGAGGGCACTCCATAGGAGGTACCCAAATCCTGAGGGTCAGCGATTCTCGGATGATTGGGAACGCACAAAAGTGAGGGATTTGCTTCACAACAAAAGATCCCACCTCATGACATGCGCCAGGGAGTCACTGCGGAGATAGGAGGAGGGGTGTGGAGCCTATAGCCAACCACCTATGTGCCACCGTATAGAGTGGAAGAAAGGCAAGAAGAAAGCAGCAGAGTAAGTGAAGAGTCACCAGCACGCAGAGGCACGACGCATCCAAATGGAAACCATGGGATCGGATTGGGTGGCAGAGAGTCGTGGAAGGCAGAGTTTGTAAGTATATTTTGATTTCTAGTTTTTTAAAACTTATATTTTTTTCAATTATTTATATAATTTTTTCTAATACATTGTGTCTCATAATTGTTTGTATATATCATAATTGTTTTGCAGACTACTATCGTTGATAGGATACCTACTCCTAGAGAGGTAGGTTACCATCGAGGCCATAACCGCGCACTCACATGGCTTCACTTCTATGAGGAGGGTCTCATCACTGAGGAGCAATACAGCCGGGCTATGAGGATTCGACAGGCAGAGGAGGTATGTTTTTCTTACTTTCCTATTAAAAGTATAGCTAATTATAACTTTTTCTTTGCAATTGTATGTAAGCAACCTTGATATTTTGTGTGTGTAGGCGAAACCCGATGTGGAGCATAGCGAGGAGGGGGATAGCGACGCTAGCAGCTATGGTGGTGCTGGCGAAGTTTTTTCTTCTTCAGATTTGTAGAGGAGCACCATACCGCCTCTATGGCCTTGTTTCCTTGTATATCTATTATCCATCTTTGAGCCTACTGCTTGCTGCCACGCTTTAGGTCGCAAGCAGTTAAACTTCCCATGTAAATGCGTTTTATATATAATGAATACATGGATTTTTGTTTTCAATTCTCGTGCCTTCAGATCCATTGTGGTTTTCCCAAATGCACAATTTGATGTATGGGAGGGGGGGGGAAAAACTAGAGAGCATGTGCAACCACATGCTCTCTGGTTTTTTTTTTCAATTTTGTGCTTCGCGTTTATTTGCGTGTCTAAATTGCAAAAAACACGCGTCTATACTTGCATCTAAAATGTAGAATACATGCACCCATACATGCGCTATATAATTCAAATTAATAAAAGGAAATTAAATATCTTTTTTTTTTAATGAGACTTTTGGTTTTGCGTTCGTGTCTACTGGCACATGTAAAAGCGCATCTATGAACGTGTCTATGTGCCCGTCTAATTTTCCATGTAGAGGCGCTTGTAGACGCACAAAAGAAATTAAATAAAAAACAATTTTGGTTTTCGTATGCGCTTGTATTCATGTGTGTATATACGCATCTAAAGCGCGTCTATTGGTGCGTGTGGATTTCCTCATACATGCAACTATAGACGTGAAATTGTAGACGCACAAATAGATGGCTTATAGACGCACCCGTAAGATTTTCTCTCAATTCAAAAATCTCGTCTAAAAGTGCGTTTAAGAGGCCTTTTTGTTGTAGTGATTTTACAGGTTTGTAAACAAGCAAGAGAGAGAGAGAGAGAGAGAGAGAGAGAGAGAGAGAGAGAGAGAGAGGCCGCCGCCACTGCCGCCATCCACGAAGAGGGAGGAGACAAGTGTAAATGAGAAGGAAGGAACTCCCGAAGGAGAAAAAAAAAAACAGAGAAGTACGAAGGGATCCTTCTTCAAGCTCTGAGGTGAGTGCATTATCTCTTCTCTCTTTTTTTTTCTCTTTTCTTTACTTCTCTCTTTCTTTTCAACATTCTCCTTCCCTTTGTCCTTCGTGCCTTGGATGGTATCATTGGTCTTCTTATTAGGCTTTGACTACATCTTGATAGTTTGCAGGGCCTCACTACTCTTGTTCTCTCCTTTGGAGCTACTAGGGCCTGCCTTATCAATATGCATTGCAAGAGGTTCATGTGTGCTTGCTTTGGTGATTAGCCTCTCTTTCTTTAAGCCATGGAGGGAGGGAGCTCATCACCATCGTCACCCGCCACGGCCACGATACATGAAGAAGAAATAGAAGTGTGCAAGGGAGAAGGGAGGGAAGGTTCAAAGAGAAGGTACAAAGGGTTTCATCTTCAGGTCTTTGAGGTAGGTACATTGCCTCTTCTTGCTTTATTTTTGTGTTCTCTTGTTTTCTTTTTTTGTTTTTATTTGCAAAGAGACATGGAAAGAGAGGGAGGGAGGAAGGGAGGGAGAAGAATGAAGGGAGAGGAAGAGAAAAAGAGGGAGAGAAAGGAAACAAAGAGAAAGAGGAAGAGAGAAATGAGAGATGAAGGGAGGGAGAGAGGAGGATGAGTGAGAGAAACAACGAGAGAGAGAGGGGGGAGAAACAAAGAGAGAGGAAACAAAGAAAGGGAAATCGAGAGAGAAAGAGAGGGGGAGAGAAATAGAGAGAGGGACAGGGAAGGAAGAGAGGAGGAGGAGGTAGAAAAGAAGGGTGAGATAAAGAGAGGAAGGAGAGTGAAAAGAAGAGAGAGAGAGGAAGAAAGAGAGATAGAGAGAAAAAATAGAGAGCAAGAGAGAGGGAGAGAGAAATAGGAAAAAAATGAGAGAATGAAAGAGAAGGTTAAGAAAGAAAAGTAAAGGGAGAGAGGGGAGAGAGAGATAAAGAGAGGTGGGGTGACATTTCTCTCAATATATTTGTTTCTTAAGCTTTTTATTTTCTATCTTTGATTGTCTTTGCAATGAGATGAGCTGAGTGAGAGTGGGAAGGGAAGGAGGGAGAGAAATAGAGAGAAAAAAGGAGGGGAAGGAAGAGAGAGATGGAGAGAAATAGAAAACGAAAGAGAGAGGGGCTTCATTAAAAATGTCAAAACCCAAGCATGGCATTCACCACAATAGAAACGAGGCATAGACACGCATGTTAGACGCGCAAAGTCGGGCGTGTCTATCATTGCGTCTATATGCGCGTATAAAAGAGCGTGTAAATAGACACGAATTTTATGTCTATATATCCGCGTAGATAGATGCGAATATAGACATGTTTGCAGACGCGTAATTATTTAATCACCTGAAATTGGACTTAATATAATAAAAAAACCAGAGTTAATAATTATTTTTGCATTGCTCTCTAATGAATGGTAGTTCCTCCAGTTGACAAGCTTGATATAAGTAATTAGCGGTAAGCGACACAAACCTTATTATACAATTAGTAGCAAGCATTGCATGTATCTCGTAGTTTCTCTACTTGAAGATGATAAAAAATAGTTCATTTTTATTATGGAAAATTCAATTTAGCTTTAAACTTGACTATTGATTCTTGAGTATGCACATGTGCGTATGATATTTTCCATAGAATTAAGAATACACATTGAATCATTAAGTGAATTAAGTATGTTACAATGAATGATCCATCTCACCTTCAATGAGATGAGCCCTTCCTAAACTATCTACTTCTAGGTCTCTGTTACCAAGAGGTAACGAAACAAATAAGTCCATCCCACTATCAGATGCGTTACTATATTGCTCAATAACTTCATCATCATCAACCACATTATTGTCCTCTTCTGCATTTCCTTGAACATCCTCACGAGGTTCATCTTGTACTATATCACGCATATCATCCATTATGGTGTCATCATGTATATCATCATTAATTGTTGGATTGTCATATGCTATCTCTATGTCGATAATATTACAATATATTGGTTTTGAATGATTAGATATAGGAATGACATACCACCATCAGTTATTGTTTACCATTGGATGATACACAACCTGTATTTGAAAAACAAAAGCAAGAAACTTAAATACTTATTATATTGTGTATATGTATCACATGTATACATATAAAAAATTTAGCTTTTACATATACACCTGCTCGCATTGTTGAGGTAGTACTAATGTGTCATTCTTATTTTGGTGAAATTTTGTAGAGTCAATGATTACAAAACCACTTGGATGACGTCTAATTGTGCAATGCTCACCATTTGTTACCACTTCTTTAAACCACTTCACATCCAGTACATATATAAAGAATCATTTGAAGTCAAGATTCAGAATATCTTGGATCAAGTCATAATAACCTTCCATGGTACGATTGGCATCCTCGAAGTGAGCAAGAACACCACAATCTTGGGTATTTCTCTTTTCATCTATACGTTGAGTTCGAAGATGTTTACCCTCACACCAAATAGTATTGAATAATGTGCACTAGTAGTAAAAGTTTAAGATCAAACATGTCAATTTATTATATAAAATATAACTAGAAACAAATTAATTGATAGTTTGTCTCACCTTTGATAAGCAACCTCATGCGTATTTCCACTCTTCTTGAGATATATTAATTTCATCCTCTTTTTCCATTCTCTCCATTTCCTCATGTAACCAATCTATATCAATATGACGTGGGAGCGCATTTAGATGATTTGGAAATGGGACATTACGTCCATATCTGGTGCGAAATGCTCGTCTTTCTCTTTTTCTTCTTGCCCTTGCTTCATTATATAGTGTCATCCATTTGCTCATTACATCACTATTGAGCACACAAAAACTATTTAGCTTACGAATTTCTTCTTTTGTTAGCACTTTACTCATTCCTTTTCCTTGAGGTATTATAGAGGTCATCCTCAAGTCTTCATCGTCTTTTCATAGTCGTGGTTGAGAGGGGTCCACTTCAGCAAGATATTCAGAGATATAAACAAGGGATGATTGTACTAACCAACCCTCAGCCATGCTTCCCTTAGGCCGTGCTTTTTGCCTCACAAAATCTTTCAAGGTTTTTATGAAGCACTCAAGAAAAAACATCCACCTTGCATGAACTGCCCCACAAAGTGTGATCTCATTAATCAAATGTACGAGTACATGTAATTAAGCAGTCAAAATGGAGCGAGGAAAAATTTCCTCCACCAAACAAACCACCTCAACTGATAATACTCGAGCATCTTGCAATGTGTTTGGATCAATTTCCTTCGAGCTCACGTATCTGTCAGGATGTATTTGACAATTGTTTATTTTTGTGTAGAAATTCAAAGAGGTTCACTACATGATGTATGCAATATATAATGAAAAAATACAATGTATACACACCTCACAAGCTCTCCCATCTTGTAAATGATATCACATACATCTTTGGATACACAATGGGATATGCTAGTAGGAAGTACGAATTGAATGTAAATAATATTCATAGATCAAATGATTAGTTGAGGAAAAAGTCATCATACCCCAAAGTTTACACATAGTTACTCCACTAATTACTATATTCATGGTTAGAGATACCCTTACTTGAATCATTTTGTGCCAATCGTGGGACTTCAAACCAGATAGTTGCTCCACACCTCTTTTCTTTTTCTTTATGAAGGCTCCCTTGAGACATCTCATGCATCCTGTGGGTGTTCGAAAGCTACATATTTGTTCCTTCACTATTTTTTCCTCGTTCTTTGACAACATCCAAGGTGCATGGGGTAGCTCAATCTTTCCTTTGGGTCCAATGCGTGGCCAGGCTCGTCTCATGCGACCAATGTTACGTAAATCCTCCCTTACATCGACTGAATCACGAGCCTCTATCAAGTGATCCCACAATGTAGATACAACATTTTGGACTATGTGCATAGGGCCCAACAGGTGATTGATCTTGAGTTCAATCCAATATGAAAGACGAAAAAATATAGAGAACCTAACAAACAAAAAATATATTATGTAAACAATTCATCATGCTAAATACTTTAAAGTCCATCGAGAGAAATATACTTCTTACCAACTCATGCCGAGTGGAGGGTGGCTGTTGGCATTAATCCATCTCTCCTTCCAATCTCGAATGGTTAGAGATTGTGGAGTCATTCCATTAGTAGGGAGAACATATTTGGGATGGTCAATAGGAAGAAATCGATGATGATTGTCATAGATAACCTTCTTTAAATGTGTCGGCCTGGAGGAAACTAGAGAGGGATCACCAATAGGACATGCATGATATCCTGATGTGGTTAAACCTAAACAAACAAGTGAATTAATAACATGCAATTGATTCAAGTCTTGAATTTCAAATATAGAGTTATATACATGTACATGAACACTCTCCATATCCTGGAAAGTCATGCATGGTCCGCAACAACATGGCCTTCAACGTGAAATCTCTAGAGGATGCAGATGCACTTGTATCTTGCACCTCAATACCTTCCCATAACATTTCTAACTCTTCAATCAAAGGCTCTAAGTAAATATCCATGTTTTTTACCTTGTGCTTTCCAAGAATCAGAAGGGACAACATTACATGTCCCTTTTTAATTGCCATGGATGGAGGAATGTTATAGTTCACCAATACCACTGGCCATACACTGTATGATGTGCTTTTAATGCCAAATGGATTGATTACATCCATACCTAATCCAAATCCCAAATTTCTTGTCTCTTCTTTGAAAATGGGCCACAAGTTGTCTATATGTTGCCATGCTGGTGTGTCTGCAGGGATCCTCCATTTTCCATCACTTGAACAATGACTAGCATGCCATGACATGAGCTTTCCAATAGACTTACACTTGAACATAGGTTGAATACGTGGAACAATCGGAAAATGTCGCAAAACCTTACGAGGCACATCCATTGACTTCATCTCCACTTCGTATCTTGATTCGCCACAAACAGGACACTCTTGTGCGAACTCATGAATCCCATGAAATAAGACACAATCATTGACACATACATGGATCTTGACATAATCGAGGCCTCCCAGAGATGTCAAGTAATGTCTTGCTTGCTCTCTCTTAGTTGGTAATTTGTTTCCTTTTGGAAGCATTTGTGACAATAACCTACATATATTTTTAAAAGTGAGTTAAAAAACCACCAACATATATTTGTGCCTGATTTCAAAATAGAACAATTAATATTATGATTCATAAGCCAAACTGAATTGATACCTACTTCAATAACGCATTCAAACTGACATTACTCCATCCATAAATTGTTTACAAGTTAAGTATCTCGAGGGACGCACGAAGAACGGAGTATGTACAACCTTCATACAATGGAGTAGATGACGCTACGTATGGTGGGTCATCTGGCTTCGTAGAGTGACCTTCTCCCTGAACCGGTTGTGAAAATAGATTGTGTACCATGTTGTCCAAAATCTCATCCTCTACAACTTGATGGGGCATTTCATGAGGGCTACTATCATGGTCGTCAATCTCCACTCTTCTTGAAGATTCTGCCTCCTCGCGTCGACGTTTTGCAGCCTCTCGACGCCCGAGAGGGAGCATCTGAGGATGTGGCACCACATCCTACTCAACCATAAAAGGGAGTTACATGTACGTTGATATATATTAAGTAACATAGACCAGCAATCTTAGTGTTAAAAACAATGAATACCGGTGATTTTTCTCGGTCCCATTCTCCATACATGCTGAGGTTTGACATTGCAACTTGACGTGCTCAAAAAATACACCCTCAACAACGATCACACATGCATTTAATTTTTCATCGTAGCCATGCATCTCGATTATAAAGACGTAATGTTTCATCCTCACTTGAGGATTTGCTCATTGACTCATCAGCATGCACCGCACTAGGTGATGACGACGACATGATTAAACCGAATTCATGACAATATCAAATTTGTTATTCATATGTTTACATAGATACTTCAAGGCGTATTAATTATTCTAAGATCTGAATTTTAAATACACAAAACTTATCATAAATACATAAAAACTTATGATAAGAACTTACTATCAAAACTTATCTTAAATACAAAAACTCATGATAAAAATGCAAGCGCGCCAAATGCGTGTCTACACCTGCATCTAACTACGCGTCTAAATCTGCATCTATCTATGTGTCTAAATCCATGACTTTAAGCGTATTTACGTAAACTTAAACACTCATATATACGCAAAAATAGACGCAAAAGTCAAAATTCAAAAGATACTTGAATCATTTCTTTTCAAACTGCACCTTTTTTGCGTCTTTGTGCGTTTTGAAGCTCGAGTTCAGCCGACATGCAATCTACCTACACTAGTCTCTTCATGACTCACCTCCTCATGACTCACCTCTTCTTTCACTTCAAAGAGACAAGAGGGGAAAGAAGAAAACCAAGGAGAGGAAGAAAGAGAGGAGAACAAGAGGAACAAGAAGCAAAGAGAGGAGACAACAACAGCAAGCATGAAGGGAGAACAACTCACCAAGGAGAGGAAGAAGGGGAAGAAAGCAGCGCCACCATCCGTCCACACCAAAGACCCAAGGTGAGTCCTCTCTCTCTCTCTCTCTCTCTCTCTCTCTCTCTCTCTCTCCTCTCTATCTCTCTCTCCCTCCCTCTTCTCTCTTTCTATATTAGGATCTATGATTGAAGTTCTTATATCACAAATAAATCATGGATGGTGGTTGCCGGATTGAGAGCAGCTGACTTAGCATGTTTGACAGTGCATGTAGATTTTAGTGCAGACACAGATATAGACGTGCAGCTATGTTTGCTGTCACCGGGCCTGCAGTCGCGTCTCCAAGCGCATGTATTCTGCATCTAAGACGCGAGAATATACGCGCTTTGCCCAGAAGCTTTGACTTCAGAGACGCGTCTGAGAGTGCGTCTATTCTGTATCTCAGATGCAAATATACACGCACTTGCCCAGAAGCTTTGACTTCTGGGACGCATCTGAGAGCGCGTCTATTCCGCATCTCAGATGCGAATATACATGCGCTCTGACTAGAAGGTTTGACTTCAGGGAAGCGTCCTAGAGCGTGTCTATTCTGCATCTCAGACGTGATTATACGAGCGCCAGCTCTGATAAAAAAATAATTTTTTATTTCTAGAATTGTATGAATATGTTATAGAATAGTACAGTTTACACAATATTGCAGTTTAGCAAATTTGTCTTATTCCTATGTTTTGTTTGCAAATGTCGTATCCTGGTTTATCTAGCAATGACCCAGATTTGGACTGCATGAATGATACACTGGGTTTGTTTAGCAGAGGGGTCAATGCTTTTTTTGGAGGTTTTTCTAGTAAGGAAGACTTCATGGGAGAGATGACTAGACACCTTGGCCGCTCTCCCCCAGCAGACGAGGTGTTCAGCGTCATGTCTGGAACGCCTCTGATGTCTTTGCCTAGCACTGCTTTCCAAACACCAAATGTCTAAACTCCAATTGTAGGTACTCCATGTGCAATGCTTGTATATGCATCGACTGAAGCAAAAGCATCAACTGATGCACGTGCAGTTGTAAAAGCACGTGCATCCAACGAGTCAGAGGGTAGTTGATAGAGAGGGAGGAGGGAGAGTCAAGGGGGAGGATGAGGCTTGTGTGGGGGTTGCCTAGAAGGTGGCGAGCAATCACTCCTTACCAGAAGATCACGTAGAGGAGCCTCTATGCCAGTACTATAGAGTTATAGATACTGGTGGCATCTTCCATGATGATGAAGGAAGGGATGTAATAGTGTACATGAGGAGCGTCATGCATGCGACGTATAAAGATTGTTTCGTTTACTTCAAGAATCAGAAAAGCGGCTTGTGGCAGGAGGTGTTGAGGGCAGTCCATAGGAGGTACCCAAATCCTAAGGGTCAGCAATTCTCGGATAATTGGGGACGCACAAAAGTAAGGGATTTGCTTCACAACAAAAGATTCCACCTCATTACACGCACCAGGGAGTCACTGCAGAGACAGGAGAAGGGGCATGGAGCCTATAGCCAACCACCTATGTGCCACCGCATAGAGTGGAAGATAGGCAAGAAGAAAGCAGTAGAGAAAGTGAAGAGTCACCAGCATGCAGAGGCGTGACACATCCAAATGGAAACCATGGGATCATCGCATTACGGATTGGGCGGTAGAGAGTCGTAGGAGGCAGAGTTTGTAAGTATATTTTGATTTCTAGTTTTTTAAAATGTATATTTTTTTCAATTCTTTATATAATTTGTTCTAATACATTGTGTCTCATAATTGTTTATATATATCATAATTGTTTTGCAAACTACTATCGTTGGTATGATACCTACTCCTAGAGAGGTAAGTTACCATCGAGGCCATAACTGCGCAGCCACATGGCTTCACTTCTATGAGGAGGTTCTCATCACTGAGGAGCAATACAACCGGGCTATGAGGATTCGATAGCCAGGGGAGGTATGCTTTTCTTACTTTCCTATTAAAAGTATAGCTAATTATAACTTTTTCTTTGCAATTGTATGTAAGCAACCTTGATCTTTTGTGTGTGTAGGCGAACTCCGATGTGGAGCATAGCGAGGAGGGGGATAGCGACGCTAGCAGCTATGGTGGTGCTGGCGAAGATGTTTCTTCTTCAGATTCGTAGAGAAGCACCATACCTCCTCTATGGCCTTGTTTCCTTATATATCTATTATCCGTCTTTGAGCCTACTGCTTGCTGTGCCACGCTTTAGGTTGCAAGCAGTTAAACTCCCCATGTAAATGCGTTTTATATATAATGAATACATGGATTTTTGTTTTCAATTCTCGTGCCTTCAGATCCATTGTGGTTTTTCCAAATGCACAATTTGATGTATGGGAGGGAGGGAAAAAAACCAGAGAGCCTGTGCAACCACATGCTCTCTGGTTTTTTTTTTCCAATTTTGTGCTTCGCGTTTATTTGCGCGTCTAAATTGCAGAAAACACGCGTCTATACTCGCATCTAAAATGCAGAATACACGCGCCCATACACGCGCTATATAATTCAAATTAATAAAAAGAAATTAAATATCTTTTTTTTTTAAATGAGACTTTTGGTTTTGCATTCGTGTCTACTGGCGCATGTAAAAGCGCATCTATGAACGTGTCTATGTGCCCGTCTAATTTTCCATGTAGAGGCGCTTGTAGACGCACAAAAGAAATTAAATAAATAACAATTTTGGTTTTCGTATGCGCTTGTATTTATGTGTGTATATGCGCATCTAAAGCGCGTCTATTGGTGCGTGTGGATTTCCTCATACATGCAACTATAGACGTGAAATGGTAGACGCACAAATAGATGGGCTTATAGACGCACCCGTAAGATTTTCTCTCAATTCAAAAATCTCGTCTAAAAGTGCGTCTAAGAGGCCTTTTTGTTGTGGTGATTTTACAGGTTTGTAAACAAGCAAGAGAGAGAGAGAGAGAGAGAGAGAGAGAGAGAGGGGCCGCCGCCACTGCCGCCATCCACGAAGAGGGAGGAGACAAGTGTAAATGAGAAGGAAGGAACTCCCGAAGGAGAAAAAAAAAACAGAGAAGTACGAAGGGATCCTTCTTCAAGCTCTGAGGTGAGTGCATTATCTCTTCTCTCTTTTTTTTTCTCTTTTCTTTACTTCTCTCTTTCTTTTCAACATTCTCCTTCCCTTTGTCCTTCGTGCCTTGGATGGCATCATTGGTCTTCTTATTAGGCTTTGACTACATCTTGATAGTTTGCAGGGCCTCACTACTCTTGTTCTCTCCTTTGGAGCTGCTAGGGCCTACCTTATCAATGTGCATTGCAAGAGGTTCATGTGTGCTTGCTTTGGTTGTCCTCTCTGCAGGAGTTGTTGATGGAGCTTCATTATTGACTTCTACATTCTTTCTCGGGCAGTCCTTGGCATAGTGACCACATTGTCTACAGATGTAATATGAGTATGGGAAGTTGCCAAAGTGAACTTTGATGAGGACCTCGAAGCCTTGGTGATCAGTAACCTCCAGATACTCTGGCGGATCCTTCCTACTATATGAGAGGACACAAACCTTTCGTTCTAGCTTGAGAGCACCATAAGCTGATGAATTGGAAGGAACGTATAGTACTTGGCGAAGAGCTCTAGCAATGATTGCAAATCCTCGTCTAACCAAATAGGTAGGCCAGCATGAGTGACCCACACAGGGCACTCATATTGTAGGACTGCCTTCAAGGAAAAGGAAGGCGCCCAAGGCATTGGCAACACAAGATTCCCTTTCTATCCAACTGCACAGCCCAAGACCTAGTCTTTCTATGTCTACTGCAGAGCTGAGCAGAGCCATGAAAAAGCCTCTTCCCACAAACCTGAATTGAAGCATGAATGCTCTCCCTTGATACATGGCAGTGACCCATCAGTTGAACTCTTCTTCAGGAGGTGGCCTGCCCATAAAATAGAAAAACACCCTAGTATAAGCATAATCTGCATATCTCTGTCGGACACATTGCAGTGACCACAGGCCACAGATGCTTTGAAGCACGATTTGCCTGCCTTAGCAACTTTTGCTCTCCTTCTCTCATAGATAACTATTTGCTCCTACGCTCCACCTCTGCCATGTATGTGCCACCCTGCCTAGCCACAGCAACATAATCCATCTCGGTGGTTCCTTCATTCAGGCATGCTTGCTTCCTCCCAGGCTGGTTCTCATCACCATTGATGCCTCCACGACATTTGCCTGCCCCTGCGCTCTGCATACATACAAAGGGAAGGGGAGACCTTACAGGCTAGTGGCCAAACAAGGGAGGTTTGAGACCCCGATCCCCCATCCCCATCCCCATCCCCGGGGGGGAGTGGAGGCAAGAAAAAAAAAAATCGAGGCTATAATTTATAAATAAGACATGGAAATGTGTACATGAGGCTCCAAAATCTAGGAGGGCGCTGGTTTTCTGTGGGCACGCGGGTCGAGAGCATTCTGGCACAGCTAGACGCGGATCGAGAGGGGGCACGCTGTTCCTCACGTAGGGCACAGCTAAACGCGGATCGAGAGCATGCTGGCACTATATATACACCTTACTTGTCGGCGTGTTCCTGTATATGTGGTCAATAACGACGTCGGCCTAGTCGAGTGTTGGAAGCAAGAGGACACATCGAGCCATCATGCCAACCATCACTCTCATTCCTACCGCTCCCCTTGCGCTGATCATCGTACTACTTGCTTTGGCTAGGGGGCGTAGTGCAGATGCAGCTGCAGAACATCTTATGGCGAATCTGTCCAGCGACTTCAAAGGTAATATACACAAACACACACACAGACTCCTCTCTCTCTCTCTCCCCTGCCGCGTGATTGTGTATATTGTCTATCAAATTTTAATCAGCAGTGCTAGTGTCGCGGAGGACATGTTATATATAATTAGATAGCACGCATCATTCAATCTGTTGTCTTCCAATGGCATTATGGCTCCGTACTAGAGCAAAGAATCGTAACTCGTCGATTACCTACTAACTGTGGCCTTCCATTGCTTCGTTTGGCACAGCGGCCGACGTGGATGAGATGGCGCAGATTAAGCAGCTGGAGGTGGTGTCTGACCAGGTGCACTGCCAGTGCCCTTTGTTCAAGGATTCTTGTAAAAAGGCCAATGCGCCTGGGCCTGCGGTACTGCATGATGGCGCTTCAGCAGCAGCAGCTAGTGCAGTACCTGGCATGATCCCGTACTGCCGGTGCCCTTTGGTCAAAAGGTATTGCAACAGCGTCCGCCCAGCCAGTACTCCTGCTCCGGCCATGATTTAAAATGAATCAGTCTAAGGTCTTAGATAGTATGCTCGTTTTGGCGACGAGCGTCGCTAGTCGTATCGAACATGCTTAGTTTCAGCCGGTTTCTCCTTCACGCTTTTCGAACATAACCTTTCGGATCCTTCGTTATTTCTTTTACAGTTTTTTTCTCTTTGGTAACTTGAGGAGGCTCTAAGATGAAGCGTGCTGATCACCTCCTTGGTTATATATGATAATGTTTGCTTCGTGATAGTGGGTCCTGGCGTCTGCTTCTCTTAGTGATCTATTTTTTAGTGTTACTATTTAACCAATTCACTTTAAGTGATTAGCCTCTCTTTCTTTTACAACTCAAAACCCATTGATCAGAGTATCAAACACCTCTATTTTGTGTTGCTCTTCCTTCTAAATGGTGAGTATATGTACCTCAATGTGATTCCAAGCCATGGAAGCATGGGAGACTAAATAGGGTTTTGTTTTGGCTTATAGAGTGTAACTTTGCTATGTGTTGACGTTCTTAAAAAAAGATCAACTCATGTAGCAGAACCAATACATTGCCTACAGTACCAACTATGTTTAACATCTTCCATTGTTCAATTTGAAGCTTGTGTAATAATGTTTTGAAACTAGAAGCATTTCTTGAAGTTAGCTATGCACTCAATCTCGAACTCAATTCCAGCTCATAGTAACGTATTGAATATACATTATTTTGTTGTTGGGAATCAGTATCAAACATTTCTTTCTTATATTTAATATTTTATAGAGGATCCAAATTTTCTAAAAGAAGCTCTCCAGGAGATGAATGCTTTCTTTTTTTGTCTTTTTTTTGGTGGCCTTATAGGAACCATTCTTGTACTGCATGAATGACTTGAAGAGACTTGCTTTCTATATTGGGAAGTAAATGCTTTTACTAGATCCCCTTTATGATATTCTTTGTATGATAATTCTCATTATAATCCCTAATGTATGTCATTTATGCTTGAAGGAAGTTTTAGTAAAGCCCATATTGGTTGTGTCTTTGATATGAAGGCATATAGCTAAACTTCATTTGCATGTTTGGGCTATAGTTCTATAAGTGCCCCAACTAAAAGTAAGAATGGACTTATTTTTGTGGATGTTTGGACTATTGTTCTAAAGGGTTAAGTGATAAATGGTCGCATCTCACCCTAGGTTTAGGGTTTAGGTTAATACGTATCATGAGCATCAGCTTGATTGTCTTGTTGAGCCGCTATTAACTATTTATTTGTGGGTGATGCAAGACTTAGGATGCAAAAACCTAATTAATGCTCATTCCTTTTTATGGTAACTCTATTATTTATTTTTGAACAATAATCCTTGATCTAAATTGACCATTTTTGGACCTTTTGTAACATAATGTGGGCAATTGATGTTATTGTGTAATTAAGTATAGCTTTAAGATTCACATGACTTTCTTAAGTAGTTTGTTACTACCACTATATATTTCTTTCTTGCCATGGTTTTTGGGAATAGACCAATAAAGTCCCGTCTTACTATCTTGAATGGTGTTTTTGTTGTAATGAGCTACAACTTTCTATGATTTATTGGTGGTGTTTTGTACACTTTCCATATGATGCATTCTCTCAGATTTTGTGATAGTATTTCTCACTAGTATTTGCTTCTAAGCTGAGATCACAATTTCTAAAATCCTAAATGTTTAAACATTGGTCAAGTGTGATAATACTCCATCCATGTGTAAACTAGGGTTGTTGGCATATAAAAGCGTGGTGCATGATTTCTCTAAATGTAGTACAATAGATTATCCTTAATTTGGATATTCTTTGAGTTTGAATGTGTTGCATTTTGTGTGACATTGAGCATAAATTTTTTCATATTTTTGGATTGTATTATTGAAATAATATTGTCATGCTTTTTTCTATTGATAGATTGCATACTTAACCATTTTTCAAATGTGGAATTTAGGAAAAGCTATCGATTATAGTATTAAAAGCTATCGATTACGATATTATTTTAGAATTTTTTGTATTTGATCTTTAGTGGGTATAGATCCTTGCAAAATAAACATATAAAAAATATAAAAATGAGGGGGTTTACTAGAAAGGATAAATAGTGGGATTTAGGTTAGAAGATGAATAATGACACATAAACATCCAATATATATTTTATTCAAAAGGTATTCATCTAGCATCTTATGTGGAACTATACATTCAATCTTATTGTAAACATCCCAAAAGGAAGTTTCATAATTAGTATGAGTATTTATATTAGTTTTCTTAATTCCACTAAGATTGCAAACTATATTTGAGAGCATTGTGTAGATATTTTTCCATTAACAAGTGTGGAGTGGTAGCTAAGAGAGTCACTCACAAGTAAGTTCAATATCATACATGTTGGTTCTCATATTTATCCAAATCATATTTTATCATTTCTCATTGAAAATAATTTACATTTTTATTTTGTAGCTTTGATCCTTACCTCAAATACAAAGGCATTTGGAAGCATTCACCTCATTTCAATTCATTAAGGAGTTGGAAAAATGAGGATGCTCAAGCTATCCAAGGCTTGAAGTTGTAGATTATTAAATATATTCAAAGCTTTATGAAGATTGGGATAATATGAATGACATAGAAAGTATATAAGTGGGATTTATGTTAGAGCTATATATAGCTCACCCTATCTAGACTAGGTCTCACCTATATATATGCAAATTGTGATCAATATGATATAGTCTTTGGGAGTGTATATGGTGTGTCTCTTCTCTCTCTATCGCGCAGCTCTACATATATTCTCTCTTTACATTTCAACATGGTATTGGAGCTATCACGATTGACTATAACCACGTCCTTGAAGAAGACAATCAGGAAGTATACCTATCTCTTGCATTTCTGCATTTCTGCCAAAATTAGCCAGATCATTATCTATTCTTGGTCCAAAAGTAAAATGATAATGTTTTGAGCATTAATCATATTTCTCGTCTATGTTGGAACTACTTCTCTCACATGTTTTGTCTATTTTGGATCTCATTATTATTTCCCACATTTTTTCTATCTTGGGTCTCTCTCTTTTGGAATATGGTTTTTGAACCAAAATGTCTTTCCTTATATCATAACTTCTGCGTCATACGATTCATTGTGTTGCACTTTGGTCATCGTTTCGTATATTTTGTGCAGATTCTGTGATCTCGTATTATATGTATTCTCTTAGCCAGCCATGTCAAATTCTATAATCATTAACGGATTTCCTTCTAGACAACGTTTCGTCCCTCACTTTTAAGGAGAAGGATTCCTTGGGTGGAAACTAAAGATGCTAATAATTTTTAAAGGCAATGACTAGCACGATATTATTCTTGGTAATTATGAATGTCCACGTCAACCAAATGATCAGGCTCATGATAATATCCTTGTAATAACTGAAGGACCTATCTTTGAAGAATGGCAAACTCTTTATAATGAGTGGGTCAAACATGACAAAACAACTCATCAATATGTTATTTTTACTCTTCAAGAATCTCTTATGCTTGATGTATGTAATCTTTCAAGCTCACATGCTATATGGAAGTATTTGATAACAAATTTTGAGAACAAATCTATTACAAAACTAATTTATCTTCGTAGTCAGCTCACTAGTTACAATACATCAAAACTTCTATGACAACACATATCGAATCATTGAAGAACATTATCAATAAGCTTGTTTCTACTACTAGTGATGCTATTCCACGAAAGCAATTGGTAACATTGGTGCACAGATCGGATGTTGTATGCTCGCGTAGTGAACGCCGAAAGGTCCCCAAGAACAAAATAACTCTACTTTTTGCACAAAACTCAAGGTAGAAAGCATGCACGACATGAACAAGAGACCAATTGGGTGCAATCTCCCCCCATGCCTTGTGTGAGCACTCCACAAAGCATGTATTTTATGTATTAATAATCTTCAAGCTCAAATAATAGCCCAAATTACAAAATAGCACGCTTTTGGATTTTGAGTTTGCTTTAGCACAAAATAGAAATAAAGCTGATAGGCAGGCGCCCAAAGAGTCAGGCATACCCAATACAATGTCCAAATACAAATATCATAATCGTGCGCCCATGAGCATAAAAAATAATAAATAAATATCCAACGCCTCAATAAATAGGCGCGATAAAATATAGACGCTATGCCTAAGGTATGCGCCCATCAAAATATAAGTGATAACTCGAATACACGCTATCCTCCAATGCTTTCCTCTGCCACTGCTGCTATCTCTACACATCAACTGAAGTATTCACAATCGTTAGTAAAATAATACAATTAAACCGACAAAAGTGAATACCTAGCAGTCTTCAGCTACATAAATAAATCAACTGGTTAGAAATCAATCCTAACCTTAATTTATCACGAGTGCGCACTCTAAACTCATAAAAGTTTATTAATTTAATATGTATTTTACGGAAACACCCGCTATGGAATCACCCATGTACACACTAAATTAATGAAACGCTCGAAAAGGATAGGTGTCCCCATCAACTTCTCGCACAAATAATCCACTTTGTGTATGAGGACTGGTCAATAAAGTTTACGGAATCCACCGTAAAACCTCACGGAATCCACCGTGGCACGGAATCCACCGTGAAATATGCCTCCTGGCATCATACCCCTGGGGTGGGATAGCAATTGTCCTCAATTGCTATTAGCTCAATGTGGAGCTAACAGAGTGGGGAAAGCATTTAAGTCTCTAACTTGAATGCATTGTCATTGATTTTGTGAATGATCTTAAATGGTCCATAGAATCTAGGTGCTAATTTCACAATTGGGTGTTTATCTACACTTTGTAATCTACGTTTTTCTATTCTCAACCAAACATAGTCATCAACTTTGAAATTCATGGCTTGTCTTTTCTTATTGGCTTGTTTTGTATACGATTGCTGGGCTTTGGCAATCATGTCTTTAACCTCATCAAAAATAGTAGCGTGCATGTTAGAAATATCATCAGCACTCTGATTTCTATTTGATAAAGATGCAACAGGTGTAGATAATCTATAACCATAAATCACTTCAAACGGTGCTTTCTTTATAGATGTGTGTGGTGTATTGTTATATGCAAATTGCAGTAAATGTAAGTGTGTGTCCCATGTTTGTGGTTTAAAAATAGTGTAAGCACGTAAAAGATCTAAAATAGTACTGTTAGTGGCTTCTGTTTGTCCATTAGTTTTAGGATGAAATGCAGATGAGAAATCAATATTTGTTCCTAGATTAGCAAACAAAGTAATCCAAAAATTATTACAAAATCTAGAATCATGGTCAGAAATAATAACTTTTGGTAATCCATGATTAGTAAAAATAATTTTCAAAAACAATTGTGGTGCCTGAGATGCTGTTAAAGTTTTGTTACATGGAATGAAATATGCTTGTTTACTAAACCTGTCTACTACAGTCCAAATCATATCATGGTTAGCTTTAGTATTAGGTAAACCAGTAATAAAATCCATAGAAATCTGTTCCCATGGTCTTCATGGAATAGATAAAAGCATAAGTAATCCATACTGTTTTCCATGATGTCTCTTAACTCTTTGACAAACCAAACATTCAGAAACAAAGTTAGATACATCAGTGTCCATATGTGGCCAATAAAAATCTTCAGTCAATGTACATAAAGTAGATATGATACCTCTATGACCTTGATATGGAGGACAATGAATCTCATTCAAAACAAAAGATCTAAATGGAACTGTTACATATAATCTCTTTTCATAAAACATGAATCCATCATTGTAAGACAGTGAATCAATAAGAATCTAGTTATTTCCAACTAATTTATTCCAATCAGATTGAAAAGTAATGTCCTAATGGTAAGTATCTTTCATAGGGATTAAAGAATCAAATGATATAACATAAATATTATGAATGGTCGGTCTTCTATTTAATGCATCGACCACTACATTTTCTTTACCTGGTTGATATTGGATAAGGGGACGAAAACTCTGAATAAAACTGCCCATTTGATATGTCGGTCAGATATTTAGGGTTGACTAAGTAAATGTCTAATACTTTGTTGATCAGTCTTAATCATAAACTCAGAACCCATTAAATAATGTATCCATTGTCTTAAATCTTATACCACAGCTAATAATTCTTTATCATACGTGGAATATTTAAGTTCGGAGGGTTTCAGTTTACAGCTAGAATAGGCTATGGCATGATTATCTTGCATAAGTATGGCTCCTATTCCAAATCCGCTAGCATCAGTAACAACTAAAAAGAATGGTCTATTAAAATCAGGTAATTGTAATACATGACCATGGGTTAATGCATGTTTCAATAAATCAAAAGATTTCTGTTGATTATCAGACCAATGATAAACAATACCTTTCTTTAAAAGTTTAGTCCAAGGCAAAGCAAGTAATGAAAAATTTCGCACAAACTTTCTGTAAAAACTAGCAAGACCTAGAAAAGAACGTAACTCGTACACATTTTTAGGTATTGGCTAGTTCAATATTGACTTTATCTTTTTAGGGTCAACGTTAATACCTTCTGATGACACAATATGACCTAGATATTCAATTTCTGTTTGAAAGAACTCACTCTTTTCTAGATAGCATACAATTGATTATCTTTCAACAACTTGAAAACCAAAGACAAATGTTCATAATGTTCTTTCTCATTTTTACTAAATACCAAGATATCATCAAAGAATACTATAACACAATGCTGGTATTTCAAAAATGTGCGATTCATCATTCTACTAAATGTAGCAGGTGTGTTAGTCAATCCAAAAGGCATCACTAAAAATTCATAATGACCAAATTGTGTTCTAAATGCACTCTTGAATATGTTAGATTTATCTAATCTCACCTGATGATAACCAGATTTAAGATCTATTTTACTAAATATGGCAAAACCTTGTAGTTTATCCATAAGATCATCTACCCTAGGAATTGGATATCTATTCTTTACAGTAATCTTATTTAGAGCACGATAATCAATGCACATACGATAAGTATTATTCTTCTTCTTTACCAACAAAACAGGTGCGCCAAATGGAGAACTACTAGGTCTAATTAATCCTCTATTTAATAATTCCTCAACTTGATTTTGAGTTTCTTTCTGCTCTATCTGGTTATGCCTATATGGTGCTTTAAAAGGTGGTTGTGTACCAGGAATTAAATCTATTTTGTGGTCTTCAAGATGTGAAGGAGATAATCCAGGTGGTAGTTCTTCAGCAAAACAATCTTTAAATTGTGCAAGGAATTCTTAATGCCTAGGATGCATATATTTTTCTTTAGCTTGCAGTTCATTCACCCAAATTAGATAAGATTTATTACTTTTGCGTAATGCACGTTTAGCTTGAGTATGAGTAAGCAGTGGAAAAGCTTTAGATACGTGCATACCATACAATGTAATGTTTTTTCCTTGAAAATGAATGTTAATTGAATGTGTGGAATAATCTATGTCAGGATTATGCTGATGACGCCAAGGCATACCTAAAATAATATCACTGGACTATAATGGTACAACTAGAAAATTTCTTTTTTCAGTATATTCACCAATTTGAATTTCTAGATCATGCACCTCTTGTGTTCCATTATACCTTGTGCCTAAGAATGCTGCTTTAATGTGATAATGTGTAGGAACAGTTTGTAATTTCAATTCTTTCACTAACTTTGTAGAAATAAAATCATGTGTACTGCCATCATCATGCAAAATAATCTTTTCTTTTCCATGCACTAAACATTTCATTGTCAACAAAGAATGTGGAATTGGCATACCTGGTAAAGTATCTGAAGTAGTAGTAATGTCGTCCTCATCTTCCGTAAAGTCAGGCATTTCCTCATGTTCTTCATCTTCCATTGCTCCAAGATAGTTGATATGGACAGGTGGCTTCTTCGATTGGCAATTGGCTACTAGATGCCCAGGTTGATGGCATTTGTAACACACTATAGATTTGACTTTAGATACATTGTTTGCAATGGGAGGAAGTCTAGGAATATTAGGATTTGGCTGTGAAGATGGCTTAGGGCTTCGAGTGCCATTGAAAGTACAGAATTTGAAATTTCTTTTACTTATCTTTGTTTCTTTGCGGATGGATTGAGCTTCGAGAGTCGCATCGATGGTACGTCGGATAAGATCTTCAGGTTGTGGTTCCTCTTTGTCGGTAGTCGATCTTTGTAAATTGGCCAATTAAACTTGCAATGCTTGTTGAGCTCTTCATCCTTCGTCCAACTACATCATCATTAAATCCAACTTTTGTTCCACCGTAGGTTCAGTAAGATCACCTTTAGCCATTAAATCATCTATATCTTGTTCCCTCATCCTGCAAAACTTCAAAAGACCTCATGCTCTCAAAATCCAATTAGCGGGATGAGCGTAGCTCAAAGTCGGGTGTACAAGGCTTATATATTTTTATTTGGCTTTCACAGTCTTTGTCTTTGGCAATTGCGGGATTTGAAACCTTTGTAAAATCTGTGTTTGACCTTCTGCGTGTGCTAAAACTGGTTCAGCAAGTCTGCATATGTGAGCAGAGTCTTCTAGGGATCAACTTTGCAGTTTAGTGCTTTTGCACAGGAACAGTCCTTATGGGAGTTTTGGGCACAAGTTAGTTGTGACTTCTGTTGACTTGCTGGACTTGCAGAGTATCAAAACTTTTGAAACTTGAGAAATTTTAGACCTTTGTGTGATTTAGGACTTGATTGACTTAGCTTAAAGCTAAGCTGAAGAAGACGTCGAATTTTAGGGAGGGGGGCCATTTTTTGCGCCGCTGATCACGACGTCAGCATGCCGCGATATCAAATGATGAAATTTGGGGCTTAAAGCTTTTAAGTAAGCTTATTAAGCTTTTAACTTAAGCTTTTAAGCTTTTGAGAATTATGGAGTCTTATTTGTTGACTGTGAGAAGATGACTTGGAGAAGAAGATGTTGGAGTGGTCCTCCGCCGTTACAAGCCGGTCCTTCGCGATCAGAGGCTGTAAACAGAGGTTCTTGACTGCCAGGAATCCACCCGTATCGACTGTTTGCGATGAGACTGATCGTAGAGCTCGATCGTTCCAGGAGCTCCGCCTTCATACAAGATGTGTAGCGATTGGAAGCTCTCGATCTTAGCTTCGCTCTGACACCACTGATGCATAGATCGGATGTTGTATGCTTGCGTAGTGAACACCGAAAGGTCCCCAAGAACAAAAGAACTCTACTTTTTGCACAAAACTCAAGGTAGAAAGCATGCACAATATGAACAAGAGACCAATTGGGTGCAATCTCCCCCCATGCCTTGTGTGAGCACTCCACAAAGCATGTATTTTATGTATTAATCATCTTCAAGCTCAAATAATAGCCCAAATTACAAAATAGCACGCTTTTTGCTGTTGAGTTTGCTTTAGCACAAAATAGAAATAAAGCTAATGGGTGGGCACCCAAAGAGTCAGGCATACCCAATACAATGTCCAAATACAAATATCATAATCGTGCGCCCATGCGCATACAAAATAATAAATAAATATCCAACGCCTCAATAAATATGCACGACAAAATATAGGCGCCATGCCTAAGGTATGCGCCCATCAAAATATAAGTGATAACTCGAATACACGCTATCCTCCAATGCTTTCCTCCACCACTGCTGCTATCTCTACACATCAACTGAAGCATTCACAATCGTTAGTAAAATAATACAATTAAACCGACAAAAGTGAATACCTAGCAGTCTTCAGCTACATAAATAAATCAACTGGTTAGAAATCAATCCTAACCTTAATTTATCATGAGTGCGAACTCTAAACTCATAAATGTTTATTAATTTAATATGTATTTTGCGGAATCACCCGCTATGGAATCACGCATGTACACACTAAATTAATGAAATGCCCGAAAAGGATAGGCATCCCCATCAACTTCTCACACAAAGAATCCACTTTGTGTATGAGCCCCGGTCAACAAAGTTTACGGAATCCACCGTAAAACCTTACGGAATCCACCGTGGCACGAAATCCACCGTGAAATATGCCTCCTGGCATCAAACATAGCTTCTTCACATTGTAAAGAATCGTGCTTATGATAATATTGTTACCATATTATCTAACAAAGATGGGATTGATTTTAATCAAGCTTGTATATCTTTGATTGAATATCCACAATGATATGAACGATGACATAAAATCAAGAAACACTTATGATATCACAAGAGGACACACAGTTAGAACAAATCGACTAAGCTTTACTTCCTAGAAGGCATCCCTTTCTATACTATACACGTAGGAGTCATCGTGGTGGTAACTTCTCTCATCTTAAGTCTCCTAACAAACATTGTTCTTATTGCAATAGAAATGGTCATACTACAAATGATTGCTATGCAAAACAATATGATGAAGACATGGTATTATAAAAAAACAACCACATTTATCCAGAGATTTTCCTCCTGGTGACTACTTTAAAAAGAGTGATCATCCATCCCATACATGTTTCAAGAGGTGTTTTGATTCAGATCGTCATAGAGCATATGCTACTACATATGACAACACTACTAAAGAAGAAAATCATGTGAGTTATTCTATCTCTTCGGAAAGGATACTTCATGTTCGTGATGGATCTCTTTTTATTATTGATTCTAGTGCTATGGGAAACATGACATATCAGTCCCAATGGTTACACAAGTATCATTCTATTCCTATCAAGAAATTGGTTTAACTTGTTGATGACACAACCTGTCATGTCAAAGGTATAGGTGATTTATATCGCGGTACTCTTTCTTCAACAAGAATTCTGTGTGGAGTTTTACATGTCCAAAATCTACAAAGGAATCTTCTTTTAGTTGCAAGACTTGTGGATCTTGGTCTCTTTGTTAGTTTCGATCATACCAAGTGTCCCATTGAGAAAGATGACCAAACCATAGCTGTTGCTCCTCAAAATAGTAATCTTTTTTAGTTATCTCTCAATGAAGATGTTGCAAATGTTGTTATAGCTCTCAGTGATGTTAACAACAAAATATGGCATCCTCACTTTGTTCACTCTGATTTTCCTAAGTTTATGGATCTTTATCGGCATGACCTTGTTCAAGGTATGGAGTTCAAAGCTCGTTCTCATATGGGTATTTCTGAGTATTGTGCACTCAGAAAGAATTTTTGCAAACCCTTTTCCATTTCCACCACACCTCATTCTAGAGATTTGCTTGATCTTATTCACACCAATATTTGTGGACCTTTTCATACGTCAAAATCTCAATATCGGTATTTAATGACTTTTATTGATGACTTCTCCAGATACATCATTATTTTTCTCTTGCAACACAAATGACAAGCTTTATCATCTTTGAAGCAATATCAAAATGCTGGAGAACTTCAGATTGGTTATCACATCTAGAAACTTCACAATGATAATGGTGGAGAATACATTTTAAATGACTTTGATGATTATTTTAATAATGAGGGTATTCATCATCATGCATATACGGTTTGCTACTCTCCTCAATAAATTGGTGTTGTTGAACATAAAGACGAGACTATTCTCAATGCCATGCGATGCATACTCATTCATTCTAGCTTATCACGATACTTCTAGGCTGAAGTAGCTTGAACAATAGTATTTATGTAAAATCATCGTCCTACAACTGATCCTTCTAGTAAAATACCGATTATTACTTGGACAGGTGAAACTCCTTCTGCTTTATATTTTCAAACTTTTGGATGTATTGCTTATATTTATGTACCCAAAGAGGCTCGCAAAAAACTTGATGCTGATTTGAAAGTTATTTTCATTGGATATTCGACTTTTTCTAAGGGTTACAAGTTTTATGATCCATCTTCCAAGAAAGTAATCATAAGTTGTGATGTTATTTTCAACGAGCAACTTTTGGGCAGCAAATGGTCTCAAGAGGATACTGGGTGGATGTGGTCACTAGAGGATGTTAATGATACAATGTCATTACTCACTTGTTTTTCTTTTCTATATGATGATGAACCTCCTTCACATGATAATATTGACTCTTCAGATCAGGATTCACAACTTTCACCTATTATTGTTGATGATGACCTTGGTGTTGATATTCTAATTGATAATGAGCATGTTATTTGCCATGTTTATGATGCTCATATTCTTGAGAATGCTCTCAATATTTGTTAAGACCGTCTCTTATAGTGATGCCATGTCATCCCCACCAAAAGAACAATGGTAGGAGGCCATGGAAGCTAAGTATGAATCTCTTCTCTCTAAAGGTACATGGGTTCTAACTGAGTTACCATGTGGATGTAGTGCTATTAACTGCAAGTGGGTTTATAAGACTAAAATAAGAAAAGATGGAGCATTTGAGAAATTCAAAGGAAGGCTAGTTGCCAAAGGTTTCTCACAAATTACAGGAGTTGATTATCAAGAAACTTTCTCACCCATTGTTCATATTACCAGTATCCGGGTCTTATTGGTTTCTACTATTGAGTTTGATTTACAGGTTCACCAAATGGTTGTGAGAATTGCTTTTCTTAATGGCAATTTAAAGGAAGAGGTATACATGGAGCGACTAGAGGGATTTGGAGTCAAACATAAGGAAACTCTTGCTTGCAGACTTCATCGGACATTCTATGGTCTCAAACAATCTTCACGAGCTTAGTATCAAAATATTGATCTCTTCCTTACAAAACAAGGTTTTATCTCTTGTTCTTCACATCCTAACTTATATGTCAAGCACTACAATGATAGTTTTGTTATTCTTGCTCTATGTATGGATGATACCATACTTGTTTCTAACAATCTCAATGTCCTTCAATAAGTAAAGAAGGTTTTATCTTTTGTGTTTGAGATAGTCGATGTTGGAGATGGTATTCAGATTCAATGCTATCAAGAAAAGGTGTTTATTACTATATCAACCAAAGTTCATTGAAGATATTATTCAAAATTTTGATTTTGGTTTCCTGCTAGTACTCCTTGTTTTATGAGCTCTACCAAAAACTTTCACTTTTTGCAAAATGATGGAATATTAATATTACATCAACCTTATGCTAATCTCTACATTCACTTCAACTTTTGGGTTTTACATATGCATATTGTGCAAGTTCTCACTTACATATGCATTGTAGAAGTGAAAAAAAATTCTTTATTAATGGTTGTCTTATTTCTTGGACTAGCAAGAAACAATGTTGTGTTTTTATTTCCACTACAGGGCTGAATATGTAGCTGCATCTTTAGCGGCTTGAGAGTTAGTATGGCTTCAAAAAGTTCTATCAGATATTGGCCATCCTTCTCTTTCCAGACACCACTTTGATTTGATAACCAAAGTGCTATTAGTGTTGCTAAAGACTATTTTCAGCATCATATGTCTAAACATATTGCAGTGCATTATCATTATGTTTGATATGAAGTAAAGAAATGCATGATCATGATTGAACATTGTCCAAGTGATCAGATAATTGTAGATATATTCACCAAAGGACTCAGTGAAGCACGCTTCACTCTGCTGCGCTTAGAACTTGGAGTTGTCTCAACTTCAATATTTGGGAATCAATCTACTATGACATTGTAGTGCCATTGTACATATGCTTTGTAGGCACCATACACTTCACATATGCACATATACCTCAAACCTCTTGGTCATCTTTGCACATACATATTCAGTTTCACTTGACATGCACGAAATCACTTTACATGTACACAATAATCCTTCTTGATCATGTTTGTACATTTGTATATAGGAGCTTGGGTTTTTCCCTTGTGCTCCCAAAGGGTTTTTTCATCCACAGCTAGAGACTTTTGTTTGAGTGGGGGTGTTGGAGCTATATATAGCTCACCCTATCTAGACTAGGTCTCACATATATATATGTAGATTGTGATCAATATGATATAGTCTTTGGGAGTGTATATGGTGTGTCTCTTCTCTCTCTACATTTTAGCAATTTATTTATTTGCAAATGTTCAAAGGACCTTATTACCTTGTCATACAATATTCCAAGATAGACACTACATCTAGCTTCCTAATAGAATAGATGAAAGAAAGCATGGGCACCTTTATAATGATCCAAAGTAGCTATCAATAAAAAATAAATGGGTAGTCAAGAAGCCCTTCAAAGTCTACTTGCAACCATGGATATGAGATATTGGTTTAATATAAATGGTGAATTGATTGGAAGAAGGGTAGAAAAATGTTATGCATGCCATGAGTTGTCATAGTAGGATTGTAATATTTGCAAACGCTTGCATTGAGTACTTTTATCAACTTTCATGTGCCTCATTAACAATTGTTAATCTTGTGAGATAGGCTGCTCATTACATAGTATAACATATTTGAAAGGTTTTTTGAAGATATAAAATGTGAATTGTCTTATGGTATAGACATAGATAATACTCAGAAAAAGAAATTCAAAAGATAACGAGAGAAAAAATAAATCAATTAGCAAAAATAATTAATCTTATACTTATTTTTGTAATCAATAGCCAGCCAATGTATATACAAATGACATGTTTCTATTTGGATATCCTGGGAGTGGTCCTAACTTTAATGAAATTATTGTTTGGTGTCCTAATAGAAGTCATTCTAAGGGTTTGTTGGGGTTTTCACTCCTATTTAGATTTTTTGCTTGAGGGCTTTTGTGGAGTATTTTAGAGGACATTCTCTTAGGTGTCTTTTGTGGTGCCTTTTTTGGTGTGTTCCTTGGGCGTTTCTATTGGGAGTGCCTCAATGGAGTTTCCTATCCTTGTGTCTCCTTTGGGCTCCTCCTTTGATATCCTCTAGATAGGGTTTCTAGTCTTTCTTGTCTCTTTCTTGGGCTCTTATTTTGAGGTGCCCTAGCTAGATTTTTGTGTCATTCTTCATTCCTTTCTTGAACCTTCTCTTCTATACCCTTTTTCAAAGTTTGCTTCTACTTCTTTCTATGTCCATCCTCATTTGTAGTAGGTCTATTCTGCGTTTACTTTTATAAAAAAAGACATTTCCACTTGCAATTTCATCGTTCTTGAATTATAAGTAGGCCTCATGTACTTTGAACTTAGTCCTTGCTATATAAGTTTTGCTCCAATGGCACCATCCCCAAGTCATAGACTTACATAATAGTCTTTTCCCCAATTTACAACTTCAACACTAGAAGCATGACCAACTATCTATTTCACTTGATGGAACACCTCTTTAGTTTCTATAGACCAACAAAATGATCCGTTTTAGAAATTTATTTTTGAAAACGATATTTCCACTTGCAATTTCATTGTGCTTGCATTATAAATAGGCCTCATGTACTATGAACTTAGTCCTTGCTATATAAGTACTACTCCAATGGCATCATCCCCAATTGATAGACTTGCATAATATTCTTTTCCCCAATTTAGAGCTTGAACACTAGAAGCATAACCAACTATCTATTTCACTTGATGGAACACCTCTTCAGTTTCTATAGACCAATACAAAGATCCTCTTTAGCAACCATTTGAAGACGGTACAATAATTGTGAGACCAATGGAATAAAAAAAGAAATGTATCATACCTTGTGAATGAATACCGTAAGCTCTTTTGTGTTTGTAGAAGAAGATAAACTTACCAAAGCTTTTACCTTTTTAGGGTGAGCTCCTATAAGTAGACTCGTTGATTTTACAATTTTTAGGATTTAATTGACATTCATTGTCATCCACTATTTCAAATATTTTATCCAAATTTTCAGCATGCCCCAACCTAGTGCTAGGTACACACAAATCCTCAATGAAGTCTTTAACAAACTTAGTAAGATAAGGTGCTATCTATTGTCAATGGGTTCCAAAATGTAGAAAAAATAAAGGGAAATTACTAAAAGTATGTTGTGTCGGGAGTAAAGGCACATGTGCCTAGCTAGTCTTGTATTACTACATTGACAGTATCCCCACACCTATACATTGCAAGTGGTAGGCATCCATCACTATCACTTCATTCTTTATTCTTTGAGTGACCTTTGAATAAAGGGAAGACTTGTCACACATTGTGATTGTTGGAGTTCCCATATATTGCGTCTTTGTCTTTCTTGCTCTTGCTCCTTTCACCATAGCTCTTGTTTCTGCTCATATGCTTCCACTCCAGGCTCGTCATTCCTATTAGAGACAAGTTACAATTTGAGGAGCTTCTTCATCCTTTGTCTCAACCCACATTCCAAGATTCAACCCAAGGTTTCATGGTAGCCATTGTTTCTTTCTCTGGAGGTATGATGAGTCTTTTCTTTTTCTAGATTTGTCTAGCTTGCTCCATGCTTATTGAGGATCTTCTCAAGGCCTTTTGATCCTTTTGAAGTGCTTGTTGAGCTAGGGAGCAACCATTTTATTCAGTTTTTATGGGATACAGGGCATGCTATAGAAGTTGTGGATAGCTATGGTAGCTTGATAGCACTATCATATTTTGGCCATAACTTTTGTATAAAACATCAAATTTAGGTGTTATATAGCTAGAAACAAAGAGAACGATGAGATCTAGAAATTTGGGCACTCAAAAAGTTGATTCTATGTAGTTTTTACTTTTGTTCACAAAAAGTGGTTTTTTAAAAGTTTGGAAAACAAATAGTAAATTTCATAATGTAGGTTTGATGCTTCGGGCTCCTATTTTGCTAGTCGAATGGTATGGTTATACTTTTGGACTAACTTGAGCATACATTTGGCTTCGTCTTTCCATATATTTCATTGCTGTAATAAGAAGGCTGAATGTAATTTATTTGGAAAAATTGTATATCTCTTATCACTTGATGATTCTTGAGCTTCGTATTGATGCCTGAATATTTTCTTGACACTTTGGGATGCTTGACACATATCTTAGAATACTTGACACTTGAGGATGCTTGACACATATCTTAGAATTCTTGACACTTGGGGGTGTTTGACACATATTGATGCCCAAATAATTCTTGACACTTGGGGGTGTTTGACACATATCGATGCCCAAATAATGCTTGACACTTACGTATGCTTAACACATATCTTAGAATTCTTTTGGGCTTCAATTGAGGTGGCATTCACTTAGCTTTGATTGTCATATCCTTGTTGTTCATAATGAACAACATGCAATTATCTAAAAAAGATTATGCTCATTATGCTTTGAAGCTACTCAAATACTACATATTGGATCTATTGACACTTTGGTTGTCATGCCTATGGATATATTTATAACAAGCTCCTAAGGTGAGAGTAGAGCTAGAATGCTTTGACATTGGTTGTCATTCATGTCCTTGAATACTACTTAGATGCTATAGTTAGAGTCTTGCAGACTACTTGGATTCACTACTTCCAGATGTATACTCTATGGATCTTGAATAATCGAATGTCATTCACATGATGTTTTGAGCTTTGCTTGCTCATTTGACATTCGACTTTTTCTTCAATGAGAGCTACGCGGCTTTACTTTGTAAGCCACATTGGCACTTGGGTGTACTACAAAGCATTTGGTTATGCACTTGAGCTTGAGCTTATTTCAATGAGATAATGGGACTCATTATGACATGTGCATACTCTCTTGATATTCATTGGATGCAATTACCCTATCATGGGTTGATTTGATCTCTTGGCTTTGACCTAGTCCTTATGTCTATTAGGGTGTTTTCAATGGTATTTATGTGCGTCTGGTTATTTATTAACATTTTCTCATAGGGTTATGCATCTCATAGTTCTCTTTATTTACCTTTAAGAACCACCCTTTACATGATGTCTATGCGTACTGCATGCATGGTTTGTGACACACTACAGTTGTGACAGTATTCAATGTCGGTTTTTCTTGGCTTTTTCTTTCTTGGTTGCTCATATTTTATTGTTGGCATATTATTGCAATTTATCATGCTTAATAATAGATTCTCTTGCATCATCTTCAAAAGACCCTTGTCTTCTCTTCACTTGCTCTTGTGACCTAGTTTTGAGGGCAATCACCTGGATTTGAGAGTCTTTCGATTATATCTTGTGGATAGCTCATTACTTTGGTAGTATCTCTTGTTTTCCACTTGATTTAGTAGTGGTTTTGGGGCTAATTTTTAGAATTTTACATTAGCTCATCTTGACCTTCTATGTACTTGCTTGGTCTCATTATGGCTAGTAGTTCTCGTGGTAGTGCTATCTTCAATATTGAGAGATTCGATGGGACCAATTATAACTATTGAAAGACCTAGATATAGGATGTTTTAGTGTAGATAAAAGGTGAGAACGATCAAAGCTTGATTGGAAGTGAGCTATGGCAGAGAACAAGAGCAAGAAGAGAGAGAGACACAAATGGGAACTCCAACAACCACACTGTGTGGCCGAGCATTCCTTTATTCAAACTGTCACTAAAAGAATAAAGAATAAGTGACTGTGACGGGCGCCTGCCACCTGCAATGTGCAGTGGTGGGTATTCTCACTGTAATAATACACCGACGGCTAGGCAGAGGTGCCTTTACCCCCAACAACCTCCCACTTAAAGGTGAATTTGCTCCAATGAGAGAGAAAAAGGAAAGACAGTACAACATGTACACATGTACAATAGGATGAGGAAAAAGGCGTCATCTCATCCAATGCCCATCAATATCCTAAGGAAGGCAAAGGGCTCAGTAGTGAGGCTTTTCGTGAGCAAGTCTGTAGGATTCTTCTCAATCGGAATCTTGAAAAGGTCAATAGACATGTCCTCAACGACCTCGCGAATGAAGTGATACATCATCTCAATATGTTTCGTCTTCGCATGGAAGACCGGAATCTTGGCCAAGTGAATGGCACTCATAAAATCCAAATGCAGTGTAGGCATAGCATCTGTCATACCAAGGTCTGCAATCAAACGGCCTAACTAGATAGCCTCCTTGCAAGCCTCTATGGCTGCAATATACTCGGCCTCTGTAGTGAAAAGAGTTGTACACTTTTCCGCCTTGGAC
This sequence comes from Lygodium microphyllum, assembly GCF_053477565.2. NCBI lineage: Eukaryota > Viridiplantae > Streptophyta > Polypodiopsida > Schizaeales > Lygodiaceae > Lygodium > Lygodium microphyllum. Next base: position 24,663,430 of record NC_141154.1, read on the forward strand.
ATCCAAGAGATAGTCCCTCCAGCATAAGTGATGACATAGACAAAAGTGGACTTCCTACTATCTGCATTGTCATGATGCTGCGTGTCCACCACTGCAAACTGGAGGGCGGGCATGCTCGCCAGGACTTTCATTAGTCAGCATCATTAGGTTTTTTATTTTCAGTTGTGTGCTTTTGTTTGCGTGTTATTTTGCAATTTGTCAGGTGTGTGGTTTCTTGAATCCAACCTAATGCACAAATCCGTGTGCGAATAATGTGCTTGTTGTGTGTTTCTGTGTGTATTCTAAGAAAAATCTGAAAATGATAGCAAGTTCTTGAGTGTATGCAATTGGATGCCAGGTCACAAGAGAACGAAAGCTAAAATTTCACATGAGAATCCGCTCTAAAGAAGAAATATCAAAAGAAAGTTGGAGACTTATGGAGTTTTGTATGAGCATGTGCTATTCCTAGCTGTGTGTGTTTCTGTGGTCATAGTTGTGAGATTGGACAAGGGATGGCGTGGTGCCATAACATTATGAAAAAGGTTGCCAGTCTCTTAATGCATATGATAGCATGGAGTTATTCATTTGTAAGCAATCAAGTCTGCTATCCATTTTTGAGAGGCCAACAACATGTAGATGCAGCCAGTTCCAGAGGGATCTACTTTCTGGGTGAACAAATAGATTATTTTTCAAGATATATTGGTAGCTTGGCGAGAAGGATGAAGCAAGATGTGGATGACATAAAAGTATCATTTTTGAAAAAGTATAACAAGACAAATCCAAATTATGTAATTCGTTGGTGCGAGAAAAGTCAACCATATCAATGGTACAAACCAGGTGTCTTGACTGAATATGTAAAAGCATTAGTGAGGACAAACAAAATTAGTGAAAGTGAATTGCTTTCAAATTTGCAACAAGGGGTCAAAGCAGGTCATCCTATGTTGGGAAGCATGAGTGTTGCACCAAAAGAGGGTGTTTTAGGATGTGTTAGTACTCCTATTCATATTGTTACTGCTGAGGGTGGTTTCAAGCAACAGTTCTAGCGCACTATTAGGACCTTAGCATTAATACCTAGGTGAGACATCAAGCTTTGAGTTTTGAGGAGTTTTATGCATTATTACTGGAGGAGGAGTTGAGGATGAAAGCCTGGGAAGGAAGCAACAATAGAGATGTTGCATTCTCTGCCAATGCAAAAGGAAAAGATGGTTCCTCCAAAAAAAATAATGGTGACAAAAAGAAGAAGGGCGGCAAGAGGAAGTTTCAAGGAGAGTGCTTCTATTGCAAGAATAAAGGACATGCAATCGTAGATTGTCATGTCCAGAAGGCAGATGAAAATAATGGTACCCTTAAAAGTAAATGGAAAGAGACAGCCAGTACGGCAGAAGCAGAGTTGGAGTTATTCATAGCAACCATTGAGGAGGTGTGCTCCTCGGCGCAAGAAAAATCTACCACTGACTCATGGGTGTTGGATAGTGGGGCCTCTCGTCACATGACCAACAAGAAAGGTCTATACATTTCTATATAGCCTCTACAAGAATCCATCACTGTGATAGTTGAAAATGATGCAAAATGCCCTGCTGACACATGTACTATTTCATTTGTTGTTGCAAATGGTGATGTCAAAAAGCTTTCAAATGTGTTGTATGTTCCCGAAATCAGGAGAAATCTGTGATCAATTGCTGCCATAACTGATCTTGGTCATGAAGTGAGATTCAAGAAGATAGGTGCATAAATTCTTGACAGTGATGGCAAAGTTGTTGGCAAAGGAGAAAGAAGGAACAACCTATATGAGCTAAGTGCTCTTACAGCCACTGTTGGAGTTGGCATAAGTAAGCTTTGGCATGAAATGTTTGGACACATTGGATTCGTAGTGTTGAAGGAGATGCACAAGCAAGGTATAGTTTCTCACCTACCTCCAATGAGTGAATTGAAGGAACCATGTGAAGCTTGTATGATGGGCAAGAAAAAAAGAAAGGCATTTCCACAAGAAAGCAAGAATAGAGCACATGCTTCTCTAGAGTTGGTGCATGCTGACTTGTGCAGAAAGATGCATACACAAGCCTTGGGGGGATCTTACTATTTTATGTTGATTGTCGACGACTATAGTAGGAAGACGTGGGTGTACTTCCTTTGTGATAAGGATCAAGATTTTGGTAATTTTAAAGAATGGCTAAAACTTGTCGAGAATGACACAGGGAAAAGTGTGAAGAAATTTAGAACAGATGATGGTGGTGAGTTCAACTGAAAGGAGTTTGAAGACTTTTGGAAGAGTAAAGGGATCAAGAATCAATTGACGATGCCTTACACACCTCAGTGGAACAATATTGTGGAATGCAAGAATCACACCATTGTGGAGATGGCAAGATGCATGCTAAAGGGCAAGGGATTGCCTAACCATTTTTGGATTGAAACTGTTAATACTAAAGTCTACATTTTAAATCGGAGCTACACAAAGGCTCTCAAGGGAAAAATACCTCATGAGGCTTACACTCGTAAGAAACCATGTGTCTCACACTTCAGAATTTTTGGGTGTGAATGTTATGCACATATTCTAGATAAGAAGAGAAACAAGTTACAACCAAAAAGAAAAAAATGTATCTTCTTGGGTTATAGTGATGAGCAGAAGGCTTACAAATTTTATGACCAAGAGGCAAAGAAGATCATTGCAAGCCGTGATGTGGTGTTCAAGGAGCATCTACATACAGTGGAGGAGGAGAAGGCAAGTTCTTCCACTTTATCATCAAGAAAAGAAGTAGACCACTATGAACCTATCCCAAGAGCTCTCCCTATCCTTAAGGAGGAGGAAGCATCATCTACAGATGATGAGGAAAAATTTCACCAACTTGACATCACCCCACCGGAAAAGCCATTGCTGCATTGGGTGAAGTAGCTCTATGACCACAATAATCCTATGCCCACATCTGTTGAGGAGAAGGCAAACAGACCAAGGAGGTCTCAAAGAATAGAGGAAAAAGGGAAGTAAAGAAACCAACTGACTTAGAAGAAGCACTTGCAGATCCAGCATGGAAGGCAACTATGCAATCCGAGTATGAGAGCATAACGAAGAATGACACTTAGGAGCTAGAGGATCAGCCAGCAAAGTCAAAGGTTATTGGCACCAAGTGGATTTGGAAGGTAAAGTATCAAGCTGATGGTACCTTAGAAAAGTACAAAGCTAGACTAGTTGCACAAGGATTTTCACATGTTGAAGGGTTTGATTTTCAAGAGTCATTTTCCCCAATTGCCAGAATGACCACTATTTGCAGAGTACTTGCAGTGGCTGCCCACAAGCACTGGCTAGTTTACCAAATGGATGTTAAGTCAGTGTTCTTAAATGGTGACCTCAAGGAGGAGGTGTACATGGCTCAGCCACCAGGGTTTGAAGCCCCCCATTCTGAGAACAAAGTGTGTAAGCTGAAGACTGTATTGTATGGGTTGAAACAAGCCCCTAGAGCATGGTACCAATGGATAGATAAGTTTTTTTAAAGCTTAAACTTCAAAAGATATGCCTCAGATGCTAACTTGTATTACAGGGATGGTGAAAAGTTTGTAGTGATTTTCCTATATGTGGACGACCTTTTTATTACAGTTGACTATGAAGATATGATCAATCAAACTTAAAAGGCTTTGAGTTCTAAGTTTGAAATGACAGACTTGGGCTTGCTAAACTATTGTTTGGGAATTGAAGTCTGGCAAGAGCTAGGAAATATCTTCATCTCTCAGAAGCAGTATGCATGGGAGATCTTGAAGGCATTTGGCATGACCGAGTGCAAGGAGATAGCTACACCTATTGAGTTGAATGCAAAGTTATCCGTTGAGAATACATCAGCATTGGGAGACATTGGGAGGTACAGGAGGATGGTCAACAGTATGATCTACTTGTGTGTAATACCAGACTAGATATCGGTTTTACTGTTGGTGTTTTGAGCAGGTTCTCAAACAAACCTCATGAGAGTCATTGGAAGGTTGGGATGCGGGTGCTTAGATACTTGAAGGAAACTCTTGACTATGGTATCACATACAATTTTGGAACTTCTCTTGTGGGGAATTGTGACTCAGATTGGGCAGGAGACAGTGATTCCAGGAAGTCAGTTTCTGGTTATTGTTTATCTTTGGGTTCAGGAATTTTCTCTTGGATTAGTAAGAAGTAGCCAACAATGGCATTATCTTCTACCGAAGTATAGTACAAGGAAGCTTGTTTTGCTGCATGTGAAGCAATATGGTTGAGAAGGATCCTACGGCATATGGGAGTGCATGATGAATAAACAATTGTGTTGAGATGTGACAATCAGAGTTGCATTGCCATTGCCAAAAATCCAGTGTTTCATGCATACACCAAACATATAGAGATCCAATATCACTATGTGCGTGATTTGATGGAGGATGGGATAGTGGAATTGTCTACTGTCAATAGAGGAGAATGGAGCGGATATCTTCACCAATGCACTTACGAAGGATTTGCTTCAAGTTCATCTTCAGATACTCAACATTGGGCCGAGGAGATAGTTCATCTATGGGTAGATATTGAGGGGGGCTGTTAGATATGCTCAATGCCCCACCCTCATAAGATGCCACCAATGATCCATGGGGCTCAAAGTCGTAAGGCCCCCATTATGAGGAGAAGCCAAATGTGAGCCCAGACATTGATTGAGTCCTCACTTGTATATCAGATGAGATCTATGTGATCAGATGGCAAAAAGGTTTCCATTGTGGGTCTAATCTTTGGGTTGGACTGAGTAGTTAAGCTGGTAGCAACTCGAGGCACATTGCATCGAGTTGTGGGGTCCGATGGTAAAGGGAATATTCCTTGATCGACTAGTGGAGGCTCATATGGTAGGTCGGTCATGCCGACCTAACCGCCTTCATGGTCTATAAAAGCTAAACCCCTTCACAGCCATCGATCATCTATCTTTCACCCAGTCAGAGTTGTTCCAGCTAGCCTTAAGCTCTTCACCTATCTTATGTCTAGATCGCCATCTAAGCTTCATTGTGGAAGTGCACGGGTGGAAAGAGTCATCTTTGTATCAGTTTTTTAGAGCTAAATAAATTTTCTAATTCTCGTCTTATTTGTTGTGTACTCTCTATCTCCATTCTTTCTCAGATTATGTTTATTGTGCCATGTAATTTTTTCATCTATCATGGCATACATAAGAATGCCCACGGCTGATGTACATGGAATCTTGGCCATCTCGGCCCTCTGCTCATTTGTTTGTTTGGAGATAATCAGTCTGTGAAACCTTCACATAAGAAGGTAATGGACAGCCAATAGGCTTAACATCTTGCATGCGGAAACGCTCAAGGACTTTATGAATGTATTCCCTTTGTGATAGATAGAGTAGTCCCTGAGATCTATCGTGCGTAATGGACATACCAAGTATATGAGACGCATGTCCCATATCTTTCATCTCAAAGCTCTTGTTGAGCTAAGCCTTAAGTGCATCTAGCTCCTCATGAGTTGTCCCTACTAAAAGCATGTCATCCACATAGAGTACCAAAATCAGTAAAGAACCGTCACAGGCTTTCTTCATGTACAAGCACGGATCCATAGCACTGCGGCTATAGCCCTGTGATTGCAGGAATGCATCAAACTTATGGTACCGTTCCCTAGGTGCCTGCTTCAAGCCATATAGACTCTTCTTTAGTTTGAACACTAGGTGTTCCCTACAAGGGTCTACAAAGCCCTTAGGCTGCTCCATGTAAATCTCATCATGCAAGTCCCCATGTAAAAAAGCCGTCTTGACATCCATCTGGTACAAGTCTAGGTCAAGCTGTGCAACCAAGGCCAAGACTAAGTGTAGGGTGGTCATATTGACCATAGGAGAAAAGAGTTCATCAAAATCAACACCATGCTCCTGCTTAAAACCCTTAGCAACCAACCGAGCCTTGTATATCAGCTTGGGGTGTCTAGGGGTACTTTTGAGCTTGTACACCCACTTGGATGGCAAAGCCTTCTTACCTTGAGGCAAGGAAATCAAATCCCAAGTCTGATTATTATGGAATGAGTCAAGCTCAGACTGCATAGGCCTCTCCCAAAAGTGACAATCACCCGTGCGCATAGCCTCATCATAAGTGAGAGGCTCTCCTACATTTGTAACCAGTACATAATCCATCGAGGGCCCAAAACGGTCAGGACGTTCGTCTATCTCTAGTAAAACCCCTCAATCTAGGCTCTATTGCCTGACCAACATCCTGTCTAACATCAGTATGTCTAATATCTAGGCCATGAGCATCAAGTGATGATGCACGCTATCTGGCTAGCCATGGAGTGGGCTGAACGGGAGTAGGCGGCTCCTCCTGAAAGATAACTCTGCGTACCTCAACCACTTTTTCAGGCTGCATATGCATTTTGTCCTCATGAAAGATGACATCATGACTGTGGATCACATGTACATCCTTACCTTCCTCATAAAAAAGTCCATAATGTAAAGTGGACCTCTAGGTGCTTGCTTCTGTAGCTCATAGAGTGCTTTCTTTAAGTTGCACACATATGTGGGATACTCTAAATGCTCATAACTTGTTGGTTGCTCCATATACACATCTTCTTGCAATTCAACATGTAAAAAGGCATTCTTTATATCCATTTGCTACAAAATCCAACCTTTAGCTATACTGTCAAAGAAATCACACATCTAACAGTTGCCATTCTAGCACCTGGACTAAATGTATCTTCATAATATATGACATATGTTGAGCATAGCCTTTTGCAACCAACCTAGCATTATACTTGCTAACTAAACTGCATGCATTATTCTTGTTTTGGTAAACCCACTTATCGCCAATAACTTTCTTTCCCTTAGGCAAGGGCACTAAATCCCAAGTCTTATTGGCTTCTAATGCAGCCATCTCCTCATCCTTGCTACATCCCAATGAGCATGACCAACAACATCCTCAAAATGAGTGAGCTCAACATCCTCAACTATCATCATTATATAAGCATAATGGTAAGATGCATAACCTTCAAAACTAAATCTTTTAACTGGGTATATGACCCTACTAGACTTTTGTACCACTAGATCACTCAGTAGAGCCTTTACATTACTCTATGCTCTTTATACACTTAGTGTCCTGACTAAAGGAATACCAAGCTCATCATCCAAACTCTCTGAACTACTAGAATCTCCATCAAATCCCAAATGATAAGTAGATGCATCATTACCATCCAAATTTTTTTTCTTTCCTTTGCCTTTACCTACAATACTTGTAGATCCACCTAAAGATGTGGTGCTACTCCTTACTCTCCCAAACCAAGGGCAAAACCAAGGGCTAACTATAGGTTGAGTATCAGAAAATGTTTGTAATCCACTAATGCTCCACGATTCTTGCTTCTCTTTCTAAACAAAGCTATCATGACCATTATCATCATCTATTACGTCACCATTAGATGCATACACAACTGCTCATCTCATCAAAAATAACGTTCGTGCTCACTCTGAACTCATATGGTGACAAGGTTATAACAACAATGCCCTTTTTTATCTAAAGAGTATCCTATAAAAATACATTTTCAACCTTTGGATCATGCTTCTTTTGCAACTCATTTGGCACATGAACATATGCAATACATCCAAACACTTTCAAGTGTGACACATCAGGCTTCTTATATGTAAAGCATTCTTCGAGGGTCATCCCATGAACTGTAGTTGTGGGAGCTTTGTTCATAATATAGATAATAGTATGAATAGATTCAAACCAAAAATATTTTGGCATATTCTTATCAGCCATCGATGCCCGTATAACTTTTGCAATATACCTATTTTTTCTTTTTGAAACCCCATTTTGTTGTGGGGTATAGTTGCAAGTAAACTGTCTCTTTATACCATGAGACCTCAAGAAACACTAAAGTTGTTAGAGAGGTACTCTCCCCCTCCATTTGATCTCAAGCACTTAAATTTCAAGCCTATTTCTATCTCAACAGTCGCCTTGAAAGACTTGAAGTGCTCAAATATATCACTATTTTCCTTCATGAAATATATCCATAGCTTCCTTGAACAATTATCAATAAATGTGACAAAGTATTTGTTGCCACCAAGAGATATATGTTGTGTAGCCCCCAAACATCTATATGCACAATATCAAGTATATTTTTGCTCAAATCTCTATCATGCAAAAAGGATTGTCTTGCCTGCTTATCAAATCAGCATGCTTCTCACACTTTATGAAATTTTGCAACTCTAAAAGAAAGCAACCCTGTAAAGCCCTGTAACCATCATTTGGATTGCATTAATTTTGGCTTTTACATGTTTGCACATCCAATAGGTTTATGCCATATCTCAATATCTGAACCCCATCATTTTCCTTTAGCATACATAGCAGCATTCATTGCAAAAATTCCAACATCCAAAGGTAACATGCAGCCAACTCTACTTCCTTTTGTGACCAACCTGCACTTATTATTAAATTCTTCTACAAAATAAAATTTTGTATTAAAATCAAACCTATAACCTCTATCATTTTGGCCAAGAGACACTAAACTCTTTGTGATTGATGGCACATACAATACATCTGGTAGACTCTTTGTTTGGCCATCATGCAAGGACAAGGGAATCTTTCCAAAGTGTAAAATTGGATGGCATGAATTATCACCCATCTACACATCACTTGGATTTTGTAAGTCATGTATATCTCCAAGCCATTCAACATGACTAGTCAGATGTTAGATGCACCTAAATCAACATAGCATACATCCTCATGTGTCCCTTTTCCTATAACAATATTCATCATATGCTACATAACAAACATATGCTCATTTTTGTCTTCATTCTATCATGAAGATGATGCATAGTTTTATTGTTGCAATTTACCACCGCAGATGTCATCCTTCTTAGCATAACAATGGGCTGCAATGTGACCTATTTTGCCACATTAATGGCAAGTAATACCGAAATTTCCAAAACCTTTATTTTTCCATCTAACTATTCCTCTAGAGCTTCCCCTACATCTAAAGTTTCCATGGCCTCCTGAAACATGCATTTCACCAAATTGCTTATTTAATATATTTTACTGGTTATAACCAGCATGTCCCATAACACGGCCTCTCAAAGAGGATCAGCCATGTCCCCTTCCTAAACTTGAGTATAATTCTTAGATTTGTTCACCATTTTTTTAAATCATTCATCCTGTATATTGATATTTTCAATGATCATGGGAGAGACCAACTCATCAAAATCTAGAAATGGCTTTTGTATATATACAAAAGTGACAAATGATTTTCAAGCCTTCTCATTATTAAGGCCACCCAAAGTAGATGAAACCAAATCATTATCATTAGGAATTGCATCAATCTCTACTAAAGTATCTACAATGCTTCTCACCTTCAAAACATACTCATTGACATACATTCTCCCTTTCTTCAAGGTATTCAACTCTTGCTTAAGTTGAATCTTTTGTGCCTTTCTATTTACTAAAAACATGTTCTCAAAATTTATCCAAGCTGCATATGAAGTTTCTACATTCTAGATATGTCCCAACATAGTATTATCAATGAGTACAAATAGCCAATACATCACCTTTTTGTCTTTTTCATTCCATTCTTTCCACACCTTTAATTCATCTGTAATCTTAGGGATGCTCAGCTCCTCTGGCTCCTTTTCTTCACATGAAACAAACTCATAAAGGCCCTTTCCTTTATATTTGGAAAGTATCTATCTACCTACCTATTGGAGTTGAATATCGAGGAAAGTTTTGGTAGGTAGCCCCTCCATGATTTTGCAAACACCTCTTCTTCACATTATATCTAAATATATTGGTTCTAGTGTTACTTATTCAACTCCAGTAGGTAGGTTGATAGATGCTTTCCAAATATTTACAGGCAAGTCAACTTGATGGCTATATATAATGATTTGGAGATCAAATCCATAAGATTCCAATAGTGATGGAGTTGTAGTATACAAATACATGAACATTACATCTTTTTCTTCCTTAATACTTCATCCTCAAATTGAAGGAATTGGATCTAGAAAATTGCACATAATAAAGGTGGTTAGGTAAGGTTGACTTTTTGATTGGAGGAGACCCTTTCACTATCCAAACACATGAGTTGTGTACTATCAAAAGTGCATCCATAAGTAAAATGTTTCACCCTAGGGAGATATATTTAGATCAAGTTACCATTGTAACATTAACCTTGAATTTCAGTAGGACCAACAACATTCTTGAGACTTTGGTAAAGATATGTCATGGGCTGGCAAACTTTAATATTCCCTCACATGTGTTGTTTCTCCTCAACCAAGTTTCTTTTGGTAACTTAATAGGACTCCAAGATGAACCAAGTCCACCTTCTCTAGAACCTTGTTATCACTTTTGTATATCCTAATTTTATTGTAGTTTACAATTACCTCCTAGCTCCCAGATAATGTCACACAAAATAGAGGCCAAATCAAAATGATTGTCTCTTGTAGCTTAATAAAAAATTATTTTAAAATTAAGGTTTCACCATCAAGATAAACATTGATAAAATCTTCATCTAAGTACAATGATATATGCATTGAAATAAGCGATAGAAAAAGCATTGGAATAAATAACGGTAAATAGCCACAACTTTACCGATGACTACTTCACTCAGTATATAGGACAATTATTCTGAAAACTTTAGAAAATCACATGACCCATATATTGGATGATTGCATACAAATTAACTTAGCATGGATCTACCTCTACAATCCCTTTGGAGGGAAAGATTCTTGCTATTCATGTGTGCTATCCATACATAGACTAGTGTACTAGTGTGTAGACCTATATAACTTACTTTTCCATCAAAGAGAAACAAGTGCATGCAAGTTGTGGATTCATAAAGTACTCTTGAGCATCTGTCAAACTTGCATCAACAAAAGAACCATAGTGAATTCATCTAATATCTCAACCACCATGAATTCTCAAAATCATCCAAAAAGCTCTAGTATGACAAATGATCATGATAGTAAGGCAAGCTACAAGGCACCAAGATTGACCTCATTCAACTCTTATTTGTTATAAGGAGAGAGCACTTATGAAAATTTTCCACATAATTGCAACAATGCCAAGTGCATCCAAAGAGTCTTGAGCATCATCAACGTAACTTTCTAGAATTAAGAGAGGAGTATGAAGATTCTTCCAAAGTAAGACAAGACAACACATAAGAAGATTTATCTTTGGTAGGGAAAGAGTGTTCAAACATTATACCAAATTACTTCACCAATAGATTGATGTGTTTATCATGGTACGGCCCGTATTCTTCATTGGGGATTATGATTTTTTAAAAACAAAGACAATTTATTGTCAAGAATGTTCCTAATGATGTGTAAAGTCATGGATGATGTATTGATTGCATGGTAACCTCTCCTTTTAAGTGTGCGTGGATAAGATTAAAGGAAAACAAGACAAACCAAGGTCGAAGAAAACCCTTACTTTCACAAAAGGATCTATTTGCTACACCTTCACACATTTTCTTATTAATAGTGATTGAGCATTTTTCATTCCCATTTGCATATGAAGCATTCCTTTGCATACAACGAAGTTAGCAATTATTTTTTATTTGATCAAGTGTTCTTGAGGAAATCCAACTTGTTTTAGGTTCATGGGTCTCATGGGATATAAGTGAGGTTGAATGGAGTGAGAATGGTAAGTTTTGTACTTAGACAAGGGCTAAAGGGTCAAATACCTATTTAGAATGAAGGATTTCTTATTAATAAAGGGGTCATGATACTCAGTTGAAAATACCTAATTGACAATTATGTGGCAAACGTTGTTATGTGGGGGTAACTCCTTAGAGTTTGAAGCTCAGCAATCAGGAAGTAGACTATAATGCAATGTTCATATTAGTTTGAGAGTCTTCTAGCATCCATCTAGTTGCTCATGGTTGTAGGGTTGTTGGGGGTTGGTGTTTGAGGCCTAATAGTGAGCTTAGAGTGAGAGAGCCATTCTTAGACCCATTTTAGGTCCCAGCACACGTAGGTTTACACAAGAGAAACAAAAACTAAAAACATGGTGGTTGATGGTCAAATGTAAGGTGCAAACTTGTCAAGATAGGAAATAGGGAATCAATTGGAATAGTAAGCACCTAACCTAAGAAATAGTGCACGGTAGCCAATTGCAAGTAAGTTTAGCAGAACAAAAAAAAAATAGACCTACAATAGAAAACAACACCGTGAATACTAGCACTAATATTTGTTACGATGTCAGAATAGGGGAGAGCATTGGAAATGTGAGAAACTAATATAAAAGATTTCACAAATACAAACAAAAGGAAGAATCCTCCAAAGAACAAAAGACCTCAAGAAGAATATGCTCTGAAAACGGAATCGACATATCAAAGCACAAGATAGTACAAAGCTCAAGTGTTGATTCACTAGAAGTGGGCATGGTCTCCCTCTCTCCACCAAGATGCAATTGAACTAAGTGATAGTGGAGGAGGGATCCTATCTATAAAAAGGCACAAAAAATACCAATGTCTACCAACTCACCAACCCAAAAGAGTATTGCAAATACAAGTCAACTAGCTAAGAACTAGGGCCCAAAATCAGCATGGCGAGCCTCGATCCTCTCTGGCATAAAACAAGGAAATCAATGTGGAGATATGCTAGGGTTCACAAAAGAAAACAAAACATTCAATATGAAACCATGACTAAAACACAAAGAACTCATATTCAAATGTAGACACAAATGCAAACACAAAATGTAAAGAACAAAGAAAGAGTAGGTGGTGGGGTCTAGTTAATTGCTCTATCCCTAGTTTTGCATAATAAATAATCAAGGAAAATAGTGATTTTGGGAATTGTCTTTCACAAAGTGAATCCGCTAGGATGTGTTAGGTGTTGAGCTAGCCTAAGTGGACAACACTGTTAACCTTAGTCTGCATTGTAGGTGTAAGGTTGTCTTTAATATTCATGTGATATGTAAGTTGCAAGATGTATCCGTTGAGAGTGCAATGTGATGTTGTGTGTGTGCATGTGCGTGTGTGTATGCATTGTCGAAGGGTTTGCGAAAGCAGAGTCGTGTCTACAGAAGACCTTGATAAATATCAAGATGGAAGATCAAACAAGTGAATCATCCAAAATTAGAGTTGCCTTACTATCAGTACCAAATTGGTTGCTCTTACAGGAACACCAAGAAGAATATCCTAATCGTTGCGATTATAATGATGATTTAGTTCTGATTTATGATGATAAAGATGATTGAGTTACAGAGATCTGTCCTATAGGCCTATAAATGTATCATGGAAAATAAAAGATCATGTTGTTGTCCAACATGGAATGGGTAGTTTAGCATCTGTATACACAATGAACATCTCTGAAATTGTGACACAATAACTGTCACACTATTCAATGTAGATTGCTGAAATCCTGGTACTGTATGTAGTTTGTGGGAAGAGATTTGAAAGAATGGCTTCTTGAATACAACCACATTGGGCATAGCCTGTGATGATTAAATTCCATGTAATCCCATTACGATCCTCAAGAAGATCAAACACTGTTGCTGCATCCAGCAGGCTTTCACATTTTTGTATACCATCTTGACACATTTTCCATAGAAAATAAAATGCTTCCTGAAACTGCTCTTGATGGGCATAAACTCCAAATACTGCATTCCAAGTTACAATGTTTGGCTCTATGCCCTCGTCCTGCTTTTGATGGAAAAATTTAATAGTTGACCCTTCATGGCCATCCTGAGCATAGCCTGCAATGAGTGTATTCCAAGTCACAACATCCCGATTAACTGATTTATCAAACACATTTTGTGCATCTTGAATCCTTACGCATTTTGTGTATAAATCAATCAAGGCGTTGGCTACAACAATGGTGGATGACTCAAAACCATTTTCTATAATGTGCCAATGTATCAGTAGTCCCTATCTAACATTTGCTAAATTAGTGCAAGCTTTGAGAGCGACAACAAAGACATGCTTATCGTGTTGTACAGAAGATTGCTACATCCGATGATATAGCTCAATAGCCTGATCATTGTGCCCAAGCTGAGCTCGTCTTCTTCTTCATTTTGAGCTCTCCTATGTCTCTTTTTGTTTCATATATACCATATGTATCATTCTCTTATTTCCAAAATCCTTTTCGATTCTGATCCTCTCTGTTTTCCTTCTGTCCAGCTCCTCTTCAAAGTTGCAGAGATTACCCCTTTTCTCCCTCTCTTTGGGTCTCTCCGATGTTGGGATTTGAAAGCTAATTTAGCTTACGTCTCAGACCCCTACGAAGCCACAAGACATTGATTTAAACAGGAATACTTGGCTTGTGCGTGGCCACTGGTTCTCGACGCCATTTATCAGCATGCATAAATTGATATAATTGGGCGTGTTCGATTCCAGACAGTATACTCTTGTCTAGAGTTCACTGAAGGAGAATCTAGTGACATTTTAATTACACTGATCTATACTCTGGATTGTGGGCGGAGACTCCATGGCTGTAGAGCAGAAGACTGTGGAAGAGGATGACGATGTGAAGTCGGTAAGCTCCTCAATGGAAGAAATCTCTCCCCTCTTTCCTCATCCCAGAGTCGAAGAATAGGCAAAATTTCCCATCAGTTTTTCTTCTCTCTTCAATCAGGATTACCTTCCCACAATATGCTCTTCCTGTCCTGAACTTCACCTCTTTCAAGTTGCAGAGATTTCCCTTGTTGTCTCCCACAAAAAGCATGGGATTGCAATCATAGTCTCCAGCTACAAGCTTGGTCTCTGATAGAAATAACACATCTCTCAAAGGAAGCCCACTCAGACTTAGAAGTTGCGGAGAAGCTTGGCAGGTATCTGGGCAATTGTCATTATGCAATTTTCATGAGAAGCTCCATAGGCGTTTGTCCCTTCTGCCGCATCCCAACTGACACCTCGAATGCATGTTCTTCCGCGTTTTTTTTCCCTCCTCCCCAATTAGCATCGCTTTTTCCTTCCTTATTCCTTCTTTGTTCCTCTCCTGTCCATCCTTTTCCCATGCTTTCTTTCTTTCTCCTTTCTTTCTGTCCTTGAACTCCCGAATCTTCCTTACTTTTTTTTGAATTTGCTTTTTCCCTCCCTTGTTTTTAGCCACCCTTTTCTTTTCCTTTTTACAGGATTAGTGGCCCTTTTCTTCTCCCATACACACGTAGATTGAACCTGAAATAGCACTATTACTTGTCTTGGGGGGGAAAGGTCCACCAACGCAATCAAGACAATGAAGCCTATAGAAGCCGAAACATGCTACTACTATGCATATCCGTCTTGGTGAAGTGGGCAAAACAAACACCAGCAATAACAATGTGCACCGAAAAACCCCTCCTCGCACGCACAATCTCACCAACTGTATGTGCTGATGATGCTTTCCGTTTGATTTCAATGGCAAGTACTCCAAAAAGGAGCACCTGAATTGTCGTCTCACTCGCATACCAAAAAGGCCATTGACACCATACTCCCACGTAACATTAGAGCTTTGCAAAATAGTAGCTGCCCAAGTCCACTGTGATACAATGACACTCGCAATCAAGCCTGTCTTGATGCTCCTACCAGCTGTATTGCACCATTCTGAGGTGTGCTAAACATCAAGCAAGCTCTCACATTTGGCAAACATATCCACCAATGTACTTCAACTTGCATTTCTTGGAATTAGTTTAGTACTTCCTCACAAAGCCCATAATCGGCATATCTTGAAATAAGTGTAGCCCATGAGATTGCATCTCGAATTACCAGTCTACCAAAAACTCCCTGTTTTTCTCCATCTTCGACATAGAATGAAAGAGCAAACATAACAACTAAGTATGTACAAAGTATCAAATCACACACACAACTTTTGGGTGGTTTTCACACCTCGAATGCGCAGCAATACGACAGCGTGTGCGTGAATGGGTGCGTGCATGCGTGCATGCATGCAATGCACTCAAAAACATATGAAGGAACAAGAGTAACTAGATAAAAATGTTAGATATGATCAATGCCCCACCCTCATTAGGTGCTACCAATGATCCATGGTGCTCAAAGTTGTAAGGCCCCCATTATGAGGAGAAGCCAAATGTGAGCCCGGACATTGGTTGAGTCCTGACTTGTATATCAGATGAGGTCTATGTGACCGGATGGCAAAAAGGTGACTGTTGTGGGTCTAATCTTTGGGTTAGACGGAGTGGTTATGCTGGTAGCAACTCGAGGCACATTGCATTGAGTTGCGTGGTAAGGGAGTTAAAAGGGGCCCCTATTGTGGGGTCCGGGGGCCGCGGAAGCGGCCCCTGGCTGGGGGGTCCCAGGGGGGCCAGCGGTCCCCCTGGCGGGGGTCCGGGGGCAGCGCCCCCGGCCCGATGGTAAAGGGAATATTCCCTGGAATATTCCCTGGCCGACTAGTGGAGGCTCATATGGTAGGTCGGTCAGCAGGCCGACCTAACGACCTTCGCGGGCTATAAAAGCTAAACCCCTTCGCAGCCACCTTACACTCATCTTTCACCCAGTCAGAGTTGTTGTTCCAGCTAGCCTTAAGCTCTTCACCTATCTTCTGTCTAGATCGCCATCTAAGCTTCACACAGTGGAAGCGCACGGGTGGACAGAGCCATCTTTGTATCAGTTGTTTGGAGTTAAAGAATTTTACTGATTCTCCTCTTATCTGTTGTGTACTCTCTATCTCTTTCTCAGATTCTGTTCGCTGCGCCGTGTAATATTTTACATGGTATCAGAGCCCAGGGGGCTCTAGAGATCGGAGAGAGTGCAAGAGGCAAAGGCTTCAACAGCAAAGAGAAACGATGTCGACTCCGGGAAGCAGTTCTGGCGCATCAGGAAGCGGTGCAGGAGGTGGTGCTGCTGTACCGGCTATTCAAACACTGAGGATTCGTCCACCAACCTTCAGCGAAGGCAAGTTAGATGGTACAAACTACACCTTGTGGAAGTTCAAAATTACTACTATCCTTGATTCTTATGAGCTTCTGGAGACTGTGCTGGGGACTGACGCAGAACCACAGCCTACCCCCGACCCATCAAATCCTAGTGTGATGATTCCTCCGAATGCAGATCTTCTACGAGCTTGGAAACGAAGGAATGCAGATGCATTGTGTGCCTTAGTTACAAGCTGTTCTGACAGTGTTTTGACTCTGATTCAGCATACAACCAAAGCGTCAGAGGCTTGGAATGTACTAAGGAGTCAGTATGAAACACGAAACCAAACAAGGATTCAAAACTTGGAGAATCAACTAGCAGCGGAGAAGTTTGCTGAAGGAGAGACGGTTGAAGCATTCATCACTCGGATTAAGAATCTGCGCGACCAGATGGCTGGCGCTGGGATACAAAAGACTAGCGAAGAGCTAGCTCGGAGGTGTCTTCGGATTTGTCCACAAAAGTTTGATGGACTAGTAACTGCCCTTAATACTCAGGTGAGACCTCAAGCTTTGACTTTTGAGGAGTTTTGTGCATTATTAATGGAGGAGGAGTTGAGGCTGAAAGCCCGAGAAGGAAGCAACAATGGAGATGCTGCATTCTCTGCCAATGCAAAAGGCAAAGGTGTTTCCTCCACCAAAAATGATGGTGACAAAAAGAAAAAGGGCGGCAAGAAGAAGTTTCAAGGAGAGTGCTTCTACTGTAAGAAGAAAGGACATGCAATTGCAGATTGTCGTGTCAAGAAGGCAGATGAAAAGAATGGTACCCTTAAAACTAAAGGGAAAGAGACAGCCAATACGGCTGAAGCAGAGTTGGAATTATTCATGGCGACCATTGAGGAAGTGTGCTCCTCGGCGCAAGAAGAATCTACCACTGACTCTTGGGTGTTGGATAGTGGGGCCTCCCGTCACATGACCAACAAGAAAGGTCTATACAGTTCTATGCAGCCTCTACAAGAATCCATCACTGTGACGGTTGGAAATGATGCTAAATGCCCTGCTGCGGGCACAGGTACTATTTCTTTTGTTGCTGCAAATGGTGAAGTAAAAAAGCTTTCAAATGTGTTGTATGTTCCCGAAATCAGGAGAAATCTCTTATCAGTTGCTGCCATAACTGATCTTGGTCATGAAGTGAGGTTCAAGAAGACAGGTGCAGAAATTATTGATAGTGCTGGCACAATTGTTGGCAAAGGAGAAAGAAGGAACAACCTGTATGAGCTAAGTGCTCTTACAGCCACCGCTGGAGTGGGCACAAGTAAGCTTTGGCATGAAAGGTTTGGACACATCGGATTTGCAGTATTGAAGGAGATGCAAAAGCAAGGTATGGTTGCTCACCTACCTACAATAACTGAATTGAAGGAACCATGTGAAGCTTGTATGATGGGCAAGCAACAGAGAAAGGCATTTCCACAAGAAAGCAAGAATAGAGCACATGCTCCTCTAGAGTTGGTGCATGCTGACTTGTGTGGTAAGATGCCTACACAGGCCTTGGGGGGATCTTCTTATTTTATGTTGATTGTCGACGACTACAGTAGGAAGATGTGGGTGTACTTCCTTCGTGATAAGGCTCAAGCTTTTGGTAAGTTTAAAGAGTGGCTAATACTTGTTGAGAATGAAACAGGGAAAAGTGTGAAGAAATTTAGAACAGATGGTGGTGGTGAGTTCAACTCAAAGGAGTTTGAAGGCTTTTGCAAGAGCAAAGGGATCAAGCGTCAATTGACGACGCCTCACACACCTCAGCAGAATGGTGTTGTGGAACGCAGGAATCGTACCATTGTGGAGATGGCAAGATGCATGCTAAAGGGCAAGGGATTGCCTAATCATTTTTGGGCTGAAGCTGTTAATACTGCAGTCTACATTCTAAATCGGAGCTACACAAAGGCTCTCAAGGGAAAAACACCTCATGAGGCTTACACTGGTAAGAAACCATCTGTTTCACATTTCAGAATTTTTGGATGTGAATGTTATGCACATGTTCCAGATGAGAAGAGAAACAAGTTACAACCAAAAAGCAGAAAATGTATCTTCTTGGGTTATAGTGATGAGCAGAAGGCTTACAAGTTATATGACCAAGAGGCAAAGAAGATCATCGCGAGCCGTGATGTGGTGTTCAAGGAGGAGCCGCATACAGTGGAGGAGGAGAAGGCAAGGTCTTCCACTTTATCATCAAGCGAAGAAGTAGTCCACTATGAACCTGTCCCGAGAGCTATCCCTATCCTTAAGGAGGAGGAAGCATCATCTTCAGATGATGAGGAAAAAGTTCACCAACCTGACATCACCCCACCGGAAAAGCCATTGCCGCGCTGGGTGAAGCAGCTCTATGACCACAATAATCCTATGCCTGCATCTGTTGAGGAGAAGGCAGACGGACCAAGGAGGTCTCAGAGAATAGAGGAGCAAAGGAGGGCTTCTGCTCACATAGTCAACATGGCCTTGATGGTTGAGATTATGAGAGAAGTAAAGGAGCCAACTGACTTAGAAGAAGCACTTGCAGATCCATCATGGAAGGCTGCTATGCAGGCGGAGTATGACAGCATAATGAAGAATGACACTTGGGAGCTAGTGGATCGGCCAGCAAAGCGGAAGATTATTGGCACCAAGTGGATCTGGAAGGTAAAGTACAAGGCTGATGGTACCTTAGAAAAGTACAAAGCTAGACTGGTTGCCCAAGGATTTTCACAAGTTGAAGGGTTTGATTTTCAAGAGTCATTTGCCCCAACTGCCAGAATGACCACTATTCGTACGGTACTTGCAGTGGCTGCCCACAAGAAGTGGCCAGTGTACCAAATGGATGTTAAGTCAGCGTTCTTAAATGGTGACCTCAAGGAGGAGGTGTACGTGGCTCAGCCACCAGGGTTTGAGGCCCCCCATTCTGAGAACAAAGTGTGTAAACTGAAGAAGGCATTGTATGGGCTGAAACAAGCCCCCAGAGCATGGTACCAGCGGATAGATAGGTTCTTTTTAAACCTAAACTTCAAAAGATGTGCCTCAGATGCTAACTTGTATGTTTACAGGGATGGTAAAAAGTCTGTAGTGATTGTCCTATATGTGGACGACCTTCTTATTACAGGTGACTATGAAGATATGATCAACCAAACTCGAAAGGCTTTGAGTTTTGAGTTTGAAATGACAGACTTGGGCTTGCTGCACTATTGTTTGGGGATTGAAGTCTGGCAAGAGCCAGGAAAGATCTTCATCTCTCAGAAGAAGTATGCATGGGAGATCTTGAAGGCATTTGGCATGACCGAGTGCAAGGAGATAGCTACACCTATGGAGGTGAATGTAAAGTTATCCGTTGAGGATACATCAGCACTAGCAGACATTGGGAGGTATAGGAGGTTGGTCGGCAGTCTAATCTACTTGTGTAACACCAGACCAGATATCAGTTTTGCTGTTGGTGTTTTGAGCAGGTTCTCAAACAAACCTCATGAGAGTCATTGGAAGGCTGGGATGCGGGTGCTCAGATACTTGAAGAAAACTCTTGACTATGGTATCACATACAGTTTCGGAACTTCTCTTGTGGGGAACTGTGACTCAGATTGGGCAGGAGACATTGATTCCAGGAAGTCAGTTTCTGGTTATTGTTTCTCTTTGGGTTCAGGAATTTTCTCTTGGATTAGTAAGAAGCAACCAACAGTGGCATTGTCTTCTACCGAAGCAGAGTACAAGGCAGCTTGTTTTGCTGCATGTGAGGCCGTATGGTTGAGAAGGATTCTATGGCATATGGGAGTGCAGGATGAAGAACCAACTGTGCTGAGATGTGATAATCAGAGTTGCATCGCCATTGCCAAAAAATCCAGTGTTTCATGCACGCACCAAACATATAGAGATCCAGTATCACTATGTGCGTGATTTGATGGAGGATGGGATAGTGGAATTGGTCTACTGTCCAACAGAGGAGAATGGAGCAGATATCTTCACCAAAGCACTTACGAAGGATCTGCTTCAAGTTCATCTTCAGAGACTCGGCATTGGGCCGAGGAGATAGTTCACCTATGGGTGGACATTGAGGGGGGGTGTTAGATATGATCAATGCCCCACCCTCATTAGGTGCTACCAATGATCCATGGTGCTCAAAGTTGTAAGGCCCCCATTATGAGGAGAAGCCAAATGTGAGCCCGGACATTGGTTGAGTCCTGACTTGTATATCAGATGAGGTCTATGTGACCGGATGGCAAAAAGGTGACTGTTGTGGGTCTAATCTTTGGGTTAGACGGAGTGGTTATGCTGGTAGCAACTCGAGGCACATTGCATTGAGTTGCGTGGTAAGGGAGTTAAAAGGGGCCCCTATTGTGGGGTCCGGGGGCCGCGGAAGCGGCCCCTGGCTGGGGGGTCCCAGGGGGGCCAGCGGTCCCCCTGGCGGGGGTCCGGGGGCAGCGCCCCCGGCCCGATGGTAAAGGGAATATTCCCTGGAATATTCCCTGGCCGACTAGTGGAGGCTCATATGGTAGGTCGGTCAGCAGGCCGACCTAACGACCTTCGCGGGCTATAAAAGCTAAACCCCTTCGCAGCCACCTTACACTCATCTTTCACCCAGTCAGAGTTGTTGTTCCAGCTAGCCTTAAGCTCTTCACCTATCTTCTGTCTAGATCGCCATCTAAGCTTCACACAGTGGAAGCGCACGGGTGGACAGAGCCATCTTTGTATCAGTTGTTTGGAGTTAAAGAATTTTACTGATTCTCCTCTTATCTGTTGTGTACTCTCTATCTCTTTCTCAGATTCTGTTCGCTGCGCCGTGTAATATTTTACAAAAAATACTCGAAATTATGCATGAATGTCAAGAGACAAGAAGATAGATTCATCCCTACAAACTGAAGAGGTATGCAAATTAACAATTTTGTCCTTACAAATCACTATGCAATCAAGTTCTATATAGAATCGCATGAAGCCACCAATAGATCTTGGAAAACTACCTATCTTGCAATGGACATAAAGAAAGATGAGGGAACATACTTGCTTGCTTTGCAATGATAAGTAGATATCCAATTATGCTATTTCTTTGAGCTAAGACCCAACCATATGGAGCAATGACCGTCTCCCATTTTTTATATATATAGTGTGTCTCCAAAGAGCTTATCTCACATCTTGCTTTGGACACATACAGGTTAAGCATGAGTTGAATGATTAAGGCATCACAATAAGATCCAACCTTATTGAGTGATGACCATCTCCCACCATTTGTACTTATAGTATGTCTCCAAAGAGCTAATCTCACATCCAATTTGGACATGTATAAGTTTAGCATGACTAACATGATGAACAAAAGCAACTACTCTCAACCTATTTTTTGCAGTACTCATGAGAAACACAAAATCAATGGATAGCTTTGTTAATGAGATCTTCATCTCCTCAAGGCTATTAATTGTCCTTCTGAATTCCTTGTGCCTTAGCATTGACTAGATGGAGTTAGGGCATCTTCTCCCAAAACTATTAGTTTATATCATTTCCAAGGTGCTGGGACATTATGAGAAGAACGAGTACCAAAGGAAGGGATACCCCAAGCTTCCTAGAACCTATCGATTCCTCAAAATCCATGACCCCTCTCCATATTATTACTCAATCCCCATAGCCGAATGTAACACAATCCTATTTTCCCCAAAAGTGATGTATTAGCTTGTTCCACCTTCCCAAAATAAATGTACTCAAAAGGGCTATGCCCACTTGAATGAATGAGATTTTTATCACTGTCTGTCATGGCTGTAAGTGTTGGTAAAGGAGTTGAGTGATTAGGTCACTTGGCTAAAAGCTGTACTAGGCATATTAATGTAATGTGAGAAACGTTTGGTAAGTTTTTAACATAAATAATCTTATTGCCCAGGCGCAACCCCAAGTGCAGATTCCTAGTCCGACCCCTACACTAAGTACAACTGTAATTCAAGAGAAGAAGTTCCTTCTCAAACAAATCAAGCCACCGGAATTTGATGGTAAGGGAATGGCTGTCCAAATAGAGAGCGAGGTCTGGATCGAGTCCATGGAGGACTATTTTGAGGCAGCAGGAACTGCACCCGCTAACCAAGCTATGGTCGCCAAATTGAAGCTTACCTGCAAAGAAAGAATTTGGTGGAAACAATGGTGTAGAGACCAAGGGATCTCGGAAGGGTCTCTCACATGGGAGAAGCTTAAAAAAGCTATGCGAGGGAGATATCTGCCACTTGCCTACCGCACACAGAAGATGAACGAATTTTATGAACTGAAGCAGCTTGGACTATCCCTTGATGCATATTATTCAAAGTTCGTCTCTCTCTTAAAGTACGTGCCACAAATGGATATGACACAACAGGTGTCAAAGTCTTGTGTTGGGTTAAATCCATTCATAAACACCCGCTTGGAATCAATGCACCCAACGGACCTACAAGACGCACTCATTTGAGCTACACCAATAATACAAGAGGTGTAGACCAAGCCAAGGAACAACAGGACTTGGTCTTATAGGGATCAGAATAAGGGAATGTTTAGGTCTCAAGCTAAGAGAGCGCACGGCCAAAATCAGGGACAAAGCAAGAAAGCTAGGGCCAACGCTATCAACAACTTCGTTCCTACACAAGGTAATGGCTGCAATCTCCATTTCTTCCATTGCAATGAGCCTGGACACTTCAAGAGGCAGTGTCACAAGCTTAGCAGGGGAAAATGCCAAGGGCCATTCCAAGGAGCCGTCCATGGCCAAGGAGCCACCATCATGGCCAGAGGGAAAACCTCCATTGTTGCCAACAAGGAGCTAGGTGATGAAGAATATCCCTCCATGGAATCTAATTTTTAGAGGGCAACGGTTCATGCCACTCTTCACAAGAAAGGCTTGAATCGCTAATTCTCAGACCCATTTTAGATCCCAACACAGGTAGGTTTACACAAGAGAAACAAAAACTAAAAACATGGTGGTTGATGGTCAAATGTAAGGTGCAAACTTGTCAAGATAGGAAATAGGGAATCAATTGGAATAGTAGGCACCTAACCTAAGAAATAGTTCACGGTAGCCAATTGCAAGTAAGTTTAGCAGAACAAAAAAAATTTAGACCTACAATAGAAAACAACACCGTGAATACTAGCACAGATATTTGTTACGATGTCAGAATAGGGGAGAGCATTGGAAATGTGAGAAACTAATATAAAAGATTCCACAAATAGAAACAAAAGGAAGAATCCTCCAAAGAACAAAAGACCTCAAGAAGAATATGCTCTGAAAACAGAATTGACATATCAAAGCACAAGATAGTACAAAGCTCAAGTGTTGATTCACTAGAAGTGGGCATGGTCTCCCTCTCTCCACCAAGATGCAATTGAACTAAGTGATAGTGGAGGAGGGATCCTATCTATAAAAAGGCACAAAAAATACCAATGTCTACCAACTCTCCAACCCAAAAGAGTGCAAATACAAGTCAACTAGCTAAGAACTAGGGCCCAAAATCAGCATGGCGTGCCTCAATCCTCTCTGGCATAAAACAAGGAAATCAATGTGGAGATATGCTAGGGTTCACAAAAGAAAACAAAAGGTTCAATATGCAACGATGACTAAAACACAAAGAACTCATATTCAAATGTAGACACAAATGCAAACACAAAATGTAAAGAACAAAGAAAGAGTAGGTGGTGGGCTCTAGTTAATTGCTCTATCCCTAGTTTTGCATAATAAATAATCAAGGAAAATAGTGATTCTAGGTATTTTCTTTCACAAAGTGAATCCGCTAGGATGTGCTACGTGTTGAGCCAGCCTAAGTGGACAGCACTATTAACCTTAGTCTGCATTGTAGGTGTAAGGTTGTCTTTAATATTCATGTGATATGTAAGTTGCAAGATGTATCCGTTGAGAGCGCAACGTGATGTTGTGCGTGTGCATGTGCGTGTGCGTGAATGTGTGCGTGCGTGCATGCATGCATGGAATGCACTCAAAAACGTATGAAGGAACAAGAGTAACTAGATAAAAATACTCGAAATTATGCATGAATGTCAAGAGACAAGAAGATAGATTCATCCCTACAAACTAAAGAGGTATGCAAATTAACAATTTTGTCCTTACAAATCACTATGCAATCAAGTTCTATGTAGAATCGCATGAAGCCACCAAGAGAGCTTGGAAAACTACCTATCTTGCAATGGACATAGAGAAAGATGAGGGAACATACTTGCTTGCTTTGCAATGATAAGAAGATATCCAAGTATGCTATTTCTTTGAACTAAGACCCAACGATATGGAGCAATGATCGTCTCCCATTTTTTATATATATAGTGTGTCTCCAAAGAGCTTATCTCACATCTTGCTTTGGACACATAGAGGTTAAGCATGAGTTGCATGATTAAGGCATCACAATAAGATCCAACCTTATTGAGTGATGACCATCTCCCACCATTTGTACTTATAGTATGTCTCCAAAGAGCTAATCTCACATTCACTTTGGACATGTATAAGTTTAGCATGACTAACATGAGGAACAAAAGCAACTTGTAACAATTGCGAAATAAAAACACGCATTCCGCATACGAATCCCCTCTTAGGAGGCTATAAGGTTAGGATAATGACAATTTTTTTTTTTATTATTCCCCTTATCCCCCCAGCCGATTGTCGTGCTGGAGGGGAGGGGAATAGCAGGTTTGATCAAGCTCCTCGATGGAGCTTGTAGGGGGGAAGAGCTCATGCCAAGTGACGCGTGGGGGAGGGAGGATCCCCTCTCCCCTATTTAAGTCTCTATCATGGGGTGAGAAAGGGGGTGCACAGGCTGAGTGGAGACATTGCCGTAGTGCTGTCGATTCGTTGTCGTGAGCTGAGGGCCATGAGGATTGCTGAGCTACTGCTCTATTGCTGTGTGGTCATGAAGGTGAGAAAGGAGGGGCCGCCCTACACAAACACCGCTGTGAAGGGAAGAAGCAAGAGTCCCAGCTGCCGCAGCAGCACCACCCCCATTGCAGTCCGCCCTCTCCATTGGCACGCCGCCATAGTCGCTCGTGGCCGTCATCACGCTACTCAGGAGGAGTCATTCTCCTCCACGTGGCCCTTTTCGGAAGCTTCTAGAAGCTTAAAAAAGGGGGCTGACACAAGCCCCCTTTCATATAACACCCCCACCACAAATTCCACTTGTGGCCTCCCTCCTAGCCCTGATTCATGTGGGCTTGCTAAACATCTCCCTGCCCCCAAGAATCCAAAGCCCCTTCATGTGCCTCTTTCATACCCTTTGTCCCGCATATGGTCTTCTACACCCTTCTTTTTTTTCCCTTTTTTTTCCCCCTTTTTACCCACCTAGAACATCCTAAAAACTACCCCTCGAGATTCAAGAAAAGGCCCCTTCCCATGGCTTTAATAAGCCCTACGATTGAAAGATTTTAAATCCCCCTCCTCGGGATCTATAACCCTCCCCATGGGTTTTCACCAACACCTGGAATTCAAAGGGCTTTAATCTTTGCTTATGGTCTCCTTCAAAAGGCCCTTTCTGTGTTGTCCCATCCAAGTTTTTATAAACCCCATTAAATTTTTTTCCCTCGCATTCTTCCACAAGGGTTCATCTTAACCTTGGGGTCCCTTAGAACCCACTTCCTATTGACCTCCGCAAAACACCCTCTTTTCCCCCTTTTCGTGTATACAAATTTCACTGAAGCTTCTACGAAAGGAAGGGAAAAAAACTCATAAAGGATGGTGGAATTACAAAAGGGAGTTCGCAAAGCCGCATCCAAGACGGAAAGGCCGCATTCGTGATGGCTCCTAAGAAAACCCAAGGCGCAACCGCAGGAGGATCATCTCCTAGCATCCACGTGGACATCTCACCACAGGTCGAGGTTTTCCTTCCTAATTTTTATTTTACGTTGTTATAATTTTACAAGTGTGGATGATTTTTGGAGATAGGATGCATTTTTCGTATTAAATACTTTGGTTATTTTAAAAGAATTAGCTTACGACGCACAAGTTCGGTCATTAATATATTTTTTGTAAAACGAACAAAATAAAGGGAGCATAAATGTGTTTCTAGCAAATAGTTTTTACACATTGCAATGAATTAAAATTAGATTAATGTCCATTTTTACAAAACGGAATTAAAATAGTATACTTCGTTTAGGCATGGAAGTATAAATTGCAGGTCACATTATTAGGACATATTTTCTTCGCAATGAGTCATTATGGAAAGTGCTAAACAATCCATAGGAAATTGCAAGGCATGAAATGATTCTTAAGTTGAATAACTCTAGTCAATTGGTATAAATATCTTTTTTCAACTGCATAATTATTAGAAAAGGCTGCATATTTCAGCATGAATCTTGTTCGTATGTTATAGAATGATTAATTGGAATTAGGCTATAACCTAACCTATGCTTGATCTTACTCCAAAAATTTATGATTTGAAAATCAACTTACGCGTAGACAATAAGTCATGTGGTTATGGAAATGATAGCGTAATTATCTTCAAGAATAGGTAGGTTAAATCAACATAAACCTAAATACCTAAAACCGCGGAGTACACGTTTAGAAAAGGGTTAATTCAATGCAATGTATCTCAAGGAACTGTCTAGGGTTAGCCCGGTGAAGACATTTACCTAGTCGCACGTATTGCCAAAACAGAAACCCCTATACCCTAAATACTTGCCCACATTCACGAAATGTAGGGACAGTAGGACGTACATGCGAGAAAAGATCTAGGATTTTCCAAAGAATCTCTTGCTAAAAAGATGAAACTCAAAACCCTAGGACTGACAAGTCGGCCTAATGCCATCAGGAACATATTATTTCATGACTCCATTCAATGGGTAAATAGTCCCATAGTTGATGCGACACTTGTGCAAAAAGTGGTAGAGTTGCATGATCTTGTGATCTGAAATTCCTCGGAATGAGGTTGGCAGTTTCTTACGCAAGTGATCTTGTGGGAGGATGAATAATCATCCTAAAATAGTATCTTTCTTGGGTAAAGATAATTGCTTGGAAGCAAAAGACCAACAAATAAATTGGAATAAAATATGAACTTAAGGTATTGATCAAGTCGGGTTACTAGGGTATGCCCTAAACCAGGATATAGGGTTAACAAACAAACCCTTGGGAATATTGCCAAGTTGCAATTGATCTCGGATCGAGTGCTGGTTGCATTCAGAAAGAAGGATTCACTCCTTAGCAGTTGGCCAAAAATAACGACCAATGGAATTGTTTGTGCCTGTAACAGTTTTAAGAGCATTGTTTTTTTTTATTTGATCAAAGAATTAAAGGATAAATGGATATCTAATGCTCTAGGTTAAAGGCCTAAGGGAGAGGCAGCTTCAGTTACCCTCGACTGCCTGCCTGACCCTAACCAAGGGGGTTGTTAACTACGCTGGGAAGGTGGACCGAATCCGTCGCGAGAGGTATCTCCGTTAAGTGCTACTTGGAGCAGGAGGACGCTTGGGTCCCAGGGGAGCTCTGGATGTAAATCCCTCGCCTTTTCCAAGCCCTGCACAAGAGGCTAACGTGAGTGGGGATTGGACCTTGAGGCCCGCATACTAGTCTATGGGCAAAAACTTAGATTAGTGATCCCTATGGATTGCTGGATAGCCTTCAAGCGGATTGTGGATAAGCCTACGGGCTAGACTTTATGTATTTCAAAGATAAATATGATAAGTTGTTAAAAAGGAACTTGTTTGACATTGCTTTCTATGTCAAGTGCTATGATTACGTGAAGGAACAAGTGCCTACCGGGTTAATTAAGGAAGTTGATTGATACATGTCCAACTAAATGTGTTAGGTAATTAAATAACTAAAACAACCTGAGAAAAGTGCAGTGGATGTGGCCATAGGTCCGCCATAGGTCCATCCTACGGATGGGTGGTCCTGGTTGGCCGAGAACTTTTCTCAATCAAGATGGACAGCAGGAAGATCATTCAAAGAACATGAATAACAAGAGCGTTGACCTAGATTTATAACTGATCCTGATTTACATTGTTTTAGGGGAACAGAATGGGACTATGCCTTATGACAGAGAGGTTGAGCTTCGCATCCCTCTCGTTTCCCATTCTCCTTGAACCAAGTGCAGTGTGAATCCACATAGGACCTGGTGTTTCTGCATAAAGTAGTTCGATCGGGTTTGATGCTAGTTGCCGTTAGGAAATGACCAATATGGAAAACACTAATTCAGGTCTGTCCTAAGTGGGAACGGCTAGAATACTTCCGCTACATAGCAGACATGGAAAGTCCTAGATCGCAAACCCTGTAACATTCCATGGGAGTGTCGGGCAGAGTTTTTATGAAATCTTAATAAGATGAAGTAAAGCAAATGTTACTGTTCCAAACATTTCCTTACTTTCAATGCTGTCTTGCAAAATTACGAAGCATGGAACAAGTTCTTAGTGTTCCACGTCATGTTTATGACTGCGATGCATTCCCCGGTTTATCGACAAAGGGTGGAGATGATGAACATCTTAGAGAGAATCTATAATCCATCGCCTTTGTACATGGAACAAAGATGGACGGGTGCCTCAAGAATCTACTATATAGCTACCCATCGATTTGTATACCTACAAACCAACCTAAAAAGGATAAAGTGGTTGGAAGACCTAAAAGTCGTGGAGCTATTCATTTTTGCGGAAGCTCACGTAAATTCAACTTTACATATTCGAGGTCGGAGGGTCGAACTAAACTCATATGTATATGAGGAAGTGACTCGTGTAATCCCCGCTGACAGGATTAAAGTATTGGGACGCCATGAGAAGAATGGGTTCCAAAGGAAATGATACCCTAAACTTCCAATGATTTACCGATTCCTAAAGATCCATGACCCGAAACCATACTATTATACAGTTCCTGTAGATAAACGTAATACAACATTATTCTCCCCAAACTAAATGTAAATAGTTGGCTTATCATCCCAAGACATGTTGTATTCCGAAAGGGCTATGCCCATATAAATACAAATAAGACTTCTTTTTATCAATGTCTAATTGTGCATGAGAATTGATAAAAAGTTAAGTTGTTAGATTACTTTGTTGATAGCAAAAATGGAAATGAAATATAATTCATAACAATTATCGTGCAATAACGTTAAGAAACCTTTATCGAGGCACAACCCTAGGTACAGATTCCCAGTTCGCCTCCTACATCAAGTACTGTTGTAATCCAGGAGAAGTAGTTTCTTCTCAAGCAGATTAAGCCGCCCGAGTTTGACGGGAGAGGAAGTCCGTCCAAGCAGATGCTAAAATTTGGATTGAATCCATGGAGGATTACTTTGAAGAAGTCGGTACTACACCCGCCAATCAAGCTATGCTCGCCAAGCTGAAGCTCACCGGTGAAGCCAGGCTTTGGTGGAAGCAATGGTGTAGAGATCAAGGGATTGCGGAAGGATCCGTTACCCAGGAGAAGCTGAAGAAAGCCGTGCAGGGAAGATAATTACCACCTAGCACCATATTGGGGAATATGGGAATTTCCCATAAGTTTGGGACACGTGGTCAAATCTTTGGATTTGTCATAACTTGAATACTGTAACTCCAAATGGAGCGCTCTATAGCTCAATAGATTCCATTTTTCAAGTGCTTTCCAATGATAGGTCACATCATATGGTTTTGAGAAACTTATGGGCATGTTATTCAGATGCCACCTTTTTAGTATTCAAAAAATGGGAATTGGGAGATTCCCAAACTCACTAATATTGTTACATGCATATCGCATGCAGAAAATGAATGAGTTGTACGAGCTAAAATAGCTGGGACTCACTCTTGACACATACTATTCTAAATTCGTCTCACTTCTTAAGTATGCGCCACAGATGGACATGACAGAGCAGGTGTCCAAATTTTGTGCTGGTTTAAACCCACCAATGAATACCCTTCTCGAATCGATGCACTCGTCAGATCTTCAGGATGCACTCATTCTAGCTGCCCCTATAATTCAAGAGGTGCAGTCTAGACTAAGAGGTAACAAAACTTGGTCTTATAATGACCCAAACAAAGGAGCATTCAGGCCTTAGATGAAGAGAGTTCAAGGTCAGAATCAGGGACAAAGAAAGAATGCAAGGACTAATAACATTAACAACTTTGTTCCTACTCAAAGCAATGGCCAAAACCTCCGTTGTTTCCATTGCAATGAGCCTGGTCATTTCAAGAGGCAATGTCCCAAGCTTGGAGGAGGACATCACCAAGCACCTTTCCAAGGAACGGGCGGTGGTCAGCAGGGAGTTGCTACCCGAGGCAGAGAAAGAACTACCTGCATTGCCAATAGGCAAATGTGCGAAGAATAAGAAGATCCGACCATGGAAGCAGAGTTTGAAAGGGCAATAGTCCATGCCGCTCTTCACAAGAAAGTACCGAATCGCTAGTCGGACTATCAATGTAAAAGTTTCAAGACCTTGATTGATTGTGGCAACACACATTCCTTTATCTCACCAGCTTGTGCAAAAAGATTAGGAATAGCCACAATAGAAGCACCTATTTTGCTTGTGGAATTGGCAAATGGTCGTGAGGTTACCTGTACCAGGCAAACTGCTAAGGTGGAATTCTTTTTGGGAGGAAAGACGACTTCGATCAAATTCAGAGTCATGAATCTAGGTATCCATGAGTGTCTACTCAGAATGGATTGGCTTAAGCCTAATCATGCCTACATTCATTGTGGAAAGGGCCAAATATCCTTTTGAAACTCTGAAGGGGATTTGGTCACAACTCAAGGTGAGGCTGGAGTGCCAAAAATTCAATTGGCTAAAGCATCTCGGATTATAAAGGGAGTCAGAAAAGGACTACCTGTCTACTTAATTAAGCTCAACAAGTTAGATCAGAAGCAAGAGTCTAGTGAAGGACCTTCTTGGCTAAAGGAATACGCGGATGTATTTCCTGAAGAGTTGACTGAACTCCCACCTCAAAGAGAAGTGGATCATGAGATCAAGCTAGTACCAGGAGCTGTGGCAATTGCAAAGATACCTTATAGGATGTCTACACCGGAAGCAATTGAGCTGAAGGAACAACTCAAGCAACTGCTAGATCAGGGTTACATCTGTCCCAGGAGTTCACCATGGGGAGCTCCAGTATTGTTCCAGAAAAAGACAGATGGAACACTTCGACTATGTATTGATTACAGAGGGTTGAATCAATCAACTGTCAAAAATAAGTACCCTATTCCTAGAATAGATGAGCTTCTTGATCATCTTCAGGGTGCAAAGATCTTCTCCAAGATTGATCTCAAGTCGGGTTACTATCAGATAAGGATCAAGGAAGAAGATATCCCCAACACGGCCTTCAATACAAGATATGGACACTTTGAGTTCCTAGTTATGTCATTTAGACTGACGAATGTGCCTATCACCTTCAATAGGTTAATGCAGGATATCTTTAGGCCATATCTTGATGACTTCGTGCTCGTCCATTTCATGGTCAACTCCCGAACAAACTAGCTTCGACAGATTGAAGCAAAGTTTGGTATCAGCATCTATCCCAAAGCTTCCAAACCTCAGTAAGGAGTTCGAGGTAGTAACTGATGCTAGCACACTTGCCTTAGGATGTGTGCTCATGCAGGAAGGTCATCTTGTAGCATACTCTTCAAGAAAGCTGAAGAGTCATGAGAAGAATTATGCTATCCATGATCTAGAATTGTTAGCTGTCATCCATGCTCTAAAGCTTTGGAGACACTACCTGTTGGGTAACAAGTTTACTCTAGTGACTGATCATAAGAGTCTCAAATGGATCTTTACCCAGAACGAGCTCAACATGAGGCAACGTCGATAGATTGAGGTGCTGGAGGAATATGACTTTGAGATCAAGTACCAACTAGGAAAAGAGAATGTAGTTGCCGATACACTCAGTCACAAGGCATTCCT
This sequence comes from Lygodium microphyllum, assembly GCF_053477565.2. Taxonomy (NCBI): domain Eukaryota; kingdom Viridiplantae; phylum Streptophyta; class Polypodiopsida; order Schizaeales; family Lygodiaceae; genus Lygodium; species Lygodium microphyllum. The sequence goes on from NC_141154.1 coordinate 24,695,943, forward strand.
TAATTCTCTAATCTTGCAAAATCCATCAACAGCTAGATCTCTAACCACAAAGGTATCCATGCCAAACAACCCAATACTTGAGTTAGCTAGAGAGGAAGCATGCCATGATCTAGCCTACCAAACGATGCTAAGGGAGATCTCTATCAAGGATCAGGACCAAAAGCTGCAGGCTAAGTATCATGAATTCTCTGTCAATAGTGGACTTGTCTACTATAGAACGAGGCTATGTATACCAGCAAGCCAATCACTTAAGCAGAAGATATTGTGGAAAGCTCATGATTCCCCTTTCTCAGGACATCTTGGCTATGCCAAGACCCTCAACGCAGTCAGGAAGAGCTACCATTGGGAGAGACTTAAAGGTGACGTTCTCAAATATGTCAGCGAGTGTTTGTCTTGTCAACGTATCAAAGCTGAACATGTCAAGATGCCAGGGAAGTTGCAACCGCTTGACATTCCCCAAATGAAATGGGAATTCATCAGTATGGACTTTGTTTTTGTCCTACCCCAATTCCAGGGAGGATACAACTCCCTCATGGTTGTGGTTGACATTCTTACCAAGGTTTCACACCTTATTATAGTAAAGACAAACTATAAAGCCTCAAACATTGCAAGATTATTTATCAAGGAGATATTCAAGCTACATGGGCTACCCAGAAGAATCATTAGTGATCGTGATTCTCTCTTCACATCACACTTCTGGAGAGCTATCTTTGAAGCCATTGGGACTCAACTCTATTTTAGCACATCTTACCATCCCCAAACTAATGGTCAAACAGAACGAGTCAAGTCATCGAGGATATGCTTAGGGCATACTGCTGTCGTGAACCAAAAAGGTGGATTCAATACTTGCCTTAGGTTGAATTTGCCTACAATGCTTCTTACCAACAAAGCATTCGGATGACCCCTTTCCAAGCATTGTCATGACTGTCGAAGTCCCCTAAACTTCTTAGATCCTACCTTGAGGGTTGAAGCTTCAAGGCAGATGTTGGAAGAGATGGATGACCAAATAAAGTTAATAAAACAGGACATCCAAGCCGCCAAGGATAGATAGAAGGCATACGCAGACTTGAAGCGTCAAGATAGAACCTTCGAGGAAGGGGATATGGTCTTCATTTGCGTACGTCCAAAGAAGAGTTCTCTATCCTTAGGAAATTGCACGAAGCTAAGTCCAAGGTATTGTGGACCATACAAGATCCTCAAGTGCCTAGGACCTAATGCTTATAGATTGCAACTCCCTGACAACCTAAAGGTTCATAATGTATTCCATATCAGCCTATTGAAGAAGTATGTATCTAATCCTAACCATGTACTTGATGACCAACAAGTTGTAATGCCTAGTCAAGGAGTCCTTGAACTAAGGCCTGACAGGATCTTAGATGTTAGGGAGAGACAACTGAGATCCAGAACCTTGAGAGAATGCCTCGTCCAGTGGAAAGATTATCACGAAGAGGATGCCACTTGGATATATGAAAGCACTCTCAACCATCAATATCCCCAGTTTATCTCAAGAATGTAACAATTCCGAAATAAAAACATGCATTTCGCATACGAATCCCCTCTTAGTAGGCTATAAGGTTAGGATAATGACAAATTTTATTATTATTATTATTCCCCTTATCCCCCCAGTCGATTGTTGTGCTGGAGGGGAGGGGAATAGCAGGTTTGATCAAGCTCCTCGATGGAGCTTGTAGGGGGGGGGGGGGGAAGAGCTCATGCCAAGTGACGCGTGGGAGAGGGAGGATCCCCTCTCCTCCCCTATTTAAGTCTATGCCATGGGGTGAGAAAGCGGGTACACAGGTTGAGTGGAGACACTGCCATATTGCTGCCAATTTGCTGTCGCGAGCTGAGGGTTGTGAGGATTGCCGAGTTACTGCTCTGCTGCTGTGTGGTCATGAAGGTGAGAAAGGAGGAGCCGCCCTGCACAAACGCCGCCGTGAAGGGAAGAAGCAAGAGTCCCAACTGCCGCAGCAACGCCACCCCCACTGCAGTCTGCCCTGTTTGTCAGCACGCCGCCACAATCACTCATGGTCGTCATCACATTGCTCAGGAGGAGTCACTCTCCTCCACGTGGCCCTTTTCGGAAGCTTCTAGAAGCTTCAAAAAGGGGGCTGACATAAGCCCCCTTTCCTATAACACCGCCACCACAAATTCCACTTGTGGCCTCCCTCCTAGCCCTGATTCATGTGGGCTTGCTAAACATCCCCTTCTCCCCGAGAATCCAAAGCCCCTTCATGTGCCTCTTTCATACCCTTTGTCCCCCATATAAAATCCACTCTTAAGGGTCTTCTACACCCTTCCTTTTTTCCACTTTTTTTTTCCCCTTTTTACCCACCTAGAACATCCTAAAAACTACCCCTTGGGATTCAAGAAAAGGCCCCTTCCCGTGGCTTTAATAAGCCCTACGATCAAAAGGCTTTAAACTCCCTAGGATCTATAACCCTCCCCATGGGTTTTCCCCAACACCTGGAATTCAAAGGGCTTTAATCTTTGCTTGTGGTCTCCTTCAAAAGGCCCTTTCTGTGTTGTCCCATCCAAGTTTTTATAAACCCCATTAAAATTTTTTCCCTCACATTCTTCCACAAGGGTTCATCTTAACCTCGGGGTCCCTTAGAACCCCCTTCCTATTGACCTCCGTAAAACACCCTCTTTTCCCCCTTTTCATGTATACAAATTGCACCAAAGCTTCTACAAAAGGAAGGGAAAAAAACTCATAAAGGATGGTGGATTTACAAAAGGGAGTTTGCAAAGCCGCATCCAAGACGGAAAGGCCGCATTCGCGATGGCTCCTAAGAAAGCCCAAGGCGCAACCGGCAGGAGGATCATCTCCTAGCATCCACGTGGACATCTCACCACAAGTCTAGGTTTTCCTTCCTAATTTTTATTTTACATTGTTATAATTTTACGAGCGTGGATGATTTTTTGAGATAGGATGCATTTTTCGTCTTAAATACTTTGGTTAATTTAAAAGAATTAGCTTACAACGGATAAGTTCGATCATTAGTATTTTTTTTGTAAAACGAACAAAATAAAGGGAGCATAAATGTGTTTCTAGCGAATAGTTTTTATGCATTGCAATGAATTAAAATTAGATTAATGTCCATTTTTACAAAACAAAATTAAAATAGTATACTTCGTTTAGGCATGGAAGTATAAATTGCATGTCACATTATTAGGACATATCTTCTTCGCAATGAGTCATTATGGAAAGTGCTAAATAGTCGATAGGAAATTGCAAGGCATGAAATGATTCTTAAGTTGAATAACTCTAATCAATTGGTATAAATATCATTTTTCAACTGCATAATTATGAGAAAAGTCTACATATTTCAACATGAATTTTGTTCGTATGTTATAGAATGATTAATTGGAATTAGGCTATAACCTAACCTATGCTTGATCTTAAACCAAAAAGTTAGGATTTGAAAATCAACTTATGCGTAGACAATAAGTCATGTGGTCATGGAAATGATAGCGTAATTATCTTCAAGAATAGGTAGGTTAAATTGCATAAACCTAAACACCTAAAACTGCGAAGTACTCGTTTAGAAAAGGGTTAATTCAATGCAACATATCCCAAGGAATTGTCTAGGGTTAGCCCGATGAAGACATTTACCTAGTTGCACGTATTGCCAAAACGGAAACCCCTATACCCTAAATACTTACGCACATTCACAGAATGTATGGACAGTAGGACGTACTTGCGAGAAAAGATCTAGGATTTTCCTAAGAATCTCTCGCTAAAAAGATGAAACTCGAAACCCTAGGACTGACAAGTCGACCTAATGCCATCAAGAACAGATTCTTTCGTGACCATTCAATGGGTAAATAGTCCCATAGTTAATGCGACACTTGTGCAACAAGTGGTAGAGTCGCATAATCTTGTGATTTGATCACAAGGGAATGGCCAAATTCCTCAGAATGAGGTTGGTAGTTTCTTACGCAAGTGATCTTGCGGGAGGATGAATAATCATCCTAAAATAGTATCTTTCTTGGGTAAAGATAATTGCTTGGAAGCAAAAGACCAACAAATAAATTGGAATAACATATGAACTTAAGGTATTGATCAAGTCGGGTTAATAGGGTACGCCCTAAACCAGGATATAGAGTTAACAAAAAAACCCTCGGGGATCTTGCCAAGTCACAATTGATCCAGGATCGAGTGCTAGATGCATTCCGAAAGAAGGATTCACTCCTTAGAAGGTGGCCAAAAGTAACGACCAATGGAATTTTTTGTGCCTGTAACAGTTTTAAGAGCACTGTTTTGCTTTGTTTGATCAAAGAGTTAAAGGATAAATGGATATCTAATGCTTCAGGTTAAATGCCTGAAGGGAGAGGCAGCTTCAGTTACCCTCGACTGCCTGCCTGATCCTAACCAAGGGGGTTGTTAACCGCGCCAGGAAGGTGGATCAAACCCGCCACGAGAGGTCTCTCCATTAAGCGCTACTTCAAGCAGGAGGATGCTTGGGTGCCAAGGGGGGCTCTGGACGTAAATCCCTCGCCTTTTCCAAGCCCTGCACAAGAGGCCAACATGACTGGGGATTGGACCTCGAGGCCCGCATACTAGTCTACGGGTGGAAACTTAGATTAGTGATCCCTGTGGATTGCTGGATAGCCTTCGGCCGGATTGTGGATAAGCCTACGGGCTGGACTTTATGTATTTCAAAGAAAAGAGAAAAAAAATGAGAGAAGTACGAAGGGATCCTTCTTCAAGCTCTGAGGTGAGTGCATTATCTCTTCTCTCTTTTTTTTTCTCTTTTCTTTACTTCTCTCTTTCTTTTCAACATTCTCCTTCCCTTTGTCCTTCGTGCCTTGGATGGCATCATTGGTCTTCTTATTAGGCTTTGACTACATCTTGATAGTTTGCAAGGCCTCACTACTCTTGTTCTCTCCTTTGGAGCTGCTAGGGCCTGCCTTATCAATGTGCATTGCAAGAGGTTCATGTGTGCTTGCTTTGGTCGTCCTCTCTGCAGGAGTTGTTGATGGAGCTTCATTATTGACTTCTGCATTCTTTCTCGGGAAGTCCTTGGCATAGTGACCACATTGTCTACAGATGTAATATGAGTATGGGAAGTTGCCAAAGTGAACTTTGATGAGGACCTCGAAGCCTTGGTGATCAGTAACCTCCAGATACTCTGGCGGATCCTTCCTACTGTATGAGAGGACACAAACCTTTCGTTCCAGCTTGAGAGCACCATAAGCTGATGAATTGGAAGGAACGTATAGTACTCGGCCAAGAGCTCTAGCAATGATTGCAAATCCTTGTCTAACCAAATAGGTAGGTCAGTATGCATGACCCACATAGGGCACTCATATTGTAGGACTGCCTTCGAGGAAAAGGAAGGTGCCCAAGGCATTGGCAGCACAAGATTCCCTTTCTATCCAACTGCACAGCCCAAGACCCAGTCTTTCTATGTCTACTGCAGAGCTGAGCAGAGCCATGAAAAAGCCTCTTCCCACAAACCTGAATTGAAGCATGAATGCTCTCCCTTGTGTAATAATGTTTTGAAACTAGAAGCATTTCTTGAAGTTAGCTATGCACTCAATCTCGAACTCAATTCCAGCTCATAGTAACGTATTGAATATACATTATTTTGTTGTTGGGAATCAGTATCAAACATTTCTTTCTTATATTTAATATTTTATAGAGGATCCAAATTTTCTAAAAGAAGCTCTCCAGGAGATGAATGCTTTCTTTTTTTGTCTTTTTTTTGGTGGCCTTATAGGAACCATTCTTGTACTGCATGAATGACTTGAAGAGACTTGCTTTCTATATTGGGAAGTAAATGCTTTTACTAGATCCCCTTTTTGATATTCTTTGTATGATAATTCTCATTATAATCCCTAATTTATGTCATTTATGCTTGAAGGAAGTTTTAGTAAAGCCCATATTGGTTGTGTCTTTGATATGAAGGCATATAGCTAAACTTCATTTGCATGTTTGGGCTATAGTTCTATAAGTGCCCCAACTAAAAGTAAGAATGGACTTATTTTTGTGGATGTTTGGACTATTGTTCTAAAGGGTTAAGTGATAAATGGTCGCATCTCACCCTAGGTTTAGGGTTTAGGTTAATACGTATCATGAGCATCAGCTTGATTGTCTTGTTGAGCCTCTATTAACTATTTATTTGTGGGTGATGCAAGACTTAGGATGCAAAAACCTAATTAATGCTCATTCCTTTTTATGGTAACTCTATTATTTATTTTTGAACAATAATCCTTGATCTAAACTGACCATTTTTGGACCTTTTGTAACATAATGTGGGCAATTGATGTTATTGTGTAATTAAGTATAGCTTTAAGATTCACATGACTTTCTTAAGTAGTTTGTTACTACCACTATATATTTCTTTCTTGCCATGGTTTTTGGGAATAGACCAATAAAGTCCCGTCTTACTATCTTGAATGGTGTTTTTGTTGTAATGAGCTACAACTTTCTATGATTTATTGGTGGTGTTTTGTACACTTTCCATGTGATGCATTCTCTAAGATTTTGTGATAGTATTTCTCACTAGTATTTGCTTCTAAGCTGAGATCACAATTTCTAAAATCCTAAATGTTTAAACATTGGTCAAGTGTGATAATACTCCATCCATGTGTAAACTAGGGTTGTTGGCATATAAAAGCGTGGTGCATGATTTCTCTAAATGTAGTACAATAGATTATCCTTAATTTGGATATTCTTTGAGTTTGAATGTGTTGCATTTTGTGTGACATTGAGCATAAATTTTTTCATATTTTTGGATTGTATTATTGAAATAATATTGTAATGCTTTTTTCTATTGATAGATTGCATACTTAACCATTTTTCAAATGTGGAATTTAGGAAAAGCTATCGATTACAGTATTAAAAGCTATCGATTACGATATTATTTTAGAATTTTTTGTATTTGATCTTTAGTGGGTATAGATCCTTGCAAAATAAAAATATAAAAAATATAAAAATGTGAGGGTTTACTAGAAAGGATAAATAGTGGGATTTAGGTTAGAAGATGAATAATGACACATAGACATCCAATATATATTTTATTCAAAAGGTATGCATCTAGCATCTTATGTGGAACTATACATTCAATCTTATTGTAAACATCCCAAAAGGAAGTTTCATAATTAGTATGAGTATTTATATTAGTTTTCTTAATTCCACTAAGATTGCAAACTATATTTGAGAACATTGTGTAGATATTTTTCCATTAACAAGCGTGGAGTGGTAGCCAAGAGAGTCACTCACAAGTAAGTTCAATATCATACATGTTGGTTCTCATATTTATCCAAATCATCTTTTATCCTTTTTCATTGAAAATAATTTACCTTTTTATTTTGTAGCTTTGATCGTTACCTCAAATACAAAGGCATTTGGAAGGTTGGAAGGAACTCCTTCACCTCATTTCAATTCATTAAGGAGTTGGAAAAATGAGGTTGCTCAAGCTATCCAAGGCTTGAAGTTGTAGATTATTAAATATATTCAAAGCTTTATGAAGATTGGGATAATATGAATGACATAGAAAGTATATAAGTGGGATTTATGTTAGAGCTATATATAGCTCACCCTATCTAGACTAGGTCTCACCTATATATATGCAAATTGTGATCAATATGATATAGTCTTTGGGAGTGTATATGGTGTGTCTCTTCTCTCTCTATCGCGCAGCTCTACATATATTCTCTCTTTACATTTCAACATGGTATTGGAGCTATCACAATTGACTATAACCACGTCCTTGAAGAAGACAATCAGGAAGTATACCTATCTCTTGCATTTCTGCATTTCTGCCAAAATTAGCCAGATCATTATCTATTCTTGGTCCAAAAGTAAAATGATAATGTTTTGAGCATTAATCATATTTCTAGTCTATGTTGGAACTACTTCTCTCACATGTTTTGTCTATTTTGGATCTCATTATTATTTCCCACATTTTTTCTATCTTGGGTCTCTTTCTTTTGGAATATGGTTTTTGAACTAAATGTCTTTCCTTATATCATAACTTCTGCGTCATACGATTAATTGTGTTGCACTTTGGTCATCGTTTCGTATATTTTGTGCAAATTCTGTGATCTCGTATTATATGTATTCTCTTAGCCAGCCATGTCAAATTCTATAATCATTAACGGATTTCCTTCTAGACAACGTTTTGTCCCTCACTTTTAAGGAGAAGGATTCCTTGGGTGGAAACTAAAGATGCTAATAATTTTTAAAGGCAATGACTAGCACGATATTATTCTTGGTAATTATGAATGTCCACGTCAACCAAATGATCAGGCTCATGATAATATCCTTGTAATAACTGAAGGACCTATCTTTGAAGAATGGCAAACTCTTTATAATGAGTGGGTCAAACATGACAAAACAACTCATCAATATGTTATTTTTACTCTTCAAGAATCTCTTATGCTTGATGTATGTAATCTTTCAAGCTCACATGCTATATGGAAGTATTTGATAACAAATTTTGAGAACAAATCTATTACAAAACTAATTTATCTTCGTAGTCAGCTCACTAGTTACAATACATCAAAACTTCTATGACAACACATATCGAATCATTGAAGAACATTATCAATAAGCTTGTTTCTACTACTAGTGATGCTATTCCACGAAAGCAATTGGTAACATTGGTGCACAGATCGGATGTTGCATGCTCGCGTAGTGAACGCCGAAAGGTTCCCAAGAACAAAAGAACTCTACTTTTTGCACAAAACTCAAGGTAGAAAGCATGCACGACATGAACAAGAGACCAATTGGGTGCAATCTCCCCCCATGCCTTGTGTGAGCACTCCACAAAGCATGTATTTTATGTATTAATCATCTTTAAGCTCAAATAATAGCCCAAATTACAAAATAGCACGCTTTTGGATTTTGAGTTTGCTTTAGCACAAAATAGAAATAAAGCTGATAGGCGGGCGCCCAAAGAGTCAGGCATACCCAATACAATGTCCAAATACAAATATCATAATCATGCGCCCATGTGCATACGAAATAATAAATAAATATCCAACGCCTCAACAAATAGGCGCGACAAAATATAGGCGCTATGCCTAAGGTATGCGCCCATCAAAATATAAGTGATAACTCGAATACACGCTATCTTCCAATGCTTTCCTCTGCCACTGCTGCTATCTCTACACATCAACTGAAGCATTCACAATCGTTAGTAAAATAATACAATTAAACCGACAAAAGTGAATACCTAGCAGTCTTCAGCTACATAAATAAATCAACTGGTTAGAAATCAATCCTAACCTTAATTTATCACGAGTGCGCACTCTAAACTCATAAAAGTTTATTAATTTAATATGTATTTTACGGAAACACCCGCTATGGAATCACCCATGTACACACTAAATTAATGAAATGCCCGAAAAGGATAGGCGTCCCCATCAACTTCTCGCACAAAGAATCCACTTTGTGTATGAGGACTGGTCAATAAAGTTTACGGAATCCACCTAAAACCTCACGGAATCCACCGTGGCACGGAATCCACCGTGAAATATGCCTCCTGGCATCATACCCCCGGGGTGGGATAGCAATTGTCCTCAATTGCTATTAGCTCAATGTGGAGCTAACAGAGTGGGGAAAGCATTTAAGTCTCTAACTTGAATGCATTGTCATTGATTTTGTGAATGATCTTAAATGGTCCATAGAATCTAGGTGCTAATTTCACAATTGGGTGTTTATCTATACTTTGTAATCTATGTTTTTCTATTCTCAACCAAACATAGTCATCAACTTTGAAATTCATGGCTTGTCTTTTCTTATTGGCTTGTTTTGTATACGATTGCTGGGCTTTGGCAATCATGTCTTTAACCTCATCAAAAATAGTAGCGTGCATGTTAGCAATATCATCAGCACTCTGATTTCTATTTGATAAAGATGCAACAGGTGTAGATAATCTATAACCATAAATCACTTCAAACGGTGCTTTCTTTGTAGATGTGTGTGGTGTATTGTTATATGTAAACTGCAGTAAATGTAAGTGTGTGTCCCATGTTTGTGGTTTAGAAATAGTGTAAGCACGTAAAAGATCTAAAATAGTACTGTTAGTGGCTTCTGTTTGTCCATTAGTTTTAGGATGAAATGCAGATGAGAAATCGATCTTTGTTCCTAGATTAGCAAACAAAGTAATCCAAAAATTATTACAAAATCTAGAATCATGGTCAGAAATAATAACTTTTGGTAATCCATGATTAGTAAAAACAATTTTCAAAAACAATTATGGTGCCTGAGATGCTGTTAAAGTTTTGTTACATGGAATGAAATATGCTTGTTTACTAAACCTGTCTACTACAGTCCAAATCATATCATGGTTAGCTTTAGTATTAGGTAAACCAGTAATAAAATCCATAGAAATCTGTTCCCATGGTCTTCATGGAATAGATAAAAGCATAAGTAATCCATACTGTTTACCATGATGTCTCTTAACTCTTTGACAAACCAAACATTTAGAAACAAAGTTAGATACATCAGTGTCCATATGTGGCCAATAAAAATCTTTAGTCAATGTACATAAAGTAGATATGATACCTCTATGACCTTGATATGGAGGACAATGAATCTCATTCAAAACAAAAGATCTAAATGGAACTGTTACATATAATCTCTTTTCATAAAACATGAATCCATCATTGTAAGACAGTGAATCAATAAGAATCTAGTTATTTCCAACTAATTTATTCCAATCAGATTGAAAAGTAATGTCCTAATGGTAAGTATCTTTCATAGGGATTAAAGAATCGAATGATATAACATAAATATTATGAATGGTCGGTCTTTTATTTAATGCATCGACCACTACATTTTCTTTACCTGGTTGATATTGGATAAGGGGATGAAAACTCTGAATAAAACTACCCATTTGATATGTCGGTCATATATTTAGGGTTGACTAAGTAAATGTCTAATACTTTGTTGATCAGTCTTAATCATAAACTTAGAACCCATTAAATAATGTATCCATTGTCTTAAATTTTATACCACAGCTAATAATTCTTTATCATACGTGGAATATTTAAGTTCGGAGGGTTTCAATTTACAGCTAGAATAGGCTATGGCATGATTATCTTGCATAAGTATGGCTCCTATTCCAAATCCGCTAGCATCAGTAACAACTAAAAAGAATGGTCTATTAAAATCAGGTAATTGTAATACATGACCATGGGTTAATGCATGTTTCAATAAATCAAAAGATTTCTGTTGATTATCAGACCAATGATAAACAATACCTTTCTTTAAAAGTTTAGTCTAAGGCAAAGCAAGTAATGAAAAATTTCGCACAAACTTTCTGTAAAAACTAGCAAGACCTAGAAAAGAACGTAACTCGTACACATTTTTAGGTATTGGCTAGTTCAATATTGGCTTTATCTTCTTAGGGTCAACGTTAATACCTTCTGATGACACAATATGACCTAGATATTTAATTTCTGTTTGAAAGAACTCACTCTTTTCTGGATTAGCATACAATTGATTATCTTTCAACTTGAAAACCAAAGACAAATGTTCATAATGTTCTTTCTCATTTTTACCAAATACCAAGATATCATCAAAGAATACTATAACACAATGCTGATATTTCAAAAATGTGCGATTCATCATTCTACTAAATGTAGCAGGTGTGTTAGTCAATCCAAAAGGCATCACTAAAAATTCATAATGACCAAATTGTGTTCTAAATGCAGTCTTGAATATGTTAGATTTATCTAATCTCACCTGATGATAACCAGATTTAAGATCTATTTTACTAAATATGGCAAAACCTTGTAGTTTATCCATAAGATCATCTACCCTAGGAATTGGATATCTATTCTTTACAGTAATCTTATTTAGGGCATGATAATCAATGCACATACGATAAGTATTATTATTCTTCTTTACCAACAAAACAGGTGTGCCAAATGGAGAACTACTAGGTCTAATTAATCCTCTATTTAATAATTCCTCAACTTGATTTTGAGTTTCTTTCTGCTCTATCTGGTTATGCCTATATGGTGCTTTAAAAGGTGGTTGTGTACCAGGAATTAAATCTATTTTGTGGTCTTCAAGATGTGAAGGAGATAATCCAGGTGGTAGTTCTTCAGCAAAACAATCTTTAAATTGTGCAAGGAATTCTTAATGCCTAGGATGCATATATTTTTCTTTAGCTTGCAGTTCATTCACCCAAATTAGATAAGATTTATTACTTTTGCGTAATGCACGTTTAGCTTGAGTATGAGTAAGCAGTGGAAAAGCTTTAGATATGTGCATACCATACAATGTAATGTTTTTTCCTTGAAAATGAATGTTAATTGAATGCGTGGAATAATCTATGTCAGGATTATGCTGATGACGCCAAGGCATACCTAAAATAATATCACTGGACTATAATGGTACAATTAGAAAATTTCTTTTTTCAGTATATTCACCAATTTGAATTTCTAGATCATGCATCTTTTGTGTTCCATTATACCTTGTGCCTAAGAATGCTGCTTTAATGTGATAATGTGTAGGAACAGTTTGTAATTTCAATTCTTTCACTAACTTTGCAGAAATAAAATCATGTGTACTACCATCATCATGCAAAATAATCTTTTCTTTTCCATGCACTAAACATTTCATTGTCAACAAAGAATGTGGAATTGGCATACCTGGTAAAGTATCCGAAGTAGTAGTAATGTCGTCCTCATCTTCCGTAAAGTCAGGCATTTCCTCATGTTCTTCATCTTCCATTGCTCCAAGATAGTTGATATGGACAGGTGGCTTCTTCGATTGGCAATTGGCTACTAGATGTCCAGGTTGATGGCATTTGTAACACACTATAGGTTTGACTTTAGATACATTGTTTGCAATGGGAGGAAGTCTAGGAATATTAGGATTTGGCTGTGAAGATGGCTTAGGGCTTCGAGTGCCATTGAAAGTACAGAATTTGAAATTTCTTTTACTTATCTTTGTTTCTTTGCGGATGGATTGAGCTTCGAGAGTCGCATCGATGGTACGTCGGATAAGATCTTCAGGTTGTGGTTCCTCTTTGTCGGTAGTCGATCTTTGTAAATTGGCCAATTGAACTTGCAATGCTTGTTGAGCTCTTCATCCTTCGTCCAACTACATCATAATTAAATCCAACTTTTGTTCCACCGTAGGTTCAGGAAGATCACCTTTAGCCATTAAATCATCCATATCTTGTTCCGTCATCCTGCAAAACTTCAAAAGTCCTCATGCTCTCAAAATCCAATTAGCGGGATGAGCGTAGCTCAAAGTCGGGTGTACAAGACTTATATATTTTTATTTGGCTTTCACAGTCTTTGTCTTTGGCAATTGTGGGATTTGAAACCTTTGTAAAATCTGTGTTTGACCTTCTGCGTGTGCTAAAACAGGTTCAGCAAGTCTGCGTATGTGAACAGAGTCATCAATATGTTATTTTTACTCTTCAAGAATCTCTTATGCTTGATGTATGTAATCTTTCAAGCTCACATGCTATATGGAAGTATTTGATAACAAATTTTGAGAACAAATCTATTACAAAACTAATTTATCTTCGTAGTCAGCTCACTAGTTACAATACATCAAAACTTCTATGACAACACATATTGAATCATTGAAGAACATTATCAATAAGCTTGTTTCTACTACTAGTGATGCTATTCCACGAAAGCAATTGGTAACATTGGTGCACAGATCGGATGTTGTATGCTCGCGTAGTGAACACCGAAAGGTCCCCAAGAACAAAAGAACTCTACTTTTTGCACAAAACTCAAGGTAGAAAGCATGCACGACATGAACAAGAGACCAATTGGGTGCAATCTCCCCCCATGCCTTGTGTGAGCACTCCACAAAGCATGTATTTTATGTATTAATCATCTTCAAGCTCAAATAATAGCCCAAATTACAAAATAGCACGCTTTTGGATTTTGAGTTTGCTTTAGCACAAAATAGAAATAAAGCTGATAGGCGGGCGCCCAAAGAGTCAGGCATACCCAATACAATGTCCAAATACAAATATCATAATCGTGCGCCCATGCGCATACAAAATAATAAATAAATATCCAACGCCTCAATAAATAGGCACGACAAAATATAGGCGCTATGCCTAAGGTATGCGCCCATCAAAATATAAGTGATAACTCAAATACACGCTATCCTCCAATGCTTTCCTCTGCCACTGCTGCTATCTCTACACATCAACTGAAGTATTCACAATCATTAGTAAAATAATACAATTAAACCGACAAAAGTGAATACCTAGCAGTCTTCAGCTACATAAATAAATCAACTGGTTAGAAATCAATCCTAACCTTAATTTATAACGAGTGCGCACTCTAAACTCATAAAAGTTTATTAATTTAATATGTATTTTACGAAAACACCCGCTATGGAATCACCCATGTACACACTAAATTAATGAAACGCCCGAAAAGGATAGGCGTCCCCATCAACTTCTCGCACAAAGAATCCACTTTATGTATGAGGACTGGTCAATAAAGTTTACGGAATCCACCGTAAAACCTCACGGAATCCACCGTGGCACGAAATCCACTGTGAAATATGCCTCCTGGCATCAAACATAGCTTCTTCACATTGTAAAGAATCGTGCTTATGATAATATTGTTACCATATTATCTAACAAAGATGGGATTGATTTTAATCAAGCTTGTGTCAAGATTGTGGAAGAGAAGGAAGGAGTCTCACTTGTAGCTTTCTTGCTTGCACAATGGGGGAATACACACAAGGGTGGAGGCTGAAAACAGTTTTCCTCTTCTTAGTTGTGGAAGCCAAAAGAACTCTAGTACAAAGAAATAGAAGAACCCTATATATGGGTCTCAAACCAAACTCAACTAACTAAGGTTGCATACTAACTGAGCCACGAACTAGAGTAGATAAGGATAGCTATCATGTAGCTATTATTCATGGGCGGTGTACCAACCGCGTCTGCAACTGACAAGTCAGTGACATAAATACACAACGGTCACCTTGGCGTATCACGAGTGGAGCTCGATATCTCAACACTCCCCCTCGAGCTCAATCCCAATTCCTGCACACCAAGCAGGTCTCTGAACTTGCGCAGCTTCTTTGGGCCCAATGCCTTCGTGAATATGTCAGCTACCTGATCCTCTGCGCTGACATAAACTAGATCAATAAGACCTAGTAAAACCTTCTCTCGCACATAGTGATAATGCACCTCAATGTGCTTTGTTCTAGCATGATAGACTGGGTTATTTGCCAAGTGTATACTACTCATGTTGTCATAATAAATGACAACTGGTCCATCTGTAGACTGATGCATATCATAAAGTAGCTTATGCAACCAAGCTACCTCACATGCAGCCATTGCTGCACCCCTGTACTCAGCCTCTGTGCTCGATAAGGCAACTGTAGGCTGTTTCTTGCTGCTCCAAGTGACTGCAACACTCCCAAAAGAGAACACATATCCACTGGTAAATCGTCTATCAGAAATACTACCAGCCCAATCAGCATCAGTGTATCCATGCAACTGTATCTGCAATGTGGACTTCACATACCTGAGTATGCGTCTAGCCGCATCCAAATGTGGTTTCCTTGGAGCCTGCATAAACTGACTTACAAATCTAACAGCATAGCTCAAATCTAGCCTGGTAATAGTCATATAAATCAAACTTCCTACTATGCGTCTGTACATAGTAGGGTCTTCTAGAAGCTCACATGTATCTGTGCTCAGGTTCACATTCTGCTCCAAAGGAACTGAAATAGGCTTACAGTCTGTCATCCCATATTTGGACAGCATGTCCAATCCATACTGCCTCTGCAAGAGCTGTATCCCACTTGGTAATCTAATCACCTCAATACCCAAGAAATAACACAGCTCTTCCAAATCCTTCATCTCAAACTTTTGCTTCAATAGCATTTTCACATGAAGGATATCTTCATCACTGTCACCTATCATAATCAAATCATCAACATAAATGACAAGTAGCGTAATACCTTTCTTTGTTTTTCTTATATAAAGTGAGAAATCTGCCTTGGAAATTTGAAAGCCAATAGTGACAAGATACTGTCCTATCTTGTCAGACCATGCTCTAGGTGCTTGCTTCAAGCCATACAAGACTTTCTTCAATCTGCAAACAAACTCAGGATGAACAGCATGCACATAACCTGGTGGCTGCTCCATATAGACCTCTTCTTGCAAATCACCATGCAAGAAGGCATTCTTTACATCCATCTGATGTAAAGACCATCCCTTTAATGCAGCCATAGCAATGACTGCTCTTACGGTTGCCATCCTTGCAACCGGACTGAATGTTTCTTCATAGTCAATGCCACATGTTTGTGCATACCCCTTGACTACTAATCTTGCCTTATATCTATTCACAAAACCATCTGCATTGTGCTTCACCTTATAAACCCACTTACAGCCAATTGCATTTTTACCTTTAGGCAAAGGTACCAATTCCCATGTAGCATTTGCTTCTAAGGCATCCATTTCTTCATCCATGGCTTTCTCCCATTTTTCTTTTCCCATGGCTTGCTCAAAAGAAGTGGGTTCTGGTTCCTGTATCACTTTGACCATATATGCATAGTGAATGACTGTAAATCCATCATATTTCAGCCTATCCACAGGATACCTAGCTCTCGTAGACCTGCGCAAAGTAGGTTCACTCCCAGGTGCTCTCAAAACATCCTTGGTCTTCCTTACTCCAGGTGTAACAATAGAATGAATACCCAACTCATCATCAATGCTCTGTTCTGAGCCACTAGATTCACCATCCACATAAGAGTGACCTGCATTCACATCAAACATGGGCTGATCAACCTTCTCTTTTCCTTTTCGTGATACCTGCATACCACTATCTGCGTTGCTTTGAGAAGATTCTCCTGATCTCAATCTGCCTGTCCATGGCGAAGAATGTGAACCACTGCTAGAGGACGCTCCAGGTCCACTAATATTTTGTGACTGCTGCTGTGAATTCTGTGCAGCATTACCATTTTGTGCATCTACATCATCAATCACATTTACTGGTTTATACCAGCTACTCATCTCATTAAAAACAACATCTCTGCTCACTGTAAACTTACGAGTAGAAGGGTTATAGCATCTATACTCTTTTTGCTGCAGAGAGTAACCAATAAAGATGCACTTCTCAGCTTTTGGATCCAACTTGGATCTCAACTCATCTGGCACATGTACATAGGCAATGCAACAAAAAATTTGCAAATGAGAAATATCTGGTTTTCTACCAGTATACCTCTCCTCTGGAGTCATCCCATGTATTGCTGCAGTGGGAGTCCTGTTCATTATGTAGACTGCTGTAGCAACTGCTTCAGCCCAATAAAAATCTGGCAGGTCTTTTCATTGAGCATGGCACGAGATACCTCTCCAATATGCCTATTTTTCCTTTCTGCAATTCCATTTTGTTGTGGGGTATGACTACATGAATATTGCTACTTTATGCCATGCTCCTGCAAGAACCTTGCAAACTCATTTGAGAGGTACTCTCCCCCTCCATCTGACCTTAGGCATTTTATTTGCAGGCCTGTTTCTTTTTCAACCATAGCTTTAAGAGTCTTGAAATGCCCAAAAACTTCACTTTTCTTTTTCATAAAATACACCCAAACTTTTCTGCTATAGTCATCAATAAAACTGACAAAATAATGACAGCCTCCAAGAGATGCAGCTTTAGTAGTCCACACATAAGAGTGGATTAATTCCAATGGCTTCTTACTCTCTTGAACATGTCTAGAAAATGGTTTCCTTGCCTGTTTTCCAAACTGACAGGCTTCACATACCTTATGCATTTCTGCAACCTTGAATTTCGGCAAACCTGTAACAATATTTTGGGCCTGCATTGATTTAAGTCGCTATACATTAACATGACCAATGCGTTTATGCCAGATATCAATATCTGCAACTACACCGGTCCCATGTGTAAACATTGCTGCACTCAATTCAGACATGTCTGCATCCAATGTAAACATTCTGCCCTTCTTCTTTCCTTTTGCTATCAAGCGACCTTTATTTTTCATATCCTCAACAAAGCATCCATGAGGATTAAATCTGACCTGCAAGCCCTGCTCAACCATTTGACCAACAGAAACCAGATTCTTGGTGATATTCGGGACATGAAATACATCAGACATGTATTTCTTTTTCCCATCCTGCATAGACAAAGGAAATTTTCCAATCTGCACAATAGGATGTGCAGTATCATCACCAGTCTCCACAAATCCTGGTTTTTCCATTTTTCTTGCATCCTCCATCCATTCTGCATGACCTGTCATGTGGTTTGATGCACCTGAGTCAACATACCATACATCATTGCTTTCTTCTGCACTTGTCACAGAATTGTTCATGTGCTGCACCATAAACAAGTGCTCATTTCTGTCATCACCCTGTCTACTAGAAGATGCATAATTCCCTTGTTGCAGTTTTCCATTCATGATGTCATTCTGCTTTTTATAGCAGTCTTTAGCCATATGACCCATTTTACCACAGTAGTAGCATTCAACATTACTGTTTGGATTTTGGCCTCTTTGCCATCCACCACGACCTCTTTGGCTCCCCCTACCTTTAGAGTTACCACGTCCTCCTCCATAGGACTAGTTTTCTTGAGTTTGCTGCATATTCTAATTTCTACCATAGCCTCCAAATCGGCCTCTTCTACCTCTGCCTCTACCTCTTCGAGCATTTGAGTAGAAGACAGCTTCTTTTGAAGTTCCTCCTGAAGAAGATGCACCACCATTTCTCTGCTCCTCAGAAATTAGAAGAGCAATCAACTCCTCAAAGTGAGGAAATCTTTCACGAACTGAAATGGATGTCCGAAACTGTGCATAATCCTTTCCTAGACCATTCAAGGTCACATAAACTAAATCATCATCTTCCACTGGCGACCCAATGGAAGCAAGTGCATCTGCAATCTTCTTCACCTTCATGTGGTAGTCGTTGATGCTCATATTTTCTCTTTGCACATTGTGCAACTCTTGCTTGAGCTGCATTTTCCTGGCTTGCGTATTTGTGCTATACATTTTTGACAAAGTATCCCATGCCTCCTTTGGCGTACTTGCATCCTGAATATGCACAATCATAGAGTCTGAAATGCTGATAGACAGCCAATACATAACTTTTCTGGCTCTCTCATGCCATGCTTTAAATGCCTGCATTTACTGTTGATTGGAAACATCAGGAAGAACTGATTCTTCTTCATTTCCTGCAACAAATTCCCAATATCCTTTTCCCATAAGGAAATTCGTCATTCTAAACTTCCATGCTTGGAAGTTGTTCTTGTCAAGCTTTTCAGTGACAATCTGTGAAAGAGAATCAGATGCCATTACAGAAGACTGCAAAAAATTCTGTCACTGCAAAAACCACAGCTTCACCCTCACAAGGGAAAATCTGCAAAACTGGCGAAAGTCGTATTTGACCACACAGTCACTTCCTAGTGACGATTTTGCATCAACAGGCAACAGGGATGATTCTGTAACTCCCAATGTCTCTGTGCACAAGCATACAATGCAATTTTTACAGTAACTATTCACCGACCTGTAGAACAGTGGCTACACAACATAAAACTGGGCCTTTTCCTGAGTGCGTGCAGAAAACTTCCGCCTCCAAAACTGGCCCCAAAATGGCCTCAAATCAAAAAAACAAGGCCCTCTTGCTTCACCGCGAAGGGCGTCTCAACCTGAGACAATGCACTCCTGCACTTTTCGGCTGTGCTACCTGCAAAGATTTGCTCCCAAAACAGAAAAATGAAAGCAACACTACTCCTCTTACTAGAACACCGCGAGCTTGGCTTGCTTTCTTGAGCTCCTTACCACGAACAAGGCTCTAATACCATGTCAAGATTGTGGGAGAGAAGGAAGGAGTCTCACTTGTAGCTTTCTTGCTTGCACAATGGGGGAATACACACAATGGTGGAGGCTGAAAACAGTTTTCCTCTTCTTATTTTTGGAAGCCAAAAGAACTCTAGTACAAAGAAATAGAAGAACCCTATATATGGGTCTCAAACCAAACTCAACTAACTAAGGTTGCATACTAACTGAGCCACGAACTAGAGTAGATAAGGATAGCTATCATGTAGCTATTATTCATGGGAGGTTTACCAACCACGTCTGCAACGGACAAGTCGGTGACATAAATACACAACGGTCACCCTGGCGTATCACGAGTGGAGCTCGATATCTCAACAGCTTGTATATCTTTGATTGAATATCCACAATGATATGAACGATGACATAAAATCAAGAAACACTTATGATATCACAAGAGGACACACAGTTAGAACAAATCGACTAAGCTTTACTTCCTAGAAGGCATCCCTTTCTATACTATACACGTAGGAGTCATCGTGGTGGTAACTTCTCTCATCTTAAGTCTCCTAACAAACATTGTTCTTATTGCAATAGAAATGGTCATACTACAAATGATTGCTATGCAAAACAATATGATGAAGACATGGTATTATAAAAAAACAACCACATTTATCCAGAGATTTTCCTCCTGGTGACTACTTCAAAAAGAGTGATCATCCATCCCATCCATGTTTCAAGAGGTGTTTTGATTCAGATCGTCATAGAGCATATGCTACTACATATGACAATACTACTAAAGAAGAAAATCGTGTGAGTTATTCTATCTCTCCGGAAAGGATACTTCATGTTCGTGATGGATCTCTTTTTATTATTGATTCTAGTGCTATGGGAAACATGATATATCAGTCCCAATGGTTACATAAGTATCATTCTATTCCTATCAAGAAATTGGTTTAACTTTTTGATGACACAACCTGTCATGTCAAAGGTATAGGTGATTTATATCGCGGTACTCTTTCTTCAACAAGAATTCTGCGTGGAGTTTTACATGTCCAAAATCTACAAAGGAATCTTCTTTTAGTTGCAAGACTTGTGGATCTTGGTCTCTTTGTCAGTTTCGGTCATACCAAGTGTCCCATTGAGAAAGATGACCAAACCATAGCTGTTGCTCCTCAAAATGGTAATCTTTTTTAGTTATCTATGAATGAAGATGTTGCAAATGTTGTTATAGCTCTCAGTGATGTTAACACCAAAATATGGCATCCTCACTTTGTTCACTCTGATTTTCCTAAGTTTATGGATCTTTATCGGCATGACCTTTTCAAGGTATGGAGTTCAAAGCTCGTTCTCATATGGGTATTTCTGAGTATTGTGCACTCGGAAAGAATTTTTGCAAACCCTTTTCCATTTCCACCACACCTCATTCTAGAGATTTGCTTGATCTTATTCACACCAATAATTGTGGACCTTTTCATACGTCAAAATCTCAATATCGGTATTTAATGACTTTTATTGATGACTTCTCCAGATACATCATTATTTTTCTCTTGCAACACAAATGACAAGCTTTATCATCTTTGAAGCAATATCAAAAAGCTGGAGAACTTCATATTGGTTATCACATCTAGAAACTTCACAATGATAATGGTGGAGAATACATTTTAAATGACTTTGATGATTATTTTAATAATCAGGGTATTCATCATGCATATACGGTTTCCTACTCTCCTCAATAAATTGGTGTTGTTGAACATAAAAACGAGACTATTCTCAATGCCATGCGATGCATACTCATTCATTCTAGCTTATCACGATACTTCTAGGCTGAAGTAGCTTGAACAATAGTATTTATGTAAAATCATCGTCCTACAACTGATCCTTCTAGTAAAATACCGATTATTACTTGGACAGGTGAAACTCCTTCTGCTTTATATTTTCAAACTTTTGGATGTATTGCTTATATTTATGTACCCAAAGAGACTCGTAGAAAACTTGATGCTGATTTGAAAGTTATTTTCATTGGATATTCGACTTTTTCTAAGGGTTACAAGTTTTATGATCCATCTTCCAAGAAAGTAATCATAAGTTGTGATGTTATTTTCAACGAGCAACTTTTGGGCAGCAAATGGTCTCAAGAGGATACTGGGTGGACGTGGTCACTAGAGGATGTTAATGATACAATGTCATTACTCACTTCTTTTTCTTTTCTATATGATGATGAACCTCCTTCACATGATAATATTGACTCTTCAGATCAGGATTCACAACCTGCACCTATTATTGTTGATGATGACCTTGGTGTTGATATTCTAATTGATAATGAGCATGTTATTTTCCATGTTTATGATGCTCATATTCTTGAGAATGCTCTCAATATTTGTTAAGACCGTCTCTTATAGTGATGCCATGTCATCCCCACCAAAAGAACAACGGTAGGAGGCCATGGAAGCTAAGTTTGAATCTCTTCTCTCTAAAGGTACATGGGTTCTAATTGAGTTACCATGTGGATGTAGTGATATAGTGGCTACACTGCAAAGCATTATGCTTACATGACAAAAGTGATGGAGATCAAAGAACCAAGTACATATGCTGAAGCAGTGGAAAATGAGAACTGGTGTGCAGCCATGGATGAAGAAATGAATGCCTTGGCTGAAAATAAGACATGGGATCTTGTGCCACTGGCTGAAGGACAAAAGACCATTGGCTGTAAATGGGTCTACAAAATCAAATGCAAGTCAGATGGCAGTGTGGAAAGGTACAAAGCTAGGCTGGTTGCTAAGGGGTATGCTCAACAGTATGGACTTGATTATGAGGAAACATTTAGCCCTGTTGCCAAGATGGCAACCATACGCACTGTGATTGCCTTGGCTGCTGCTAGAGGATGGAAATTACAGCAAATGGACATTAAGAATGCATTTCTTAATGGTGACTTAGGAGAGGATGTCTATATGGTTCAGCCAGAAGGGTATGTTCACCCTGATTTTCAGCATTATGTATGTAAGCTGAAAAAGACACTGTATGGGCTGAAGCAGGCCCTGAGAGCTTGGCATGCTGGGATCAATAACTACTTGCAGAGATTGGGATTTACTATTGGTAGGGATGATTACAGCCTATTTACAAAGAAGGCTGACAGTGGCTTGGTAGTGCTGGTCATATATGTTGATGATTTGATAATCACTGGTGATGATGACTTGGGCATACAGCATGTAATGAAGATGCTAAAATCTAAATTTGACATGAAAGATCTTGGTGAGTTGAAGTATTTTTTGGGTATTGAGATAATCAAGGCTGAAAATGGTTTATGGCTGATGCAGAAAAATTATGCCATGGAAATGCTAAAGAAGTATGGCATGGCTGAATGCAAACCATTGGATACACCCCTTGATCAAAATGTCAAGCTGGACATTAGCACTGGAGCTTAAATTCATGATGTGATGATGTACAGGCAAATGGTTGGAAGTCTGATCTACTTGACCATCACTAGGCCGGATTTGAGTTATGTAGTTGGACTCACAAGTCAGTTTATGCAGAAGCCCAGAAAGCCACATCTGGATGTTGTTAGGCGGATTATGAGGTATGTTAAGTCCACTGTAGATTATGGGTTGTTCTATATGAAGGATAAGCCCTTGAAACTAGTTGGATACACAGATGCGGATTGGGTAGGATGCTCATGTGATCGTAGATCTACGAGTGGTTATACTTTTGGCTTTGGAAGTGGTATGATCAGTTGGAGCAACAAGAAGCAACCAACGGTTGCATTGTCTAGCACTGAGGCAGAGTACAGGGGTGCTACATTGGCAGCATGTGAGATTTCATGGTTGCTCAAGCTTATGGCTGATTTGGATATTCAGGTGGATCCTCTAGTGACCTTATTATGTGACAATCTTAGTAGTGTACTCCTGGCAACAAATCCAGTATACCATGCCAGGACAAAACACATAGAGGTACACTACCATTTTATCAGAGAGATGGTTCTTGGAGGCAGAGTAGATCTTATGCATGTGAAGACTGATGAACAGGTTGTAGATATGTTTACCAAGTCTTTGGGTAAAGATAAGTTTAGTAGTTTTAGACAACTACTTGGAGTTCATCAGATGATTTGAGCTTGAGGGGGAGTGTTAGAATATCAAGCTCATACTATTCTCCCGCTAGTATGTATGACATTAGTCTTGTCCAACTGTATCAGCAAGTGTAGGACATTAAATAAGTTGATGGCCTTAGACCCAGTGTGAATGGTCCTACGGACCTTAGTACTATTGTATACACTTACTCTTTGTGTGTGGATATGATAGAATGAATGAATGACGAAGATGAGAGAATGCTTGCTCCTCACTCCGTCTCTTCCTTTCTCAATCTCAACAGCAATAGGGTGTTGTGGTTGGTCCGAACAAGGTTTTTGTGAGCTTTGAAACGTTAAGTAGGCATGGATACTCTAGCGGCCCCTTTGTTCTTTACGTGCCTCCTCCGAAGTCCTATCAAGGAGAACAAGACTGGTCTTGGTCTTCAGGGAAACACAAGGGAGAGGACTAGGAAGACAACGAATCTTTAGAGAAGCATGACCAGACACCGAACATTGTCAATGAAGGAGCTATCCAGGCAGCTTCGCGAGCTATCATAGAATACAATTATGCAAAGAAAAAAAGAAGAGAGGCAGCAGCAAAGCAAAGGGACCTTTCGTTTTCTCAGAAGGAAGGTGATGGCTAAGAGGACAAAAGAGAGACCAGAGATTTTCTTGGACTGAATCTTGAGTAGTCGTCTGTTTCTTGAAGTCTCTTGGCACATCAGGACGCTGAGCAGGGATACCACCATTGGTGATGTTCTTTAGGGGAGGTCGAGTTGCAGCTGCTACGGTCTCCTGAGACCCTGGCCCTAGTCCTAACCCTAAACCTGGCACTATTGCTTTCACAGAAGAGACGTCAAGAATGCTTGGCTTGGAGAAGCCTTGACTGGACTCCGGATCTGCTTTAACAGTGGATGGGAAGCTCCCTTGCACCTTCTCCACCGGAGCTCCCTTCCCCAGGCCAAGACCACAGCCTTGCTGCTGGTTTATGACCTGATTAGTGATATTGGAGAGCTTTTTTTGTTCGGCAAGAGGCGGCTGCTGCTGTTGTGGCTGGGACTGCTGTTGCGACTTCAGCCCTAAACCTAGCCCTTGGCCCTTGGTGCGGCATGCAGATCCTTTGCCTGAGAGGAGGCCATGCTGCGTGTTTTCGTCTTGAAGGAGGTGTTGGGGTCTGCTCGTTCCCGAGGATTTTGATGACCAAATGAAATGGTTGGATCACAACCAGCTAGCTCGTTCTGAGGATTTTGATGACCAGATGAAGGGGGTAGAGAGTATCTGCAACCCCATCATTGGGATGGGATTTCTGACAGAGACTTCCCTTCTTCACCTAGACTGCCTGGGGTTTAAGCAGGCCTCTCTCAACTGCGCCAGTTCTTGCTGTTCATTGCCTATGTCCTTCAAAATCGCTTAATGGTTTGTGGCTGAGGTTTTCTGACACCTCAGGCAGTGGGAAAGCCTTATGTTACTCATTCCAAGTTGCGGAGTTGTGGAAGATAAACATCAATCAGTCTAATTCCTCCTGCAAAGATCAGTATTGCCAAGAATGGCAAGCCATCTAGCAAGCAGGAAACTTTTTCAGAGAGTGAGGACTCTTCTAAATGTGATGAGGAGCCTGCAAGGCCTTTAGTTTATGAAAAATCTAGGAGTTCACTTTAAGAGGTTGGTAGACAGATGTGCGTGTTTGAAGACCTTGACAACGAGCTGAGTGCCATCTGGAAAGAAGGATCTGTAAACTATTGCAAACTCCATGGAAACCACAGGAAAGCTTAGGAGAAGAAGAAGAAGACTTCTTTTACAAAAAGTAACTGCAACCAAAGCCTTCACTAACTCTTGTAACACCCTCTTTTGACATTGGTCCCTTCAAAGAAGCATGTGAATGAAAAACGACCTATTAATTTTAGTGATCGGCCTCCATTTTACCTCCAACTTCTGAGAATGCCTTCAATGCAGCCTGTCTTCTCCTTAGGAATGTCCACTGGTTAATGCACTACTACATGTAAGTCTGTACCCCTAGTACTTGTCTGCCATAGATGACCTGATTAAAGAAATAGGAAAAATTAGTTGAAATGTAACCAAACTGGGATGAAGAAGCCTAGGCTCTGATACCACTTGTCAAGAAGGAGACCTAGGAGAGAGAAGGAGAGAAGGGAGAGACTGCAGAGAGGAGAGAGAAAGACAAGAAGAGGAGAGAGAATGGCTGGTAGCCATGGAAGGATAGGGAAGAGGTGAAGAAGGTGAAAGGACACATGTATGTTCATAAATTGGTGCCTATGCAATGTCCCTTACACCTTTTATACTTAGGTCAACCTGACCAAAGTATTTCCCCTCCATTACATAGTAACTAACCTAACCTTAGTAGCAAACTAACCTAACCTGAGTTACAACTAAACTAACATTAGATAAGTTAAACTAACCCTAGTTAGTTTTCCACTAACCCTAGTTAGTTCCCGACTAACCCTAGTTAGATGGCTCACCCTTGGTTAAATTTTAGCCTAACTTAACACTAGTTAGTCTAACCTAAGCACCTCCCTAACCCTAGTTAGATTAACTTACCTTTAGTTAGACCCCTAACCCTAGGTAGACTTACTGAACCTAACCAGACTTAACCTACCCAACAAGACTAACCTAATTTACGAGACTTAACCTAAGTAACCAGATTGACCTGACTAACCTAACTTAACAAACTAACCTAACCTAACTAACCTAATTGATTTACTCAACTAAATTAACTTAATCAACTTTCTCTGACTAAGCTAACTTAATTCACTTAATCTACTCAGTTAGCCTTTGTTTCTGCCTTTTCTCTTCCCTTATTTTCCCGCTGTGTACGGGTGTGCTAGCGGGTATTCAAGCACGAGGACGCGCTTCCGACTTGTTCGTGCGGTGGAGTATTGCAGTCAGCCGTTCACATGTAGTCATCCTTCGTTGTTCACACGCAGTCCGAGTACCGCCTTTTATTTTTCAACCTGTAAAATACATAAAAAAATAAACATAAAACCCATAAAAATTTCAAAATTTCATTTGAAATTCAGAAAAATTACGAATTTTTTTTTGAAAATTTACCAATATTGCTAAAAATAATTTGGAATATTTTTAAGGTGGAAATAAAAAAAAAATTGCAAAAATTTGAAAATCTGAAAATTCCTTCAAAATTATATCTAAAATGAGTAAAATTCATTAAAAATTATAAAATAAATCCAAAAAATTCACAAACCCCCTGTCCCATTTTGCTACTAATTTATCAATTAAAAATGCTTCCATAAAAGGTAAAAATATTATTTGAAGCCAAAAAACTCTAATTTTAATACTACACTTCATAAAAATTCATTTTAAAATTCTACAAATCAGTTGGAAAATCATGGATGAATTACAACATATTGTTGATACTTGCTAAATGGCTGAAATTTCACTCTTACACTTCATAACATATTCATGTGTCATATATCTTGATTTAATTATTAACAAATAAAAACAAAAAAATAAAATAAAATAGCAAAACGAATTAACCAAACCAAACAATAATACACAAAACAAACACACCTAAAATTCAAAGATGAAAAAAACCATAAAATAAACCAAATACAAAAAAATAAAATAAAATAAAGATAAAAATAAAAATGAGATAAAAATCAACAAAAACACTAAGGTGCTATATTTTTTTTAGTCAGTGGTGTTTTTTTTTTGTTTGACTGGATTCCTTGCATTTGGGGGACCACTTCGTGCGCCTTCAATCCATTGCATACACACCCCTACCAGGTATTTATTTTGTGAGCTTTATTCATTTTTATTACCCCTTAACCATGATTAATTGCTAAAATAAACTATATTCACCCACTTTTTCCACGTGTATTCGCGCCAAACATACAGTTTTTAATAATAAAAATCAACCAGCCGTTCACTTTGCATGCGCTACGTGCGCTTAAGAGGCACCTTAATTTTTAATAAAAATGAACCAACCGTCACAAAAAAGCACACACTGGCAAAAAAAGCGCTCCACATCACTATTAGTTTTTAATTAATGAATTTGCATTTAGAGACCCAATCTGGGAATCGTAGTCTGGGTTTCGATAAAACACAGTTTCACCCTAATAATTTGTAATTAAAATTTTAAGAAGGAACCGTTATTTTTTAATTAAGGTTTATAACATAATAAAATGTCACCCATTGTTAATAATTTCTTAAAATGAACCCTTCATTAAAATAAATTTCCTTTTTTTTCCTTTTTAATAAACACGCTTTGTGGGATGGGCGCGTAAAGTCCTCTTAGTTGAAATTGTTGATCAAGGTTATGGTCAAGTCTTGATTTACATTTTTATGGTATTCTAGTTTGTCTATGTGCTACGATTACGGGTACAGTTTGTAGTTTTTTCTTTCTTTCTTACCTGATACGGGGTTTTGGCTGCATGTTTATTGCATCGCATGAAGTTTTCGGTCGCATATGTATAGAGGTCATGTCGAATTTTTTCTAGGATGTGGGTTGTTTGGGGTGGTAAATTGGTTAGTTACATCTATGTGTGTGTCCTTCTTTTTGATTGATTCCTTTTTTATAGCCCTTTGGTTGTTTTGCAGGCATTCTTTGTGATTGTCTGTGTTGTGGTGTGTGTGTTTCCATCTGAATGGCGCCTCACGCTCCTCCTCCTATCTAGTATGTCTCGTCGGTCAGTAGGGATTATTCTTCCCTACTGGCTTTTGAGCCTATAGCTAAAGCAGGACTTGCAACTTTCATGGCTACTTCATTCCCCTTGATTCTAGATGATACATCCTTGTGTGATGAGTTCCTTGCATCATACAGCAAGAAGTCGGGCCTGGTTCATGGTGTTTCCATGATGTTGACACCTCGAGGGTTAGGGAAGGCTTTGTCTCTTCCCTACAAAGGAGAGCCCTTTGTTACAGCTAGACAATTATTCTCCAACAATGAGATTTTCAAGCTGTTACAGAAGCAGACCAAGGAGATTCTGGATGTCAAGAAAGTTATAAACACTTCAGGAGTATCTTTTTCCATGATCACTGATCCTCTTTGGAAGTTAGTGTGCCAGTTTCTCCAAGACTGGTTTATGCCTGCCAAAACACCATCCCATTACTTGTCCAAATAGCTCTTTACAGCTTTTAGGATGGTGTTAAAAGGGGTGGCCATTGATTGGAGTACTTACCTGCTTACAAAGATGGACCAACATTTTGTCAAAGTAACCAGAGGAAATGTTACAAATGTCACCTATGGTTCCTACCTGTATGCTTTCTTGACATACTCAAGCCTAAAGAAGGATGTGCTACCACCTCCTCTATTTGATCCAGTACCCCCCCTCCACCTTCAAAAAATTCAGAACCTATTGACATAGAGGATCTTGATTCTTCTCCTACACTGGTTATTTAGTGGAAGCGCTTGAAGCGTGTGAACTCCTTCACTTCTTTCTTCAGTCACAATTCCTGCTACATCTGGCAGTGACCTCCCTACTTACCTCACATGTAACAATTTGTTCAGGGCACATAGAGAGGATTCCTTGGACATATCAGTCCCTTCAATGAACATCTAGTATCGGGAGATGCCATTCCATTCCTCTGTAAAGACATCCAGAGTTTGATTGAACTTTCAGTGAGGACAGCTTGTGCTCAATAGCTGTATGCTTCTTTTTATGAAGAACTGATGCAGTCCAAAGACCAGTTGCATAAGGCAATCTCAGAGTTAGCCTCTGCTAAAGACACACTGACAGATTTGTTTAAGCAGATGGAGAAGCAAACCCAAATGATTGAGGCTCAAAGAGAAGAAATATCTTCTTTGAAGATTCAGTTAACAGAAGCTCAGTCAAAGGTCACTAAAGTCTCAGAGGAGAACGAGAGGATGTCCAAAGAAGCTCAAGAGTTTCAGACTCTTTTAGATGCAAAACTCAGCCTTATAGATTGCTCATAATACAGTGGAATCACAAGCTTCCCAAATCAAGCAGTTGCAAGACCAACTGACGCAGTCACGATCTATTCCTCCAAGCCCCAATGTTCCTCTAGTTCCTTCTATCTCTATGCAGGACTTGGCAGTTCTCTAGAGATAGGCCACATTGTGTCCTTTGTTCCAAGATAAAGTGGAAAGATTGCAGTCCAGGATGGATTTTTTATGGTCGACATTTGAGCACTTCCACGAGTATGTTCCTCCGGACCATTCTTTCTTTGTCCACTATCACGCAGAAGTTGGCCTTTTATATGAAGCTTTCAACGATGGATCTTCCTCTTCCAGAGGATGGTTTGGTTTCCTGAGTTGCTGACAGAAGTGGTCCATATGGTGTTTGAAGATTTTGTGATGACTGATACCATGTTGCTGCTTACATGTATCTACGGGGAGATTTGTTGATTCCAGATAAAGTAGATATGGCCTGGTATGTGGGGGACGTGGTTTTGCAAGCTGTTTTGTATGTCAACTATTTGGAGTTGCGAATAGATGACATGTTCCAGTGTTATTCCTCAAAAGTGGCTACTTGCCCTGTCAATTCCTGGCACTCAATGATTGATTCTGTGGTCCTGAATCAATGTCAGAACACAGCTTCTACCTATGTACAGAGCACTAACCAACTGAGGGTGGATCTCTTAGCTTACCTTTCAAAAAACCATCTATTTGATTCAACCTTTTTTGATGCATATAAAAGAAGATCTATCTTAGGTCCCTCTGTTCCTAGCCTATTATACTATCAAAAAATGGCTCATTGCTATGATACCTATCTTTCCCTTTATCAAACCAATTCAACATCAATCTTACCTCTTCTTTTCCAACCTCAATCTTTTCCTCAAATTCCCATATTTATCTATTGCTCTTTTATTGAAGATAGAGTACTTTTCCCTTCCCTGCCATGAGCTTCTCCATCTATCCATATACCTTTTACTTTTTCCGTTTATCAATTAACACATTTCCTAACTGATTCCCTTAAATTTTCAGCCACCCCTTCTTTAACTTATTCCTCCTTTTATGATTTTGCCTACCCCTCTCTTCATCCTCTTTTACTTATTACACTTCCATCTCCTGCCACTTCTATTTCTCAACCCCCTCAGTTGGTTAGTGAATACGAAGGATTTGATCAGCAGATTCCCAGAAGAAGAGGATAGAGCTCGACTAATTCTCTTACAAGACCTCAGATTAACTGGCCAATAATTCTAGGGGATTGGACAACAACCAATCAAGCATAACAGAATTACCTTCATTTTGCTCACCAATATTCACAATCTCTAGATCCTTCAGTGAGATTGACAGCTCATTTTGCTTGGTATCTAGCATACATGCGTAAGCATTCCCATAATGATCAAAAGGCCATTCCAAAGCGTTGTATGAATGTCAATGTGAACATTGACTCCCACTAGTTGGATGTCTTGTATTTTCATGCCCTATGTCTACCTAGCAGATACCTTGTTTTGCTAGAAAGGATGTGCTGTCTGCAGTTCTTTCAAAATCCTCCAAAGACATTTGTAGATGAATCCTTCTCCATGGATGGTTTTCGAAACCACCAAGTCTTCAAGAGGGATCACCTTCATTGATGCCTTTGCAATGTATTTTGGATGATTCTTAATGATATATATCTCTCTTTTTGGAGGAGTCATTTAGATGGTTGTGTTAGTGTTTGTGTATGTTGTAATATTTGTATGTGATGAGTTCGTTCTGATTGAGAATAATTTGTTTGAGAGATCTTTTCAAACTATTGATGGTGATGGTGGATGAATTCCTATGGTGGAAAGCTGAAGACGAACCTCTTATATCCTTTAGAAATTTGTTATGGATTTTAAATGATTATCAAATGAGTTAATTAATAACGAAGTTTTTCTTTAGTAGTATTTTTCTATCAGATATAGGTAATAAGTTGGGGTCGTGGTTTGGCCAGATTATTGAAGATCCTACAGAAGATAAAATTGAGCTCTTTAGTGAACTTATATTATTATTTTCTTTAGGTTGTGAGGACGCTTCCTTTCTAAGTGTTGGGATATGTTGAGAGTGGAAAAAGATTAAATTTTTGATTGATTTTTGTTGTTTTTGAGGTTTGAATGATTGATTTTTGATGGATTTAAAGTGATGTATGATTGTTAATGGAAGTGTTTGAGAGTGTTTTGGATGATATTGATTATGTTTTAGAAGTTCATGATGATTCTTAGTGGAGATATGAAGCTCTATGATGTTCTGATTGGATTTGTATACCTTCTGTATAGCTTCTGTTTTGTTCTGATTGTCTTCTGTATGAAGCATGGATTGATGATTGATGAAGATTGAGATCTTTTGGAAGTTTATTGAATAGTTTTTGATAGTTTGGAATGGTTTGAGTATGAGTTATGAGGTTCTGATGACCTTCTGTAACCCTCCGTAGACCTTCTGTAGAGCCTCTGTCTCTACTTTGTCTTTGTACTGTAACTGTACTGTAGCTGCTTTGGTACTGTACTGTACTATTCTATAGACCTTTTGTAAGTGTTCTGTAGAATGTATGTGTGACTTTGGGAAAGTTTTCTAAATTTTAGAAAGGATGAATCTAAGTTCAAAGGAGTTAAAACAAATGGAAGAAGCAGCTGCTGAAGACTGAAGTGATAGTGATAGTAGTGAGTTGTGAAAAGACACTGTAGTGGCTCTAGTGCCTCTTCATATCAGTCATACCTATTGGGAGGTGCATCCAAGACCTAAGAAGGATTATTGAGAGTTATTATGAGAGTATTGTAGTAAGGATATGATGTACTATTGATATATATATATATATATATATAGAGAGAGAGAGAGAGAGAGAGTCAGAGATACACTACAAGGAATTGGGCAATTAGTGACGCCAATTAGCAACGGCGGATATCGGCGTCGCTATAGGCGTCGCTATTGGCGTCGCAACTAGCGTCGCTATTGGCGTCGCTATTTGCGTCGTATTTGCGACGCAAATAGTGACACCAATAGCGATGCCGCAGGGAAAAAAGCGCAGCCAAAACCAGAGCGCTGTTTTCATTTTCATTTCTTTGCCTTTTGAGAGCGAGAGCGAGGGAGAGAGCCAAGGCTTTGTGAGAGAAGAAAAGGAAGAGACTTGCTACCGCCGCCGCCGCCACTGCCACCGCCGTTGTTCGCGAAGGAGAGGAGGAGCCCTCGTTGCAAAGAGAGGCCACCCACGCTCGCCATATCTCATTGGTGAGTCTCCCTCTCTCTTTCTTTTACTTGTTGAAGGTTTAAATCGTTCTCTTTTGTTTGTTTAGGAGAGGAAATGAAAGAGAATGAGAGGGAGATGGAGAGAGAGGGAGAGAAAGAGAGGGAGAGGGAGAGGGAGAGGGAGAGAAAGAGAGGGAGAGTGCATTCTCTCTCTCTCTCTCTCCCTTTTTCTTGTTTAATGTTTAAATTACTTTATTTTTTGCTTGTTTAGGAGAGGAAATGAGAGAGTAAGAGAGAGAGAGAGAGGGAGAGAGAGAGGGAGAGGGAGAGGGAGAGGGAGAGGGAGAGGGAGGGGGAGGAAATAGGAGAGGGAGAGAAAGAGAAAGAGAGGGAGAAGGAGGGAGAGTGCATTCTCTCTCTCCCTCTCCCTTTTGCTTGTTTAATGTTTAAATTACTTTCTTTTTTGCTTGTTTAGGAGAGGAAATGAGAGAGTAAGAGAGAAAGAGAGGGAGAGAGAGAGGGAGAGAGAGAGGGAGAGGGAAAGAAAGAGAAAGAGAAAGAGAAAGAGAGGGAGAGGGAGAGGGAGGGAAAGGAAATAGGAGAGGGAGAGAAAGAGAAAGAGAGGGAGAATGAGGGAGAGTGCATTCTCTCTCTCCCTCTCCCTTTTGCTTGTTTAATGTTTGAATCACTTTATTTTTTGCTTGTGTAGGAGAGGAAATGAGAGAGAAAGAGAGTGAGAGGGAGAGGAAGGGGGAGGAAATGAGAGAGGGATAGAAAGAGAAAGAGAGGGAGAGTGCATTGTATCTCTCCCTCTCCCTTTTGCTTGAAGGATGTTTAAATCACTTTATTTTTTGCTTGTTTAGGAAATGAGAGAGAAAGAGAGATAGAGAGGGAGAGGGAGAAAAAGAGAAAGAGAGGGAGAGGGAGAGGGAGAGGGAGGGGGAGGGGAAGGAAATGAGAGAGGGAGAGAAAGAGAACGAGAGGGAGAGGGAGAGGGTGAGAGAAAGAGAGGAAGAGAGGGAGAGGGAGAGAAAGAGAGGGAGAGGGAGGGGAAGGAAATTTAAGATAATATACTTATTGATAATGGTATGCAATGTGCTTTGCCATGGGCCACGTACTTCATCAAAATGAACCCAAAATTATTGTTATAGAAGAAGAAACCCTTAAATTGAGTATAGGATAATTTCTCTCAAGTCTTATGACTATGAGTAGAATTGATTGAAATAAATTTTATTACTATAGTTATTAAATTTCATAGATGGTGCGCATTAATTTTAAAATGGATTACTTATACTCAAAGCCGAGATATAACAAATAATTATCTACCGGGACAAACAAATTGTTGAGCATGATACAAGGCCGAGATATAACATCGGAAAATCTCTCGACTACTATATACAATGCAAGGTTTATGGTCAACTTGCAACTTGACGTACATCTCCATAAAGCTATCCATTTAAGCCTCGTTTGCTGTAATGTAGATAAGATGGCAAACGAAGAAGGTCTTATTGTTCAAGACTGCAAGACGTATCTTAATCAGCGTGTCCCATGTCCTTGCTCTCAATGCAAGTTGGCAATTAGACGAAAACGCCGATTGTCTATAGAACACGTACGACGATTTGGCGAGTTTCAATCTGAGATCATTGATCAGGTGATTGCAGATTTTCAGCAAACGGTAATTTGAAGTTAGCATTTTTCATGCATTGTACTCTCAAGCTAATTGAAAACCATACACAAAAAGATTGGGTCTTGTTGGCAAATTTTGTATCCAGGGGGGTGATGTCTCGACCCAAGGGGGAGTGCACCCTTTGCGGCCAATTAGAAGAGTTCGTGGACGTGCGATGGATGGATTGCAGGAGCCAATCGACCACTCGCAAGGCCCATCTATACCGTCAATGCCAGAGGAGACAGACAACCTTCCCGACTTGCCTACAATCTTGGAGCCTGAGATGGAGGCAATGATCGATGCATTGATTCCCATGGATGTTGAGACATCTGACCCGCTTAGAGAGGAAGCATCCATACCATTATATGATGGGTGCCGAGTATCTCGGTTGAAGACATTGCTTGCACTCTTAAGTGTGCAAGCAAAATACGGTTGGAGCGATATGAGTGTGATTGAGTTATTCAGGTACCTTGCACACAGACTTCATTGTTTTTTAAAAAAAAATAGTATTATTGCAAACATGGATGGATTTTTCAAGGTGTTTTATGATTTTTTCAGGTTATTGAAATATCATATATTGCCACCTGCAAACACCATGCCTGAGTCTCGTGATGATGCACGACATGTTTTACGGAAGCTTGGCATGGACTACAATAACATCCATGCATGTATCAACGACTGCATATTGTTTCGAGATGAATACGAGACTATGGAGACATGTCCAAAGTGTGGTGCTCACAAGTATCGACAGGACTTGCAAGGGCAGACCATCCCTCAAAAAGTTCTCAGACACTTTCCGCTCATCCCCCGCATAAACCACATGTTTTGCACGTTTGCCATGGCAAGCTTGACAACGTGGCATGTGCAAAATAGGTCCACGGATGGAGTGCAATGAATATCAGCAGATTCGCGCGCACGGAGCCACATTGACTCTACCTTCCCAGGCTTTGCGCGAGAGCCAAGGAATCTTCGGCTCGGTCTCGCCATGGATGGTGTGAACCCATTCGGTCTGCGCTCGACTTCTTACAGTGTGTGGCCTATAGTGCTTGTCAACTACAACATTCCTCCATGGCTTTCTACGAAGAAAGGACATCTCATCCTTAGCTTGCTCGTCCCGGGCCGCTACAAAGTAAAAAATATGGACATGTATCTTCGTCCATTAGTCGATGAGCTTAAGATTTTGTGGGAGGAGGGGGTCATGGTGCAAGATATGAGCAGGTGCGATGGTCGGCGGTCAGCCAACATTCGAGCCATTCTCATGTGGACGATGCATGACTTTCCGGGATTGGGAGAGTGCTCAGGTGAGCAGACCTTTGTTCTCACTGGTAATATCTATATTTTATTTCATTCAATAAAGTATTCACTAGGTCATGGATCGCCTTGCAGGTCTCATTACCTCAGGTTATCATGCATGTCCATTGTGTGGGCCACAGTTAGACTCCCGAAGGTCACGAACCATGAAGAAGATGGTATATCAAGGACACGCCGCTTTCTTGCCAGAGGATCATGAACTCAGGGAAGGTTTTCTTGGACGACCTCCAGTACGTATGAATACTGCAAGCTGGTACGAGCTGAAAATGGTAAACCTAGAATTACATCCAAATGGAATGCGACGGTTCTCAGTTTTCTACGAGTTGCAATATTGGACCCACTTATAGGTCAACCACTTGTTGGATCCCATGCATATTTTCAAAAATGTGGGCAGCTTGCTATGGGACCACATCACAGGAAAGAGAGACACTATAGGGTCACGAATGGATTTAAAGGAGGTAGGTAAGATGGAGGCGCTTTGGCCGCAGTCGAGTGATGAAGGGGGAGTGCAGCTTCCTCGCGCTCCCTGGGTTTTGTCTACCAAAGAAGAGCGCATTGTGAAGCAAGTAATCAAGTCTATCCGCACTCCGACGAGTATGATGCCTTCTCTCAGGTCCGCATTTTCTAAAGATGACCAAATGTCTGGGCTAAAATCCCATGATTGGCATAAGATATGTCAGGTTTGTGAACAGAATGGATTTTAATTAGCGTGGACATTTTGAAATTTGAAAAGTGACCATTATTCTTAATGCTTTCTCATTTGTGGCAGTTTGTCCTACCGATCGCGATCGCGGGATGCCTAACTCCAGAAATTTGCGGGGCCATTTACAAGTTGTCGAATTTGGTGCAATGGATCTCACAGAAAGAGATTAAGATGTCCTCTATTGAATCCGCAAGGCGGGGAGCAGTTGAGACGGTCTGTCTCTTTGAGAAATACGTGCCCACTAGCATGCTCATGATACAAGTTCACCTTCTTGTGCATCTTGTGGACGAAGTGGAGATTGCTGGACTTGTCCATACGCGATGGATGTTCTTCTTGGAGCGCTTCATGAAAACCCTGAAAGGCTTTGTGCGACAACGAGCTCGTCCGGAAGGTAGCATGGCGGAAGGTTGGTTGGTGTCAGAGGCGTTAGTGCATATCTCACAATGGCTACCAACGATGGAACCAGACAATGAAATGCTATGGACGCTGAAGGACGATGACAGGCTGACTGGAGATGTGGTGGTTGGAAATGGGGTAGAAAAAAGAATGGATGCCTCAATGAAAGAGAAGGTGAATCGCTTTTGTATGTTGCACCATGCCTCCATGGAGACGTGGCTCGCCAAGTACCAGATTGCAAGGCAAGATCGAGAGGAAGCGCGAGCTGAATTTCGACGCAGTACGCATCACCGACCGATTCGATATCCCGAAGGCATGGAGGAGATGCCGCGGTTTATGTCAACACGATGGTTGTATGGATCCTTGACCGCAGCATCCAGCGAAGGGACAGAGGTCTCAATGGAGGAGTGGGAGTTCTCGAGGGGATGTAGTCCAAAGGTAATGAGGGGTTTAGAATGTGCCGTATCTAAATTTGCTTGCTACATCTAATTTGAGTGTTTCAATGTGCAGTACCGAAGCTTCTCCATGATAATATTCGATGTGCAGTGGTTCAAAGTGGTACTTGGAGGAGCTGGCGCAACAGTTCAACGAGGTCCATCTGGATTTCTCGAAATAGATTCTGAAAAAAAATGGATGGATTTGCGCGACACCTTTGTGTTGCCGGCCCATTGTGAACAGGTACAAATAGTCATTTGCTTGCTAATTGTAATACGACATGGTTTATGTCACAATGGTTTGAAGCCGCTATGTAAGTGTTTGTGAACAAGTAATCTTCTATCCAAATCCCTGACAACCTCGATGGTGGTATGTTATACCTTCAACTCCTCGAGGTGCGAGAGTATACGATCAAAGCGATGTTCAAAGGCATAGATGAAGAAAATATGCAAATAGAGGGATCGAAATTACAAGGGGTGGAGGCCACCGCAAGCTTGGAGCCCGCATCGACTAACAATGATGGAAATACAGAAGTCGTAGAATTTTTTGAGAACGAGGCAGACTCGTTCTTTTGTGGTGACATGTCTATCGACCTTCCAGTGTATGCAGAGTTGTGTCAGGAGATTAACATGGGACCATAGAATACTTCAATTCGTTGTTTAGATCTTCCATAAAGGTAGATAAGATATGCATTTTAAGAGGGATTTTTCAAAAATGATTTATATTAATGTGCTTTGTATAGTTTAAATTGATTATTCTAACATCATTTTTTATCTGTGCAGGTATCGACATTTTCAAGATGAGTCGAGGGATGAGTGATGAGGAGTTTCAGGACATGATGGCACGCATGTCTCCAGATCAGCTCGCGAGATTTAGAGAGATGGCAGATCAGGAGCTGTCTCGTTCTTCGTCAGGGCGCTCTGCTAGATCAGCTTCAGCACGATCAGATGCTTTAGCTTCGAGCAGACGATCTCGACGCTCGCGACTTGGGCCAGAGGGAGGGACTGCGACTGCAGGAGGATCAGGGAGGTGCTGCTGTGGAGACATGGACGCGGTGTCTCCGTCTTGTCGTTCAGCTAGAGCTGCGTCACCTCCAGGATTTGTCACACCTGTGGGGACGTCCACTCCAGTTACTCTGGCTTTTGCGCAGCCGTCAGCAGATGGCACGCCTTTTGGTGGCACCCCCTTTGGTGGCACCCCTTTGAGTGGCACTCCGGGAGAGGGTACCCCCGTCGGTACACCGGATGTACAGGGGTCTCCTGGATATGCCCAGGAGCGTGGGCGGAGATGGGAGAGGGCCCATCTTAGGCATACTCCTAGGGGTTATGGATACCTAGTGGATGGCAGGTTAGGAGCCATCATCATGAATGATGAGGGGAGGAGGGTGATGGCTCGCATGAGGGAGTTGTGCCAACAAGTTTTTCGGTACAATGTCCTGGATCATTGGAGGAACATACCGGAGGGGAGCAAGGAGTACATAGTAGCATCCTTGCACGAGGAGTTCCCGGTGCCAGCCGTAGTGGATAGATTCTCTACGGGCTGGATGATGGATTGCATGCGTGCATACATGTCACATAGACGATTCGACGCACGCAAGGCAATCAAGAGTGGGGCTCCAAAGCCCGAGTGGTTAGATGTAGACGACTGGCGCCGACTGAGGGAGGAGGCTACAAATTCGCCAGGACGTTGGAGTCAGCAGCGGGAGGCGGCGAGGGCACAAATCGAGGCCGGATCGGTACATCATCTTGGGAGTGGCGGCCACAGGACATATTTGGAGGACTTTGTAAGTTCTCTTTTGTTTTGCTTATTTGTTTTTTTGAGATATTTTTTGTACTGACAATCATGTTTCTAACAGTTAGCATTTTGTTTTCTTTGCAGCACTCCATTACAAATCGCGATCCACGAGGCCTTGAGACTCGATATGCAGAGAGGCACGGTCTCAGATCATTGATCGACCGATTGTGTAGACGCGGCGGCCCAGTAAGTCACTCATCTTTCTTGTCTGTAGTTACCATGAGATATTTGAATGCATTATTGTATGGTGGATTGATATATTGTTTCTTTTTCTGCAGAATCCGTTCGATGCTCCTTTGCGGCGGGACGAGCTTTCGGGGGATGAGGATTTGTAGCTCGCCCTTGGATCCTTAAAGCTCACATACCTTTAGTTTTTAGTTGCCGGATCTATGTACACATTTTCTATGTATTAGTGATATTGTTTTATGATTGTACCAATCGCATTTTATGCGATATCATGTATTTATTTCATCTATCAGTTTTATGATTTCAGTATACATTCTTTTTGTTTGTAAACGCTTTGTATACAATAGTGCAGAAACTGTTTTGTATGGCTCTCATACAGCACACAGTGCTATATGTGGCAGGGCAGCTTGCTACCTTGCCACAAATTTTTTTTTTCTCTATTACCGTCGCTATTTGCGTCGCAAATTTCTGCACGCGTCGCTATTGTCGTCACTATAAGCGTCGTAAATTCTCTATATTCGTCGCTATATGCGTCGCTATATTCGTCGCATTTGCGACGCATATAGCGACTCATATAGCGACGATTCTATGGCATCGTCAATAATGATGCTTTTTGCGACGACGGGGGCAAATTTTTTTGTTTGTATTTTCGTCGCTTTAAACGTCGCTATAAGGTCTATATCTTGTAGTGATAGTCAATTCTATCAAAACATTATAACTGTATATGAGGGATTGAGAGAGAGAACTATGAAGACATTGAAGATGAATAATATGTGATTGATTTCCATTCAAAGATGGTGTATTAATTTATGTTCTTTGTTCTATTGGTGGATTCTATGAAGATGTTGAAGATTATGATTGATTCTATCAAATCCATGGGAGATATCTACTATGATGCTGCGTGAAGATTTGCTGTTTTCTTTGTTTTGATGATCAAAAGAATGAAATGAAAGTTTGTTGATGTTCCAAGATAGATTTTCTTGCAGTAGAATCCCCTTTTCCTTGGTGTTCCTCTTGGGGCTCCACCACATACATAGCTCCTACTTCTTTTAGGATTATGGCCATCCTGCGTATCAAACTGCTTGACGACCATTAATTGGCCTATCCTTACATTGACCAAGTCCTTACAGACGAAGAGCTACACATTGCTAGCCACCTTGAATCCGGTGATGTGCTCGACGATGTCCTAACATATATCACGCAAGCATCCATTACACCACATGAACTTGACCATCATGTCCAATTCGAATACAACCCAAATTTCTACCAGTGGGCTGTTGTCAAATTAAGCACACCACGCTGTGCTTTAACGCCCTTGCCTCATCCTATTCAATCCTGGGAAGGATCTTCATCTTCCCATGAGGGGGAGGGGGTAAGGTGATCAGGAAAACATAACACAAAGGAAAAACATAATGAAGAGCTGAACTACACATAAAAACTTAAGAGTAAACCACACATGGAAAATTCATGTCTTTTCTTTCAATGTCTTATTTCTCAAATTTCATGTTCTCCTGTGGCTTTTCTAATTGTTCAATTCTTTCATAATGCCATAATTCAATCTTGCCTACCCCATCAACACTAATTATGAGTATTGTTGAATGGCAGGTACCCACAATGACAGGACAGGAAAAGGGCAGTAAGCTTCCGTTCACGGAAGAAGAACAGGCCAAGTACGGGATAGGTGTGGAGACATGAGGATTTAATCAGTTCACCTTCAAGCACACTCTAAACTTGGATAAAGCCATTCTAGAGAAGCCAGCAATGAAGTAGCTGCTGAACAAATGTGCTCTCCAAAAGTATGTGGAGAAAGTGGGATAAGTAGTGGATTACAATGCTTGCACAGAGTTCCTGAGGAGTTTTGATGCTCGTAGGAATTATGGCATAGTGACAGTAAGAATAGAGGATGTTACCCACCAGATGGAGGTGCCACTGAACGTGGAAGTGGTGGAGAAGGCCCTTGGATTGGACCCCAAGGTGGTGAAGCATCATAGAAGAGACGTATATGCCATGCTAGGGATGAACAAGAGTGAGGTGCGCACAGTGGACGGAGTAAGTTTGGCAGATATCCCAAATCTGGAAGTAGCCAATACATCACCTTTTTGTCTTTTTCATTCCATTCTTTCTACACCTTTAATTCATCTATAATCGTAGGGATGCTCAGCTCCTCTAGCTCATTTTCTTCACATGAAACAAACTCATAAAGGCCCTTTCCTTTATATTTGGAAAGTATCTATCTACCTACCTATTGGAGTTGAATATCGAGGAAATTTTTGGTAGGTAGCCCCTCCATGATTTTGCAAACACCTCTTATTCAAATTATATCTAAATATATTGGTTCTAGTGTTACTTATTCAACTCCAATAGGTAGGTTAATAGATGCTTTCCAAATATTTATAGGCAAGTCAACTTGATGGCTATATAAAATGATTTGGATATCAAATCCATAAGATTCCAATAGTGATGGAGTTGTAGTATACAAATACATGAACATTACATATTTTTCTTCCTCAATACTTCATGCTTAGATTGAAGGAATTGGATCTAGAAAACTACACATAATAAAGGTGGTAAGGTAAGGTTTACTTTTTGATTGAAGGAGACCCTTTCACTATCCAACCACACGAGTTGTGTACTATCAAAAGTGCGTCCATAAGTCAAATGTATCACCCTAGCGAGATATGTTTAGATCGAGTTACCATTGTAACATTAACCTTGAATTTTGGTAGGACCAACAACATTCTTGACACTTTGGTAAAGATATGGCATGGGCTTACAAACTTTAATATCCCCTCACATGTATTGTTTCTCCTCAACCAAGTTTCTTTTGGTAACTTAATAGGACTCCAAGATGAACCAAGTCCACCTTCTCTGGAACCTTGCTATCACTTGTGTGTATCCTGATTTTATTGTAGTTTACAATTACCTCCTAGCTCCCAGATAATGTCACACAAATAGAGGCCAGATCAAAATGATTGTCTCTTGTAGCTTAATAAAGCACTTCACCATCTTGAACATCCAACATTGGCTATTCCTTAAGACAGGATAAGAACCAAACACAAAGACAAAAATACATTGAATAGGTATTAATAATATGTCAAAAAATTCAATTTCACTTTCTCCTTTGTCATTATATCCTTTGCAATTAGTCTCGCTTCCCTTAAGTCTCTTGAGGCTAGACATCAAGAAGACCTGGAAGTTCTTAGATCCCAAAAGCATGAGCTATACCTCAAGATATGATGGATTTGTGATAGGGAGGAAAAATATATTATGACCTTACAAAAAACTCACAAAAGAATAAATATACTCATTCACTATAGAATATACCTCACATTGAAAAGCTCCTATGATTTGGGACAAAACTTAAAATGGCCATAACCTTTTATCTAGAACTCAAGTTTTAGAAGGTATCTAAGATTTGAAAGCATAATTCCAGACTCTAAGATTGCATATCCTCATATAAAGTGCTTGATTATTTACTTACAAAGATGAAATTTAATTTCGTGTCATTAGGAATTGCTACAAATTCATGAAACATCAAAGATGATATTTTCAAACATCCATAAACTAGATCATATTATAAATTCACATTTATGAATTGGATCTAGTATTGAAAGGGTCTAGACCCATTTTAGTGCATGTTTTTCTTTAAATGAACTACAATCAATATTTACATTGCCACTATTTTGTGCCAAACTATTTTAAAATTAAGGTATCACCATCAAAATAAACATTGATAAAAGCTTCATCTAGGTACAATGGTATATGCATTGAAATAAGAGATAGAAAAAGCATCGGAATAAATAATGGTAATTAGCCACAACTTTACCAATGAATACTTCACTGAGTACATATGTGTAATATTTCTACAATTTTTTTTAAAAACCCTAGATCCCACGCAAAAGCAATTCGAAGTAATCTCCCGCAACAAGAAACTCTGGCCTAAGTGCTCCATCCTCGTGTACTAACAATACTAGCCCCCCCGTTGTGCATATGAAACTGCGGCTCAAAACTGCAAACCACCATGGAAACTTCCCCCCCAAGAAATAGGATAATGAATAATTTGCAATTTTTTTAATAAACTCCCTCTCCTTTACCCGTTGCATGGCGGGGAGAGAGAGTGTGTGTAGGAACTTTTGGAGGGGCATGCGGAGGAGAGCATGCAATATGCCACCTGTGTGGCCACCCCCACACCCCCCCCACCTTCACCTTATATAAACCCCCCTCCCAAGCTTGGAAGGGATTGTTTGGAGCTGCCCACCATCAATCTGCCTACGCTGTTAGTTGCCACCACGTCGCCAGGCTGTTGTCATCATCGCTAGGGTACCGCCACCATCGCCAACATCTTCCTCTCCCTCACACAATTCATCATCATCATCCTCACCATCATCACTCCATTCGTCATCACCATCACATCTCCTCACATCATCTTTGATCATCCACAAGCTTGAGAAGCTTCTATTGAAGCTCCTCTAGACCAAGTTCACCCACAGCTCCCTGGATTTTTAGTCCGTATCCTACAAGGCCTATTTCTTGTGCAGCGAAGGAGATCTCGGGCAGTAGTAACTTTGGAACTCATAAGGGATCCCAGGGAGAGTTCACTGAGTAAAAATCTACTTCGTTAATGGCTCCTAAGAAAAAGTCGAAAGGAACGCACGCGGGAGCTTCCACCCAAAGCAGGAGAGTGGACAACGCCCTGATATTAAATGCCCTGGTTCCAAAAAATAACCTCGCATGTAAAGGATGCATAAAGCATGTTTCAGTTCACATAGAAAAACTTAAATGCACTAGAAAATTTTTATATTTTGTTTCAATGTAAAAAGTTTAGCTGCATGACAAGGTACTTGCATTGCTTGCACTTCCGTGGTCAAGTGTAGTCGCATTATGAACATATAATACACGAGTTAAAAAGATGCACTTGTGCCAAGATGTTCTTGTTGCATCGCGCATATAAGTTAAATGCATTTTCGAGATGTTCTCACATATTTGGAGGTTCACTTTGTTGGAAAGAAAGGGACAAATAGCACTTGATACACTTATGTATTAAATTCCTTACTGTGTTTGCATATAGGA
Source organism: Lygodium microphyllum (assembly GCF_053477565.2). Lineage (NCBI taxonomy): Eukaryota > Viridiplantae > Streptophyta > Polypodiopsida > Schizaeales > Lygodiaceae > Lygodium > Lygodium microphyllum. The sequence goes on from NC_141154.1 coordinate 24,740,390, forward strand.
TAATTGTAGAGAGTCGTTTAACGATGAATAAATAGATGGAATGAAAGGAGAAGATCTATGAACTTGGAACAAAAAAAAACATGTAGTATGCATCTCCCATGAAATGATAGATACAATTTACACTAAGTGAAGTAGTAAAGGAAGGATTAAATCAATGATGTATTCATTGGCACCTGCACATGAAGGAATGATACATTCACGCATAGGGTTCTTTGATCAAAAATCGTAATTGGGGAAAGAATGCACCTTCATTAAAATACAAAAGCTTTGAATCCAATGCATAAACGTAGGGTTTATAGGAGGTAGTTTTGAATGTCAATCAAAATCGTGTAGTGCAAGGAAAGATGGAAATATCATTGTAGATCCTATAGTTGCATAAAGGTGAAAGGCCTATGGTCTTGAAATTGCATATTCACATGGAATGATATATCTCATACATCCTTGCAAATTTTTGAGGGAAGTATTTTCATCTCTAAGGGAAGGATCATCTTTATTCGTAAGATAGTTAGATCAATTAAGTAAATCACAAAACTGAGTAACTCACATGAGATTCATAAAGGCGTGAATAGTTAGCGTACGATGATCACCTCAATGTGCTAGGTTAGGATAAGTTATGATAAAATTCTGCTTAGTATCACACTTAGGATGCCGAATTAATATTTTCAATCTTAAAGTTCTACCCACATTCACGAAATATTAGGGTTAACTAAACACCTGTGCAAGAATGATCTAGGGTTCTCACCCTAAGGATCAGATGACCAAATGGTAGAATTTCGCAAGGAATTTAGGGACACTAGGGCCAAACCATTTAACACCCTAGTAGGATTAGGGTTTTGGATTGGGTCAACGGGACTCCCAAACCCTATATCTTGATCAAAGGTATTCTTGATCAAGAAATACCATATGATGAGGGATATAATCCCACAAGTTAGGTACTGACACCTATCTCGTGCAACATGCCTGCAAGGTCCTATGCTCTTGCGACTAAATCACAAGTTAGTACTGCTACACCTTAGACCAAGGTTGGCGAGTTCTAATTACAAATTAGTTTCTCTAAGAATTGAGTAGTTGCCCTATTTCAACACTCCCTCTTGGGAGATGGTTTGTCAAGCTTAAGGGCAGTGGTGAATTGCCAGGAAGCAAATTGACCAACCAAGTTAGGATGAGGGGTTGTCCAGGAATTGTTGACTATAATATAAGGAAACTAAGGTAGTGACAATTTGGGGTCAATATGATATAAACCTTAACCCAAGGAAAAGGGTAAACAAGCAACTCAGCTTGCTAAACCCTTAGGATCTTGCCAAGTCGCGAATGATCCACGATTGAATGTTGGAAGTATTCGGGGAGAAGGAATCACACCTTAGCAGTTGGCCGTACGAACAGCCACTGGAATTCTCGTGATTGTATGCTTAGGTGCACTGTTTGTACTTCTTTGCTCAAGGAACTAATTTAGGAAAAATAACTAATGCTTCAGGTTAAAAGCTTGGAGGGAGAGGCAGTATCATTTACCTCCGACTGTCTGCCTAACCCAAGTATTATGAAGGTAGATAGATAGATAGAAAAATAGATAGATAGATAGATAGATAGATAGATCTTATTACATACTATCATAGTACCTATTACATACTATCATAGTACCTTAGAACCTCACATCTACTGCATAATACTTAAGGTACCCTAGCACTTACTACATAGTATCATAGTACTGGGTACTTGGCACTATGACACTAGAGTACCATGTGCTAGATACTAAGATGCTATGATATTATGTGCTAGGTACTGAGTACTAGGTACTAAATACTAGTGTTCCATGATACTATATGCTAGGTACTAGGTACTATATGCTAGGTACTACGTAGCCGTGGTCATAGTCGTAGTTGTAATCGTGGTTGTAGTCATGGTTGTGGTCATGGTCGTGGTCATGGTCATGGTCATGGTCATAGTCGTAGTTATAGTCGTGATCATATAAAAAGAGAGAGATGGAAGGAGAGGATAACAATATAAGGAAAAAAATGGATAACAAAAACAACTTTTTTGTTGTAACGTAGACAAAATGGAAAACGAAGAAGGTCCTGTTGTTCAAGATCGTGAGGGGTATCTTAAATAGCGTGTCCCATGTCCTTGCTCTCAATGCAAGCTAGCAATTAGACGAAAACGCCGATTGTCTATAGAACACATACGACGATTTGGCAAGTTTTAATATGAGATCATTGATTAGGCGATTGCAGATTTTTAGCATTTGGTAGGAAAAGTTAATATCAATCATGCATTGTACTCGCAAGATAATTGAATACCATATACAATAAGATTGGGTCTTGCTGGCAAATTGTCTATCCAGGGAGGTGATGTCTCATCCCAAGGAGAAGTGCACCCTTTGCGGCCAATTAGAAGAGTACGTGGGCATGCGATGGATGGAGTGCAGGAGCCAATCCACCACTTGCAAGGCCAATCTATACCGTCAATGCTAGAGGAGACAGGCAACCTTCCAGACCTACCTACAATCTTGGAGCCTGAGATGGAGGCAATGATCGATGCATTGATTCTCATGGATGTTGAGACTCCTGATCCGCTTAGAGAGGAAGCATCCATACCATTATATGATGGGTGCCGAGTATCTCGCCTGAAGACACTGCTTGCACTCTTAAGTGTGCAAGCAAAATACGGGTGGAGCGATGTGTGACTGAGTTGTTCAGGTACCTTGTACATACGCTTTGTTGATTTTTTTTTTCGACACTATTATTACAAACATTTGTGCTTTTTCAAGGTGTTCATGATTTTTTTTCAAGTTATTGAAATATCATATATTACCACCTACAAATACAATGCCTGAGTCTCGTGATGATGTATGACATGTTTTACGAAAGCTTGGCATAGACTACAATAATATCCATGCATGTATCGACAATTGCATACTGTTTCGAGGAGAATACGAGATTATGGAGACATGTCCAAAGTGTGGTGCTCATAGGTATCGACAGGACTTGCAAGGGCGTACCATCCCTCAAAAAGTTCTCAGACACTTTCCACTTATCCCTCACATAAACCACATGTTTCGTATGTCCAGCATGGTGAGCTTGACAATGTGGCATGCACAGAAAAGGTCCATGGATGGAGTTCAACGAATATCAATGGACTCACGCGCATGGAGCCCCATGATGGATGTTCTTCTTGGAGAGCTTCATGAAAACCTTGAAAGGCTTTGTGTGACAACGAGCTCAGCCAGAAGGTAGCATGGCTAAAGGTTGGTTGGTGTCTGAGGCGCTAGTGCATATTTCACAATGGCTACCAGCGGTGGATCCAAACAACGAAATGCTATGGTCACAGAAGGACGATGATAGACTGATTGGAGGTGTGGTGGTTGGAAATGGGGTAGAAAAAAGAATGGATGCCTCAATGGAGGAGAAGGTGAATTGCTTTGGTATGTTGCACCATGCCTCTATGGAGATGTGGCTCGCCAAGTACCAGATCGTTAGACAAGATCAAGAGGAAGTGCGAGCTGAATTCCGACGTAGTATGCCTCATCGACCGATTCGATATCCCAAAGGCATGGAGGAGATGCCGCGGTTCATGTCAATGCAATGGTTGCATGGAGCTTTGACCGCAGCGTCTTGCGAAGGGACAGAGGTCTCAATGGAGGAGTGGGAATTCTCAAGGGGATGTAGTCCAAAGCTGATGAGGGGTTTAGAAATTTTCGTATCTAAATTTTATATGCGATATCTAATTTGAGTGTTTCAATATACAGTACAAAATATATAGTGCAGCGTGGTCATGCAGACGACATTTTCGCGTGGAGCGTATTGACAAAATGCACTCCACAATGGACTGTGGTATCATGGCAAGGTTCGAGAAAGAGAGCCGACGACGAGCAACGGATCCAAACACAGTTGTGGATGAGATGGAGTATTTTGGGAACTTGCAAAGTATTGTTACGGTGGATTACCGTAGCTTCTCCATGATACTATTCTATATGCAGTGGTTCAAAGTGGTACTTGGAGGAGTTGGAGCAACAGTTCGACGAGGTCTATCTGGATTTCTCAAAATAGATTCCGAAAAAAAATGGACGGATTTGCACGACACCTTTGTGTTGCCGGCCCATTGTGAACAGGTGCATGGACTCATTTGTTTGCTAATTGTATTACGACATGGTTTATGTCACAATGGTTTGAACTCTCTTGTATGTGTTTGTGAACAGGTAATCTTCTATCCAAACCCCCAACAACCTCGATGGTGGTATGTTATAACTTCAACTCCCCGAAGTGCGAGAGTGTATGATCAAAGCGATGTTCCAAGCATAGATGAAGATAATACGCAAATAGAGGGGTCGATATTGCAAGGGGTGGAGGCCTCGAAAGCTTGAAGCCAACATCAGCTAACAATAATGGAAATACAGGAGTCCAAGAATTCTTTGAGAACGAGGTGGACTCATCCTTTTGTGGTGACATGTCTATCTACCTTCCAGTGTATACGGAGTTGTGTCAAGAGATTGACATGGGACCATAGGATACTTCATACTTGGAGCATCCACTTACTCAATTCGTTGACCAATCGCTTATAAGGGTACATAAGATATGCATTTTAAGTGAGATTTAAAAAAAAAGGATTTATATTACTGTGCTTTGTATGATTTAAATTGATTATTCTAACATCATTTTTTGTTTGTGCAGGTGGCATTTTCAAGATGAGTCGCGGGATGAGTGATGAGGAGTTACAAGATATCTTCACACGCATGTCTCTAGATCAAATCCCAAGATTCAGAGATATGACAGATTAGGAGCTGTCTCGGTCTTCATCAAGGCGCTCTACTAGATCTACTTCAGTGCGATCAGATGCTTCAGTTTCGAGCAGAGGAGCTCGACGCTCTAGACTTGGGCCAGAGGGAGGGAGTGCTTCGGAGTCAGGGGGATGCTGCAGAGATACGGATGTAGTGAGCACGCAGTCGACATGGGATACATGTGCAACTCCTCACTCTCGTGGCTCTTCCAGGGAGTGTGGCTCAGGCTTAGGTGGATGCTGTGGAGGCATGGATGCGGTGTCTCCATCTCATCATTTAGCCGGAGTTGCATCACCTCAAGAATTTGTCACACATGTGGGGACGTCTACTCTAGTTACTCCGACTTTTTCTCAACCGTCGTTAGCAACAAGTGGCACCCCTATATTGGGTGCCACTCTGAGAGATATTATCTCGGTCGGTACACCGGATGCATAGGGGTCTCCTGGATATGCCCAAGAGCGTGGATACAGATGGGAGAGGAGCCATCTTAGGCAGACTCCAGGGGGATATGGATGTCTAGTCGATGGTAGGTCAGGAGCCATCATCATCAATGATGAGGGGAGGAGGGTAATGGCTTGCATGAGAGAGTTGTGCCAACACGTTTTTCGGCACAACGTCTTAGATCATTGGAAGAATATACCGAAGGGCAGCAAGGACTACATAGTAGCATCCTTGGATGAGGAGTTTTCGGTTCTAGTCTCAATAGATAGATTCTCTATGGGCTGGATGATGGATTGCATGCGTGTATATATGTCACACAGACGATCCGAAGCACGCAAGGTAATCAAGAGTGGGGCTACAAAGCCCGAGTGGTTAGATGCAGATGACTGGCACCGATTGAGGGAGAAGGCTACAGATTCTCCAAGACGTTGGAGTCAGCAGCGCGAGGAGGTGAGGGCACGAATTGAGGCCGGAGTGGTCCATCATCTTGGGAGTGGTGGCCACAGGACATATTTGGAGGACTTTGTAAGTTTTTCTTTTGTTTTTATTGTTTATTTTTTTGCAATATCCTTTATACTAACAATCATGTTTCTAATAGTTAGCATTTTGTTTTCTTTGCAGCACTCCATTACAAATCGCGATCCGACTGGCCTTGAGACTCGATATGTAGAGAGGAACGGTCTCACTTCATTGATTGAAAGATTGTATAGATGCGGCGGCCCTGTAAGTCACTCATCTTTCTTGTCCGTAGTTACCATGTTTAATTAGAATGCATTATTGTATGGTGGACTGATGTGTTGTTTCTTTTTTTATAGAGTCCATTCGATGCTCCTTTGCGACGGGAGAAGCTTTCACAGGGCGAGGATATGTAGCTCGCCCTTGGATCCCTAGAGCTCACACACCTTTATTTTTGGGTCGCCTGATCTATGTAGACATTTTCTATGTATTAGTGATATCTTGTCATGATTGTACCAATCGCTTAGTATGCGATCATGTATTTATTTTATGTATCAGTGTTATGATTTTCGTATACATTGCTTTTGTTTGCAAGCGCATTGTACACAGTGCAGAAACTATTTTGTATAGCTCTAATAAAGTACACAGTGCTATATGTGGCAGGGCAACTTGCTGCCCTGTCATAATTTTTTTTTTCATGTTACCGTCGCTATTAGCTTCACAAATTTTACTACTCGTGTCGTTATTGGCGTTGTTATTTACGTCACAAACCATCGCTATCAGTGTCGGTATTGGCATCAGTATTAGCATTGCATTTTGCATCGGTATTTGCGACACTGATACCGACGCCAATACCAACATTGATAGTGACAGTGATACCGACTGTTCTATGGCATCACTAATAATGATGCTTTTTGCGACGAGGGGGAAAAATTTTGTTATTTGCATTTTCGTCGCTTTTAACGTCGGTATAAGGCCTATATCTTGTAGTGTATCTTAGGGAACATTGTTTAGATGTATTCCCATCAACAAGTATGGAATGCCACAACCAATAGAGTTACTCACAATTGAGTTCAATATCACACATATTAGATTTGAGAATATTATATATCCTAATCATTCTTCATGTATTTGGATTGATTTTTCAAGAAATAGCACTACAAGGGAATGGGACAATAGCGATGGCCATTTGCGACGCAAAAAAGCGGTGTCGCTATTACCGTTGCTATTAGTGTTGCTATTTGCGTCGCTATTAGCATCGCTAATTCTATTAGTGATGCAAATAATGACACATATAGCGACGTCGGTCTGAGGAAAAAGTTTCAAAAACCCGAGTGTAACATTTTTTGAGAAAACATTTGCGAGAAAGAATGAAAGAGGGAGCGAGAGAGATTAAACCTTTGAGAGAGAGAGAGAGAGAGAGAGAGAGAGAGAGAGAGAGAGAGAGGGAGCTCATCACCATCGTCACCTACCACCATCGCGATACACGAAGAAAAAATAGAAGTGTACAAGGGAGAAGGGAGGGAAGGTGCAAAGAGAAGGTACAAAGGGTTTCATCTTCAGGCCTTTGAGGTAGGTACATTGCCTCTTCTTGCGTTATTTTTGTGTTCTCTTGTTTTCTTTTTTTGTTTTTATTTGCAAATAGATACATGGAAAGAGAGGGAGGGAGGAAGGGAGGGAGAAGAATGAAGGGAGAGGAAGAGAAAAAGAGGGAGAGAAAGGAGACAAAGAGAAAGAGGAAGAGAGAAATGAGAGATGAAGGGAGGGAGAGAGGAGGATGAGTGAGAGAAACAACGAGAGAGAGATGGGGGAGAAACAAAGAGAGAGGAAACAAAGAAAGGAAAATCGAGAGAGAAAGAGAGGGGGAGAGAAATAGAGAGAGGGACATGGAAGGAAGAGAGGAGGAGGAGGTAGAAAAGAAGGGTGAGGTAAAGAGAGGAAGAAGAGTGAAAAGAAGAGAGAGAGAGAGGAAGAAAGAGAGATAGAGAGAAAAAATAGAGAGCGAGAGAGAGGGAGAGAGAAATAGGAAAAAAATGAGAGAATGAGAGAGAAGGTTAAGAAAGAAAAGTAAAGGGAGAGGGGGGAGAGAGAGATAAAAAGAGGTGGGGTGACATTTCTTTCAATATATTTGTTTCTTAAGCTTTTTATTTTCTATCTTTGATTGTCTTTGCAATGAGATGAGTTGAGTGAGAGTGGGGAGGGAAGGAGGGAGAGAAATAGAGAGAAGAAGGGAGGGGAAGAAAGAGAGAGATGGAGAGAAATAAAAAATGGAAGAGAGATGGGCTTCATAAAAAAGTGTCAAAATCGGAGCATGGCATTCACCACAACAGAAACGAGGCATAGATGCACAAAGTCGGGCGCATCTAACATTGCATCTATATGCGCATGTAAATAGATGCAAACTTTGCGTCTATATATCCGTGCAAATAGATGCGAATATAGACACATTTGCAGACACGTAATTATTTAACCACCTGAAATTGGACTTAATATAATAAAAAAACTAGAGTTAATAATTATTTTTGCATTGCTCTCTAATGAATGGCAGTTCCTCCAGTTGACAAGCCTGATATAAGTAATTAGTGGTAAGCGATACAAACTTTATTAGACAATTAGTAGCAAGTATTGCATGTATCTCGTAATTTCTCTACTTGAAGATGATAAAAAATACTTCCTTTTTATTATGGAAAATTCAATTTAGCTTTAAACTTGACTATCGATTCTTGAGGATGCACATGTGCATCTGATATTTTCCATAGAATTAAGAATACACATTGAATCATTAAGCGAATTAAGTATGTTACAGTGAATGATCCATCTCATCTTCAATGAGATCAGCCCTTGCTAAACTATCTACTTCTAGGTCTATGTTACCAAGAGGTAACGAAACAAATAAGTCTATCCCACTATCAGATGTGTTGCTATATTGCTCAATAACTTCATCATCATCAACCACATTATTGTCCTCTTTTGCGTTTCCTTGAACATTCTCGCGAGGTTCATCTTGTACTATATCACACATATCATCCATTATGTTGTCATCATGTACATCATCATTAATTGTTGGATTGTCATCTGCTATCTCTATGTCGGTAATATTACAATATATTGGTTTTGAACGATTAGATATAGGGATGACATACCACCATCGGTTATTGTTTACCATTGGATGATACACAACCTGTATTTGAAAAACAAAAGAAAGAAACTTAAATACTTATTATATTGTGTATATGTATCATATGTAGACATATAAAAAATTAGCTTTCACATATATACCTGCTTGCATTGTTGAGGTAGTACTAATGTGTCATTCTTGTTTTGGTGAAATTTTGTAGAGTCAATGATTACAAAACCACTTGGATGACGTCTGATTGTGCAATGCTCACCATTTGTTACCACTTCTTTAAACCACTTCACATCTAGTACATACATAAAGAGTCGTCTGAAGTCAAGCTTCAGAATATCTTGGATCAAGCCACAATAACCTTCCATGGCACCATTGGCATCCTCGAAGTGAGCAAGGACACCACAATCTTGGGTATTTCTCTTTTCATCTATACGTTGAGTTCGAAGATGTTTACCCTCACACAAAATAGCATTGAATAATGTGCACTAGTATTAAAAGATTAAGATGAAACATGTCAATTTATTATATAAAATATAACTAGAAACAAATTAATTGATAGTATGTCTCACCTTTGATAAGCAACCTCATGCGTATTCCCACTCTTCTTGAGATATATTAATTTCCTCCTCTTTTTCCATTCTCTCCATTTCCTCATGTAACCAATCTATATCAATAAGATGTGGGAGCACATTTAGATGATCTGAAAATGAGACATTACGTCCATATCTGGTGCAAAATGCTCGTCTTTTGCTTTTTCTTCTTGCCCTTGCTTCATTATATAGTGTCACCCATTTGCTCATTACATCACTATTGAGCACACAAAAACTATTTAACTTAAGAACTTCTTCTTTTGTTAGCACTTTACTCATTCCTTTTCATTGAGGTATTATAGAGGTCATCCTCAAGTCTTTATCGTCTTTCCATAGTCATGGTTGAGAGGGGTCCACTTCAGCAAGATATTCAGAGATATAAGCAAGGGATGATTGCACTAACCAACCCTCAGCCATGCTTCCCTTAGGCCATGCTTTTTGCCTCACAAAATCTTTCAAGGTTTTCATGAAGCTCTCAAGAAAAAACATCTACCTTGCATGAACTACCCCACAAAGTGCGATCTCATCAATCAAATGGACGAGTAAATGTAATTGAGCAGTCAAAATGGAGCGAGGAAAATTTTCCTCCACCAAACAAACTACCTCCACATATAATACTCGAGCATCTTGCAATGTGTTTGGATCAATTTCCTTCGAGCTCACATATCTGCCAGGATGTATTTGACAATTGTTATTTTTTGTGTAGAAATTCAAAGAGGTTCACTACATGATGTATGCAATATATAATGAAAAAATACAATGTATACACACCTCACAAGATCTCCCATCTTGTAAATGATATCACATACATCTTTGGATACACAATGGGATATGCTAGTAGGAAGTATGAACTGAATGTAAATAATATTCATAGATTAAATGATTAGTTGAGGAAAAAGTCATCATACCCCAAAGTTTACACATAGTTGCTCCACTAATTACTATATTCATGGTTAGAGATACCCTTACTTGAATCATTTTGTGCCAATCGTGGGACTTCAAACTAGATAGTTGCTCCACACCTCTTTTCTTTTTCTTTATGAAGGCTCCCTTGAGACATCTCATATATCCTGTGGGTGTTCGAAAGCTACATATTTATTCCTTCACTATTTTTTCCTCGTTCTTTGACAACATCCAAGGTGCATGGGGTAGCTTAATCTTTCCTCTGGGTCCAATGCGTGGCCAGGCTCGTCTCATGCGACCAATGTTATGTAAATCCTCCCTTACATTGACTGAATCACGAGCCCCTATTAAGTGATCCCATAATGTAGATACAACATTTTTGAATATGTGCATGGGGTCCAACAGGTGATTGATCTTGAGTTCAGTCTAATACGAAAGGCGAAAAAATATAGAGAACCTAACAAACAAACAATATACTATGTAAACAATTCATCATGCTAAATACTTTAAAGTCAATCAAGAGAAATATACTTCTTACCGACTCATGCCGAGTGGAGGGTGACTGTCGGTATTAATCCATCTCTCCTTCCAATCTCGAATGGTTAGAGATTGCGGAATCATTCCATTAGTAGGGAGAATATATTTGGGATGGTCAATAGGAAGAAATCGATGATGATTGTCATAGATAACCTTCTTTAAACGTGCCGGCCTAGAGGAAACTAGAGAGGGATCGCAAATAGGACATGCATGATATCCTGATGTGGTTAAACCTGAACAAACAAGTGAATTAATAACATGCAATTGATTCAAGTCTTGACTTTCAAATATAGAGTTATATACATGTACCTGAACACTCTCCATATCCTGAAAAGTCATGCATGGTCCACAACAACATGGCCTTCAATGTGAAATCTCTAGAGGATGCAGATGCGCTTGTATCTTGCACCTCAATACCTTCCCATAACATTTCTAACTCTTCAATCAAAGGCTCTAAGTAAATGTCCATGTTTTTTACCTTGTGCTTTCTAGGAATCAGAAGGGACAACATTACATGTCCCTTTTTAATTGCCATGGATGGAGGAATATTATAGTTCACCAATACCACTGGCCATACACTGTATGATGTGCTTTTGATGCCAAATGGATTGATTCCATCCATACCTAATCCAAATCTCAAATTTCTTGGCTCTTCTTTGAAAAAGGGCCACAAATTATCTATATGTTGCCATGCCGGTGTGTCTGCAGGGATCCTCCATTTTCTATCACTTGAACGATGAATAGCATGCCATGATATGAGCTTTCCAATAGACTTACACTTGACCATAAGTTGAATACGTGGAACAATCGGAAAATGTCGCAAAACCTTACGAGGCACATCCATTGACTTCATCTCCACTTCATATCTTGATTCACCACAAACAGGACACTCTCATGCGAACTCATGAATCCCACGAAATAAGACACAATCATTGACACATGCATGGATCTTGACATAATCGAGGCCTCCCAGAGATGTCAAGTAATGCCTTGCTTGCTCTCTCTTAGTTGGAAATTTGTTTACTTTTGGAAGCATTTGTGATAATAACCTACATATATTTTTAAAAGTGAGCTAAAAAACCACCAACATATATTTGTGTCTGATTTTAAAATAGAACAATTAATATTATGATTTAAACTGACATTACTCCATCCATAAATTGTTTGCAAGTTAAGTATCTCGAGGGACGCACGAAGAACGGAGTACGTACAACCTTCATACAACAGAGTAGATGACGCTACGTATAGTGGGTCATTTGGCTTCGTAGAGTGACCTTCTCCCCGAACCGGTTGTTGCAAAAATAGATAGTGTACCATGTTGTCCAAAATCTCATCCTCTACAACTTGACGGGGCATTTCATGAGGGCTATTATCATGGTCGTCAATCTCCACTCTTCTTGAAGACTCTGCCTCCTCGCGTCGACGTTTTGGAGCATCTCGACGCTCGGGAGGGAGCATCTAAGGATGTGGCACCGTATCCTACTCAACCACAAAAGGGAGTTACATGTACGTTGATATATATTGAGTAACATAGACTAGCAATCTTAGTGTTAAAAACAATGAATACCGGTGATTTTTCTCAGTCCCAGTCTCCATACATGTTGAGGTGTGACATTGCAACTCGACGTACTCAAAAAATACATCCTCCACAATGATCACACATGCATTTAATTTTTCATCGTAGCCATGCATCTCGATTATGAAGATGTAATGTTTCATCCTCACTTAAGGATGTGCTCGTTGACTCATCAGTATGCACCGCACTAGGTGATGATGACGACATGATTAAACCTAATTCATGACAACATCAAATTTATTATTCATATGTTTACATAAAAACTTCAAGGCATATTAATTATTCTAAGATCTCAATTTTAAATACATAAAACTTATCATAAATACATAAAAACTTATGATAAGAACTTATTATCAAAACTTATATTAAATACAAAAACTCATGACAAAAATACAAGCACGCTAAATGCGCATCTATATGTGCATCGAACTACGTGTCTAAATCTGCGTCTATCTGCGCGTCTAAATCCGCATCTATAAGTGCGTTTACGTAAACTTAGATGCGCATATACACACAAAAATAGACGCAAAAGTCAAAATTCAAAAGATACTTGAATCATTTCTTTTCAAACTGCGCCTTTCCTACGTTTTTTGCATGTTCTGAAGCTCGAGTTCAGCTGACATGCAGTCTACCTCCACTAGTCTCTTCATGACTCACCTCTTCTTTCACTTCAAAGAGACAAGAAGTGAAAGAAGAAAGCCAAGGAGAGGAAGAAAGAGAGAACAAAAGAGAGGAGAACAAGAGGAACAAGAAGCAAAGAGAGGAGAGAACAAGCAGCAAGCATCAAGGAAGAACAACTCACCAAGGAGAGGAAGAAGGGGAAGGAAGTAGCGCCACCACCCGTCCACACCAAAGACCCAAGGTGAGTCCTCTCTCTCTCTCTCTCTCTCTCTCTCTCTCCCTCACTCCCTCTCTCTCTCTCTCTTTCTGTATTAGGATCTATGATTGAAGTTCTTATATCACAAATAAATCATGGATGGTGGTTGTCGGATTAAGAGCAGCCGACTTAGCACGTTTGACAGCGCGTGTAGATTTCAGTGTAGACGCAAACATAGACGCGCAGCTATGTTTGCTATCACCGGGTCTGCAGTCGCGTCTCCAAGCGTGTGTATTCTACATCTCAGATGGGAGAATACACGCGCTCTGCCCAGAAGCTTTGACTTCAGAGACGCGTTTGAGAGCGCGTCTATTCTACATCTCAGACATGAATATACACACGCTCACCCAGAAGCTTTGACTTCTAGGACACGTCTGAGAGTGTGTCTATTCTGTATCTCAGATGCGAATATACACGCGCTCTGACTAGAAGGTTTGACTTCAGGGAAGCGTTTGAGAGTGCGTTTATTCTGCATCTCAGGTGCGATTATACGCGTGCCAGCTCTGATAAAAAAATAATTTTTTATTTCTCGAATTGTACGAATATGTTACACAATAGTACAGTTTATACAATATTACAATTTAGAAAATTTGTCTTATTCATGTGTTTTGTTTGTAGATGTCGCATCTTGGTTCATCTAGTAATGACCCAGATTTGGACCGCATGAATGATACATTGGACTTGTTCAGCAGAGGCGTTAATGTTTTTTTTGGAGGTTTCCATAGTAAGGAAGACTTCATGGGAGAGATGACTAGACACCTTGGCTGCTCTCCCACAGCAGACGAGGTGTTCAGCGTCATGTCTGGAACGCCTCTAACGTCTTTGCCTGACACTGCTTCCCAAACACAAAATGTCCAAACTCCAATTGCAGGTACTCCACGTGCAGCGCCTGTACATGCATCGGTTGAAGCACAAGCGTCAGCCGACGCACATGCATTTGCAGAAGCACGTGCATCGAGTGAGGCAGAGGGTAGTCGACAGAGAGGGAGGAGGGAGAGTCGAGGGGAAAGACGAGGCTTGTGTGGGGGTTGCCTAGGAGGTGGCGAGCGATCACCCTCACCAGAAGATCACGTAGAGGAGCTAGTACGCTAGTACTATAGAGTTACAGATACTGGTGGCATCTTCCATGATGATGAAGGAAGGGATGTAATAACGTACATGAGGAGCGTCGTGCATGAGATGTATAAAGATTGTTTTGTTTACTTTAAGAATCAGAAAAGCGGCTTGTGGCAAGAGGTGTTGAGGGCAGTCCATAGGAGGTACCCAAATCTTGAGGGTCAGCGATTCTCGGATGATTGGGGACGCACAAAAGTAAGGGATTTGATTCAAACAAAAGATCCCACCTCATGACACGCGCCAGGGAGTCACTGCGGTGACAGGAGGAGGAGCGTGGAGCCTATAGCCAACCACCTATGTGCCACCGCATAGAGTGGAAGAAAAGCAAGAAGAAAGCAGCAGAGAAAGTGAAGAGTCGCCAGCACGCAGAGGTGCGACGCATACAAATGGAAACCATGGGATCGTCGCATTACGGATCGGTGGCAAAGAGTCCTGGGAGGTAGAGTTTGTAAGTATATTTTGATTTCTAATTTTTTAAATTTTAAATTTTTTTCAATTCTTTATATAATTTATTCTAATACATTGTGTCTCATAATTGTTTATATATATCATAATTGTTTTGCAGACTACTATCGTTGGTAGGATATCTACTCTTAGAGAGGTAGGTTACCATCGAGGCCATAACCACGGAGCCACATGGCTTCACTTCTATGAGGAGGGTCTCATCGCTGAGGAGCAATACAACTGGGCTATGAGGATTCGACAGCCAGAGGAGGTATGTTTTTCTTACTTTCCTATTAAAAGTATAGCTAGTTATAACTTTTTCTTTGGAATTGTATGTAAGCAACCTTGATCTTTTGTGCGTGTAGGCGAATCCCGATGTGGAGCATAGCGAGGAGGGAGATAGCGACGCTAGTAGCGATAGTGGTGCTAGCGAAGATGTTTCTTCTTCAGATTCGTAGAGGAGCACCATACCTCCTCTATGGCCTTGTTTCCTTGTATATCTATTATCCATCTTTGAGCCTACTGCTTGCAGCCACGCTTTAGGTCGCAAGCACTTCAACTCCCTATGTAAATACATTTTATATATAATGAATACTTGGATTTTTGTTTTCAATTCTCGTGCCTTCAGATCCATTGTGGTTTTCCCAAATGCACAATTTGATGTATGGGAGGGGGGGAAAAAAACCAGAGAGCATGTGGTTGCTTTGCATGCTCTCTGGTTTTTTTTTCCAATTCTGTGCTTCGTATCTATTTGCGCATCTAAATTGCAGAAAACATGCATCTAAAATGCAGAATGCACGCGCCCATACACGCGCTATATAATTCAAATTAATAAAAAGAAATTAAATATCTTTTTTAAAAAAATGAGACTTTTGGTTTTGCATTCGTGTCTACTGGCGCATGTAAAAGCGCATCTATGAACGTGTCTATGTGCCCGTCTAATTTTCCATGTAGACGCCCTTGTAGACGCACAAAAGAAATTAAATAAATAACAATTTTGGTTTTCGTATGCGCTTGTATTCATGTGTGTATATGCGCATCTAAAGCGCGTCTATTGGTGCGTGTGGATTTCCTCATACATGCAACTATAGACGTGAAATGGTAGACGCACAAATAGATGGGCTTATAGACGCACCCATAAGATTTTCTCTCAATTCAAAAATCGCGTCTAAAAGTGCGTCTAAGAGGCCTTTTTGTTGTAGTGATTTTACAGGTTTGTAAACAAGCAAGAGAGAGAGAGAGAGAGAGAGAGAGAGAGAGAGAGAGGCCGCTGCCACTGTCGCCATCCATGAAGAGGGAGGAGACAAGTGTAAATGAGAAGGAAGGAACTCCCGAAGGAGAAAAAAAACAGAGAAGTACGAAGGGATCCTTCTTCAAGCTCTGAGGTGAGTGCATTATCTCTTCTCTCTTTTTTTCTCTCTTTTCTTTACTTCTCTCTTTCTTTTCAACATTCTCCTTCCCTTTGTCCTTCGTGCCTTGGATGGCATCATTGGTCTTCTTATTAGGCTTTGACTACATCTTGATAGTTTGCAGGGCCTCACTACTCTTGTTCTCTCCTTTGGAGCTGCTAAGGCCTGCCTTATCAATGTGCATTGCAAGAGGTTCATGTGTGCTTGCTTTGGTCGTCCTCTCTGCAGGAGTTGTTGATGGAGCTTCATTATTGACTTCTGCATTCTTTCTCGGGCAGTCCTTGGCATAGTGACCACATTGTCTACAGATGTAATATAAGTATGGGAAGTTGCCAAAGTGAACTTTGATGAGGACCTCGAAGCCTTGGTGATCAGTAACCTCCAGATACTCTGGCGGATCCTTCCTACTGTATGAGAGGACACAAACCTTTTGTTCCAGCTTGAGAGCCCCATAAGCTGATGAATTGGAAGGAACATATAGTACTCGGCCAAGAGCTCTAGCAATGATTGCAAATCCTCATCTAACCAAATAGGTAGGTCAGCATGAGTGACCCACACAGGGCACTCATATTGTAGGACTGCCTTCGAGGAAAAGGAAGGCGCCCAAGGCATTGGCAGCACAAGATTCCCTTTCTATCCAACTGCACAGCCCAAGACCCAGTCTTTCTATGTCTACTGCAGAGCTGAGCAGACCCATGAAAAAGCCTCTTCCCACAAACCTGAATTGAAGCATGAATGCTCTCCCTTGATACATGGCAGTGAGCCATCAGTTGAACTCTTCTTCAGGAGGTGGCTTGCCCATAAAATAGAAAAACACCCCAGTATAAGCATAATCTGCATATCTCTGTCGGATACATTGCAGCGACCACAGGCCACAGATGCTTTGAAGCACGATTTGCCTGCCTTAGCAACTTTTGCTCTCCTTCTCTGATTGATAACTATTTGCTCCTACGCTCCACCTCCGCCATGTATGTGCCACCCTGCCTAGCCACAGCAACATAATCCATCTCAGTGGTTCCTTCATTCAGGCATGTTTGCTTCCTCCCAGGCTGGTTGTCATCACCATTGATGCCTCCACGATGTTTGCCTGCCCCTGCGCTCTGCATACATACAAAGGGAAGGGGAGACCTTACAGGCTAGTGGCCAGACAAGGGAGGTTTGAGACCCCGATCCCCCTTCCCCATCCCCATCCCCGGGGGGGAGTGGAGGCAAGAAAAAAAAAAATCGAGGCTATAATTTATAAATAAGACATGGAAATGTGTACATGAGGCTCCAAAATCTAGGAGGGCGCTGGTTTTCTGTGGGCACGCGGGTCGAGAGCATTCTGGCACAGCTAGACGCGGATCGAGAGGGGGCACGCTGTTCCTCACGTAGGGCACAGCTAAACGCGGATCGAGAGCATGCTGGCACTATATATACACCTTACTTGTCGGCGTGTTCCTGTATATGTGGTCAATAACGACGTCGGCCTAGTCGAGTGTTGGAAGCAAGAGGACACATCGAGCCATCATGCCAACCATCACTCTCATTCCTACCGCTCCCCTTGCGCTGATCATCGTACTACTTGCTTTGGCTAGGGGGCGTAGTGCAGATGCAGCTGCAGAACATCTTATGGCGAATCTGTCCAGCGACTTCAAAGGTAATATACACAAACACACACACAGACTCCTCTCTCTCTCTCCCCTGCCGCGTGATTGTGTATATTGTCTATCAAATTTTAATCAGCAGTGCTAGTGTCGCGGAGGACATGTTATATATAATTAGATAGCACGCATCATTCAATCTGTTGTCTTCCAATGGCATTATGGCTTCGTACTAGAGCAAAGAATCGTAACTCGTCGATTACCTACTAACTGTGGGCTTCCATTGCTTCGTTTGGCACAGCGGCCGACGTGGATGAGATGGCGCAGATTAAGCAGCTGGAGGTGGTGTCTGACCAGGTGCACTGCCAGTGCCCTTTGTTCAAGGATTCTTGTAAAAAGGCCAATGCGCCTGGGCCTGCGGTACTGCATGATGGCGATTCAGCAGCAGCAGCTAGTGCAGTACCTGGCATGATCCCGTACTGCCGGTGCCCTTTGGTCAAAAGGTATTGCAACAGCGTCCGCCCAGCCAGTACTCCTGCTCCGGCCATGATTTAAAATGAATCAGTCTAAGGTCTTAGATAGTATGCTCGTTTTGGCGACGAGCGTCGCCAGTCGTATCGAACATGCTTAGTTTCAGCCGGTTTCTCCTTCACGCTTTTCGAACATAACCTTTCGGATCCTTCGTTATTTCTTTTACGGTTTTTTTCTTTTTGGTAACTTGAGGAGGCTCTAAGATGAAGCGTGCTGATCACCTCCTTGGTTATATATGATAATGTTTGCTTCGTGATAGTGGGTCCTAGCGTCTGCTTCTCTTAGTGATCTATTTTTTAGTGTTACTATTTAACCAATTCACTCTAAGTGATTAGCCTTTCTTTCTTTTACAACTCAAAACCCATTGATCAGAGTATCAAACACCTCTATTTTGTGTTGCTCTTCCTTCTAAATGGTGAGTATATGTACCTCAATGTGATTCCAAGCCATGGAAGCATGGGAGACTAAATAGGGTTTTGTTTTGGCTTATAGAGTGTAACTTTGCTATGTGTTGACGTTCTTAAAAAAAGATCAACTCATGTAGCAGAACCAATACATTGCCTACAGTACCAACTATGTTTAACATCTTCCATTGTTCAATTTGAAGCTTGTGTAATAATGTTTTGAAACTAGAAGCATTTCTTGAAGTTAGCTATGCACTCAATCTCGAACTCAATTCCAGCTCATAGTAACGTATTGAATATACATTATTTTGTTGTTGGGAATCAGTATCAAACATTTCTTTCTTATATTTAATATTTTATAGAGGATCCAAATTTTCTAAAAGAAGCTCTCCAGGAGATGAATGCTTTCTTTTTTTGTCTTTTTTTTGGTGGCCTTATAGGAACCATTCTTGTACTGCATGAATGACTTGAAGAGACTTGCTTTCTATATTGGGAAGTAAATGCTTTTACTAGATCCCCTTTATGATATTCTTTGTATGATAATTCTCATTATAATCCCTAATGTATGTCATTTATGCTTGAAGGAAGTTTTAGTAAAGCCCATATTGGTTGTGTCTTTGATATGAAGGCATATAGCTAAACTTCATTTGCATGTTTGGGCTATAGTTCTATAAGTGCCCCAACTAAAAGTAAGAATGGACTTATTTTTGTGGATGTTTGGACTATTGTTCTAAAGGGTTAAGTGATAAATGGTCGCATCTCACCCTAGGTTTAGGGTTTAGGTTAATACGTATCATGAGCATCAGCTTGATTGTCTTGTTGAGCCGCTATTAACTATTTATTTGTGGGTGATGCAAGACTTAGGATGCAAAAACCTAATTAATGCTCATTCCTTTTTATGGTAACTCTATTATTTATTTTTGAACAATAATCCTTGATCTAAATTGACCATTTTTGGACCTTTTGTAACATAATGTGGGCAATTGATGTTATTGTGTAATTAAGTATAGCTTTAAGATTCACATGACTTTCTTAAGTAGTTTGTTACTACCACTATATATTTCTTTCTTGCCATGGTTTTTGGGAATAGATCAATAAAGTCCCGTCTTACTATCTTGAATGGTGTTTTTGTTGTAATGAGCTACAACTTTCTATGATTTATTGGTGGTGTTTTGTACACTTTCCATATGATGCATTCTCTCAGATTTTGTGATAGTATTTCTCACTAGTATTTGCTTCTAAGCTGAGATCACAATTTCTAAAATCCTAAATGTTTAAACATTGGTCAAGTGTGATAATACTCCATCCATGTGTAAACTAGGGTTGTTGGCATATAAAAGCGTGGTGCATGATTTCTCTAAATGTAGTACAATAGATTATCCTTAATTTGGATATTCTTTGAGTTTGAATGTGTTGCATTTTGTGTGACATTGAGCATAAATTTTTTCATATTTTTGGATTGTATTATTGAAATAATATTGTCATGCTTTTTTCTATTGATAGATTGCATACTTAACCATTTTTCAAATGTGGAATTTAGGAAAAGCTATCGATTATAGTATTAAAAGCTATCGATTACGATATTATTTTAGAATTTTTTGTATTTGATCTTTAGTGGGTATAGATCCTTGCAAAATAAACATATAAAAAATATAAAAATGAGGGGGTTTACTAGAAAGGATAAATAGTGGGATTTAGGTTAGAAGATGAATAATGACACATAAACATCCAATATATATTTTATTCAAAAGGTATTCATCTAGCATCTTATGTGGAACTATACATTCAATCTTATTGTAAACATCCCAAAAGGAAGTTTCATAATTAGTATGAGTATTTATATTAGTTTTCTTAATTCCACTAAGATTGCAAACTATATTTGAGAGCATTGTGTAGATATTTTTCCATTAACAAGTGTGGAGTGGTAGCTAAGAGAGTCACTCACAAGTAAGTTCAATATCATACATGTTGGTTCTCATATTTATCCAAATCATATTTTATCATTTCTCATTGAAAATAATTTACATTTTTATTTTGTAGCTTTGATCCTTACCTCAAATACAAAGGCATTTGGAAGCATTCACCTCATTTCAATTCATTAAGGAGTTGGAAAAATGAGGATGCTCAAGCTATCCAAGGCTTGAAGTTGTAGATTATTAAATATATTCAAAGCTTTATGAAGATTGGGATAATATGAATGACATAGAAAGTATATAAGTGGGATTTATGTTAGAGCTATATATAGCTCACCCTATCTAGACTAGGTCTCACCTATATATATGCAAATTGTGATCAATATGATATAGTCTTTGGGAGTGTATATGGTGTGTCTCTTCTCTCTCTATCGCGCAGCTCTACATATATTCTCTCTTTACATTTCAACATGGTATTGGAGCTATCACGATTGACTATAACCACGTCCTTGAAGAAGACAATCAGGAAGTATACCTATCTCTTGCATTTCTGCATTTCTGCCAAAATTAGCCAGATCATTATCTATTCTTGGTCCAAAAGTAAAATGATAATGTTTTGAGCATTAATCATATTTCTCGTCTATGTTGGAACTACTTCTCTCACATGTTTTGTCTATTTTGGATCTCATTATTATTTCCCACATTTTTTCTATCTTGGGTCTCTCTCTTTTGGAATATGGTTTTTGAACCAAAATGTCTTTCCTTATATCATAACTTCTGCGTCATACGATTCATTGTGTTGCACTTTGGTCATCGTTTCGTATATTTTGTGCAGATTCTGTGATCTCGTATTATATGTATTCTCTTAGCCAGCCATGTCAAATTCTATAATCATTAACGGATTTCCTTCTAGACAACGTTTCGTCCCTCACTTTTAAGGAGAAGGATTCCTTGGGTGGAAACTAAAGATGCTAATAATTTTTAAAGGCAATGACTAGCACGATATTATTCTTGGTAATTATGAATGTCCACGTCAACCAAATGATCAGGCTCATGATAATATCCTTGTAATAACTGAAGGACCTATCTTTGAAGAATGGCAAACTCTTTATAATGAGTGGGTCAAACATGACAAAACAACTCATCAATATGTTATTTTTACTCTTCAAGAATCTCTTATGCTTGATGTATGTAATCTTTCAAGCTCACATGCTATATGGAAGTATTTGATAACAAATTTTGAGAACAAATCTATTACAAAACTAATTTATCTTCGTAGTCAGCTCACTAGTTACAATACATCAAAACTTCTATGACAACACATATCGAATCATTGAAGAACATTATCAATAAGCTTGTTTCTACTACTAGTGATGCTATTCCACGAAAGCAATTGGTAACATTGGTGCACAGATCGGATGTTGTATGCTCGCGTAGTGAACGCCGAAAGGTCCCCAAGAACAAAATAACTCTACTTTTTGCACAAAACTCAAGGTAGAAAGCATGCACGACATGAACAAGAGACCAATTGGGTGCAATCTCCCCCCATGCCTTGTGTGAGCACTCCACAAAGCATGTATTTTATGTATTAATAATCTTCAAGCTCAAATAATAGCCCAAATTACAAAATAGCACGCTTTTGGATTTTGAGTTTGCTTTAGCACAAAATAGAAATAAAGCTGATAGGCAGGCGCCCAAAGAGTCAGGCATACCCAATACAATGTCCAAATACAAATATCATAATCGTGCGCCCATGAGCATAAAAAATAATAAATAAATATCCAACGCCTCAATAAATAGGCGCGATAAAATATAGACGCTATGCCTAAGGTATGCGCCCATCAAAATATAAGTGATAACTCGAATACACGCTATCCTCCAATGCTTTCCTCTGCCACTGCTGCTATCTCTACACATCAACTGAAGTATTCACAATCGTTAGTAAAATAATACAATTAAACCGACAAAAGTGAATACCTAGCAGTCTTCAGCTACATAAATAAATCAACTGGTTAGAAATCAATCCTAACCTTAATTTATCACGAGTGCGCACTCTAAACTCATAAAAGTTTATTAATTTAATATGTATTTTACGGAAACACCCGCTATGGAATCACCCATGTACACACTAAATTAATGAAACGCTCGAAAAGGATAGGTGTCCCCATCAACTTCTCGCACAAATAATCCACTTTGTGTATGAGGACTGGTCAATAAAGTTTACGGAATCCACCGTAAAACCTCACGGAATCCACCGTGGCACGGAATCCACCGTGAAATATGCCTCCTGGCATCATACCCCTGGGGTGGGATAGCAATTGTCCTCAATTGCTATTAGCTCAATGTGGAGCTAACAGAGTGGGGAAAGCATTTAAGTCTCTAACTTGAATGCATTGTCATTGATTTTGTGAATGATCTTAAATGGTCCATAGAATCTAGGTGCTAATTTCACAATTGGGTGTTTATCTACACTTTGTAATCTACGTTTTTCTATTCTCAACCAAACATAGTCATCAACTTTGAAATTCATGGCTTGTCTTTTCTTATTGGCTTGTTTTGTATACGATTGCTGGGCTTTGGCAATCATGTCTTTAACCTCATCAAAAATAGTAGCGTGCATGTTAGAAATATCATCAGCACTCTGATTTCTATTTGATAAAGATGCAACAGGTGTAGATAATCTATAACCATAAATCACTTCAAACGGTGCTTTCTTTATAGATGTGTGTGGTGTATTGTTATATGCAAATTGCAGTAAATGTAAGTGTGTGTCCCATGTTTGTGGTTTAAAAATAGTGTAAGCACGTAAAAGATCTAAAATAGTACTGTTAGTGGCTTCTGTTTGTCCATTAGTTTTAGGATGAAATGCAGATGAGAAATCAATATTTGTTCCTAGATTAGCAAACAAAGTAATCCAAAAATTATTACAAAATCTAGAATCATGGTCAGAAATAATAACTTTTGGTAATCTATGATTAGTAAAAACAATTTTCAAAAACAATTGTGGTGCCTGAGATGCTGTTAAAGTTTTGTTACATGGAATGAAATATGCTTGTTTACTAAACCTGTCTACTACAGTCCAAATCATATCATGGTTAGCTTTAGTATTAGGTAAACCAGTAATAAAATCCATAGAAATCTGTTCCCATGGTCTTCATGGAATAGATAAAAGCATAAGTAATCCATACTGTTTACCATGATGTCTCTTAACTCTTTGACAAACCAAACATTCAGAAACAAAGTTAGATACATCAGTGTCCATATGTGGCCAATAAAAATCTTCAGTCAATGTACATAAAGTAGATATGATACCTCTATGACCTTGATATGGAGGACAATGAATCTCATTCAAAACAAAAGATCTAAATGGAACTGTTACATATAATCTCTTTTCATAAAACATGAATCCATCATTGTAAGACAGTGAATCAATAAGAATCTAGTTATTTCCAACTAATTTATTCCAATCAGATTGAAAAGTAATGTCCTAATGGTAAGTATCTTTCATAGGGATTAAAGAATCAAATGATATAACATAAATATTATGAATGGTCGGTCTTCTATTTAATGCATCGACCACTACATTTTCTTTACCTGGTTGATATTGGATAAGGGGACGAAAACTCTGAATAAAACTGCCCATTTGATATGTCGGTCAGATATTTAGGGTTGACTAAGTAAATGTCTAATACTTTGTTGATCAGTCTTAATCATAAACTCAGAACCCATTAAATAATGTATCCATTGTCTTAAATCTTATACCACAGCTAATAATTCTTTATCATACGTGGAATATTTAAGTTCGGAGGGTTTCAGTTTACAGCTAGAATAGGCTATGGCATGATTATCTTGCATAAGTATGGCTCCTATTCCAAATCCGCTAGCATCAGTAACAACTAAAAAGAATGGTCTATTAAAATCAGGTAATTGTAATACATGACCATGGGTTAATGCATGTTTCAATAAATCAAAAGATTTCTGTTGATTATCAGACCAATGATAAACAATACCTTTCTTTAAAAGTTTAGTCCAAGGCAAAGCAAGTAATGAAAAATTTCGCACAAACTTTCTGTAAAAACTAGCAAGACCTAGAAAAGAACGTAACTCGTACACATTTTTAGGTATTGGCTAGTTCAATATTGACTTTATCTTTTTAGGGTCAACGTTAATACCTTCTGATGACACAATATGACCTAGATATTCAATTTCTGTTTGAAAGAACTCACTCTTTTCTAGATAGCATACAATTGATTATCTTTCAACAACTTGAAAACCAAAGACAAATGTTCATAATGTTCTTTCTCATTTTTACTAAATACCAAGATATCATCAAAGAATACTATAACACAATGCTGGTATTTCAAAAATGTGCGATTCATCATTCTACTAAATGTAGCAGGTGTGTTAGTCAATCCAAAAGGCATCACTAAAAATTCATAATGACCAAATTGTGTTCTAAATGCACTCTTGAATATGTTAGATTTATCTAATCTCACCTGATGATAACCAGATTTAAGATCTATTTTACTAAATATGGCAAAACCTTGTAGTTTATCCATAAGATCATCTACCCTAGGAATTGGATATCTATTCTTTACAGTAATCTTATTTAGAGCACGATAATCAATGCACATACGATAAGTATTATTATTCTTCTTTACCAACAAAACAGGTGCGCCAAATGGAGAACTACTAGGTCTAATTAATCCTCTATTTAATAATTCCTCAACTTGATTTTGAGTTTCTTTCTGCTCTATCTGGTTATGCCTATATGGTGCTTTAAAAGGTGGTTGTGTACCAGGAATTAAATCTATTTTGTGGTCTTCAAGATGTGAAGGAGATAATCCAGGTGGTAGTTCTTCAGCAAAACAATCTTTAAATTGTGCAAGGAATTCTTAATGCCTAGGATGCATATATTTTTCTTTAGCTTGCAGTTCATTCACCCAAATTAGATAAGATTTATTACTTTTGCGTAATGCACGTTTAGCTTGAGTATGAGTAAGCAGTGGAAAAGCTTTAGATACGTGCATACCATACAATGTAATGTTTTTTCCTTGAAAATGAATGTTAATTGAATGTGTGGAATAATCTATGTCAGGATTATGCTGATGACGCCAAGGCATACCTAAAATAATATCACTGGACTATAATGGTACAACTAGAAAATTTCTTTTTTCAGTATATTCACCAATTTGAATTTCTAGATCATGCACCTCTTGTGTTCCATTATACCTTGTGCCTAAGAATGCTGCTTTAATGTGATAATGTGTAGGAACAGTTTGTAATTTCAATTCTTTCACTAACTTTGTAGAAATAAAATCATGTGTACTGCCATCATCATGCAAAATAATCTTTTCTTTTCCATGCACTAAACATTTCATTGTCAACAAAGAATGTGGAATTGGCATACCTGGTAAAGTATCTGAAGTAGTAGTAATGTCGTCCTCATCTTCCGTAAAGTCAGGCATTTCCTCATGTTCTTCATCTTCCATTGCTCCAAGATAGTTGATATGGACAGGTGGCTTCTTCGATTGGCAATTGGCTACTAGATGCCCAGGTTGATGGCATTTGTAACACACTATAGATTTGACTTTAGATACATTGTTTGCAATGGGAGGAAGTCTAGGAATATTAGGATTTGGCTGTGAAGATGGCTTAGGGCTTCGAGTGCCATTGAAAGTACAGAATTTGAAATTTCTTTTACTTATCTTTGTTTCTTTGCGGATGGATTGAGCTTCGAGAGTCGCATCGATGGTACGTCGGATAAGATATTCAGGTTGTGGTTCCTCTTTGTCGGTAGTCGATCTTTGTAAATTGGCCAATTGAACTTGCAATGCTTGTTGAGCTCTTCATCCTTCGTCCAACTACATCATCATTAAATCCAACTTTTGTTCCACCGTAGGTTCAGTAAGATCACCTTTAGCCATTAAATCATCTATATCTTGTTCCCTCATCCTGCAAAACTTCAAAAGACCTCACGCTCTCAAAATCCAATTAGCGGGATGAGCGTAGCTCAAAGTCGGGTGTACAAGGCTTATATATTTTTATTTGGCTTTCACAGTCTTTGTCTTTGGCAATTGCGGGATTTGAAACCTTTGTAAAATCTGTGTTTGACCTTCTGCGTGTGCTAAAACTGGTTCAGCAAGTCTGCATATGTGAGCAGAGTCTTCTAGGGATCAACTTTGCAGTTTAGTGCTTTTGCACAGGAACAGTCCTTATGGGAGTTTTGGGCACAAGTTAGTTGTGACTTCTGTTGACTTGCTGGACTTGCAGAGTATCAAAACTTTTGAAACTTGAGAAATTTTAGAACTTTGTGTGATTTAGGACTTGATTGACTTAGCTTAAAGCTAAGCTGAAGAAGACGTCGAATTTTAGGGAGGGGGGCCATTTTTTGCGCCGCTGATCACGACGTCAGCATGCCGCGATATCAAATGATGAAATTTGGGGCTTAAAGCTTTTAAGTAAGCTTATTAAGCTTTTAACTTAAGCTTTTAAGCTTTTGAGAATTATGGAGTCTTATTTGTTAACTGTGAGAAGATGACTTGGAGAAGAAGATGTTGGAGTGGTCCTCCGCCGTTACAAGCCGGTCCTTCGCGATCAGAGGCTGTAAACAGAGGTTCTTGACTGCCAGGAATCCACCCGTATCGACTGTTTGCGATGAGACTGATCGTAGAGCTCGATCGTTCCAGGAGCTCCGCCTTCATACAAGATGTGTAGCGATTGGAAGCTCTCGATCTTAGCTTCGCTCTGACACCACTGATGCATAGATCGGATGTTGTATGCTTGCGTAGT
Organism: Lygodium microphyllum; assembly: GCF_053477565.2. Taxonomy (NCBI): domain Eukaryota; kingdom Viridiplantae; phylum Streptophyta; class Polypodiopsida; order Schizaeales; family Lygodiaceae; genus Lygodium; species Lygodium microphyllum. The sequence continues at coordinate 24,767,863 of NC_141154.1, forward strand.
GAACACCGAAAGGTCCCCAAGAACAAAAGAACTCTACTTTTTGCACAAAACTCAAGGTAGAAAGCATGCACAATATGAACAAGAGACCAATTGGGTGCAATCTCCCCCCATGCCTTGTGTGAGCACTCCACAAAGCATGTATTTTATGTATTAATCATCTTCAAGCTCAAATAATAGCCCAAATTACAAAATAGCACGCTTTTTGCTGTTGAGTTTGCTTTAGCACAAAATAGAAATAAAGCTAATGGGTGGGCACCCAAAGAGTCAGGCATACCCAATACAATGTCCAAATACAAATATCATAATCGTGCGCCCATGCGCATACAAAATAATAAATAAATATCCAACGCCTCAATAAATATGCACGACAAAATATAGGCGCCATGCCTAAGGTATGCGCCCATCAAAATATAAGTGATAACTCGAATACACGCTATCCTCCAATGCTTTCCTCCACCACTGCTGCTATCTCTACACATCAACTGAAGCATTCACAATCGTTAGTAAAATAATACAATTAAACCGACAAAAGTGAATACCTAGCAGTCTTCAGCTACATAAATAAATCAACTGGTTAGAAATCAATCCTAACCTTAATTTATCATGAGTGCGAACTCTAAACTCATAAATGTTTATTAATTTAATATGTATTTTGCGGAATCACCCGCTATGGAATCACGCATGTACACACTAAATTAATGAAATGCCCGAAAAGGATAGGCATCCCCATCAACTTCTCACACAAAGAATCCACTTTGTGTATGAGCCCCGGTCAACAAAGTTTACGGAATCCACCGTAAAACCTTACGGAATCCACCGTGGCACGAAATCCACCGTGAAATATGCCTCCTGGCATCAAACATAGCTTCTTCACATTGTAAAGAATCGTGCTTATGATAATATTGTTACCATATTATCTAACAAAGATGGGATTGATTTTAATCAAGCTTGTATATCTTTGATTGAATATCCACAATGATATGAACGATGACATAAAATCAAGAAACACTTATGATATCACAAGAGGACACACAGTTAGAACAAATCGACTAAGCTTTACTTCCTAGAAGGCATCCCTTTCTATACTATACACGTAGGAGTCATCGTGGTGGTAACTTCTCTCATCTTAAGTCTCCTAACAAACATTGTTCTTATTGCAATAGAAATGGTCATACTACAAATGATTGCTATGCAAAACAATATGATGAAGACATGGTATTATAAAAAAACAACCACATTTATCCAGAGATTTTCCTCCTGGTGACTACTTTAAAAAGAGTGATCATCCATCCCATACATGTTTCAAGAGGTGTTTTGATTCAGATCGTCATAGAGCATATGCTACTACATATGACAACACTACTAAAGAAGAAAATCATGTGAGTTATTCTATCTCTTCGGAAAGGATACTTCATGTTCGTGATGGATCTCTTTTTATTATTGATTCTAGTGCTATGGGAAACATGACATATCAGTCCCAATGGTTACACAAGTATCATTCTATTCCTATCAAGAAATTGGTTTAACTTGTTGATGACACAACCTGTCATGTCAAAGGTATAGGTGATTTATATCGCGGTACTCTTTCTTCAACAAGAATTCTGTGTGGAGTTTTACATGTCCAAAATCTACAAAGGAATCTTCTTTTAGTTGCAAGACTTGTGGATCTTGGTCTCTTTGTTAGTTTCGATCATACCAAGTGTCCCATTGAGAAAGATGACCAAACCATAGCTGTTGCTCCTCAAAATAGTAATCTTTTTTAGTTATCTCTCAATGAAGATGTTGCAAATGTTGTTATAGCTCTCAGTGATGTTAACAACAAAATATGGCATCCTCACTTTGTTCACTCTGATTTTCCTAAGTTTATGGATCTTTATCGGCATGACCTTGTTCAAGGTATGGAGTTCAAAGCTCGTTCTCATATGGGTATTTCTGAGTATTGTGCACTCAGAAAGAATTTTTGCAAACCCTTTTCCATTTCCACCACACCTCATTCTAGAGATTTGCTTGATCTTATTCACACCAATATTTGTGGACCTTTTCATACGTCAAAATCTCAATATCGGTATTTAATGACTTTTATTGATGACTTCTCCAGATACATCATTATTTTTCTCTTGCAACACAAATGACAAGCTTTATCATCTTTGAAGCAATATCAAAATGCTGGAGAACTTCAGATTGGTTATCACATCTAGAAACTTCACAATGATAATGGTGGAGAATACATTTTAAATGACTTTGATGATTATTTTAATAATGAGGGTATTCATCATCATGCATATACGGTTTGCTACTCTCCTCAATAAATTGGTGTTGTTGAACATAAAGACGAGACTATTCTCAATGCCATGCGATGCATACTCATTCATTCTAGCTTATCACGATACTTCTAGGCTGAAGTAGCTTGAACAATAGTATTTATGTAAAATCATCGTCCTACAACTGATCCTTCTAGTAAAATACCGATTATTACTTGGACAGGTGAAACTCCTTTTGCTTTATATTTTCAAACTTTTGGATGTATTGCTTATATTTATGTACCCAAAGAGGCTCGCAAAAAACTTGATGCTGATTTGAAAGTTATTTTCATTGGATATTCGACTTTTTCTAAGGGTTACAAGTTTTATGATCCATCTTCCAAGAAAGTAATCATAAGTTGTGATGTTATTTTCAACGAGCAACTTTTGGGCAGCAAATGGTCTCAAGAGGATACTGGGTGGATGTGGTCACTAGAGGATGTTAATGATACAATGTCATTACTCACTTCTTTTTCTTTTCTATATGATGATGAACCTCCTTCACATGATAATATTGACTCTTCAGATCAGGATTCACAACTTTCACCTATTATTGTTGATGATGACCTTGGTGTTGATATTCTAATTGATAATGAGCATGTTATTTGCCATGTTTATGATGCTCATATTCTTGAGAATGCTCTCAATATTTGTTAAGACCGTCTCTTATAGTGATGCCATGTCATCCCCACCAAAAGAACAATGGTAGGAGGCCATGGAAGCTAAGTATGAATCTCTTCTCTCTAAAGGTACATGGGTTCTAACTGAGTTACCATGTGGATGTAGTGCTATTAACTGCAAGTGGGTTTATAAGACTAAAATAAGAAAAGATGGAGCATTTGAGAAATTCAAAGGAAGGCTAGTTGCCAAAGGTTTCTCACAAATTACAGGAGTTGATTATCAAGAAACTTTCTCACCCATTGTTCATATTACCAGTATCCGGGTCTTATTGGTTTCTACTATTGAGTTTGATTTACAGGTTCACCAAATGGTTGTGAGAATTGCTTTTCTTAATGGCAATTTAAAGGAAGAGGTATACATGGAGCGACTAGAGGGATTTGGAGTCAAACATAAGGAAACTCTTGCTTGCAGACTTCATCGGACATTCTATGGTCTCAAACAATCTTCACGAGCTTAGTATCAAAATATTGATCTCTTCCTTACAAAACAAGGTTTTATCTCTTGTTCTTCACATCCTAACTTATATGTCAAGCACTACAATGATAGTTTTGTTATTCTTGCTCTATGTATGGATGATACCATACTTGTTTCTAACAATCTCAATGTCCTTTAATAAGTAAAGAAGGTTTTATCTTTTGTGTTTGAGATAGTCGATGTTGGAGATGGTATTCAGATTCAATGCTATCAAGAAAAGGTGTTTATTACTATATCAACCAAGGTTCATTGAAGATATTATTCAAAATTTTGATTTTGGTTTCCTGCTAGTACTCCTTGTTTTATGAGCTCTACCAAAAACTTTCACTTTTTGCAAAATGATGGAATATTAATATTACATCAACCTTATGCTAATCTCTACATTCACTTCAACTTTTGGGTTTTACATATGCATATTGTGCAAGTTCTCACTTACATATGCATTGTAGAAGTGAAAAAAAATTCTTTATTAATGGTTGTCTTATTTCTTGGACTAGCAAGAAACAATGTTGTGTTTTTATTTCCACTACAGGGCTGAATATGTAGCTGCATCTTTAGCGGCTTGAGAGTTAGTATGGCTTCAAAAAGTTCTATCAGATATTGGCCATCCTTCTCTTTCCAGACACCACTTTGATTTGATAACCAAAGTGCTATTAGTGTTGCTAAAGACTATTTTCAGCATCATATGTCTAAACATATTGCAGTGCATTATCATTATGTTTGATATGAAGTAAAGAAATGCATGATCATGATTGAACATTGTCCAAGTGATCAGATAATTGTAGATATATTCACCAAAGGACTCAGTGAAGCACGCTTCACTCTGCTGCGCTTAGAACTTGGAGTTGTCTCAACTTCAATATTTGGGAATCAATCTACTATGACATTGTAGTGCCATTGTACATATGCTTTGTAGGCACCATACACTTCACATATGCACATATACCTCAAACCTCTTGGTCATCTTTGCACATACATATTCAGTTTCACTTGACATGCACGAAATCACTTTACATGTACACAATAATCCTTCTTGATCATGTTTGTACATTTGTATATAGGAGCTTGGGTTTTTCCCTTGTGCTCCCAAAGGGTTTTTTCATCCACAGCTAGAGACTTTTGTTTGAGTGGGGGTGTTGGAGCTATATATAGCTCACCCTATCTAGACTAGGTCTCACATATATATATGTAGATTGTGATCAATATGATATAGTCTTTGGGAGTGTATATGGTGTGTCTCTTCTCTCTCTACATTTTAGCAATTTATTTATTTGCAAATGTTCAAAGGACCTTATTACCTTGTCATACAATATTCCAAGATAGACACTACATCTAGCTTCCTAATAGAATAGATGAAAGAAAGCATGGGCACCTTTATAATGATCCAAAGTAGCTATCAATAAAAAATAAATGGGTAGTCAAGAAGCCCTTCAAAGTCTATTTGCAACCATGGATATGAGATATTGGTTTAATATAAATGGTGAATTGATTGGAAGAAGGGTAGAAAAATGTTATGCATGCCATGAGTTGTCATAGTAGGATTGTAATATTTGCAAACGCTTGCATTGAGTACTTTTATCAACTTTCATGTGCCTCATTAACAATTGTTAATCTTGTGAGATAGGCTGCTCATTACATAGTATAACATATTTGAAAGGTTTTTTGAAGATATAAAATGTGAATTGTCTTATGGTATAGACATAGATAATACTCAGAAAAAGAAATTCAAAAGATAACGAGAGAAAAAATAAATCAATTAGCAAAAATAATTAATCTTATACTTATTTTTGTAATCAATAGCCAGCCAATGTATATACAAATGACATGTTTCTATTTGGATATCCTGGGAGTGGTCCTAACTTTAATGAAATTATTGTTTGGTGTCCTAATAGAAGTCATTCTAAGGGTTTGTTGGGGTTTTCACTCCTATTTAGATTTTTTGCTTGAGGGCTTTTGTGGAGTATTTTAGAGGACATTCTCTTAGGTGTCTTTTGTGGTGCCTTTTTTGGTGTGTTCCTTGGGCGTTTCTATTGGGAGTGCCTCAATGGAGTTTCCTATCCTTGTGTCTCCTTTGGGCTCCTCCTTTGATATCCTCTAGATAGGGTTTCTAGTCTTTCTTGTCTCTTTCTTGGGCTCTTATTTTGAGGTGCCCTAGCTAGATTTTTGTGTCATTCTTCATTCCTTTCTTGAACCTTCTCTTCTATACCCTTTTTCAAAGTTTGCTTCTACTTCTTTCTATGTCCATCCTCATTTGTAGTAGGTCTATTCTGCGTTTACTTTTATAAAAAAAGACATTTCCACTTGCAATTTCATCGTTCTTGAATTATAAGTAGGCCTCATGTACTTTGAACTTAGTCCTTGCTATATAAGTTTTGCTCCAATGGCACCATCCCCAAGTCATAGACTTACATAATAGTCTTTTCCCCAATTTACAACTTCAACACTAGAAGCATGACCAACTATCTATTTCACTTGATGGAACACCTCTTTAGTTTCTATAGACCAACAAAATGATCCGTTTTAGAAATTTATTTTTGAAAACGATATTTCCACTTGCAATTTCATTGTGCTTGCATTATAAATAGGCCTCATGTACTATGAACTTAGTCCTTGCTATATAAGTACTACTCCAATGGCATCATCCCCAATTGATAGACTTGCATAATATTCTTTTCCCCAATTTAGAGCTTGAACACTAGAAGCATAACCAACTATCTATTTCACTTGATGGAACACCTCTTCAGTTTCTATAGACCAATACAAAGATCCTCTTTAGCAACCATTTGAAGACGGTACAATAATTGTGAGACCAATGGAATAAAAAAAGAAATGTATCATACCTTGTGAATGAATACCGTAAGCTCTTTTGTGTTTGTAGAAGAAGATAAACTTACCAAAGCTTTTACCTTTTTAGGGTGAGCTCCTATAAGTAGACTCGTTGATTTTACAATTTTTAGGATTTAATTGACATTCATTGTCATCCACTATTTCAAATATTTTATCCAAATTTTCAGCATGCCCCAACCTAGTGCTAGGTACACACAAATCCTCAATGAAGTCTTTAACAAACTTAGTAAGATAAGGTGCTATCTATTGTCAATGGGTTCCAAAATGTAGAAAAAATAAAGGGAAATTACTAAAAGTATGTTGTGTCGGGAGTAAAGGCACATGTGCCTAGCTAGTCTTGTATTACTACATTGACAGTATCCCCACACCTATACATTGCAAGTGGTAGGCATCCATCACTATCACTTCATTCTTTATTCTTTGAGTGACCTTTGAATAAAGGGAAGACTTGTCACACATTGTGATTGTTGGAGTTCCCATATATTGCGTCTTTGTCTTTCTTGCTCTTGCTCCTTTCACCATAGCTCTTGTTTCTGCTCATATGCTTCCACTCCAGGCTCGTCATTCCTATTAGAGACAAGTTACAATTTGAGGAGCTTCTTCATCCTTTGTCTCAACCCACATTCCAAGATTCAACCCAAGGTTTCATGGTAGCCATTGTTTCTTTCTCTAGAGGTATGATGAGTCTTTTCTTTTTCTAGATTTGTCTAGCTTGCTCCATGCTTATTGAGGATCTTCTCAAGGCCTTTTGATCCTTTTGAAGTGCTTGTTGAGCTAGGGAGCAACCATTTTATTCAGTTTTTATGGGATACAGGGCATGCTATAGAAGTTGTGGATAGCTATGGTAGCTTGATAGCACTATCATATTTTGGCCATAACTTTTGTATAAAACATCAAATTTAGGTGTTATATAGCTAGAAACAAAGAGAACGATGAGATCTAGAAATTTGGGCACTCAAAAAGTTGATTCTATGTAGTTTTTACTTTTGTTCACAAAAAGTGGTTTTTTAAAAGTTTGGAAAACAAATAGTAAATTTCATAATGTAGGTTTGATGCTTCGGGCTCCTATTTTGCTAGTCGAATGGTATGGTTATACTTTTGGACTAACTTGAGCATACATTTGGCTTCGTCTTTCCATATATTTCATTGCTGTAATAAGAAGGCTGAATGTAATTTATTTGGAAAAATTGTATATCTCTTATCACTTGATGATTCTTGAGCTTCGTATTGATGCCTGAATATTTTCTTGACACTTTGGGATGCTTGACACATATCTTAGAATACTTGACACTTGAGGATGCTTGACACATATCTTAGAATTCTTGACACTTGGGGGTGTTTGACACATATTGATGCCCAAATAATTCTTGACACTTGGGGGTGTTTGACACATATCGATGCCCAAATAATGCTTGACACTTACGTATGCTTAACACATATCTTAGAATTCTTTTGGGCTTCAATTGAGGTGGCATTCACTTAGCTTTGATTGTCATATCCTTGTTGTTCATAATGAACAACATGCAATTATCTAAAAAAGATTATGCTCATTATGCTTTGAAGCTACTCAAATACTACATATTGGATCTATTGACACTTTGGTTGTCATGCCTATGGATATATTTATAACAAGCTCCTAAGGTGAGAGTAGAGCTAGAATGCTTTGACATTGGTTGTCATTCATGTCCTTGAATACTACTTAGATGCTATAGTTAGAGTCTTGCAGACTACTTGGATTCACTACTTCCAGATGTATACTCTATGGATCTTGAATAATCGAATGTCATTCACATGATGTTTTGAGCTTTGCTTGCTCATTTGACATTCGACTTTTTCTTCAATGAGAGCTACGCGGCTTTACTTTGTAAGCCACATTGGCACTTGGGTGTACTACAAAGCATTTGGTTATGCACTTGAGCTTGAGCTTATTTCAATGAGATAATGGGACTCATTATGACATGTGCATACTCTCTTGATATTCATTGGATGCAATTACCCTATCATGGGTTGATTTGATCTCTTGGCTTTGACCTAGTCCTTATGTCTATTAGGGTGTTTTCAATGGTATTTATGTGCGTCTGGTTATTTATTAACATTTTCTCATAGGGTTATGCATCTCATAGTTCTCTTTATTTACCTTTAAGAACCACCCTTTACATGATGTCTATGCGTACTGCATGCATGGTTTGTGACACACTACAGTTGTGACAGTATTCAATGTCGGTTTTTCTTGGCTTTTTCTTTCTTGGTTGCTCATATTTTATTGTTGGCATATTATTGCAATTTATCATGCTTAATAATAGATTCTCTTGCATCATCTTCAAAAGACCCTTGTCTTCTCTTCACTTGCTCTTGTGACCTAGTTTTGAGGGCAATCACCTGGATTTGAGAGTCTTTCGATTATATCTTGTGGATAGCTCATTACTTTGGTAGTATCTCTTGTTTTCCACTTGATTTAGTAGTGGTTTTGGGGCTAATTTTTAGAATTTTACATTAGCTCATCTTGACCTTCTATGTACTTGCTTGGTCTCATTATGGCTAGTAGTTCTCGTGGTAGTGCTATCTTCAATATTGAGAGATTCGATGGGACCAATTATAACTATTGAAAGACCTAGATATAGGATGTTTTAGTGTAGATAAAAGGTGAGAACGATCAAAGCTTGATTGGAAGTGAGCTATGGCAGAGAACAAGAGCAAGAAGAGAGAGAGACACAAATGGGAACTCCAACAACCACACTGTGTGGCCGAGCATTCCTTTATTCAAACTGTCACTAAAAGAATAAAGAATAAGTGACTGTGACGGGCGCCTGCCACCTGCAATGTGCAGTGGTGGGTATTCTCACTGTAATAATACACCGACGGCTAGGCAGAGGTGCCTTTACCCCCAACAACCTCCCACTTAAAGGTGAATTTGCTCCAATGAGAGAGAAAAAGGAAAGACAGTACAACATGTACACATGTACAATAGGATGAGGAAAAAGGCGTCATCTCATCCAATGCCCATCAATATCCTAAGGAAGGCAAAGGGCTCAGTAGTGAGGCTTTTCGTGAGCAAGTCTGTAGGATTCTTCTCAATCGGAATCTTGAAAAGGTCAATAGACATGTCCTCAACGACCTCACGAATGAAGTGATACATCATCTCAATATGTTTCGTCTTCGCATGGAAGACCGGAATCTTGGCCAAGTGAATGGCACTCATAAAATCCAAATGCAGTGTAGGCATAGCATCTGTCATACCAAGGTCTGCAATCAAACGGCCTAACTAGATAGCCTCCTTGCAAGCCTCTATGGCTGCAATATACTCGGCCTCTGTAGTGAAAAGAGTTGTACACTTTTGCGCCTTGGACATCCAAGAGATAGTCCCTCCAGCATAAGTGATGACATAGACAAAAGTGGACTTCCTACTATCTGCATTGTCATGATGCTGCATGTCCACCACTGCAAACTGGAGGGCGGGCATGCTCGCCAGGACTTTCATTAGTCAGCATCATTAGGTTTTTTATTTTCAGTTGTGTGCTTTTGTTTGCGTGTTATTTTGCAATTTGTCAGGTGTGTGGTTTCTTGAATCCAACCTAATGCACAAATCCGTGTGCGAATAATGTGCTTGTTGTGTGTTTCTGTGTGTATTCTAAGAAAAATCTGAAAATGATAGCAAGTTCTTGAGTGTATGCAATTGGATGCCAGGTCACAAGAGAACGAAAGCTAAAATTTCACATGAGAATCCGCTCTAAAGAAGAAATATCAAAAGAAAGTTGGAGACTTATGGAGTTTTGTATGAGCATGTGCTATTCCTAGCTGTGTGTGTTTCTGTGGTCATAGTTGTGAGATTGGACAAGGGATGGCGTGGTGCCATAACATTATGAAAAAGGTTGCCAGTCTCTTAATGCATATGATAGCATGGAGTTATTCATTTGTAAGCAATCAAGTCTGCTATCCATTTTTGAGAGGCCAACAACATGTAGATGCAGCCAGTTCCAGAGGGATCTACTTTCTGGGTGAACAAATAGATTATTTTTCAAGATATATTGGTAGCTTGGCGAGAAGGATGAAGCAAGATGTGGATGACATAAAAGTATCATTTTTGAAAAAGTATAACAAGACAAATCCAAATTATGTAATTCGTTGGTGCGAGAAAAGTCAACCATATCAATGGTACAAACCAGGTGTCTTGACTGAATATGTAAAAGCATTAGTGAGGACAAACAAAATTAGTGAAAGTGAATTGCTTTCAAATTTGCAACAAGGGGTCAAAGCAGGTCATCCTATGTTGGGAAGCATGAGTGTTGCACCAAAAGAGGGTGTTTTAGGATGTGTTAGTACTCCTATTCATATTGTTACTGCTGAGGGTGGTTTCAAGCAACAGTTCTAGCGCACTATTAGGACCTTAGCATTAATACCTAGGTGAGACATCAAGCTTTGAGTTTTGAGGAGTTTTATGCATTATTACTGGAGGAGGAGTTGAGGATGAAAGCCTGGGAAGGAAGCAACAATAGAGATGTTGCATTCTCTGCCAATGCAAAAGGAAAAGATGGTTCCTCCAAAAAAAATAATGGTGACAAAAAGAAGAAGGGCGGCAAGAGGAAGTTTCAAGGAGAGTGCTTCTATTGCAAGAATAAAGGACATGCAATCGTAGATTGTCATGTCCAGAAGGCAGATGAAAATAATGGTACCCTTAAAAGTAAATGGAAAGAGACAGCCAGTACGGCAGAAGCAGAGTTGGAGTTATTCATAGCAACCATTGAGGAGGTGTGCTCCTCGGCGCAAGAAAAATCTACCACTGACTCATGGGTGTTGGATAGTGGGGCCTCTCGTCACATGACCAACAAGAAAGGTCTATACATTTCTATATAGCCTCTACAAGAATCCATCACTGTGATAGTTGAAAATGATGCAAAATGCCCTGCTGACACATGTACTATTTCATTTGTTGTTGCAAATGGTGATGTCAAAAAGCTTTCAAATGTGTTGTATGTTCCCGAAATCAGGAGAAATCTGTGATCAATTGCTGCCATAACTGATCTTGGTCATGAAGTGAGATTCAAGAAGATAGGTGCATAAATTCTTGACAGTGATGGCAAAGTTGTTGGCAAAGGAGAAAGAAGGAACAACCTATATGAGCTAAGTGCTCTTACAGCCACTGTTGGAGTTGGCATAAGTAAGCTTTGGCATGAAATGTTTGGACACATTGGATTCGTAGTGTTGAAGGAGATGCACAAGCAAGGTATAGTTTCTCACCTACCTCCAATGAGTGAATTGAAGGAACCATGTGAAGCTTGTATGATGGGCAAGAAAAAAAGAAAGGCATTTCCACAAGAAAGCAAGAATAGAGCACATGCTTCTCTAGAGTTGGTGCATGCTGACTTGTGCAGAAAGATGCATACACAAGCCTTGGGGGGATCTTACTATTTTATGTTGATTGTCGACGACTATAGTAGGAAGACGTGGGTGTACTTCCTTTGTGATAAGGATCAAGATTTTGGTAATTTTAAAGAATGGCTAAAACTTGTCGAGAATGACACAGGGAAAAGTGTGAAGAAATTTAGAACAGATGATGGTGGTGAGTTCAACTGAAAGGAGTTTGAAGACTTTTGGAAGAGTAAAGGGATCAAGAATCAATTGACGATGCCTTACACACCTCAGTGGAACAATATTGTGGAATGCAAGAATCACACCATTCTGGAGATGGCAAGATGCATGCTAAAGGGCAAGGGATTGCCTAACCATTTTTGGATTGAAACTGTTAATACTAAAGTCTACATTTTAAATCGGAGCTACACAAAGGCTCTCAAGGGAAAAATACCTCATGAGGCTTACACTCGTAAGAAACCATGTGTCTCACACTTCAGAATTTTTGGGTGTGAATGTTATGCACATATTCTAGATAAGAAGAGAAACAAGTTACAACCAAAAAGAAAAAAATGTATCTTCTTGGGTTATAGTGATGAGCAGAAGGCTTACAAATTTTATGACCAAGAGGCAAAGAAGATCATTGCAAGCCGTGATGTGGTGTTCAAGGAGCATCTACATACAGTGGAGGAGGAGAAGGCAAGTTCTTCCACTTTATCATCAAGAAAAGAAGTAGACCACTATGAACCTATCCCAAGAGCTCTCCCTATCCTTAAGGAGGAGGAAGCATCATCTATAGATGATGAGGAAAAATTTCACCAACTTGACATCACCCCACCGGAAAAGCCATTGCTGCATTGGGTGAAGTAGCTCTATGACCACAATAATCCTATGCCCACATCTGTTGAGGAGAAGGCAAACAGACCAAGGAGGTCTCAAAGAATAGAGGAAAAAGGGAAGTAAAGAAACCAACTGACTTAGAAGAAGCACTTGCAGATCCAGCATGGAAGGCAACTATGCAATCCGAGTATGAGAGCATAACGAAGAATGACACTTAGGAGCTAGAGGATCAGCCAGCAAAGTCAAAGGTTATTGGCACCAAGTGGATTTGGAAGGTAAAGTATCAAGCTGATGGTACCTTAGAAAAGTACAAAGCTAGACTAGTTGCACAAGGATTTTCACATGTTGAAGGGTTTGATTTTCAAGAGTCATTTTCCCCAATTGCCAGAATGACCACTATTTGCAGAGTACTTGCAGTGGCTGCCCACAAGCACTGGCTAGTTTACCAAATGGATGTTAAGTCAGTGTTCTTAAATGGTGACCTCAAGGAGGAGGTGTACGTGGCTCAGCCACCAGGGTTTGAAGCCCCCCATTCTGAGAACAAAGTGTGTAAGCTGAAGACTGTATTGTATGGGTTGAAACAAGCCCCTAGAGCATGGTACCAATGGATAGATAAGTTTTTTTAAAGCTTAAACTTCAAAAGATATGCCTCAGATGCTAACTTGTATTACAGGGATGGTGAAAAGTTTGTAGTGATTTTCCTATATGTGGACGACCTTTTTATTACAGTTGACTATGAAGATATGATCAATCAAACTTAAAAGGCTTTGAGTTCTAAGTTTGAAATGACAGACTTGGGCTTGCTAAACTATTGTTTGGGAATTGAAGTCTGGCAAGAGCTAGGAAAGATCTTCATCTCTCAGAAGCAGTATGCATGGGAGATCTTGAAGGCATTTGGCATGACCGAGTGCAAGGAGATAGCTACACCTATTGAGTTGAATGCAAAGTTATCCGTTGAGAATACATCAGCATTGGGAGACATTGGGAGGTACAGGAGGATGGTCAACAGTATGATCTACTTGTGTGTAATACCAGACTAGATATCGGTTTTACTGTTGGTGTTTTGAGCAGGTTCTCAAACAAACCTCATGAGAGTCATTGGAAGGTTGGGATGCGGGTGCTTAGATACTTGAAGGAAACTCTTGACTATGGTATCACATACAATTTTGGAACTTCTCTTGTGGGGAATTGTGACTCAGATTGGGCAGGAGACAGTGATTCCAGGAAGTCAGTTTCTGGTTATTGTTTATCTTTGGGTTCAGGAATTTTCTCTTGGATTAGTAAGAAGTAGCCAACAATGGCATTATCTTCTACCGAAGTATAGTACAAGGAAGCTTGTTTTGCTGCATGTGAAGCAATATGGTTGAGAAGGATCCTACGGCATATGGGAGTGCAGGATGAATAAACAATTGTGTTGAGATGTGACAATCAGAGTTGCATTGCCATTGCCAAAAATCCAGTGTTTCATGCATACACCAAACATATAGAGATCCAATATCACTATGTGCGTGATTTGATGGAGGATGGGATAGTGGAATTGTCTACTGTCAATAGAGGAGAATGGAGCGGATATCTTCACCAATGCACTTACGAAGGATTTGCTTCAAGTTCATCTTCAGATACTCAACATTGGGCCGAGGAGATAGTTCATCTATGGGTAGATATTGAGGGGGGCTGTTAGATATGCTCAATGCCCCACCCTCATAAGATGCCACCAATGATCCATGGGGCTCAAAGTCGTAAGGCCCCCATTATGAGGAGAAGCCAAATGTGAGCCCAGACATTGATTGAGTCCTCACTTGTATATCAGATGAGATCTATGTGATCAGATGGCAAAAAGGTTTCCATTGTGGGTCTAATCTTTGGGTTGGACTGAGTAGTTAAGCTGGTAGCAACTCGAGGCACATTGCATCGAGTTGTGGGGTCCGATGGTAAAGGGAATATTCCTTGATCGACTAGTGGAGGCTCATATGGTAGGTCGGTCATGCCGACCTAACCGCCTTCATGGTCTATAAAAGCTAAACCCCTTCACAGCCATCGATCATCTATCTTTCACCCAGTCAGAGTTGTTCCAGCTAGCCTTAAGCTCTTCACCTATCTTATGTCTAGATCGCCATCTAAGCTTCATTGTGGAAGTGCACGGGTGGAAAGAGTCATCTTTGTATCAGTTTTTTAGAGCTAAATAAATTTTCTAATTCTCGTCTTATTTGTTGTGTACTCTCTATCTCCATTCTTTCTCAGATTATGTTTATTGTGCCATGTAATTTTTTCATCTATCATGGCATACATAAGAATGCCCACGGCTGATGCACATGGAATCTTGGCCATCTCGGCCCTCTGCTCATTTGTTTGTTTGGAGATAATCAGTCTGTGAAACCTTCACATAAGAAGGTAATGGACAGCCAATAGGCTTAACATCTTGCATGCGGAAACGCTCAAGGACTTTATGAATGTATTCCCTTTGTGATAGATAGAGTAGTCCCTGAGATCTATCATGCGTAATGGACATACCAAGTATATGAGACGCATGTTCCATATCTTTCATCTCAAAGCTCTTGTTGAGCTAAGCCTTAAGTGCATCTAGCTCCTCATGAGTTGTCCCTACTAAAAGCATGTCATCCACATAGAGTACCAAAATCAGTAAAGAACCGTCACAGGCTTTCTTCATGTACAAGCACGGATCCATAGCACTGCGGCTATAGCCCTGTGATTGCAGGAATGCATCAAACTTATGGTACCGTTCCCTAGGTGCCTGCTTCAAGCCATATAGACTCTTCTTTAGTTTGAACACTAGGTGTTCCCTACAAGGGTCTACAAAGCCCTTAGGCTGCTCCATGTAAATCTCATCATGCAAGTCCCCATGTAAAAAAGCCGTCTTGACATCCATCTGGTACAAGTCTAGGTCAAGCTGTGCAACCAAGGCCAAGACTAAGTGTAGGGTGGTCATATTGACCATAGGAGAAAAGAGTTCATCAAAATCAACACCATGCTCCTGCTTAAAACCCTTAGCAACCAACCGAGCCTTGTATATCAGCTTGGGGTGTCTAGGGGTACTTTTGAGCTTGTACACCCACTTGGATGGCAAAGCCTTCTTACCTTGAGGCAAGGAAATCAAATCCCAAGTCTGATTATTATGGAATGAGTCAAGCTCAGACTGCATAGCCCTCTCCCAAAAGTGACAATCACCCGTGCGCATAGCCTCATCATAAGTGAGAGGCTCTCCTACATCTGTAACCAGTACATAATCCATCGAGGGCCCAAAACGGTCAGGACGTTCGTCTATCTCTAGTAAAACCCCTCAATCTAGGCTCTATTGCCTGACCAACATCCTGTCTAACATCAGTATGTCTAATATCTAGGCCATGAGCATCAAGTGATGATGCACGCTATCTGGCTAGCCATGGAGTGGGCTGAACGGGAGTAGGCGGCTCCTCCTGAAAGATAACTCTGCGTACCTCAACCACTTTTTCAGGCTGCATATGCATTTTGTCCTCATGAAAGATGACATCATGACTGTGGATCACATGTACATCCTTACCTTCCTCATAAAAAAGTCCATAATGTAAAGTGGACCTCTAGGTGCTTGCTTCTGTAGCTCATAGAGTGCTTTCTTTAAGTTGCACACATATGTGGGATACTCTAAATGCTCATAACTTGTTGGTTGCTCCATATACACATCTTCTTGCAATTCAACATGTAAAAAGGCATTCTTTATATCCATTTGCTACAAAATCCAACCTTTAGCTATACTGTCAAAGAAATCACACATCTAACAGTTGCCATTCTAGCACCTGGACTAAATGTATCTTCATAATATATGACATATGTTGAGCATAGCCTTTTGCAACCAACCTAGCATTATACTTGCTAACTAAACTGCATGCATTATTCTTGTTTTGGTAAACCCACTTATCGCCAATAACTTTCTTTCCCTTAGGCAAGGGCACTAAATCCCAAGTCTTATTGGCTTCTAATGCAGCCATCTCCTCATCCTTGCTACATCCCAATGAGCATGACCAACAACATCCTCAAAATGAGTGAGCTCAACATCCTCAACTATCATCATTATATAAGCATAATGGTAAGATGCATAACCTTCAAAACTAAATCTTTTAACTGGGTATATGACCCTACTAGACTTTTGTACCACTAGATCACTCAGTAGAGCCTTTACATTACTCTATGCTCTTTATACACTTAGTGTCCTGACTAAAGGAATACCAAGCTCATCATCCAAACTCTCTGAACTACTAGAATCTCCATCAAATCCCAAATGATAAGTAGATGCATCATTACCATCCAAAATTTTTTTCTTTCCTTTGCCTTTACCTACAATACTTGTAGATCCACCTAAAGATGTGGTGCTACTCCTTACTCTCCCAAACCAAGGGCAAAACCAAGGGCTAACTATAGGTTGAGTATCAGAAAATGTTTGTAATCCACTAATGCTCCACGATTCTTGCTTCTCTTTCTAAACAAAGCTATCATGACCATTATCATCATCTATTACGTCACCATTAGATGCATACACAACTGCTCATCTCATCAAAAATAACGTTCGTGCTCACTCTGAACTCATATGGTGACAAGGTTATAACAACAATGCCCTTTTTTATCTAAAGAGTATCCTATAAAAATACATTTTCAACCTTTGGATCATGCTTCTTTTGCAACTCATTTGGCACATGAACATATGCAATACATCCAAACACTTTCAAGTGTGACACATCAGGCTTCTTATATGTAAAGCATTCTTCGAGGGTCATCCCATGAACTGTAGTTGTGGGAGCTTTGTTCATAATATAGATAATAGTATGAATAGATTCAAACCAAAAATATTTTGGCATATTCTTATCAGCCATCGATGCCCGTATAACTTTTGCAATATACCTATTTTTTCTTTTTGAAACCCCATTTTGTTGTGGGATATAGTTGCAAGTAAACTGTCTCTTTATACCATGAGACCTCAAGAAACACTAAAGTTGTTAGAGAGGTACTCTCCCCCTCCATTTGATCTCAAGCACTTAAATTTCAAGCCTATTTCTATCTCAACAGTCGCCTTGAAAGACTTGAAGTGCTCAAATATATCACTATTTTCCTTCATGAAATATATCCATAGCTTCCTTGAACAATTATCAATAAATGTGACAAAGTATTTGTTGCCACCAAGAGATATATGTTGTGTAGCCCCCAAACATCTATATGCACAATATCAAGTATATTTTTGCTCAAATCTCTATCATGCAAAAAGGATTGTCTTGCCTGCTTATCAAATCAGCATGCTTCTCACACTTTATGAAATTTTGCAACTCTAAAAGAAAGCAACCCTGTAAAGCCCTGTAACCATCATTTGGATTGCATTAATTTTGGCTTTTACATGTTTGCACATCCAATAGGTTTATGCCATATCTCAATATCTGAACCCCATCATTTTCCTTTAGCATACATAGCAGCATTCATTGCAAAAATTCCAACATCCAAAGGTAACATGCAGCCAACTCTACTTCCTTTTGTGACCAACCTGCACTTATTATTAAATTCTTCTACAAAATAAAATTTTGTATTAAAATCAAACCTATAACCTCTATCATTTTGGCCAAGAGACACTAAACTCTTTGTGATTGATGGCACATACAATACATCTGGTAGACTCTTTGTTTGGCCATCACGCAAGGACAAGGGAATCTTTCCAAAGTGTAAAATTGGATGGCATGAATTATCACCCATCTACACATCACTTGGATTTTGTAAGTCATGTATATCTCCAAGCCATTCAACATGACTAGTCACATGTTAGATGCACCTAAATCAACATAGCATACATCCTCATGTGTCCCTTTTCCTATAACAATATTCATCATATGCTACATAACAAACATATGCTCATTTTTGTCTTCATTCTATCATGAAGATGATGCATAGTTTTATTGTTGCAATTTACCACCGCAGATGTCATCCTTCTTAGCATAACAATGGGCTGCAATGTGACCTATTTTGCCACATTAATGGCAAGTAATACCGAAATTTCCAAAACCTTTATTTTTCCATCTAACTATTCCTCTAGAGCTTCCCCTACATCTAAAGTTTCCATGGCCTCCTGAAACATGCATTTCACCAAATTGCTTATTTAATATATTTTACTGGTTATAACCAGCATGTCCCATAACACGGCCTCTCAAAGAGGATCAGCCATGTCCCCTTCCTAAACTTGAGTATAATTCTTAGATTTGTTCACCATTTTTTTTAATCATTCATCCTGTATATTGATATTTTCAATGATCATGGGAGAGACCAACTCATCAAAATCTAGAAATGGCTTTTGTATATATACAAAAGTGACAAATGATTTTCAAGCCTTCTCATTATTAAGGCCACCCAAAGTAGATGAAACCAAATCATTATCATTAGGAATTGCATCAATCTCTACTAAAGTATCTACAATGCTTCTCACCTTCAAAACATACTCATTGACATACATTCTCCCTTTCTTCAAGGTATTCAACTCTTGCTTAAGTTGAATCTTTTGTGCCTTTCTATTTACTAAAAACATGTTCTCAAAATTTATCCAAGCTGCATATGAAGTTTCTACATTCTAGATATGTCCCAACATAGTATTATCAATGAGTACAAATAGCCAATACATCACCTTTTTGTCTTTTTCATTCCATTCTTTCCACACCTTTAATTCATCTGTAATCTTAGGGATGCTCAGCTCCTCTGGCTCCTTTTCTTCACATGAAACAAACTCATAAAGGCCCTTTCCTTTATATTTGGAAAGTATCTATCTACCTACCTATTGGAGTTGAATATCGAGGAAAGTTTTGGTAGGTAGCCCCTCCATGATTTTGCAAACACCTCTTCTTCACATTATATCTAAATATATTGGTTCTAGTGTTACTTATTCAACTCCAGTAGGTAGGTTGATAGATGCTTTCCAAATATTTACAGGCAAGTCAACTTGATGGCTATATATAATGATTTGGAGATCAAATCCATAAGATTCCAATAGTGATGGAGTTGTAGTATACAAATACATGAACATTACATCTTTTTCTTCCTTAATACTTCATCCTCAAATTGAAGGAATTGGATCTAGAAAATTGCACATAATAAAGGTGGTTAGGTAAGGTTGACTTTTTGATTGGAGGAGACCCTTTCACTATCCAAACACATGAGTTGTGTACTATCAAAAGTGCATCCATAAGTAAAATGTTTCACCCTAGGGAGATATATTTAGATCAAGTTACCATTGTAACATTAACCTTGAATTTCAGTAGGACCAACAACATTCTTGAGACTTTGGTAAAGATATGTCATGGGCTGGCAAACTTTAATATTCCCTCACACGTGTTGTTTCTCCTCAACCAAGTTTCTTTTGGTAACTTAATAGGACTCCAAGATGAACCAAGTCCACCTTCTCTAGAACCTTGTTATCACTTTTGTATATCCTAATTTTATTGTAGTTTACAATTACCTCCTAGCTCCCAGATAATGTCACACAAAATAGAGGCCAAATCAAAATGATTGTCTCTTGTAGCTTAATAGAAAATTATTTTAAAATTAAGGTTTCACCATCAAGATAAACATTGATAAAATCTTCATCTAAGTACAATGATATATGCATTGAAATAAGCGATAGAAAAAGCATTGGAATAAATAACGGTAAATAGCCACAACTTTACCGATGACTACTTCACTCAGTATATAGGACAATTATTCTGAAAACTTTAGAAAATCACATGACCCATATATTGGATGATTGCATACAAATTAACTTAGCATGGATCTACCTCTACAATCCCTTTGGAGGGAAAGATTCTTGCTATTCATGTGTGCTATCCATACATAGACTAGTGTACTAGTGTGTAGACCTATATAACTTACTTTTCCATCAAAGAGAAACAAGTGCATGCAAGTTGTGGATTCATAAAGTACTCTTGAGCATCTGTCAAACTTGCATCAACAAAAGAACCATAGTGAATTCATCTAATATCTCAACCACCATGAATTCTCAAAATCATCCAAAAAGTTCTAGTATGACAAATGATCATGATAGTAAGGCAAGCTACAAGGCACCAATATTGACCTCATTCAACTCTTATTTGTTATAAGGAGAGAGCACTTATGAAAATTTTCCACATAATTGCAACAATGCCAAGTGCATCCAAAGAGTCTTGAGCATCATCAATGTAACTTTCTAGAATTAAGAGAGGAGTATGAAGATTCTTCCAAAGTAAGACAAGACAACACATAAGAAGATTTATCTTTGGTAGGGAAAGAGTGTTCAAACATTATACCAAATTACTTCACCAATAGATTGATGTGTTTATCATGGTACGGCCCGTATTCTTCATTGGGGATTATGATTTTTTAAAAACAAAGACAATTTATTGTCAAGAATGTTCCTAATGATGTGTAAAGTCATGGATGATGTATTGATTGCATGGTAACCTCTCCTTTTAAGTGTGCGTGGATAAGATTAAAGGAAAACAAGACAAACCAAGGTCGAAGAAAACCCTTACTTTCACAAAAGGATCTATTTGCTACACCTTCACACATTTTCTTATTAATAGTGATTGAGCATTTTTCATTCCCATTTGCATATGAAGCATTCCTTTGCATACAACGAAGTTAGCAATTATTTTTTATTTGATCAAGTGTTCTTGAGGAAATCCAACTTGTTTTAGGTTCATGGGTCTCATGGGATATAAGTGAGGTTGAATGGAGTGAGAATGGTAAGTTTTGTACTTAGACAAGGGCTAAAGGGTCAAATACCTATTTAGAATGAAGGATTTCTTATTAATAAAGGGGTCATGATACTCAGTTGAAAATACCTAATTGACAATTATGTGGCAAACGTTGTTATGTGGGGGTAACTCCTTAGAGTTTGAAGCTCAGCAATCAGGAAGTAGACTATAATGCAATGTTCATATTAGTTTGAGAGTCTTCTAGCATCCATCTAGTTGCTCATGGTTGTAGGGTTGTTGGGGGTTGGTGTTTGAGGCCTAATAGTGAGCTTAGAGTGAGAGAGCCATTCTTAGACCCATTTTAGGTCCCAGCACACGTAGGTTTACACAAGAGAAACAAAAACTAAAAACATGGTGGTTGATGGTCAAATGTAAGGTGCAAACTTGTCAAGATAGGAAATAGGGAATCAATTGGAATAGTAAGCACCTAACCTAAGAAATAGTGCACGGTAGCCAATTGCAAGTAAGTTTAGCAGAACAAAAAAAAAATAGACCTACAATAGAAAACAACACCATGAATACTAGCACTAATATTTGTTACGATGTCAGAATAGGGGAGAGCATTGGAAATGTGAGAAACTAATATAAAAGATTTCACAAATACAAACAAAAGGAAGAATCCTCCAAAGAACAAAAGACCTCAAGAAGAATATGCTCTGAAAACGGAATCGACATATCAAAGCACAAGATAGTACAAAGCTCAAGTGTTGATTCACTAGAAGTGGGCATGGTCTCCCTCTCTCCACCAAGATGCAATTGAACTAAGTGATAGTGGAGGAGGGATCCTATCTATAAAAAGGCACAAAAAATACCAATGTCTACCAACTCACCAACCCAAAAGAGTACTGCAAATACAAGTCAACTAGCTAAGAACTAGGGCCCAAAATCAGCATGGCGAGCCTCGATCCTCTCTGGCATAAAACAAGGAAATCAATGTGGAGATATGCTAGGGTTCACAAAAGAAAACAAAACATTCAATATGAAACCATGACTAAAACACAAAGAACTCATATTCAAATGTAGACACAAATGCAAACACAAAATGTAAAGAACAAAGAAAGAGTAGGTGGTGGGGTCTAGTTAATTGCTCTATCCCTAGTTTTGCATAATAAATAATCAAGGAAAATAGTGATTTTGGGAATTGTCTTTCACAAAGTGAATCCGCTAGGATGTGTTAGGTGTTGAGCTAGCCTAAGTGGACAACACTGTTAACCTTAGTCTGCATTGTAGGTGTAAGGTTGTCTTTAATATTCATGTGATATGTAAGTTGCAAGATGTATCCGTTGAGAGTGCAATGTGATGTTGTGTGTGTGCATGTGCGTGTGTGTATGCATTGTCGAAGGGTTTGCGAAAGCAGAGTCGTGTCTACAGAAGACCTTGATAAATATCAAGATGGAAGATCAAACAAGTGAATCATCCAAAATTAGAGTTGCCTTACTATCAGTACCAAATTGGTTGCTCTTACAGGAACACCAAGAAGAATATCCTAATCGTTGCGATTATAATGATGATTTAGTTCTGATTTATGATGATAAAGATGATTGAGTTACAGAGATCTGTCCTATAGGCCTGTAAATGTATCATGGAAAATAAAAGATCATGTTGTTGTCCAACATGGAATGGGTAGTTTAGCATCTGTATACACAATGAACATCTCTGAAATTGTGACACAATAACTGTCACACTATTCAATGTAGATTGCTGAAATCCTGGTACTGTATGTAGTTTGTGGGAAGAGATTTGAAAGAATGGCTTCTTGAATACAACCACATTGGGCATAGCCTGTGATGATTAAATTCCATGTAATCCCATTACGATCCTCAAGAAGATCAAACACTGTTGCTGCATCCAGCAGGCTTTCACATTTTTGTATACCATCTTGACACATTTTCCATAGAAAATAAAATGCTTCCTGAAACTGCTCTTGATGGGCATAAACTCCAAATACTGCATTCCAAGTTACAATGTTTGGCTCTATGCCCTCGTCCTGCTTTTGATGGAAAAATTTAATAGTTGACCCTTCATGGCCATCCTGAGCATAGCCTGCAATGAGTGTATTCCAAGTCACAACATCCCGATTAACTGATTTATCAAACACATTTTGTGCATCTTGAATCCTTACGCATTTTGTGTATAAATCAATCAAGGCGTTGGCTACAACAATGGTGGATGACTCAAAACCATTTTCTATAATGTGCCAATGTATCAGTAGTCCCTATCTAACATTTGCTAAATTAGTGCAAGCTTTGAGAGCGACAACAAAGACATGCTTATCGTGTTGTACAGAAGATTGCTACATCCGATGATATAGCTCAATAGCCTGATCATTGTGCCCAAGCTGAGCTCGTCTTCTTCTTCATTTTGAGCTCTCCTATGTCTCTTTCTGTTTCATATATACCATATGTATCATTCTCTTATTTCCAAAATCCTTTTCGATTCTGATCCTCTCTGTTTTCCTTCTGTCCAGCTCCTCTTCAAAGTTGCAGAGATTACCCCTTTTCTCCCTCTCTTTGGGTCTCTCCGATGTTGGGATTTGAAAGCTAATTTAGCTTATGTCTCAGACCCCTACGAAGCCACAAGACATTGATTTAAACAGGAATACTTGGCTTGTGCGTGGCCACTGGTTCTCGACGCCATTTATCAGCATGCATAAATTGATATAATTGGGCGTGTTCGATTCCAGACAGTATACTCTTGTCTAGAGTTCACTGAAGGAGAATCTAGTGACATTTTAATTACACTGATCTATACTCTGGATTGTGGGCGGAGACTCCATGGCTGTAGAGCAGAAGACTGTGGAAGAGGATGACGATGTGAAGTCGGTAAGCTCCTCAATGGAAGAAATCTCTCCCCTCTTTCCTCATCCCAGAGTCGAAGAACAGGCAAAATTTCCCATCAGTTTTTCTTCTCTCTTCAATCAGGATTACCTTCCCACAATATGCTCTTCCTGTCCTGAACTTCACCTCTTTCAAGTTGCAGAGATTTCCCTTGTTGTCTCCCACAAAAAGCATGGGATTGCAATCATAGTCTCCAGCTACAAGCTTGGTCTCTGATAGAAATAACACATCTCTCAAAGGAAGCCCACTCAGACTTAGAAGTTGCGGAGAAGCTTGGCAGGTATCTGGGCAATTGTCATTATGCAATTTTCATGAGAAGCTCCATAGGCGTTTGTCCCTTCTGCCGCATCCCAACTGACACCTCGAATGCATGTTCTTCCGCGTTTTTTTTCCCTCCTCCCCAATTAGCATCGCTTTTTCCTTCCTTATTCCTTCTTTGTTCCTCTCCTGTCCATCCTTTTCCCATGCTTTCTTTCTTTCTCCTTTCTTTCTGTCCTTGAACTCCCGAATCTTCCTTACTTTTTTTTGAATTTGCTTTTTCCCTCCCTTGTTTTTAGCCACCCTTTTCTTTTCCTTTTTACAGGATTAGTGGCCCTTTTCTTCTCCCATACACACGTAGATTGAACCTGAAATAGCACTATTACTTGTCTTGGGGGGGAAAGGTCCACCAACGCAATCAAGACAATGAAGCCTATAGAAGCCGAAACATGCTACTACTATGCATATCCGTCTTGGTGAAGTGGGCAAAACAAACACCAGCAATAACAATGTGCACCGAAAAACCCCTCCTCGCACGCACAATCTCACCAACTGTATGTGCTGATGATGCTTTCCGTTTGATTTCAATGGCAAGTACTCCAAAAAGGAGCACCTGAATTGTCGTCTCACTCGCATACCAAAAAGGCCATTGACACCATACTCCCACGTAACATTAGAGCTTTGCAAAATAGTAGCTGCCCAAGTCCACTGTGATACAATGACACTCGCAATCAAGCCTGTCTTGATGCTCCTACCAGCTGTATTGCACCATTCTGAGGTGTGCTAAACATCAAGCAAGCTCTCACATTTGGCAAACATATCCACCAATGTACTTCAACTTGCATTTCTTGGAATTAGTTTAGTACTTCCTCACAAAGCCCATAATCGGCATATCTTGAAATAAGTGTAGCCCATGAGATTGCATCTCGAATTACCAGTCTACCAAAAACTCCCTGTTTTTCTCCATCTTCGACATAGAATGAAAGAGCAAACATAACAACTAAGTATGTACAAAGTATCAAATCACACACACAACTTTTGGGTGGTTTTCACACCTCGAATGCGCAGCAATACGACAGCGTGTGCGTGAATGGGTGCGTGCATGCGTGCATGCATGCAATGCACTCAAAAACATATGAAGGAACAAGAGTAACTAGATAAAAATACTCGAAATTATGCATGAATGTCAAGAGACAAGAAGATAGATTCATCCCTACAAACTGAAGAGGTATGCAAATTAACAATTTTGTCCTTACAAATCACTATGCAATCAAGTTCTATATAGAATCGCATGAAGCCACCAATAGAGCTTGGAAAACTACCTATCTTGCAATGGACATAAAGAAAGATGAGGGAACATACTTGCTTGCTTTGCAATGATAAGTAGATATCCAATTATGCTATTTCTTTGAGATAAGACCCAACCATATGGAGCAATGACCGTCTCCCATTTTTTATATATATAGTGTGTCTCCAAAGAGCTTATCTCACATCTTGCTTTGGACACATACAGGTTAAGCATGAGTTGCATGATTAAGGCATCACAATAAGATCCAACCTTATTGAGTGATGACCATCTCCCACCATTTGTACTTATAGTATGTCTCCAAAGAGCTAATCTCACATCCAATTTGGACATGTATAAGTTTAGCATGACTAACATGATGAACAAAAGCAACTACTCTCAACCTATTTTTTGCAGTACTCATGAGAAACACAAAATCAATGGATAGCTTTGTTAATGAGATCTTCATCTCCTCAAGGCTATTAATTGTCCTTCTGAATTCCTTGTGCCTTAGCATTGACTAGATGGAGTTAGGGCATCTTCTCCCAAAACTATTAGTTTATATCATTTCCAAGGTGCTGGGACATTATGAGAAGAACGAGTACCAAAGGAAGGGATACCCCAAGCTTCCTAGAACCTATCGATTCCTCAAAATCCATGACCCCTCTCCATATTATTACTCAATCCCCATAGCCGAATGTAACACAATCCTATTTTCCCCAAAAGTGATGTATTAGCTTGTTCCACCTTCCCAAAATAAATGTACTCAAAAGGGCTATGCCCACTTGAATGAATGAGATTTTTATCACTGTCTGTCATGGCTGTAAGTGTTGGTAAAGGAGTTGAGTGATTAGGTCACTTGGCTAAAAGCTGTACTAGGCATATTAATGTAATGTG
This sequence comes from Lygodium microphyllum, assembly GCF_053477565.2. Taxonomy (NCBI): domain Eukaryota; kingdom Viridiplantae; phylum Streptophyta; class Polypodiopsida; order Schizaeales; family Lygodiaceae; genus Lygodium; species Lygodium microphyllum. Next base: position 24,794,375 of record NC_141154.1, read on the forward strand.
AGAAACGTTTGGTAAGTTTTTAACATAAATAATCTTATTGCCCAGGCGCAACCCCAAGTGCAGATTCCTAGTCCGACCCCTACACTAAGTACAACTGTAATTCAAGAGAAGAAGTTCCTTCTCAAACAAATCAAGCCACCGGAATTTGATGGTAAGGGAATGGCTGTCCAAATAGAGAGCGAGGTCTGGATCGAGTCCATGGAGGACTATTTTGAGGCAGCAGGAACTGCACCCGCTAACCAAGCTATGGTCGCCAAATTGAAGCTTACCTGCAAAGAAAGAATTTGGTGGAAACAATGGTGTAGAGACCAAGGGATCTCGGAAGGGTCTCTCACATGGGAGAAGCTTAAAAAAGCTATGCGAGGGAGATATCTGCCACTTGCCTACCGCACACAGAAGATGAACGAATTTTATGAACTGAAGCAGCTTGGACTATCCCTTGATGCATATTATTCAAAGTTCGTCTCTCTCTTAAAGTACGTGCCACAAATGGATATGACACAACAGGTGTCAAAGTCTTGTGTTGGGTTAAATCCATTCATAAACACCCGCTTGGAATCAATGCACCCAACGGACCTACAAGACGCACTCATTTGAGCTACACCAATAATACAAGAGGTGTAGACCAAGCCAAGGAACAACAGGACTTGGTCTTATAGGGATCAGAATAAGGGAATGTTTAGGTCTCAAGCTAAGAGAGCGCACGGCCAAAATCAGGGACAAAGCAAGAAAGCTAGGGCCAACGCTATCAACAACTTCGTTCCTACACAAGGTAATGGCTGCAATCTCCATTTCTTCCATTGCAATGAGCCTGGACACTTCAAGAGGCAGTGTCACAAGCTTAGCAGGGGAAAATGCCAAGGGCCATTCCAAGGAGCCGTCCATGGCCAAGGAGCCACCATCATGGCCAGAGGGAAAACCTCCATTGTTGCCAACAAGGAGCTAGGTGATGAAGAATATCCCTCCATGGAATCTAATTTTTAGAGGGCAACGGTTCATGCCACTCTTCACAAGAAAGGCTCGAATCGCTAATTCTCAGACCCATTTTAGATCCCAACACAGGTAGGTTTACACAAGAGAAACAAAAACTAAAAACATGGTGGTTGATGGTCAAATGTAAGGTGCAAACTTGTCAAGATAGGAAATAGGGAATCAATTGGAATAGTAGGCACCTAACCTAAGAAATAGTTCACGGTAGCCAATTGCAAGTAAGTTTAGCAGAACAAAAAAAATTTAGACCTACAATAGAAAACAACACCGTGAATACTAGCACAGATATTTGTTACGATGCCAGAATAGGGGAGAGCATTGGAAATGTGAGAAACTAATATAAAAGATTCCACAAATAGAAACAAAAGGAAGAATCCTCCAAAGAACAAAAGACCTCAAGAAGAATATGCTCTGAAAACAGAATCGACATATCAAAGCACAAGATAGTACAAAGCTCAAGTGTTGATTCACTAGAAGTGGGCATGGTCTCCCTCTCTCCACCAAGATGCAATTGAACTAAGTGATAGTGGAGGAGGGATCCTATCTATAAAAAGGCACAAAAAATACCAATGTCTACCAACTCTCCAACCCAAAAGAGTGCAAATACAAGTCAACTAGCTAAGAACTAGGGCCCAAAATCAGCATGGCGTGCCTCAATCCTCTCTGGCATAAAACAAGGAAATCAATGTGGAGATATGCTAGGGTTCACAAAAGAAAACAAAAGGTTCAATATGCAACGATGACTAAAACACAAAGAACTCATATTCAAATGTAGACACAAATGCAAACACAAAATGTAAAGAACAAAGAAAGAGTAGGTGGTGGGCTCTAGTTAATTGCTCTATCCCTAGTTTTGCATAATAAATAAGCAAGGAAAATAGTGATTCTAGGTATTTTCTTTCACAAAGTGAATCCGCTAGGATGTGCTACGTGTTGAGCCAGCCTAAGTGGACAGCACTATTAACCTTAGTCTGCATTGTAGGTGTAAGGTTGTCTTTAATATTCATGTGATATGTAAGTTGCAAGATGTATCCGTTGAGAGCGCAACGTGATGTTGTGCGTGTGCATGTGCGTGTGCGTGAATGTGTGCGTGCGTGCATGCATGCATGGAATGCACTCAAAAACGTATGAAGGAACAAGAGTAACTAGATAAAAATACTCGAAATTATGCATGAATGTCAAGAGACAAGAAGATAGATTCATCCCTACAAACTAAAGAGGTATGCAAATTAACAATTTTGTCCTTACAAATCACTATGCAATCAAGTTCTATGTAGAATCGCATGAAGCCACCAAGAGAGCTTGGAAAACTACCTATCTTGCAATGGACATAGAGAAAGATGAGGGAACATACTTGCTTGCTTTGCAATGATAAGAAGATATCCAAGTATGCTATTTCTTTGAACTAAGACCCAACGATATGGAGCAATGATCGTCTCCCATTTTTTATATATATAGTGTGTCTCCAAAGAGCTTATCTCACATCTTGCTTTGGACACATAGAGGTTAAGCATGAGTTGCATGATTAAGGCATCACAATAAGATCCAACCTTATTGAGTGATGACCATCTCCCACCATTTGTACTTATAGTATGTCTCCAAAGAGCTAATCTCACATTCACTTTGGACATGTATAAGTTTAGCATGACTAACATGAGGAACAAAAGCAACTTGTAACAATTGCGAAATAAAAACACGCATTCCGCATACGAATCCCCTCTTAGGAGGCTATAAGGTTAGGATAATGACAAATTTTTTTATTATTATTCCCCTTATCCCCCCAGCCGATTGTCGTGCTGGAGGGGAGGGGAATAGCAGGTTTGATCAAGCTCCTCGATGGAGCTTGTAGGGGGGAAGAGCTCATGCCAAGTGACGCGTGGGGGAGGGAGGATCCCCTCTCCCCTATTTAAGTCTCTATCATGGGGTGAGAAAGGGGGTGCACAGGCTGAGTGGAGACATTGCCGTAGTGCTGTCGATTCGTTGTCGTGAGCTGAGGGCCATGAGGATTGCTGAGCTACTGCTCTATTGCTGTGTGGTCATGAAGGTGAGAAAGGAGGGGCCGCCCTACACAAACACCGCTGTGAAGGGAAGAAGCAAGAGTCCCAGCTGCCGCAGCAGCACCACCCCCATTGCAGTCCGCCCTCTCCATTGGCACGCCGCCATAGTCGCTCGTGGCCGTCATCACGCTACTCAGGAGGAGTCATTCTCCTCCACGTGGCCCTTTTCGGAAGCTTCTAGAAGCTTAAAAAAGGGGGCTGACACAAGCCCCCTTTCATATAACACCCCCACCACAAATTCCACTTGTGGCCTCCCTCCTAGCCCTGATTCATGTGGGCTTGCTAAACATCTCCCTGCCCCCAAGAATCCAAAGCCCCTTCATGTGCCTCTTTCATACCCTTTGTCCCGCATATGGTCTTCTACACCCTTCTTTTTTTTCCCTTTTTTTTCCCCCTTTTTACCCACCTAGAACATCCTAAAAACTACCCCTCGAGATTCAAGAAAAGGCCCCTTCCCATGGCTTTAATAAGCCCTACGATTGAAAGATTTTAAATCCCCCTCCTCGGGATCTATAACCCTCCCCATGGGTTTTCACCAACACCTGGAATTCAAAGGGCTTTAATCTTTGCTTATGGTCTCCTTCAAAAGGCCCTTTCTGTGTTGTCCCATCCAAGTTTTTATAAACCCCATTAAAATTTTTTCCCTCGCATTCTTCCACAAGGGTTCATCTTAACCTTGGGGTCCCTTAGAACCCACTTCCTATTGACCTCCGCAAAACACCCTCTTTTCCCCCTTTTCGTGTATACAAATTTCACTGAAGCTTCTACGAAAGGAAGGGAAAAAAACTCATAAAGGATGGTGGAATTACAAAAGGGAGTTCGCAAAGCCGCATCCAAGACGGAAAGGCCGCATTCGTGATGGCTCCTAAGAAAACCCAAGGCGCAACCGCAGGAGGATCATCTCCTAGCATCCACGTGGACATCTCACCACAGGTCGAGGTTTTCCTTCCTAATTTTTATTTTACGTTGTTATAATTTTACAAGTGTGGATGATTTTTGGAGATAGGATGCATTTTTCGTATTAAATACTTTGGTTATTTTAAAAGAATTAGCTTACGACGCACAAGTTCGGTCATTAATATATTTTTTGTAAAACGAACAAAATAAAGGGAGCATAAATGTGTTTCTAGCAAATAGTTTTTACACATTGCAATGAATTAAAATTAGATTAATGTCCATTTTTACAAAACGGAATTAAAATAGTATACTTCGTTTAGGCATGGAAGTATAAATTGCAGGTCACATTATTAGGACATATTTTCTTCGCAATGAGTCATTATGGAAAGTGCTAAACAATCCATAGGAAATTGCAAGGCATGAAATGATTCTTAAGTTGAATAACTCTAGTCAATTGGTATAAATATCTTTTTTCAACTGCATAATTATTAGAAAAGGCTGCATATTTCAGCATGAATCTTGTTCGTATGTTATAGAATGATTAATTGGAATTAGGCTATAACCTAACCTATGCTTGATCTTACTCCAAAAATTTATGATTTGAAAATCAACTTACGCGTAGACAATAAGTCATGTGGTTATGGAAATGATAGCGTAATTATCTTCAAGAATAGGTAGGTTAAATCAACATAAACCTAAATACCTAAAACCGCGGAGTACACGTTTAGAAAAGGGTTAATTCAATGCAATGTATCTCAAGGAACTGTCTAGGGTTAGCCCGGTGAAGACATTTACCTAGTCGCACGTATTGCCAAAACAGAAACCCCTATACCCTAAATACTTGCCCACATTCACGAAATGTAGGGACAGTAGGACGTACATGCGAGAAAAGATCTAGGATTTTCCAAAGAATCTCTTGCTAAAAAGATGAAACTCAAAACCCTAGGACTGACAAGTCGGCCTAATGCCATCAGGAACATATTATTTCATGACTCCATTCAATGGGTAAATAGTCCCATAGTTGATGCGACACTTGTGCAAAAAGTGGTAGAGTTGCATGATCTTGTGATCTGATCACAAGGGAATGGCCAAATTCCTCGGAATGAGGTTGGCAGTTTCTTACGCAAGTGATCTTGTGGGAGGATGAATAATCATCCTAAAATAGTATCTTTCTTGGGTAAAGATAATTGCTTGGAAGCAAAAGACCAACAAATAAATTGGAATAAAATATGAACTTAAGGTATTGATCAAGTCGGGTTACTAGGGTATGCCCTAAACCAGGATATAGGGTTAACAAACAAACCCTTGGGAATATTGCCAAGTTGCAATTGATCTCGGATCGAGTGCTGGTTGCATTCAGAAAGAAGGATTCACTCCTTAGCAGTTGGCCAAAAATAACGACCAATGGAATTGTTTGTGCCTGTAACAGTTTTAAGAGCATTGTTTTTTTTTGTTTGATCAAAGAATTAAAGGATAAATGGATATCTAATGCTCTAGGTTAAAGGCCTAAGGGAGAGGCAGCTTCAGTTACCCTCGACTGCCTGCCTGACCCTAACCAAGGGGGTTGTTAACTGCGCTGGGAAGGTGGACCGAATCCGTCGCGAGAGGTATCTCCGTTAAGTGCTACTTGGAGCAGGAGGACGCTTGGGTCCCAGGGGAGCTCTGGATGTAAATCCCTCGCCTTTTCCAAGCCCTGCACAAGAGGCTAACGTGAGTGGGGATTGGACCTTGAGGCCCGCATACTAGTCTATGGGCAAAAACTTAGATTAGTGATCCCTATGGATTGCTGGATAGCCTTCAAGCGGATTGTGGATAAGCCTACGGGCTAGACTTTATGTATTTCAAAGATAAATATGATAAGTTGTTAAAAAGGAACTTGTTTGACATTGCTTTCTATGTCAAGTGCTATGATTACGTGAAGGAACCAGTGCCTACCGGGTTAATTAAGGAAGTTGATTGATACATGTCCAACTAAATGTGTTAGGTAATTAAATAACTAAAACAACCTGAGAAAAGTGCAGTGGATGTGGCCATAGGTCCGCCATAGGTCCATCCTACGGATGGGTGGTCCTGGTTGGCCGAGAACTTTTCTCAATCAAGATGGACAGCAGGAAGATCATTCAAAGAACATGAATAACAAGAGCGTTGACCTAGATTTATAACTGATCCTGATTTACATTGTTTTAGGGGAACAGAATGGGACTATGCCTTATGACAGAGAGGTTGAGCTTCGCATCCCTCTCGTTTCCCATTCTCCTTGAACCAAGTGCAGTGTGAATCCACATAGGACCTGGTGTTTCTGCATAAAGTAGTTCGATCGGGTTTGATGCTAGTTGCCGTTAGGAAATGACCAATATGGAAAACACTAATTCAGGTCTGTCCTAAGTGGGAACGGCTAGAATACTTCCGCTACATAGCAGACATGGAAAGTCCTAGATCGCAAACCCTGTAACATTCCATGGGAGTGTCGAGCAGAGTTTTTATGAAATCTTAATAAGATGAAGTAAAGCAAATGTTACTGTTCCAAACATTTCCTTACTTTCAATGCTGTCTTGCAAAATTACGAAGCATGGAACAAGTTCTTAGTGTTCCACGTCATGTTTATGACTGCGATGCATTCCCCGGTTTATCGACAAAGGGTGGAGATGATGAACATCTTAGAGAGAATCTATAATCCATCGCCTTTGTACATGGAACAAAGATGGACGGGTGCCTCAAGAATCTACTATATAGCTACCCATCGATTTGTATACCTACAAACCAACCTAAAAAGGATAAAGTGGTTGGAAGACCTAAAAGTCGTGGAGCTATTCATTTTTGCGGAAGCTCACGTAAATTCAACTTTACATATTCGAGGTCGGAGGGTCGAACTAAACTCATATGTATATGAGGAAGTGACTCGTGTAATCCCCGCTGACAGGATTAAAGTATTGGGACGCCATGAGAAGAATGGGTTCCAAAGGAAATGATACCCTGAACTTCCAATGATTTACCGATTCCTAAAGATCCATGACCCGAAACCATATTATTATACAGTTCCTGTAGATAAACGTAATACAACATTATTCTCCCCAAACTAAATGTAAATAGTTGGCTTATCATCCCAAGACATGTTGTATTCCGAAAGGGCTATGCCCATATAAATACAAATAAGACTTCTTTTTATCAATGTCTAATTGTGCATGAGAATTGATAAAAAGTTAAGTTGTTAGATTACTTTGTTGATAGCAAAAATGGAAATGAAATATAATTCATAACAATTATCGTGCAATAACGTTAAGAAACCTTTATCGAGGCACAACCCTAGGTACAGATTCCCAGTTCGCCTCCTACATCAAGTACTGTTGTAATCCAGGAGAAGTAGTTTCTTCTCAAGAAGATTAAGCCGCCCGAGTTTGACGGGAGAGGAAGTCCGTCCAAGCAGATGCTAAAATTTGGATTGAATCCATGGAGGATTACTTTGAAGAAGTCGGTACTACACCCGCCAATCAAGCTATGCTCGCCAAGCTGAAGCTCACCAGTGAAGCCAGGCTTTGGTGGAAGCAATGGTGTAGAGATCAAGGGATTGCGGAAGGATCCGTTACCCAGGAGAAGCTGAAGAAAGCCGTGCAGGGAAGATAATTACCACCTAGCACCATATTGGGGAATATGGGAATTTCCCATAAGTTTGGGACACGTGGTCAAATCTTTGGATTTGTCATAACTTGAATACTGTAACTCCAAATGGAGCGCTCTATAGCTCAATAGATTCCATTTTTCAAGTGCTTTCCAATGATAGGTCACATCATATGGTTTTGAGAAACTTATGGGCATGTTATTCAGATGCCACCTTTTTAGTATTCAAAAAATGGGAATTGGGAGATTCCCAAACTCACTAATATTGTTACATGCATATCGCATGCAGAAAATGAATGAGTTGTACGAGCTAAAATAGCTGGGACTCACTCTTGACACATACTATTCTAAATTCGTCTCACTTCTTAAGTATGCGCCACAGATGGACATGATAGAGCAGGTGTCCAAATTTTGTGCTGGTTTAAACCCACCAATGAATACCCTTCTCGAATCGATGCACTCGTCAGATCTTCAGGATGCACTCATTCTAGCTGCCCCTATAATTCAAGAGGTGCAGTCTAGACTAAGAGGTAACAAAACTTGGTCTTATAATGACCCAAACAAAGGAGCATTCAGGCCTTAGATGAAGAGAGTTCAAGGTCAGAATCAGGGACAAAGAAAGAATGCAAGGACTAATAACATTAACAACTTTGTTCCTACTCAAAGCAATGGCCAAAACCTCTGTTGTTTCCATTGCAATGAGCCTTGTCATTTCAAGAGGCAATGTCCCAAGCTTGGAGGAGGACATCACCAAGCACCTTTCCAAGGAACGGGCGGTGGTCAGCAGGGAGTTGCTACCCGAGGCAGAGAAAGAACTACCTGCATTGCCAATAGGCAAATGTGCGAAGAATAAGAAGATCCGACCATGGAAGCAGAGTTTGAAAGGGCAATAGTCCATGCCGCTCTTCACAAGAAAGTACCGAATCGCTAGTCGGACTATCAATGTAAAAGTTTCAAGACCTTGATTGATTGTGGCAACACACATTCCTTTATCTCACCAGCTTGTGCAAAAAGATTAGGAATAGCCACAATAGAAGCACCTATTTTGCTTGTGGAATTGGCAAATGGTCGTGAGGTTACCTGTACCAGGCAAACTGCTAAGGTGGAATTCTTTTTGGGAGGAAAGACGACTTCGATCAAATTCAGAGTCATGAATCTAGGTATCCATGAGTTTCTACTCAGAATGGATTGGCTTAAGCCTAATCATGCCTACATTCATTGTGGAAAGGGCCAAATATCCTTTTGAAACTCTGAAGGGGATTTGGTCACAACTCAAGGTGAGGCTGGAGTGCCAAAAATTCAATTGGCTAAAGCATCTCGGATTATAAAGGGAGTCAGAAAAGGACTACCTGTCTACTTAATTAAGCTCAACAAGTTAGATCAGAAGCAAGAGTCTAGTGAAGGACCTTCTTGGCTAAAGGAATACGCGGATGTATTTCCTGAAGAGTTGACTGAACTCCCACCTCAAAGAGAAGTGGATCATGAGATCAAGCTAGTACCAGGAGCTGTGGCAATTGCAAAGAGACCTTATAGGATGTCTACACCGGAAGCAATTGAGCTGAAGGAACAACTCAAGCAACTGCTAGATCAGGGTTACATCTGTCCCAGGAGTTCACCATGGGGAGCTCCAGTATTGTTCCAGAAAAAGACAGATGGAACACTTCGACTATGTATTGATTACAGAGGGTTGAATCAATCAACTATCAAAAATAAGTACCCTATTCCTAGAATAGATGAGCTTCTTGATCATCTTCAGGGTGCAAAGATCTTCTCCAAGATTGATCTCAAGTCGGGTTACTATCAGATAAGGATCAAGGAAGAAGATATCCCCAACACGGCCTTCAATACAAGATATGGACACTTTGAGTTCCTAGTTATGTCATTTAGACTGACGAATGTGCCTATCACCTTCAATAGGTTAATGCAGGATATCTTTAGGCCATACCTTGATGACTTCGTGCTCGTCCATTTCATGGTCAACTCCCGAACAAACTAGCTTCGACAGATTGAAGCAAAGTTTGGTATCAGCATCTATCCCAAAGCTTCCAAACCTCAGTAAGGAGTTCGAGGTAGTAACTGATGCTAGCACACTTGCCTTAGGATGTGTGCTCATGCAGGAAGGTCATCCTGTAGCATACTCTTCAAGAAAGCTGAAGAGTCATGAGAAGAATTATGCTATCCATGATCTAGAATTGTTAGCTGTCATCCATGCTCTAAAGCTTTGGAGACACTACCTGTTGGGTAACAAGTTTACTCTAGTGACTGATCATAAGAGTCTCAAATGGATCTTTACCCAGAACGAGCTCAACATGAGGCAACGTCGATAGATTGAGGTGCTGGAGGAATATGACTTTGAGATCAAGTACCAACTAGGAAAAGAGAATGTAGTTGCCGATACACTCAGTCACAAGGCATTCCTTAATTCTCTAATCTTGCAAAATCCATCAACAGCTAGATCTCTAACCACAAAGGTATCCATGCCAAACAACCCAATACTTGAGTTAGCTAGAGAGGAAGCATGCCATGATCTAGCCTACCAAACGATACTAAGGGAGATCTCTATCAAGGATCAGGACCAAAAGCTGCAGGCTAAGTATCATGAATTCTCTGTCAATAGTGGACTTGTCTACTATAGAACGAGGCTATGTATACCAGCAAGCCAATCACTTAAGCAGAAGATATTGTGGAAAGCTCATGATTCCCCTTTCTCAGGACATCTTGGCTATGCCAAGACCCTCAACGCAGTCAGGAAGAGCTACCATTGGGAGAGACTTAAAGGTGACGTTCTCAAATATGTCAGCGAGTGTTTGTCTTGTCAACGTATCAAAGCTGAACATGTCAAGATGCCAGGGAAGTTGCAACCGCTTGACATTCCCCAAATGAAATGGGAATTCATCAGTATGGACTTTGTTTTTGTCCTACCCCAATTCCAGGGAGGATACAACTCCCTCATGGTTGTGGTTGACATTCTTACCAAGGTTTCACACCTTATTATAGTAAAGACAAACTATAAAGCCTCAAACATTGCAAGATTATTTATCAAGGAGATATTCAAGCTACATGGGCTACCCAGAAGAATCATTAGTGATCGTGATTCTCTCTTCACATCACACTTCTGGAGAGCTATCTTTGAAGCCATTGGGACTCAACTCTATTTTAGCACATCTTACCATCCCCAAACTAATGGTCAAACAGAACGAGTCAAGTCATCGAGGATATGCTTAGGGCATACTGCTGTCGTGAACCAAAAAGGTGGATTCAATACTTGCCTTAGGTTGAATTTGCCTACAATGCTTCTTACCAACAAAGCATTCGGATGACCCCTTTCCAAGCATTGTCATGACTGTCGAAGTCCCCTAAACTTCTTAGATCCTACCTTGAGGGTTGAAGCTTCAAGGCAGATGTTGGAAGAGATGGATGACCAAATAAAGTTAATAAAACAGGACATCCAAGCCGCCAAGGATAGATAGAAGGCATACGCAGACTTGAAGCGTCAAGATAGAACCTTCGAGGAAGGGGATATGGTCTTCATTTGCGTACGTCCAAAGAAGAGTTCTCTATCCTTAGGAAATTGCACGAAGCTAAGTCCAAGGTATTGTGGACCATACAAGATCCTCAAGTGCCTAGGACCTAATGCTTATAGATTGCAACTCCCTGACAACCTAAAGGTTCATAATGTATTCCATATCAGCCTATTGAAGAAGTATGTATCTAATCCTAACCATGTACTTGATGACCAACAAGTTGTAATGCCTAGTCAAGGAGTCCTTGAACTAAGGCCTGACAGGATCTTAGATGTTAGGGAGAGACAACTGAGATCCAGAACCTTGAGAGAATGCCTCGTCCAGTGGAAAGATTATCACGAAGAGGATGCCACTTGGATATATGAAAGCACTCTCAACCATCAATATCCCCAGTTTATCTCAAGAATGTAACAATTCCGAAATAAAAACATGAATTTCGCATACGAATCCCCTCTTAGTAGGCTATAAGGTTAGGATAATGACAAATTTTATTATTATTATTATTCCCCTTATCCCCCCAGTCGATTGTTGTGCTGGAGGGGAGGGGAATAGCAGGTTTGATCAAGCTCCTCGATGGAGCTTGTAGGGGGGGGGGGGGAAGAGCTCATGCCAAGTGACGCGTGGGAGAGGGAGGATCCCCTCTCCTCCCCTATTTAAGTCTATGCCATGGGGTGAGAAAGCGGGTACACAGGTTGAGTGGAGACACTGCCATATTGCTGCCAATTTGCTGTCGCGAGCTGAGGGTTGTGAGGATTGCCGAGTTACTGCTCTGCTGCTGTGTGGTCATGAAGGTGAGAAAGGAGGAGCCGCCCTGCACAAACGCCGCCGTGAAGGGAAGAAGCAAGAGTCCCAACTGCCGCAGCAACGCCACCCCCACTGCAGTCTGCCCTGTTTGTCAGCACGCCGCCACAATCACTCATGGTCGTCATCACATTGCTCAGGAGGAGTCACTCTCCTCCACGTGGCCCTTTTCGGAAGCTTCTAGAAGCTTCAAAAAGGGGGCTGACATAAGCCCCCTTTCCTATAACACCGCCACCACAAATTCCACTTGTGGCCTCCCTCCTAGCCCTGATTCATGTGGGCTTGCTAAACATCCCCTTCTCCCCGAGAATCCAAAGCCCCTTCATGTGCCTCTTTCATACCCTTTGTCCCCCATATAAAATCCACTCTTAAGGGTCTTCTACACCCTTCCTTTTTTCCACTTTTTTTTTCCCCTTTTTACCCACCTAGAACATCCTAAAAACTACCCCTTGGGATTCAAGAAAAGGCCCCTTCCCGTGGCTTTAATAAGCCCTACGATCAAAAGGCTTTAAACTCCCTAGGATCTATAACCCTCCCCATGGGTTTTCCCCAACACCTGGAATTCAAAGGGCTTTAATCTTTGCTTGTGGTCTCCTTCAAAAGGCCCTTTCTGTGTTGTCCCATCCAAGTTTTTATAAACCCCATTAAAATTTTTTCCCTCACATTCTTCCACAAGGGTTCATCTTAACCTCGGGGTCCCTTAGAACCCCCTTCCTATTGACCTCCGTAAAACACCCTCTTTTCCCCCTTTTCATGTATACAAATTGCACCAAAGCTTCTACAAAAGGAAGGGAAAAAAACTCATAAAGGATGGTGGATTTACAAAAGGGAGTTTGCAAAGCCGCATCCAAGACGGAAAGGCCGCATTCGCGATGGCTCCTAAGAAAGCCCAAGGCGCAACCGGCAGGAGGATCATCTCCTAGCATCCACGTGGACATCTCACCACAAGTCTAGGTTTTCCTTCCTAATTTTTATTTTACATTGTTATAATTTTACGAGCGTGGATGATTTTTTGAGATAGGATGCATTTTTCGTCTTAAATACTTTGGTTAATTTAAAAGAATTAGCTTACAACGGATAAGTTCGATCATTAGTATTTTTTTTGTAAAACGAACAAAATAAAGGGAGCATAAATGTGTTTCTAGCGAATAGTTTTTATGCATTGCAATGAATTAAAATTAGATTAATGTCCATTTTTACAAAACAAAATTAAAATAGTATACTTCGTTTAGGCATGGAAGTATAAATTGCATGTCACATTATTAGGACATATCTTCTTCGCAATGAGTCATTATGGAAAGTGCTAAATAGTCGATAGGAAATTGCAAGGCATGAAATGATTCTTAAGTTGAATAACTCTAATCAATTGGTATAAATATCATTTTTCAACTGCATAATTATGAGAAAAGTCTGCATATTTCAACATGAATTTTGTTCGTATGTTATAGAATGATTAATTGGAATTAGGCTATAACCTAACCTATGCTTGATCTTAAACCAAAAAGTTAGGATTTGAAAATCAACTTATGCGTAGACAATAAGTCATGTGGTCATGGAAATGATAGCGTAATTATCTTCAAGAATAGGTAGGTTAAATTGCATAAACCTAAACACCTAAAACTGCGAAGTACTCGTTTAGAAAAGGGTTAATTCAATGCAACATATCCCAAGGAATTGTCTAGGGTTAGCCCGATGAAGACATTTACCTAGTTGCACGTATTGCCAAAACGGAAACCCCTATACCCTAAATACTTACGCACATTCACAGAATGTATGGACAGTAGGACGTACTTGCGAGAAAAGATCTAGGATTTTCCTAAGAATCTCTCGCTAAAAAGATGAAACTCGAAACCCTAGGACTGACAAGTCGACCTAATGCCATCAAGAACAGATTCTTTCGTGACCATTCAATGGGTAAATAGTCCCATAGTTAATGCGACACTTGTGCAACAAGTGGTAGAGTCGCATAATCTTGTGATTTGATCACAAGGGAATGGCCAAATTCCTCAGAATGAGGTTGGTAGTTTCTTACGCAAGTGATCTTGCGGGAGGATGAATAATCATCCTAAAATAGTATCTTTCTTGGGTAAAGATAATTGCTTGGAAGCAAAAGACCAACAAATAAATTGGAATAACATATGAACTTAAGGTATTGATCAAGTCGGGTTAATAGGGTACGCCCTAAACCAGGATATAGAGTTAACAAAAAAACCCTCGGGGATCTTGCCAAGTCACAATTGATCCAGGATCGAGTGCTAGATGCATTCCGAAAGAAAGATTCACTCCTTAGAAGGTGGCCAAAAGTAACGACCAATGGAATTTTTTGTGCCTGTAACAGTTTTAAGAGCACTGTTTTGCTTTGTTTGATCAAAGAGTTAAAGGATAAATGGATATCTAATGCTTCAGGTTAAATGCCTGAAGGGAGAGGCAGCTTCAGTTACCCTCGACTGCCTGCCTGATCCTAACCAAGGGGGTTGTTAACCGCGCCAGGAAGGTGGATCAAACCCGCCACGAGAGGTCTCTCCATTAAGCGCTACTTCAAGCAGGAGGATGCTTGGGTGCCAAGGGGGGCTCTGGACGTAAATCCCTCGCCTTTTCCAAGCCCTGCACAAGAGGCCAACATGACTGGGGATTGGACCTCGAGGCCCGCATACTAGTCTACGGGTGGAAACTTAGATTAGTGATCCCTGTGGATTGCTGGATAGCCTTCGGCCGGATTGTGGATAAGCCTATGGGCTGGACTTTATGTATTTCAAAGAAAAGAGAAAAAAAATGAGAGAAGTACGAAGGGATCCTTCTTCAAGCTCTGAGGTGAGTGCATTATCTCTTCTCTCTTTTTTTTTCTCTTTTCTTTACTTCTCTCTTTCTTTTCAACATTCTCCTTCCCTTTGTCCTTCGTGCCTTGGATGGCATCATTGGTCTTCTTATTAGGCTTTGACTACATCTTGATAGTTTGCAAGGCCTCACTACTCTTGTTCTCTCCTTTGGAGCTGCTAGGGCTTGCCTTATCAATGTGCATTGCAAGAGGTTCATGTGTGCTTGCTTTGGTCGTCCTCTCTGCAGGAGTTGTTGATGGAGCTTCATTATTGACTTCTGCATTCTTTCTCGGGAAGTCCTTGGCATAGTGACCACATTGTCTACAGATGTAATATGAGTATGGGAAGTTGCCAAAGTGAACTTTGATGAGGACCTCGAAGCCTTGGTGATCAGTAACCTCCAGATACTCTGGCGGATCCTTCCTACTGTATGAGAGGACACAAACCTTTCGTTCCAGCTTGAGAGCACCATAAGCTGATGAATTGGAAGGAACGTATAGTACTCGGCCAAGAGCTCTAGCAATGATTGCAAATCCTTGTCTAACCAAATAGGTAGGTCAGTATGCATGACCCACATAGGGCACTCATATTGTAGGACTGCCTTCGAGGAAAAGGAAGGTGCCCAAGGCATTGGCAGCACAAGATTCCCTTTCTATCCAACTGCACAGCCCAAGACCCAGTCTTTCTATGTCTACTGCAGAGCTGAGCAGAGCCATGAAAAAGCCTCTTCCCACAAACCTGAATTGAAGCATGAATGCTCTCCCTTGTGTAATAATGTTTTGAAACTAGAAGCATTTCTTGAAGTTAGCTATGCACTCAATCTCGAACTCAATTCCAGCTCATAGTAACGTATTGAATATACATTATTTTGTTGTTGGGAATCAGTATCAAACATTTCTTTCTTATATTTAATATTTTATAGAGGATCCAAATTTTCTAAAAGAAGCTCTCCAGGAGATGAATGCTTTCTTTTTTTGTCTTTTTTTTGGTGGCCTTATAGGAACCATTCTTGTACTGCATGAATGACTTGAAGAGACTTGCTTTCTATATTGGGAAGTAAATGCTTTTACTAGATCCCCTTTTTGATATTCTTTGTATGATAATTCTCATTATAATCCCTAATTTATGTCATTTATGCTTGAAGGAAGTTTTAGTAAAGCCCATATTGGTTGTGTCTTTGATATGAAGGCATATAGCTAAACTTCATTTGCATGTTTGGGCTATAGTTCTATAAGTGCCCCAACTAAAAGTAAGAATGGACTTATTTTTGTGGATGTTTGGACTATTGTTCTAAAGGGTTAAGTGATAAATGGTCGCATCTCACCCTAGGTTTAGGGTTTAGGTTAATACGTATCATGAGCATCAGCTTGATTGTCTTGTTGAGCCTCTATTAACTATTTATTTGTGGGTGATGCAAGACTTAGGATGCAAAAACCTAATTAATGCTCATTCCTTTTTATGGTAACTCTATTATTTATTTTTGAACAATAATCCTTGATCTAAACTGACCATTTTTGGACCTTTTGTAACATAATGTGGGCAATTGATGTTATTGTGTAATTAAGTATAGCTTTAAGATTCACATGACTTTCTTAAGTAGTTTGTTACTACCACTATATATTTCTTTCTTGCCATGGTTTTTGGGAATAGACCAATAAAGTCCCGTCTTACTATCTTGAATGGTGTTTTTGTTGTAATGAGCTACAACTTTCTATGATTTATTGGTGGTGTTTTGTACACTTTCCATGTGATGCATTCTCTAAGATTTTGTGATAGTATTTCTCACTAGTATTTGCTTCTAAGCTGAGATCACAATTTCTAAAATCCTAAATGTTTAAACATTGGTCAAGTGTGATAATACTCCATCCATGTGTAAACTAGGGTTGTTGGCATATAAAAGCGTGGTGCATGATTTCTCTAAATGTAGTACAATAGATTATCCTTAATTTGGATATTCTTTGAGTTTGAATGTGTTGCATTTTGTGTGACATTGAGCATAAATTTTTTCATATTTTTGGATTGTATTATTGAAATAATATTGTAATGCTTTTTTCTATTGATAGATTGCATACTTAACCATTTTTCAAATGTGGAATTTAGGAAAAGCTATCGATTACAGTATTAAAAGCTATCGATTACGATATTATTTTAGAATTTTTTGTATTTGATCTTTAGTGGGTATAGATCCTTGCAAAATAAAAATATAAAAAATATAAAAATGTGAGGGTTTACTAGAAAGGATAAATAGTGGGATTTAGGTTAGAAGATGAATAATGACACATAGACATCCAATATATATTTTATTCAAAAGGTATGCATCTAGCATCTTATGTGGAACTATACATTCAATCTTATTGTAAACATCCCAAAAGGAAGTTTCATAATTAGTATGAGTATTTATATTAGTTTTCTTAATTCCACTAAGATTGCAAACTATATTTGAGAACATTGTGTAGATATTTTTCCATTAACAAGCGTGGAGTGGTAGCCAAGAGAGTCACTCACAAGTAAGTTCAATATCATACATGTTGGTTCTCATATTTATCCAAATCATCTTTTATCCTTTTTCATTGAAAATAATTTACCTTTTTATTTTGTAGCTTTGATCGTTACCTCAAATACAAAGGCATTTGGAAGGTTGGAAGGAACTCCTTCACCTCATTTCAATTCATTAAGGAGTTGGAAAAATGAGGTTGCTCAAGCTATCCAAGGCTTGAAGTTGTAGATTATTAAATATATTCAAAGCTTTATGAAGATTGGGATAATATGAATGACATAGAAAGTATATAAGTGGGATTTATGTTAGAGCTATATATAGCTCACCCTATCTAGACTAGGTCTCACCTATATATATGCAAATTGTGATCAATATGATATAGTCTTTGGGAGTGTATATGGTGTGTCTCTTCTCTCTCTATCGCGCAGCTCTACATATATTCTCTCTTTACATTTCAACATGGTATTGGAGCTATCACAATTGACTATAACCACGTCCTTGAAGAAGACAATCAGGAAGTATACCTATCTCTTGCATTTCTGCATTTCTGCCAAAATTAGCCAGATCATTATCTATTCTTGGTCCAAAAGTAAAATGATAATGTTTTGAGCATTAATCATATTTCTAGTCTATGTTGGAACTACTTCTCTCACATGTTTTGTCTATTTTGGATCTCATTATTATTTCCCACATTTTTTCTATCTTGGGTCTCTTTCTTTTGGAATATGGTTTTTGAACTAAATGTCTTTCCTTATATCATAACTTCTGCGTCATACGATTAATTGTGTTGCACTTTGGTCATCGTTTCGTATATTTTGTGCAAATTCTGTGATCTCGTATTATATGTATTCTCTTAGCCAGCCATGTCAAATTCTATAATCATTAACGGATTTCCTTCTAGACAACGTTTCGTCCCTCACTTTTAAGGAGAAGGATTCCTTGGGTGGAAACTAAAGATGCTAATAATTTTTAAAGGCAATGACTAGCACGATATTATTCTTGGTAATTATGAATGTCCACGTCAACCAAATGATCAGGCTCATGATAATATCCTTGTAATAACTGAAGGACCTATCTTTGAAGAATGGCAAACTCTTTATAATGAGTGGGTCAAACATGACAAAACAACTCATCAATATGTTATTTTTACTCTTCAAGAATCTCTTATGCTTGATGTATGTAATCTTTCAAGCTCACATGCTATATGGAAGTATTTGATAACAAATTTTGAGAACAAATCTATTACAAAACTAATTTATCTTCGTAGTCAGCTCACTAGTTACAATACATCAAAACTTCTATGACAACACATATCGAATCATTGAAGAACATTATCAATAAGCTTGTTTCTACTACTAGTGATGCTATTCCACGAAAGCAATTGGTAACATTGGTGCACAGATCGGATGTTGCATGCTCGCGTAGTGAACGCCGAAAGGTTCCCAAGAACAAAAGAACTCTACTTTTTGCACAAAACTCAAGGTAGAAAGCATGCACGACATGAACAAGAGACCAATTGGGTGCAATCTCCCCCCATGCCTTGTGTGAGCACTCCACAAAGCATGTATTTTATGTATTAATCATCTTTAAGCTCAAATAATAGCCCAAATTACAAAATAGCACGCTTTTGGATTTTGAGTTTGCTTTAGCACAAAATAGAAATAAAGCTGATACGCGGGCGCCCAAAGAGTCAGGCATACCCAATACAATGTCCAAATACAAATATCATAATCGTGCGCCCATGTGCATACGAAATAATAAATAAATATCCAACGCCTCAACAAATAGGCGCGACAAAATATAGGCGCTATGCCTAAGGTATGCGCCCATCAAAATATAAGTGATAACTCGAATACACGCTATCTTCCAATGCTTTCCTCTGCCACTGCTGCTATCTCTACACATCAACTGAAGCATTCACAATCGTTAGTAAAATAATACAATTAAACCGACAAAAGTGAATACCTAGCAGTCTTCAGCTACATAAATAAATCAACTGGTTAGAAATCAATCCTAACCTTAATTTATCACGAGTGCACACTCTAAACTCATAAAAGTTTATTAATTTAATATGTATTTTACGGAAACACCCGCTATGGAATCACCCATGTACACACTAAATTAATGAAACGCCCGAAAAGGATAGGCGTCCCCATCAACTTCTCGCACAAAGAATCCACTTTGTGTATGAGGACTGGTCAATAAAGTTTACGGAATCCACCTAAAACCTCACGGAATCCACCGTGGCACGGAATCCACCGTGAAATATGCCTCCTGGCATCATACCCCCGGGGTGGGATAGCAATTGTCCTCAATTGCTATTAGCTCAATGTGGAGCTAACAGAGTGGGGAAAGCATTTAAGTCTTTAACTTGAATGCATTGTCATTGATTTTGTGAATGATCTTAAATGGTCCATAGAATCTAGGTGCTAATTTCACAATTGGGTGTTTATCTATACTTTGTAATCTATGTTTTTCTATTCTCAACCAAACATAGTCATCAACTTTGAAATTCATGGCTTGTCTTTTCTTATTGGCTTGTTTTGTATACGATTGCTGGGCTTTGGCAATCATGTCTTTAACCTCATCAAAAATAGTAGCGTGCATGTTAGCAATATCATCAGCACTCTGATTTCTATTTGATAAAGATGCAACAGGTGTAGATAATCTATAACCATAAATCACTTCAAACGGTGCTTTCTTTGTAGATGTGTGTGGTGTATTGTTATATGTAAACTGCAGTAAATGTAAGTGTGTGTCCCATGTTTGTGGTTTAGAAATAGTGTAAGCACGTAAAAGATCTAAAATAGTACTGTTAGTGGCTTCTGTTTGTCCATTAGTTTTAGGATGAAATGCAGATGAGAAATCGATCTTTGTTCCTAGATTAGCAAACAAAGTAATCCAAAAATTATTACAAAATCTAGAATCATGGTCAGAAATAATAACTTTTGGTAATCCATGATTAGTAAAAACAATTTTCAAAAACAATTATGGTGCCTGAGATGCTGTTAAAGTTTTGTTACATGGAATGAAATATGCTTGTTTACTAAACCTGTCTACTACACTCCAAATCATATCATGGTTAGCTTTAGTATTAGGTAAACCAGTAATAAAATCCATAGAAATCTGTTCCCATGGTCTTCATGGAATAGATAAAAGCATAAGTAATCCATACTGTTTACCATGATGTCTCTTAACTCTTTGACAAACCAAACATTCAGAAACAAAGTTAGATACATCAGTGTCCATATGTGGCCAATAAAAATCTTTAGTCAATGTACATAAAGTAGATATGATACCTCTATGACCTTGATATGGAGGACAATGAATCTCATTCAAAACAAAAGATCTAAATGGAACTGTTACATATAATCTCTTTTCATAAAACATGAATCCATCATTGTAAGACAGTGAATCAATAAGAATCTAGTTATTTCCAACTAATTTATTCCAATCAGATTGAAAAGTAATGTCCTAATGGTAAGTATCTTTCATAGGGATTAAAGAATCGAATGATATAACATAAATATTATGAATGGTCGGTCTTTTATTTAATGCATCGACCACTACATTTTCTTT
The DNA here is from genome assembly GCF_053477565.2 of Lygodium microphyllum. Taxonomy (NCBI): domain Eukaryota; kingdom Viridiplantae; phylum Streptophyta; class Polypodiopsida; order Schizaeales; family Lygodiaceae; genus Lygodium; species Lygodium microphyllum. Next base: position 24,815,151 of record NC_141154.1, read on the forward strand.
ACCTGGTTGATATTGGATAAGGGGATGAAAACTCTGAATAAAACTACCCATTTGATATGTCGGTCATATATTTAGGGTTGACTAAGTAAATGTCTAATACTTTGTTGATCAGTCTTAATCATAAACTCAGAACCCATTAAATAATGTATCCATTGTCTTAAATTTTATACCACAGCTAATAATTCTTTATCATACGTGGAATATTTAAGTTCGGAGGGTTTCAATTTACAGCTAGAATAGGCTATGGCATGATTATCTTGCATAAGTATGGCTCCTATTCCAAATCCGCTAGCATCAGTAACAACTAAAAAGAATGGTCTATTAAAATCAGGTAATTGTAATACATGACCATGGGTTAATGCATGTTTCAATAAATCAAAAGATTTCTGTTGATTATCAGACCAATGATAAACAATACCTTTCTTTAAAAGTTTAGTCTAAGGCAAAGCAAGTAATGAAAAATTTCGCACAAACTTTCTGTAAAAACTAGCAAGACCTAGAAAAGAACGTAACTCGTACACATTTTTAGGTATTGGCTAGTTCAATATTGGCTTTATCTTCTTAGGGTCAACGTTAATATCTTCTGATGACACAATATGACCTAGATATTTAATTTCTGTTTGAAAGAACTCACTCTTTTCTGGATTAGCATACAATTGATTATCTTTCAACAACTTGAAAACCAAAGACAAATGTTCATAATGTTCTTTCTCATTTTTACTAAATACCAAGATATCATCAAAGAATACTATAACACAATGCTGATATTTCAAAAATGTGCGATTCATCATTCTACTAAATGTAGCAGGTGTGTTAGTCAATCCAAAAGGCATCACTAAAAATTCATAATGACCAAATTGTGTTCTAAATGCAGTCTTGAATATGTTAGATTTATCTAATCTCACCTGATGATAACCAGATTTAAGATCTATTTTACTAAATATGGCAAAACCTTGTAGTTTATCCATAAGATCATCTACCCTAGGAATTGGATATCTATTCTTTACAGTAATCTTATTTAGGGCATGATAATCAATGCACATACGATAAGTATTATTATTCTTCTTTACCAACAAAACAGGTGTGCCAAATGGAGAACTACTAGGTCTAATTAATCCTCTATTTAATAATTCCTCAACTTGATTTTGAGTTTCTTTCTGCTCTATCTGGTTATGCCTATATGGTGCTTTAAAAGGTGGTTGTGTACCAGGAATTAAATCTATTTTGTGGTCTTCAAGATGTGAAGGAGATAATCCAGGTGGTAGTTCTTCAGCAAAACAATCTTTAAATTGTGCAAGGAATTCTTAATGCCTAGGATGCATATATTTTTCTTTAGCTTGCAGTTCATTCACCCAAATTAGATAAGATTTATTACTTTTGCGTAATGCACGTTTAGCTTGAGTATGAGTAAGCAGTGGAAAAGCTTTAGATATGTGCATACCATACAATGTAATGTTTTTTCCTTGAAAATGAATGTTAATTGAATGCGTGGAATAATCTATGTCAGGATTATGCTGATGACGCCAAGGCATACCTAAAATAATATCACTGGACTATAATGGTACAATTAGAAAATTTCTTTTTTCAGTATATTCACCAATTTGAATTTCTAGATCATGCATCTTTTGTGTTCCATTATACCTTGTGCCTAAGAATGCTGCTTTAATGTGATAATGTGTAGGAACAGTTTGTAATTTCAATTCTTTCACTAACTTTGCAGAAATAAAATCATGTGTACTACCATCATCATGCAAAATAATCTTTTCTTTTCCATGCACTAAACATTTCATTGTCAACAAAGAATGTGGAATTGGCATACCTGGTAAAGTATCCGAAGTAGTAGTAATGTCGTCCTCATCTTCCGTAAAGTCAGGCATTTCCTCATGTTCTTCATCTTCCATTGCTCCAAGATAGTTGATATGGACAGGTGGCTTCTTCGATTGGCAATTGGCTACTAGATGTCCAGGTTGATGGCATTTGTAACACACTATAGGTTTGACTTTAGATACATTGTTTGCAATGGGAGGAAGTCTAGGAATATTAGGATTTGGCTGTGAAGATGGCTTAGGGCTTCGAGTGCCATTGAAAGTACAGAATTTGAAATTTCTTTTACTTATCTTTGTTTCTTTGCGGATGGATTGAGCTTCGAGAGTCGCATCGATGGTACGTCGGATAAGATCTTCAGGTTGTGGTTCCTCTTTGTCGGTAGTCGATCTTTGTAAATTGGCCAATTGAACTTGCAATGCTTGTTGAGCTCTTCATCCTTCGTCCAACTACATCATAATTAAATCCAACTTTTGTTCCACCGTAGGTTCAGGAAGATCACCTTTAGCCATTAAATCATCCATATCTTGTTCCGTCATCCTGCAAAACTTCAAAAGTCCTCACGCTCTCAAAATCCAATTAGCGGGATGAGCGTAGCTCAAAGTCGGGTGTACAAGACTTATATATTTTTATTTGGCTTTCACAGTCTTTGTCTTTGGCAATTGCGGGATTTGAAACCTTTGTAAAATCTGTGTTTGACCTTCTGCGTGTGCTAAAACAGGTTCAGCAAGTCTGCGTATGTGAACAGAGTCATCAATATGTTATTTTTACTCTTCAAGAATCTCTTATGCTTGATGTATGTAATCTTTCAAGCTCACATGCTATATGGAAGTATTTGATAACAAATTTTGAGAACAAATCTATTACAAAACTAATTTATCTTCGTAGTCAGCTCACTAGTTACAATACATCAAAACTTCTATGACAACACATATTGAATCATTGAAGAACATTATCAATAAGCTTGTTTCTACTACTAGTGATGCTATTCCACGAAAGCAATTGGTAACATTGGTGCACAGATCGGATGTTGTATGCTCGCGTAGTGAACACCGAAAGGTCCCCAAGAACAAAAGAACTCTACTTTTTGCACAAAACTCAAGGTAGAAAGCATGCACGACATGAACAAGAGACCAATTGGGTGCAATCTCCCCCCATGCCTTGTGTGAGCACTCCACAAAGCATGTATTTTATGTATTAATCATCTTCAAGCTCAAATAATAGCCCAAATTACAAAATAGCACGCTTTTGGATTTTGAGTTTGCTTTAGCACAAAATAGAAATAAAGCTGATAGGCGGGCGCCCAAAGAGTCAGGCATACCCAATACAATGTCCAAATACAAATATCATAATCGTGCGCCCATGCGCATACAAAATAATAAATAAATATCCAACGCCTCAATAAATAGGCACGACAAAATATAGGCGCTATGCCTAAGGTATGCGCCCATCAAAATATAAGTGATAACTCAAATACACGCTATCCTCCAATGCTTTCCTCTGCCACTGCTGCTATCTCTACACATCAACTGAAGTATTCACAATCATTAGTAAAATAATACAATTAAACCGACAAAAGTGAATACCTAGCAGTCTTCAGCTACATAAATAAATCAACTGGTTAGAAATCAATCCTAACCTTAATTTATAACGAGTGCGCACTCTAAACTCATAAAAGTTTATTAATTTAATATGTATTTTACGAAAACACCCGCTATGGAATCACCCATGTACACACTAAATTAATGAAACGCCCGAAAAGGATAGGCGTCCCCATCAACTTCTCGCACAAAGAATCCACTTTATGTATGAGGACTGGTCAATAAAGTTTACGGAATCCACCGTAAAACCTCACGGAATCCACCGTGGCACGAAATCCACTGTGAAATATGCCTCCTGGCATCAAACATAGCTTCTTCACATTGTAAAGAATCGTGCTTATGATAATATTGTTACCATATTATCTAACAAAGATGGGATTGATTTTAATCAAGCTTGTGTCAAGATTGTGGAAGAGAAGGAAGGAGTCTCACTTGTAGCTTTCTTGCTTGCACAATGGGGGAATACACACAAGGGTGGAGGCTGAAAACAGTTTTCCTCTTCTTAGTTGTGGAAGCCAAAAGAACTCTAGTACAAAGAAATAGAAGAACCCTATATATGGGTCTCAAACCAAACTCAACTAACTAAGGTTGCATACTAACTGAGCCACGAACTAGAGTAGATAAGGATAGCTATCATGTAGCTATTATTCATGGGCGGTGTACCAACCGCGTCTGCAACTGACAAGTCAGTGACATAAATACACAACGGTCACCTTGGCGTATCACGAGTGGAGCTCGATATCTCAACACTCCCCCTCGAGCTCAATCCCAATTCCTGCACACCAAGCAGGTCTCTGAACTTGCGCAGCTTCTCTGGGCCCAATGCCTTCGTGAATATGTCAGCTACCTGATCCTCTGCGCTGACATAAACTAGATCAATAAGACCTAGTAAAACCTTCTCTCGCACATAGTGATAATGCACCTCAATGTGCTTTGTTCTAGCATGATAGACTGGGTTATTTGCCAAGTGTATACTACTCATGTTGTCATAATAAATGACAACTGGTCCATCTGTAGACTGATGCATATCATAAAGTAGCTTATGCAACCAAGCTACCTCACATGCAGCCATTGCTGCACCCCTGTACTCAGCCTCTGTGCTCGATAAGGCAACTGTAGGCTGTTTCTTGCTGCTCCAAGTGACTGCAACACTCCCAAAAGAGAACACATATCCACTGGTAGATCGTCTATCAGAAATACTACCAGCCCAATCAGCATCAGTGTATCCATGCAACTGTATCTGCAATGTGGACTTCACATACCTGAGTATGCGTCTAGCCGCATCTAAATGTGGTTTCCTTGGAGTCTGCATAAACTGACTTACAAATCTAACAGCATAGCTCAAATCTAGCCTGGTAATAGTCATATAAATCAAACTTCCTACTATGCGTCTGTACATAGTAGGGTCTTCTAGAAGCTCACATGTATCTGTGCTCAGGTTCACATTCTGCTCCAAAGGAACTGAAATAGGCTTACAGTCTGTCATCCCATATTTGGACAGCATGTCCAATCCATACTGCCTCTGCAAGAGCTGTATCCCACTTGGTAATCTAATCACCTCAATACCCAAGAAATAACACAGCTCTTCCAAATCCTTCATCTCAAACTTTTGCTTCAATAGCATTTTCACATGAAGGATATCTTCATCACTGTCACCTGTCATAATCAAATCATCAACATAAATGACAAGTAGCGTAATACCTTTCTTTGTTTTTCTTACATAAAGTGAGAAATCTGCCTTGGAAATTTGAAAGCCAATAGTGACAAGATACTGTCCTATCTTGTCAGACCATGCTCTAGGTGCTTGCTTCAAGCCATACAAGACTTTCTTCAATCTGCAAACAAACTCAGGATGAACAGCATGCACATAACCTGGTGGCTGCTCCATATAGACCTCTTCTTGCAAATCACCATGCAAGAAGGCATTCTTTACATCCATCTGATGTAAAGACCATCCCTTTAATGCAGCCATAGCAATGACTGCTCTTACGGTTGCCATCCTTGCAACCGGACTGAATGTTTCTTCATAGTCAATGCCACATGTTTGTGCATACCCCTTGACTACTAATCTTGCCTTATATCTATTCACAAAACCATCTGCATTGTGCTTCACCTTATAAACCCACTTACAGCCAATTGCATTTTTACCTTTAGGCAAAGGTACCAATTCCCATGTAGCATTTGCTTCTAAGGCATCCATTTCTTCATCCATGGCTTTCTCCCATTTTTCTTTTCCCATGGCTTGCTCAAAAGAAGTGGGTTCTGGTTCCTGTATCACTTTGACCATATATGCATAGTGAATGACTGTAAATCCATCATATTTCAGCCTATCCACAGGATACCTAGCTCTCTTAGACCTGCGCAAAGTAGGTTCACTCCCAGGTGCTCTCAAAACATCCTTGGTCTTCCTTACTCCAGGTGTAACAATAGAATGAATACCCAACTCATCATCAATGCTCTGTTCTGAGCCACTAGATTCACAATCCACATAAGAGTGACCTGCATTCACATCAAACATGGGCTGATCAACCTTCTCTTTTCCTTTTCGTGATACCTGCATACCACTATCTGCGTTGCTTTGAGAAGATTCTCCTGATCTCAATCTGCCTGTCCATGGCCAAGAATGTGAACCACTGCTAGAGGACGCTCCAGGTCCACTAATATTTTGTGACTGCTGCTGTGAATTCTGTGCAGCATTACCATTTTGTGCATCTACATCATCAATCACATTTACTGGTTTATACCAGCTACTCATCTCATTAAAAACAACATCTCTGCTCACTGTAAACTTACGAGTAGAAGGGTTATAGCATCTATACTCTTTTTGCTGCAGATAGTAACCAATAAAGATGCACTTCTCAGCTTTTGGATCCAACTTGGATCTCAACTCATCTGGCACATGTACATAGGCAATGCAACAAAAAATTTGCAAATGAGAAATATCTGGTTTTCTACCAGTATACCTCTCCTCTGGAGTCATCCCATGTATTGCTGCAGTGGGAGTCCTGTTCATTATGTAGACTGCTGTAGCAACTGCTTCAGCCCAATAAAAATCTGGCAGGTCTTTTCATTGAGCATGGCACGAGATACCTCTCCAATATGCCTATTTTTCCTTTCTGCAATTCCATTTTGTTGTGGGGTATGACTACATGAATATTGCTACTTTATGCCATGCTCCTGCAAGAACCTTGCAAACTCATTTGAGAGGTACTCTCCCCCTCCATCTGACCTTAGGCATTTTATTTGCAGGCCTGTTTCTTTTTCAACCATAGCTTTAAGAGTCTTGAAATGCCCAAAAACTTCACTTTTCTTTTTCATAAAATACACCCAAACTTTTCTGCTATAGTCATCAATAAAACTGACAAAATAATGACAGCCTCCAAGAGATGCAGCTTTAGTAGTCCACACATCAGAGTGGATTAATTCCAATGGCTTCTTACTCTCTTGAACATGTCTAGGAAATGGTTTCCTTGCCTGTTTTCCAAACTGACAGGCTTCACATACCTTATGCATTTCTGCAACCTTGAATTTCGGCAAACCTGTAACAATATTTTGGGCCTGCATTGATTTAAGTCGCTATACATTAACATGACCAATGCGTTTATGCCAGATATCAATATCTGCAACTACACCGGTCCCATGTGTAAACATTGCTGCACTCAATTCAGACATGTCTGCATCCAATGTAAACATTCTGCCCTTCTTCTTTCCTTTTGCTATCAAGCGACCTTTATTTTTCATATCCTCAACAAAGCATCCATGAGGATTAAATCTGACCTGCAAGCCCTGCTCAACCATTTGACCAACAGAAACCAGATTCTTGGTGATATTCGGGACATGAAATACATCAGACAGGTATTTCTTTTTCCCATCCTGCATAGACAAAGGAAATTTTCCAATCTGCACAATAGGATGTGCAGTATCATCACCAGTCTCCACAAATCCTGGTTTTTCCATTTTTCTTGCATCCTCCATCCATTCTGCATGACCTGTCATGTGGTTTGATGCACCTGAGTCAACATACCATACATCATTGCTTTCTTCTGCACTTGTCACAGAATTGTTCATGTGCTGCACCATAAACAAGTGCTCATTTCTGTCATCACCCTGTCTACTAGAAGATGCATAATTCCCTTGTTGCAGTTTTCCATTCATGATGTCATTCTGCTTTTTATAGCAGTCTTTAGCCATATGACCCATTTTACCACAGTAGTAGCATTCAACATTACTGTTTGGATTTTGGCCTCTTTGCCATCCACCACGACCTCTTTGGCTCCCCCTACCTTTAGAGTTACCACGTCCTCCTCCATAGGACTAGTTTTCTTGAGTTTGTTGCATATTCTAATTTCTACCATAGCCTCCAAATCGGCCTCTTCTACCTCTGCCTCTACCTCTTCGAGCATTTGAGTAGAAGACAGCTTCTTTTGAAGTTCCTCCTGAAGAAGATGCACCACCATTTCTCTGCTCCTCAGAAATTAGAAGAGCAATCAACTCCTCAAAGTGAGGAAATCTTTCACGAACTGAAATGGATGTCCGAAACTGTGCATAATCCTTTCCTAGACCATTCAAGGTCACATAAACTAAATCATCATCTTCCACTGGCGACCCAATGGAAGCAAGTGCATCTGCAATCTTCTTCACCTTCATGTGGTAGTCGTTGATGCTCATATTTTCTCTTTGCACATTGTGCAACTCTTGCTTGAGCTGCATTTTCCTGGCTTGCGTATTTGTGCTATACATTTTTGACAAAGTATCCCATGCCTCCTTTGGCGTACTTGCATCCTGAATATGCACAATCATAGAGTCTGAAATGCTGATAGACAGCCAATACATAACTTTTCTGGCTCTCTCATGCCATGCTTTAAATGCCTGCATTTACTGTTGATTGGAAACATCAGGAAGAACTGATTCTTCTTCATTTCCTGCAACAAATTCCCAATATCCTTTTCCCATAAGGAAATTCGTCATTCTAAACTTCCATGCTTGGAAGTTGTTCTTGTCAAGCTTTTCAGTGACAATCTGTGAAAGAGAATCAGATGCCATTACAGAAGACTGCAAAAAATTCTGTCACTACAAAAACCACAGCTTCACCCTCACAAGGGAAAATCTGCAAAACTGGCGAAAGTCGTATTTGACCACACAGTCACTTCCTAGTGACGATTTTGCATCAACAGGCAACAGGGATGATTCTGTAACTCCCAATGTCTCTGCGCACAAGCATACAATGCAATTTTTATAGTAACTATTCACCGACCTGTAGAACAGTGGCTACACAACATAAAACTGGGCCTTTTCCTGAGTGCGTGCAGAAAACTTCCGCCTCCAAAACTGGCCCCAAAATGGCCTCAAATCAAAAAAACAAGGCCCTCTTGCTTCACCGCGAAGGGCGTCTCAACCTGAGACAATGCACTCCTGCACTTTTCGGCTGTGCTACCTGCAAAGATTTGCTCCCAAAACAGAAAAATGAAAGCAACACTACTCCTCTTACTAGAACACCGCGAGCTTGGCTTGCTTTCTTGAGCTCCTTACCACGAACAAGGCTCTAATACCATGTCAAGATTGTGGGAGAGAAGGAAGGAGTCTCACTTGTAGCTTTCTTGCTTGCACAATGGGGGAATACACACAATGGTGGAGGCTGAAAACAGTTTTCCTCTTCTTATTTTTGGAAGCCAAAAGAACTCTAGTACAAAGAAATAGAAGAACCCTATATATGGGTCTCAAACCAAACTCAACTAACTAAGGTTGCATACTAACTGAGCCACGAACTAGAGTAGATAAGGATAGCTATCATGTAGCTATTATTCATGGGAGGTTTACCAACCACGTCTGCAACGGACAAGTCGGTGACATAAATACACAACGGTCACCCTGGCGTATCACGAGTGGAGCTCGATATCTCAACAGCTTGTATATCTTTGATTGAATATCCACAATGATATGAACGATGACATAAAATCAAGAAACACTTATGATATCACAAGAGGACACACAGTTAGAACAAATCGACTAAGCTTTACTTCCTAGAAGGCATCCCTTTCTATACTATACACGTAGGAGTCATCGTGGTGGTAACTTCTCTCATCTTAAGTCTCCTAACAAACATTGTTCTTATTGCAATAGAAATGGTCATACTACAAATGATTGCTATGCAAAACAATATGATGAAGACATGGTATTATAAAAAAACAACCACATTTATCCAGAGATTTTCCTCCTGGTGACTACTTCAAAAAGAGTGATCATCCATCCCATCCATGTTTCAAGAGGTGTTTTGATTCAGATCAACATAGAGCATATGCTACTACATATGACAATACTACTAAAGAAGAAAATCGTGTGAGTTATTCTATCTCTCCGGAAAGGATACTTCATGTTCGTGATGGATCTCTTTTTATTATTGATTCTAGTGCTATGGGAAACATGATATATCAGTCCCAATGGTTACATAAGTATCATTCTATTCCTATCAAGAAATTGGTTTAACTTTTTGATGACACAACCTGTCATGTCAAAGGTATAGGTGATTTATATCGCGGTACTCTTTCTTCAACAAGAATTCTGCGTGGAGTTTTACATGTCCAAAATCTACAAAGGAATCTTCTTTTAGTTGCAAGACTTGTGGATCTTGGTCTCTTTGTCAGTTTCGATCATACCAAGTGTCCCATTGAGAAAGATGACCAAACCATAGCTGTTGCTCCTCAAAATGGTAATCTTTTTTAGTTATCTATGAATGAAGATGTTGCAAATGTTGTTATAGCTCTCAGTGATGTTAACACCAAAATATGGCATCCTCACTTTGTTCACTCTGATTTTCCTAAGTTTATGGATCTTTATCGGCATGACCTTTTCAAGGTATGGAGTTCAAAGCTCGTTCTCATATGGGTATTTCTGAGTATTGTGCACTCGGAAAGAATTTTTGCAAACCCTTTTCCATTTCCACCACACCTCATTCTAGAGATTTGCTTGATCTTATTCACACCAATAATTGTGGACCTTTTCATACGTCAAAATCTCAATATCGGTATTTAATGACTTTTATTGATGACTTCTCCAGATACATCATTATTTTTCTCTTGCAACACAAATGACAAGCTTTATCATCTTTGAAGCAATATCAAAAAGCTGGAGAACTTCATATTGGTTATCACATCTAGAAACTTCACAATGATAATGGTGGAGAATACATTTTAAATGACTTTGATGATTATTTTAATAATCAGGGTATTCATCATGCATATACGGTTTCCTACTCTCCTCAATAAATTGGTGTTGTTGAACATAAAAACGAGACTATTCTCAATGCCATGCGATGCATACTCATTCATTCTAGCTTATCACGATACTTCTAGGCTGAAGTAGCTTGAACAATAGTATTTATGTAAAATCATCGTCCTACAACTGATCCTTCTAGTAAAATACCGATTATTACTTGGACACGTGAAACTCCTTCTGCTTTATATTTTCAAACTTTTGGATGTATTGCTTATATTTATGTACCCAAAGAGACTCGTAGAAAACTTGATGCTGATTTGAAAGTTATTTTCATTGGATATTCGACTTTTTCTAAGGGTTACAAGTTTTATGATCCATCTTCCAAGAAAGTAATCATAAGTTGTGATGTTATTTTCAACGAGCAACTTTTGGGCAGCAAATGGTCTCAAGAGGATACTGGGTGGACGTGGTCACTAGAGGATGTTAATGATACAATGTCATTACTCACTTCTTTTTCTTTTCTATATGATGATGAACCTCCTTCACATGATAATATTGACTCTTCAGATCAGGATTCACAACCTGCACCTATTATTGTTGATGATGACCTTGGTGTTGATATTCTAATTGATAATGAGCATGTTATTTTCCATGTTTATGATGCTCATATTCTTGAGAATGCTCTCAATATTTGTTAAGACCGTCTCTTATAGTGATGCCATGTCATCCCCACCAAAAGAACAACGGTAGGAGGCCATGGAAGCTAAGTTTGAATCTCTTCTCTCTAAAGGTACATGGGTTCTAATTGAGTTACCATGTGGATGTAGTGCTATTAACTGCAAGTGGGTTTATAAGACTAAAATAAGAAAAGATGGAGCATTTGAGAAATTCAAAGGAAGGCTAGTTGCCAAAGGTTTCTCACAAATTACAGGAGTTGATTATCAAGAAACTTTCTCACCCATTGTTCATATTACTAATATCCGGGTCTTATTGGTTTCTACTATTGAGTTTGATTTACAGGTTCACCAAATGGTTGTGAGAACTTCTTTTCTTAATGGCAATTTAAAGGAAGAGGTATACATGGAGCGACTAGAGGGATTTGGAGTCAAACATAAGGAAAATCTTGCTTGCAGACTTCATCAGACATTCTATGGTCTCAAACAATCTTCACGAGCTTAGTATCAGAAGATTGATCTCTTCCTTACAAAACAAGGTTTTATCTCTTGTTCTTCACATCCTAACTTATATGTCAAGCACTACAATGATAGTTTTGTTATTCTTGCTCTATGTATGGATGATACCATACTTGTTTCTAACAATCTCAATGTCCTTCAATAAGTAAAGAAGGTTTTATCTTTTGTGTTTGAGATAGTCGATGTTGGAGATGGTATTCAGATGCAATGCTATCAAGAAAAGGTGTTTATTACTATATCAACCAAAGTTCATTGAAGATATTATTCAAAATTTTGATTTTGGTTTCCTGCTAGTACTCCTTGTTTTATGAGCTCTACCAAAAACTTTCACTTTTTGCAAAATGATGGAATATTAATATTACATCAACCTTATGCTAATCTCTACATTCACTTCAACTTTTGGGTTTTACATATGCATATTGTGCAAGTTCTCACTTACATATGCATTGTAGAAGTGAAATTTTTTTCTTTATTAATGGTTGTCTTATTTCTTGGGCTAGCAAGAAACAATGTTGTTTTTTTATTTCCACTACAAGGCTGAATATGTAGCTGCATCTTTAGCGGCTTGAGAGTTAGTATGGCTTCAAAAAGTTCTATCAAATATTGGCCATCCTTCTCTTTCCAGACACCACTTTGATTTGATAACCAAAGAGCTATTAGTGTTGCTAAAGACTATTTTCAGCATAATATGTCTAAACATATTGCAGTGCATTATCATTATGTTTGATATGAAGTAAAGAAATGCATGATCATGATTGAACATTGTCCAAGTGATCAGATAATTGTAGATATATTCACCAAAGGACTCAGTGAAGCACGCTTCACTCTGCTGTGCTTAGAACTTGGAGTTGTCTCAACTTCAATATTTGGGAATCAATCTACTATGACATTGTAGTGCCATTGTACATATGCTTTGTAGGCACCATACACTTCACATATGCACATATACCTCAAACCTCTTGGTCATCTTTGCACATACATATTCAGTTTCACTTGACATGCACGAAATCACTTTACATGTACACAATAATCCTTCTTGATCATGTTTGTACATTTGTATATAGGAGCTCAGGTTTTTCCCTTGTGCTCCCAAAGGGTTTTTTCATCCATAGCTAGAGGCTTTTGTTTGAGTGGGGGTGTTGGAGCTATATATAGCTCACCCTATCTAGACTAGGTCTCACATATATATATGTAGATTGTGATCAATATGATATAGTCTTTGGGAGTGTATATGGTGTGTCTCTTCTCTCTCTACATTTTAGCAATTTATTTATTTGCAAATGTTCAAAGGACCTTATTACCTTGTCATACAATATTCCAAGATAGACACTACATCTAGCTTCCTAATAGAATAGATGAAAGAAAGCATGGGCACCTTTATAATGATCCAAAGTAGCTATCAATAAAAAATAAATGGGTAGTCAAGAAGCCCTTCAAAGTCTATTTGCAACCGTGGATATGAGATCTTGGTTTAATATAAATGGTGAATTGATTGGAAGAAGGGTAGAAAAATGTTATGCATGCCATGAGTTGTCATAGTAGGATTGTAATATTTGCAAACGCTTGCATTGAGTACTTTTATCAACTTTCATGTGCCTCACTAACAATTGTTAATCTTGTGAGATAGGCTGCTCATTACATAGTATAACATATTTGAAAGGTTTTTTGAAGATATAAAATGTGAATTGTCTTATGGTATAGACATAGATAACACTCAGAAAAAGAAATTCAAAAGATAACGAGAGAAAAACTAAATCAATTAGCAAAAATAATTGATCTTATACTTATTTTTGTAATCAATAGCCAGCCAATGTATATACAAATGACACGTTTTTATTTGGATATCCTGGGAGTGGTCCTAACTTTAATGAAATTATTGTTTGGTGTCCTAATAGAAGTCATTCTAAGGGTTTGTTGGGGTTTTCACTCCTATTTAGATTTTTTGCTTGAGGGCTTTTGTGGAGTATTTTAGAGGACATTCCCTTAGGTGTCTTTTGTGGTGCCTTTTTTGGTGTGTTCCTTGGGCGTTTCTATTGGGAGTGCCTCAATGGAGTTTCCTATCCTTGTGTCTCCTTTGGGCTCCTCCTTTGATATCCTCTAGATAGGGTTTCTAGTCTTTCTTGTCTCTTTCTTGGGCTCTTATTTTGAGGTGCCCTAGCTAGATTTTTGTCTCATTCTTCATTCCTTTCTTGAACCTTCTCTTCTATACCCTTTTTCAAAGTTTGCTTCTACTTCTTTCTATGTCCATCCTCATTTGTAGTAGGTCTATTCCGCGTTTACTTTTTAAAAAAAAGACATTTCCACTTGCAATTTCATTGTTCTTGAATTATAAATAGGCCTCATGTACTTTGAACTTAGTCCTTGCTATATAAGTATTGCTCCAATGGCACCATCCCCAAGCCATAGACTTACATAATAGTCTTTTCCCCAATTTACAGCTTCAACACTAGAAGCATGACCAACTATCTATTTCACTTGATGGAACACCTCTTTAGTTTCTATAGACCAACAAAATGATCCTTTTTAGAAATTTATTTTTGAAAACGATATTTCCACTTGCAATTTCATTGTGCTTGCATTATAAATAGGCCTCATGTACTTTGAACTTAGTCCTTGCTATATAAGTACTACTCCAATGGCATCATCCCCAATTGATAGACTTGCATAATATTCTTTTCCCCAATTTAGAGCTTGAACACTAGAAGCATAACCAACTATCTATTTCACTTGATGGAACACCTCTTCAGTTTCTATAGACCAATACAAAGATCCTCTTTAGCAACCATTTGAAGACGGTACAATAATTGTGAGACCAATGGAATAAAAAAAGAAATGTATCATACCTTGTGAATGAATACCATAAGCTCTTTTGTGTTTGTAGAAGAAGATAAACTTACCAAAGCTTTTACCTTTTCAGGGTGAGCTCCTATAAGTAGACTCATTGATTTTACAAATTTTAGGATTTAATTGACATTCATTGTCATCCACTATTTCAAATATTTTATCCAAATTTTCAGCATGCCCCAACCTAGTGCTAGGTACACACAAATCCTCAATGAAGTCTTTAACAAACTTACTAAGATAAGGTGCTAGCTATTGTCAATGGGTTCCAAAATGTAGAAAAAATAAAGGGAAATCACTAAAAGTATGTTGTGTTGGGAGTAAAGGCACATGTGCCTAGCTAGTCTTGTATTACTACATTGACAGTATCCCCACACCTATACATTGCAAGTGGTAGGCATCCATCACTATCACTTCATTCTTTATTCTTTGAGTGACCTTTGAATAAAGGGAAGAATTGTCACACATTGTGATTGTTGGAGTTCCCATATATTGCGTCTTTGTCTCTCTTGCTCTTGCTCCTTTCACCATAGCTCTTGTTTCTGCTCATATGCTTCCACTCCAGGCTCGTCACTCATATTAGAGACAAGTTACAATTTGAGGAGCTTCTTCATCCTTTGTCTCAACCCACATTCCAAGATTCAACCCAAGGTTTCATGGTAGCCATTGTTTCTTTCTCTGGAGGTATGCATTGAGTCTTTTCTTTTTCTAGCTTTTTCTAGCTTGCTCCATGCTTATTGAGGATCTTCTCAAGGCCTAGTTGATCCTTTTGAAGTGCTTGTTGAGCTAGGGAGCAACCATTTTATTCAGTTTTCATGGGATACAGGGCATGCTATAGAAGTTGTGGATAGCTATGGTAGCTTGATAGCACTATCATATTTTGGCCATAACTTTTGTATAAAACATCAAATTTAGGTGTTATATAGCTAGAAACAAAGAGAACGATGAGATCTAGAAATTTGGGCACTCACAAAGTTGATTCTATGTAGTTTTTTCTTTTGTTCACAAAAAGTGGTTTTTTAAAAGTTTGGAAAACAAATAGTAAATTTCATAATGTAGGTTTGATGCTTCGGGCTCCTATTTTGCTAGTTGAATGGTATGATTATACTTTTGGACTAACTTGAGCATACATTTGGCTTCGTCTTTCCATAGATTTCATTGCTGTAATAAGAAGGCCGAATGTAATTTATTTGGAAAAATTGTATATCTCTTATCACTTGATGATTCTTGAGCTTCGTATTGATGCCTGAATATTTTCTTGACACTTTGGGATGCTTGACACATATCTTAGAATACTTGACACTTGAGGATGCTTGACACATATCTTAGAATTCTTGACACTTGGGGGTGTTTGACACATATTGATGCCCAAATAATGCTTGACACTTACGTATGCTTAACACATATCTTAGAATTCTTTTGGGCTTCAATTGAGGTGGCATTCACTTAGCTTTGATTGTCATATCCTTGTTGTTCATAATGAACAACATGCAATTATCTAAAAAAGATTATGCTCATTATGCTTTGAAGCTACTCAGATACTACATATTGGATCTATTGACACTTTGGTTGTCATGCCTATGGATATATTTATAACAAGCTCCTAAGGTGAGAGTAGAGCTAGAATGCTTTGACATATTGGTTGTCATTCATGTCCTTGAATACTACTTAGATGCTATAGTTAGAGTCTTGTAGACTACTTGGATTCACTACTTCCAGATGTATACTCTATGGATCTTGAATAATCGAATGTCATTCACATGATGTTTTGAGCTTTGCTTGTCATTTGACATTCGACTTTTTCTTCAATGAGAGCTACGCGGCTTTACTTTGTAAGACACATTGGCACTTGGGTGTACTACAAAGCATTTGGTTATGCACTTGAGCTTGAGCTTATTTCAGTGAGATAATGGGACTCATTATGACATGTGCATACTCTCTTGATATTCATTGGATGCAATTACCCTATCATGGGTTGATTTGATCTCTTGGCTTTGACCTAGTCCTTATGTCTATTAGGGTGTTTTCAATGGTATTTATGTGCGTATGGTTATTTATTAACATTTTCTCATAGGGTTATGCATCTTACAGTTCTCTTTATTTACCTTTAAGAACCACCCTTTACATGATGTCTATGCGTACTGCATGCATGGTTTGTGACACACTACAGTTGTGACAGTATTCAATGTCGGTTTTTCTTGTCTTTTTCTTTCTTGGTTGCTCATATTTTATTGTTGGCATATTATTGCAATTTATCATGCTTAATAATAGATTCTCTGGCATCATCTTCAAAAGACCCTTGTCTTCTCTTCACTTGCTCTTGTGACCTAGTTTTGAGGGCAATCACCTGGATTTGAGAGTCTTTCGATTATATTTTGTGGATAGCTCATTACTTTGGTAGTATCTCTTGTTTTCCACTTGATTTAGTAGTGATTTTGGGGCTAATTTTTAGAATTTCACATTAGCTCATCTTGACCTTCTATGTACTTGCTTGGTCTCATTATGGCTAGTAGTTCTCGTGGTAGTGCTATCTTCAATATTGAGAAATTCGATGGGACCAATTATAACTATTGAAAGACCTAGATATAGGAAGTTTTAGTATAGATAAAAGGTGAGAACGATCAAAGATTGATTGGAAGTGAGCTATGGTAGAGAACAAGAGCAAGAACAGAGAGAGACACAAATGGGAACTCCAACAACCACACTGTGTGGCCGAGCATTCCTTTATTCAAACTGTCACTAAAAGAATAAAGAATAAGTGACTGTGACGGGCGCCCGCCACCTGCAATGTGCAGTGGTGGGTATTCTCACTGTAATAATACACCGACGGCTAGGCAGAGGTGCCTTTACCCCCAACAATCTCCCACTTAAAGGCGAATTTGCTCCAATGAGAGAGAAAAAGGAAAGACAGTACAATATGTACACATGTACAATAGGATGAGGAAAAAGGCATCATCTCATCCAATGCCCATCAATATCCTAAGGAAGGCAAAGCGCTTAGTAGTGAGACTTTTCTGAGCAAGTCTGTAGGATTCTTCTCAATCGGAATCTTGAAAAGGTCAATAGACATGTCCTCAACGACCTCGCGAATGAAGTGATACCTCATCTCAATATGTTTCGTCTTCGCATGGAAGACCGGAATCTTGGCCAACTGAATGGCACTCATAAAATCCAAATGCAGTGTAGGCATAGCATCTGTCATACTAAGGTCTGCAATCAAACGGCCTAACTAGATAGCCTCCTTGCAAGCCTCTATGGCTGCAATATACTCGGCCTCTGTAGTGGAAAGAGTTGTACACTTCTGCGCCTTGGACATCCAAGAGATAGTCCCTCCAGCATAAGTGATGACATAGACAGAAGTGGACTTCCTACTATCTGCATTGACATGACGCTGCGTGTCCACCACTGCAAACTAGAGGGCGGGCATGCTCACCAGGACTTTCATTAGTGAGCATCACTCATTAGGTTTTTTATTTTCAGTTGTGTGATTTTTTTTGCGTGTTATTTTGCAATTTGTCAGGTGTGTGGTTTCTTGAATCCAACCTAATGCACAAATCCGTGTGCGAATAATGTGCTTGTTGTGTGTTTCTGTGTGTATTCTAAGAAAAATCTGAAAATGATAACAAGTTCTTGAGTGTATGCAGTTGGATGCCAGGTCACAAGAGAACGAAAGCTGAAATTTCACATGAGAATCCGCTCTAAAGAAGAAATATCAAAAGAAAGTTGGAGACTTATGGAGTTTTGTATGAGCATGTGCTATTCCTAGCTGTGTGTGTTTCTGTGGTCATAGCTGTGAGATTGGACAAGGGTGCATACGATTGCGTGGAGTTATTCATTTGTAAGTAGTCAAGTTTGCTATCCATTTTTGAGAGGCCAACAACATGCAGATGCAGCCAGTTCCAGAGGGATCTACCTTCTGGGTGTACAAATAGATTATTTTTCAAGATATATTGGTAGCTTCGCGAGAAGGATGAAGCAAGATGTGGATGACATAGCAGTATCATTTTTGAAAAAGTATAACAAGACAAATCCAAATTATGTAATTCGTTGGTGCGAGAAAAGTCAACCATATCAATGGTACAAACCAGGTGTCTTGACTGAATATGTAAAAGCATTAGTGAGGACAAACAAAATTAGTGAAAGTGAATTGCTTTCAAATTTGCAACAAGGGGTCAAAGCAGGTCATCCTATGTTGGGAAGCATGAGTGTTGCACCAAAAGAGGGCGTTTTAGGATGTGCTAGTACTCCTATTCATATTGTTACTGCTGAGGGTGGTTTCAAGCAACAGTTCTAGCGCATTGTTAGGACCTTAGCATTAATACCCAGGTGAGACATCAAGCTTTGAGTTTTGAGGAGTTTTATGCATTATTACTGGAGGAGGAGTTGAGGATGAAAGCCTGGGAAGGAAGCAACAATAGAGATGTTGCATTCTCTGCCAATGCAAAAGGCAAAGGTGGTTCCTCCACAAAAAATAATGGTGACAAAAAGAAGAAGGGCGGCAAGAGGAAGTTTCAAGGAGAATGCTTCTATTGCAAGAATAAAGGACATGCAATTGTAGATTGTCATGTCCAGAAGGCAGATGAAAATAATGGTACCCTTAAAAGTAAATGGAAAGAGACAGCCAGTACGGCTGAAGTAGAGTTGGAGTTATTCATAGCAACCATTGAGGAGGTGTGCTCCTCGGCGCAAGAAAAATCTACCACTGACTCATGGGTGTTGGATAGTGGGGCCTCCCGTCACATGACCAACAAGAAAGGTCTATACATTTCTATATAGCCTCTACAAGAATTCATCACTGTGATAGTTGAAAATGATGCAAAATGCCCTACTGACACATGTACTATTTCATTTGTTGTTGCAAATGGTGATGTCAAAAAGCTTTCAAATGTGTTGTATGTTCCCGAAATCAGGAGAAATCTGTGATAAATTGCTGCCATAACTGATCTTGGTCATGAAGTGAGATTCAAGAAGATAGGTGCATAAATTCTTGACAGTGATGGCAAAGTTGTTGGCAAAGGAGAAAGAAGGAACAACCTATATGAGCTAAGTGCTCTTATAGCCACTGTTGGAGTTGGCATAAGTAAGCTTTGGCATGAAACATTTGGACACATTGGATTCGTAGTGTTGAAGGAGATGCACAAGCAAGGTATAGTTTCTCACCTACCTCCAATGAGTGAATTGAAGGAACCATGTGAAGCTTGTATGATGGGCAAGAAAAAAAGAAAGGCATTTCCACAAGAAAGCAAGAATAGAGCACATGCTTCTCTAGAGTTGGTGCATGCTGACTTGTGCAGAAAGATGCATACACAAGCCTTGGGGGGATCTTACTATTTTATGTTGATTGTTGACGACTATAGTAGGAAGACGTGGGTGTACTTCCTTTGTGATAAGGATCAAGATTTTGGTAATTTTAAAGAATGGCTAAAACTTGTTGAGAATAACACAGGGAAAAGTGTGAAGAAATTTAGAACAGATGATGGTGGTGAGTTCAACTGAAAGGAGTTTGAAGACTTTTGGAAGAGTAAAGGGATCAAGCATCAATTGACGATGCCTTACACACCTCAGTGGAACGGTGTTGTGGAATGCAAGAATCACACCATTGTGGAGATGGCAAGATGCATGCTAAAGGGCAAGGGATTGCCTAACCATTTTTGGGTTGAAGCTATTAATACTATAGTCTACATTTTAAATCGGAGCTATACAAAGGCTCTCAAGGGAAAAACACCTCATGAGGCTTACACTTGTAAGAAACCATGTGTCTCACACTTCAGAATTTTTGGGTGTGAATGTTATGCACATATTCTAGATAAGAAGAGAAACAAGTTACAACCAAAAAGCAAAAAATGTATCTTCTTGGGTTATAGTGATGAGCAGAAGGCTTACAAATTTTATGACCAAGAGGCAAAGAAGATCATCGCAAGCCGTGACGTGGTGTTCAAGGAGCAGCTACATACAGTGGAGGAGGAAAAGGCAAGTTCTTCCACTTTATCATCAAGAAAAGAAGTAGACCACTATGAACCTATCCCAAGAGCTCTCCCTATCCTTAAGGAGGAGGAAGCATCATCTACAGATGATGAGGAAAAATTTCACCAACTTGACATCACCCCACCGGAAAAGCCATTGCTGCATTGGGTGAAGCAGCTCTATGACCACAATAATCCTATGCTCACATCTGTTGAGGAGAAGGCAAACAGACCAAGGAGGTCTCAAAGAATAGAGGAGAAAGGGAGGGCTTTTTCTCACATAGTCAATATGGCCTTGATGGCTGAGATTATGAGAGAAGTAAAGAAACCAACTGACTTAGAAGAAGCACTTGCAGATCCAGCATGGAAGGCAACTATGCAATCCGAGTATGAGAGCATAACGAAGAATGACACTTAGGAGCTAGAGGATCAACCAGCAAAGTCAAAGGTTATTGGCACCAAGTGGATTTGGAAGGTAAAGTATCAAGCTGATGGTACCTTAGAAAAGTACAAAGCTAGACTAGTTGCACAAGGATTTTCACATGTTGAAGGGTTTGATTTTCAAGAGTCATTTTCCCCAATTGCTAGAATGACCACTATTTGCAGAGTACTTGCAGTGGCTGCCCACAAGCACTGGCTAGTTTACCAAATGGATGTTAAGTCAGTGTTCTTAAATGGTGACCTCAAGGAGGAGGTGTACGTGGCTCAACCACCAGGGTTTGAAGCCCCCCATTCTGAGAACAAAGTGTGTAAGCTGAAGACTGTATTGTATGGGTTGAAACAAGCCCCTAGAGCATGGTACCAATGGATAGATAAGTTTTTTTAAAGCTTAAACTTCAAAAGATATGCCTCAGATGCTAACTTGTATGTTTACAGGGATGGTGAAAAGCTTGTAGTGATTTTCCTATATTTTGACGACCGTTTTATTACAGGTGACTATGAAGATATGATCAATCAAACTTAAAAGGCTTTGAGTTCTAAGTTTGAAATGACAGACTTGGGCTTGCTAAACTATTGTTTGGGAATTGAAGTCTGACAAGAGCTAGGAAAGATCTTCATCTCTCAAAAGCCATACGCATGGAAGATCTTGAAGGCATTTGGCATGACCGAGTGCAAGGAGATAGCTACACCTATTGAGTTGAATGCAAAGTTATCCGTTGAGAATAAATCAGCATTGGCAGACATTGGGAGGTACAGGAGGATGGTCAACAGTCTGATCTACTTGTGTGTAATACCAGACTAGATATCGGTTTTACTGTTGGTGTTTTGAGCAGGTTCTCAAACAAACCTCATGAGAGTCATTGGAAGGTTGGGATGCGGGTGCTTAGATACTTGAAGGAAACTCTTGACTATGGTATCACATACAATTTTGGAACTTCTCTTGTGGGGAATTGTGACTCAGATTGGGCAGGAGACAGTGATTCCAGGAAGTCAGTTTCTGGTTATTGTTTATCTTTGGGTTCAGGAATTTTCTCTTGGATTAGTAAGAAGTAGCTAACAATGGCATTATCTTCTACCGAAGTATAGTACAAGGAAGCTTGTTTTGCTGCATGTGAAGCAATATGGTTGAGAAGGATCCTACGGCATATGGGAGTGCGGGATGAATAACCAACTGTGTTGAGATGTGACAATCAGAGTTGCATTGCCATTGCCAAAAATCCAGTGTTTCATGCATGCACCAAACATATAGAGATCCAATATCACTATGTGCGTGATTTGATGGAGGATGGGATAGTGGAATTGTCTACTGTCAATAGAGGAGAATGGAGCGGATATCTTCACCAATGCACTTACGAAGGATTTGCTTCAAGTTCATCTTCAGATACTCAACATTGGGCCGAGGAGATAGTTCATCTATGGGTAGATATTGAGGGGGGCTGTTAGATACGCTCAATGCCCCACCCTCATAAGATGCCACCAATGATCCATGGGGCTCAAAGTCGTAAGGCCCCCATTATGAGGAGAAGCCAAATGTGAGCCCAAACATTGATTGAGTCCTCACTTGTATATCAGATGAGATCTATGTGATTAGATGGAAAAAAGGTGTCCATTGTGGGTCTAATCTTTGGGTTGGACTGAGTAGTTAAGCTAGTAGCAACTCGAGGCACATTGCATCGAGTTGTGGGGTCCGATGGTAAAGGAAATATTCCTTGACCGACTAGTGGAGGCTCATATGGTAGGTCGGTAATGCCGACCTAACCGCCTTCATGGTCTATAAAAGCTAAACCCCTTCACATCCATCGATCATCTATCTTTCACCCAGTTAGAGTTGTTCCAGCTAGCCTTAAGCTCTTCACCTATCTTTTGTCTAGATCGCCATCTAAGCTTGACAACACCTAAAAACATGCCATTTATTGCAACAATTTTTTGGCAAAACTGTATACAATTGACACCTTATTACTAAATTTTTACATGAATTTAATGCAGAAGCGGTGTTCGTTGTTGCTGTCTTTGGAGGCCGTGTCCTTGCAGTCTAGCTAGGAGATGAATCTATGAGAAAGTTCTCGTATGAGAGGAAGGTGGAGTTTTAGATAAAAATCTGATAGGTTTACTTAGTGAATCTTAGCTATGACTGTTTAAAATTTTCCTGTAGGGATTATTATCACTTAGAGGAGATAAGACCTTGTTATAAATTAGGAGTCTTTGGGGGAATTTTAGACTTGGCAAGGTCTTGACAGGTTGATAGGATATCTTAGTATTAATCTAAGGGATGGGGGATTTCACTAGTTAATATGCTACCTCCTACCTCCTAAGGATTAAATTCTTTATGAAGAATGCACAGCATCATGATTGTGATTATTGTCTACAGTAATACTGTAGTGATGATCAAGGGGTGATCATTAGATCATTGGTGATTATTATGGAGATTCCTTTGGGGAGGTGTTGAATATCAGGTAATTGGAAAGCTGGAACTTTTTCGCAACCAACATAAGATTTTTTCAATGAGACAGTCAAATTGTCAAGGCCAAGAGTATCAGGGGACTTTTGGTTCGTATCCCTATCATTAGTGTAGTAGAATATCTCTTGCATTGAGGGTCTTCATCAGTTGCCAAGGCACATATGGATCTTCCCAAAAATCCTTATGAAAAGCTTATCACTACTAAGGCCAAGTTATGTGATCACCTATGGTAGTGCTCTCATAAGCTCATTACTACAGCCTTGGGATTGTCAAAACCATTCCAAGTAGCACTAGTAGTAAAAAAGTGGGATAAATGAAGGACAAATGACCAAGGGTGGAACAAAAGCCCAATATTGAGAAGTCACTCAAGAAAATAAGTCAACAAGGGAGTAAGAAAGGAAATTTCCAAAAAGTAGGCACTATAGAGCCATCCAAGAGTCTTTGAAGGAAGTTCTCCAAAGAGGAAAGGAGGACTTGGCCATGACAATGTAGAGATTATCCGAAAAGAACATGAAGAAGAAGGAAGTTTCCAACTCATAGAGAGTTGAGGAAGAAATTATTAGGGGAGCGTCATTATTCTTTTAAAAAATGTAGTGAGAGGGGGGAGAAAAAGAATGTTGTGTGAGAGAGCAGTTAGAGAAAAAACTGTCATGATAAGGGAGGGGTGCGACACTACGTGAAGGGGAGAGAGAAGCATACGATGTATGAAGCAACAGAGGCCGCATGCAATCGCACACAGGGACGATACACGATTTTTCTTTCAATTTTTTGCAGCCTCCTAGTCCTCCTTCGCCATACGCGCATAGGCTTACAATCTCTGATCTCAGCATCCTGTCAATCATGCCTCGGAAGGACTCAGGAGGAGTTCGCATCAAGGCCGTCAGATCTCAGCAAGATGAATAGTACTTCTTTATCTTCATACAGACAAGAAAGAAGATGACATAATCGATAGCATCAGGAGATTCATGGCAGGGAAGAATCGACGCAGCCATGATTTGTAGCGCAGATCACCAACCCTGGCGAAGCAAAATTATGGGAAGTCCATATTTGCATGCGGATGCATTTCGCCCTCTTTGAAAGCTACGGATTCAAGGCAATGGATTTTCCAGAACGACATATTTTCTCCTCTCTATCCTTCTTTTTAATAAAATCTAATAAAGAAACTCTAACTCTTATTCCCAATTCACATGCAATCATCAATGTCCTCTCTATCACACACAAGCTAACCATAGTAAGGGTCAAGTTAAACATACCCAAAAGTCATTCATAAGGTTCACAAGGCCGTGGGAGGAGATCTTCATCGACAAAATCATAAGCAAGGGCGTGCTATGGTATAAAATTGATTTATGGAGCCATATTTGCACGGGGGATTATGGTGCTCAAGTCATTCTTCTTATGTTGTGGGAGATGTTCTTTTGTGGACCAAAGGCGGATGGGAGATCCTTCTTGTGTTCTATGTAACATGGAGTTTGAAGAATAAGTGTGGGAGTCATAGGCAGAAGAGCATCTAGAGACTAGAGAGAGAGAGAAAGAAATAGTCGTGAGAAAGAGGGTGCCATCTTTTTGAACGAATTGGAGAGAGGGAGAGATAGGAGGGTTTGGAGAGCACAAAAAAAAAAAAAGATTGCAAAAGAATGTAATTGGAGAATAAGAGCGGAGAATTGAAATCAATACTTTGTTGTTGAAGATCATCACCATGTCCTTTTCTTGACGCTAAACTGGAGCTTCAATATACTTATCTAATCTGAAGTGATAAGATCTCTCAAGAGACGAGAAATGTTGAGCTTGCGATGCACAA
Source organism: Lygodium microphyllum (assembly GCF_053477565.2). NCBI lineage: Eukaryota > Viridiplantae > Streptophyta > Polypodiopsida > Schizaeales > Lygodiaceae > Lygodium > Lygodium microphyllum. The sequence continues at coordinate 24,840,482 of NC_141154.1, forward strand.
TGGCTGGATAGTGGCTAGACAGAAAGAGGATACGGTCTCCAAGGACGTGACGACGACCCGCGGTTTTACAAGTAAGTGTTTAACTGATTTATCTAAAGTAAATGATATGGCATGATAATTTCTTTAGTTTAATATTTTTAAAATATGTCTTTAAACCTTTTTTCTCATGCTACATGGTTGTTTGCATTTATCTGAACTGGTTTTTATTTATTGAAAATCAAAAACAGTCGAAAACACTAAAAAATGACTCAAAATTATTATAAATAAAATTTTATAAAATTATTGATTGTAAATTTATAAGTTCTGATATTTTTCCTATAAAGCTTATGAGTCAAGGAATTTACTGAATTTCTATCAAGATTTTTAAAGATGTTTTTTTATATTTAAAAATTAGAAAAGAGTTATATTTAGGGAAAAAGCATAGTTTTCCTTTACGTAAAATGTGTTATTTATTGATATAAACTATGGATTCTTAGTGAAATATTGGAAACAAAATCTTTGATTTGTTAGTACATTCATGTTGTAAGGGTTAAAGTAAAGAAATAACAATTTAATAATATTTTACTAAAAAATGTTTGTATAAAGATATGGTGTTTTGGTTTTGATAAGAGGAATTACACATGTCGTGGACATTTATGAAACATGGGAGGGTACAAATAAATTAAAAAAACTTAACAACACTTTATAATAATTAATAATGTTAGGTTGTAGTTATAAAATTTAGTTTAAATTAAAACCAAAATAAAATCAAATAATTTAACGATTGGATGGCATGGGGGACAAGCCTCAGCATATATATTAAATTTTTACATGTTATTAATTTTACAACAAATTTCTTAAATACATGGAGTGGAGGGCCACTAGGATAATTTAAAGAAAACTAAGGGGATATACGGGATTTAAAATGAACGTTGTATGTGAACCATAAGAGTGTGGAAAGAACTTGTTTTATCATGCTTGATACTGGTTATAGAAGAGGAAAATAAAGGACGTGATATTCGCAGAACGAAAAAATTATTTAAAAATTAAAAGCAACGACGAAATTTATATACGGAGTGGGAAACGTCTACCAAGGGAGATTAAAATTTAGGGGTTTATGGTACGTCAGAAAATTTGATTTGAATGTTTGTTTAAAATTAAACAAATAAAAAGAATTAATTTTAATCAGGTGGAGAAAAACATAAAAAGGAATTTTAAACGGAGATATATAAATAGATTTAAGAGATCTATATCCACCTTTCCAAAGTCAAACATTAAAAACATTTCCTGGATAAACCGCTACTAGCATGGCAGGAGAACATTATGAGGAGCTGCCCCTGAGAGATGGGGAGAAACCATAATCATCTTAGGTTTAGCAATTTAGTGCCCAGTATAATTTATTGAAGTTTAGAATCTTTGCAGTTGGACTACTACAAACAACGTTGTAGATATTAGGGAAGGTTAAGTCGAATTAAAACAATTAGTGCAATAATCACTTGTTTAGTGCAACAACTCTTAGGAGTTGGCTTGTTGACCTGGGTAAAAGTGGCTTGGTCTTTGGCCAGTCATTTTTTGGTGCGTTTGCCGGGAGCCAAGTGCGCTCGAACGAGTGATAAATCTTCCGAGGGTATTTTAGATCCTAAGTGTTATTTATGAGTGGATACGCAGTCTCTTTTCTAAGGGACTATTTTCCTAATTTGCCCCAAGAGTGCCAAAGAAAAGTGCTAGACTGGGCGAGAGATACAGAGTTAGTAGAGGGAGGCACATATTTTGGGCCACAATTAACGGTGGACGTCGAACAATTATCCTCTTGGAGCTGGGGTTATAACGACTGTGCGCAAACCATAGTTCTATTAGCGACACACTTTGGGTTAATAGACGCAGTGGAGTTAAATACAATCAGTGTATCGTATTACTTTGATTGGTATCACCGCACAGCATATCGGACGTTTAGAAGAGTAGTGTGGGATGATGTGTTGCCTTGGATACGTGTATCCAGAGGTTTAAAAATTGCTTTTGACACGAAAGACGTTAGAGAGGTTGCTGAAATTCTAGGCTTAATCCCCGAGCAAGAAGAAAAGTTACCTTTTGGGGAGATAGACCCAGAGTTGCCGACTATTTTGAACCTTCTAAGTGCGCATATAAGCGACAACCTAATTTTATAGCTTCCAATAAAACGAGCGTAATTTTGGAGTATGACAGTAAAAGCTAGTTTAGTACTCGTGGATGAATTTAGAAGAGAGACGGAAGCAGCAAAACGAAGCTAGGGATCAGCGAGTTAGAGAACGAGCAGTGCGACAAGAGGCTTGGCTATTAGAAAGGCTAGAGAGGGTCAACGCATTGCTGAATTTGGGAGTAGACGCTGTGTCTAACTCAACGGTAGAACCTCTTCAGCCTAGCTTATCAACTGATAGAACACCATCGAAAGAAAGTGAAGCAGCTTCATATCAATGGGATCAAGTTGTCTCCAGTACTAGCAGTGTCACTGGGGAAAGAGGTAGGCAAACTAGTGAAAATAGGGAGAGTGAAGCTAATGCTACGGTCGGAAGTATTGAACTGCTCTTTGACTGGGATTTAGAGTCAAATTTTGGATTGCGTCAATTATTTAAGAAACGTCAGGAACCTCCGTGGTTTGATATTATCAACGATTTAGGGTTAGGGCTACTATTTAGAGAAACAATGGCTCGCAACCCAGTCAGATTAGCTGATTTCACGCAATTCGGGGGGCTATGGGACGAAGATCCCGATGCCCATTCGCAAAGATTTGAGGTGACTTGCGTCGCCAATGAGATAATAGATGATGATCAAAAGCTTCATATCTTCCCTGCAACATTAAAAGATGAAGCAGCGAAATGGTATGGGAATTTAGATGCTCAACATAAAGGGACCTATGATGCCTTATCAAGAGCTTTTCTAGAAAAATTTAGACGACAAGGTTTTCAAGATAGATTGGCTCTTCAACTGGATTATCTGTCCCAAGGAGCAACTAAAAGTGTTGAACATTATATTGAGCGCATGGAGACAATCATTCGTAAGATGAATCCTGCTCCTGACGATCCCACGCAAAAACGTAAGTTTATTGATGGACTTAATCCTGAAGTTCATCAGCATGTTAGTTTACAACGACCAGCTGCGTTGGCAGATGCTAAAACACATGCTAGATGGTGGGAAGAAGTGCAGCTTAGTCAACAACGACGGAGAGATCTATTCAAAGAATCTCGGACAGAATATCCAAGCACTTCAGGTGGGGTACCTAAGAACGTGTCTTATGTGACCGTTCCTTTAAATCCCTCGGTAACCGCAAGCTCAAACATGTCAAGTGTACCCTTAAATCCGTACACTTCAATTCCAGCCTATATGATGCAGACATGAATGCCTTCTATGCCGCAATCTCAATCTCCTCTGGATGAAGCAAAAGTAGCAGATATTATTGCGAAATCTCTAGGAAAATTAAAGGAGGAAATTATGACTGTAGTTCAAGTGCCTTTGAAGGAAATTTATTCGATAACGACACAAGGATCTAGTGCTCAACAATCGTCGGGAAATTCGACTTCAAACCCACCTCGATCTAATATCTGGTGTGGTAAGTGTCATGGTTACGGCCATGTGGCTACAGAGTGTCCGACGCCTTCAAGGTTAATGCCCAATCATCCACCGTTTTGCTCTTTTTGCCACAAGACTGGTCATTTAGATATAAATTGTTGGCATAAATTAGGTCAAGAGCAACAACAAGCTCGTTCAATGCAAACGAATTACAATTACATGGATCGTAATAATAGGACTTATGAGATTGGACCACCCAATCAACCTTTTAGGCCACGAGGATTGCCCACCCAGGGTAGACCCCCAGTGCCTAGAAACAATTACAACAGTGATGGCAATCGAGGGAGAAATTCTCCTTTTAGAAGAAATAATGGAAATTTTCGTAATCCAATGGGACAAGGTGGTCAACAAAGACCTAGGGGACCAGTAATTTGTTATCGATGCCAACAAGAAGGTCACATAGCCACATATTGTCCAAATGCGCGTAAAAATCAAGACTATACTCCTCTTTGCAGGAGGTGCAGTGGTGAAGGACACTATGAAGAGAATTGTCCTAAGCGAGAGGATAATAAAATGTCTGACAAAGGGAAACAAACCTCTAACGAACCTTCAACGTCTACTGCAAATTTAGTTGAAGTAGAAACAATAAGGAAAGATATTGGAATTAAGTCAAAATTTATACCTCGTAAGGTGACTTTTAGAGCTGACCCGATGATTGGTGTCATTACGAGGGCACAAAAGCAACAACAGAAGGAGCAAGGTTTAGAGGAAGAGAGTCCACAATTAAATGGAGCAGTGAAGGATAAGTCTAAGGACATAGATCCTAATATAGAACTACCTGAATCGGATTCTCCGCAGCATTCCTCTGACCATCCATTATTACCTGTGCCCTTAGTAAATCCTAAGATTCAAGTGGGAGTAGCTCCTTTTCCCGAAAGATTGGTTCCTCCTAAGGAAAGGAGTAAAGATTATGTAGAATCCGTAAATAAGACCTATGATCTTTGGGCTGCATTAGAAGAAATATCATTGACTATTAACCTTCGGCAATTGCTAGAAATAGCGCCTTTTGTCGGAAACAACTTTACCATAAATTAGTTCGGCGTCGAAGGAAGAGGATTGAGATAAACGCTTCTAAAGTCAGTGAAAATTCTTCCAAAGGAAAAACCACTAAGGATGTAAAAATAGTAGATTTATTTGTGGACCCAGGAGCTCCAGTTATCGATACTACTATTAATGGCCACTTGCTACATGAAGTGCAGTTGGATGGCTGTTTAGCAGTTAATTTGATGACAGAACAAGCTATGCAAGAATTAGGGTTGAAGGATCTAGAACCTACTCATTGTTTTACGTGTGGCTGATCAAAGGAAAGTAACTCCTTTGGGGTTACTGCGAAATGTGAAATCTGTAGTAGCCGGATTAGAATTTCATGTGAACTATTTGATCGTTCGTTCGCAAACAAATATTTCAGCATATTCTGTGCTACTGGGAAGACCTTGGTTATACCAAGCAAGATGCATTCAGGACTGGTATAAAGGTTCAATTGTGATTGGTCCTAGAAATGATAGGGTTAAAATACAAGTTATTTCAAAAGGATTTTTGAAAGATTCAGGAGATGAGGCAGTTAGTGAAATGGATGAGAAATCCAACAGTGAGTTTTATGATTCAGATAAGGAGGGGACTGATCATGAAGGGCCTTATGCCTAGTTATTTAAAACACCACACCCAGCAGGAGCAGAGAAAGTGGAGGTCAATATAGTAAATCAGCCTCACAAGGTAGAACAGACGGGTATTGTTGAATATGCTGTAGTGTTTTCATCGAACAATGATTCGGATAGCAATATTACTCAGTGGTTATCTACATCCGAAGATACAACCCTCGACTGCTTAATGCTTTCAGCAGAAGAAGCAGAATATCTTGATGATTCGCTTGAAACATGTTTTCAATTATCTACGGATTAAGAAGGAAATAATCAAGAAGATGTATTTTCTGCTTACAACAGGTCGGAAGTGATTTCTATGGATGAATTAGAGGAGGAAGAAATGCCTGAGTTAATGATATCTGATGTGGCTGACATTTCAATAACCTCTTCAGAAGGTATGGGAGAAGATGATGTTACTGATAATCATAATAGTATGCTTGAGAGTAGGATTTTAGAAGCTCTTCCTTATGGGGAAAATGCTTTACCCTTTGGATTTGGACAACTGCCAGATAGAGCTAAAAGGATTTATTACTATCAGCTAGAAGCGAAGGAAAGAGAAAGGAGAAGTAGGCATAGGTGCAAACCCTTACAAAGACCACTATCTCGTGAGGATGAGGATGATTCAGCTTCGGCTTTTAACAGGTTTTCACAGACTTCTCGTGAACATCATGGTAATTATGCTAGGATTATTAGAGAATTGGAAGAGGCATTGGAAGTAGAGCGTGAGGCAGCGTTGACTGCTGTAAATGAAGCAATGAAGAAGATTACTGAGTTGCAAAAGGAAAAGGCAGAGTTTCAGTTTAGAGAAAGGCGATATCTAGATGAAATCTCGCTTTTAGAATTTTATTTAGAAGAAGAGAAATCTAAATTCAGTAGGGGTGAGTTACAGATGGACCAAGCGTTATCTATGGATACAAATTATTGGGAAGAACATGAAAACACTGATAGGTTTTTGGAAAAAAATAAATCTAAGAATACTTTTGAGCCAGAGACTCAAGAGAAAAACCCTACAAATGTTCCTTGGTTATGTCATTCTTTTAGGTGTTCGACCGGAATTGCGCAGAAGATTTATCGCTGTTCTAGGGGACCGATAATTGGTTATCAACGAGTCCAATCTGAACCTACTAAGGTTAAATTGCACAATATGCAAGCGGTGGTGTTGCCTCATCCAAAAGAAAGAGTAATGGATTTTACTATTTATGGGGATGGGCAAGAGCCACAACTTAGATGGTTTGAACCTGCAACACCTAGGAATTTTGTGGAACTGAAACAAGTTATACATTATTTGGGCTGTCGAATTCAGGGCGAGGAGGATGAGAATCTACATTCATTAATTCTCAAGCTTAAAGATAATCAATGGTTTTGGAGTTTAGATGATCAGGAATGTCTAGAAAAGAATAACGAAATTTTATGTCGATATCGCCATAGGTTACATGCTCAATATCCATGTAATTCAGAGCAGATACCTAGCGTAATTGACTCTGTAAGAACCTCATTTACCATGAAATCTCGTAAAAATGTAAATGTCAATAATGGCGATTTAGATAAATATGGGAAGAAATATACTCCAATATCAAGATATACTGAAAAATCCTTTCCTGAGTTAGTAAATGTCTATGGAGTAGAAGTTGATGGTGCTACGCAAGATAACCTGGCTATTATTCCTTATAGGGATTTACCCTTAGTAAATTCTGTGAGTGTGGGAGAAGAAGCACCGGAATCAAGTACTAAGAATAACCTGCTTGAAAATGTATTGATGCAGATATTCGAAGATGTGCCCACAATTAAGCCACGAAGAATAGACTCTCTATTTATTGAAGAGCCTGAAGTTGAAGTAGTTAAGCTTAAAATGGCAGAAGGAAAATATTTAAATTTAGGAGACCAATTGGAATCGCCACATCGTGAAAGATTCGAAGAAGTCTTACGAGTGCATGTTGACGCTTTTGCTTGGTCATATAAGGACCTTAAGGGTATCAAAGCTGAATTATGTCAGCATTTTATTGATCTAGAACCAGGCACAAAACTTGTATGTCAACGTCAACGACGAACAAACCCTGTGTATACAAAGTTAGTGAAAGCTGAAATTACTAAGCTTTTAGATGCTGGATTCATTTATCCTGTTGCATACAGTGAATGGGTATCTCCTATTGTGGTAGTACCCAAGAAGAATAGTAAGAAGATTCGCATTTGTGTCGATTATAGAAAGCTGAATAGCAAAACATGTAAATATCATTTTCCTTTGCCATTTACTGATCAGGTACTTGATAAGGTTGCTGGTCATGAGCTGTATTCTTTCATGGATGGATTTAGTGGTTACAACCAAGTACTAATTCATCCTGAAGATCAATCCAAAACTACATTTACTACTGAATGGGGTACATTTGCTTATAGAGTAATGCCTTTTGGTTTGTGCAATGCACCCGCAACATTTCAGAGAGTTATGATTGCAGCTTATCAAGATTTTCTACGTCAATGGATGGAAGTTTTCTTAGATGACTTTTGTGTCTATGGTACGGCAAAAGAAATGCCTGAGCTACTAACGCAAGTATTTGAACGTAGTGATGAAGTAGGTATATCCTTGAATCCTGATAAATGTGTTTTTGGAGTACCAAAAGGAACCTTATTGGGGCATATCGTTTCTAAAGAAGGTATTGCCATGGATCCAGCTAAAATTATTAAGATTTTTGCACTTCCACCTCCAACAAATCTTAAGCAATTGCGTGGATTTTTAGGACATCTAAATTATTATCGGAGATTTATTTCGATTTTGCAAAGGTGGCATCACCTTTGACAAATCTACTACGAAAGGATACTCCTTTTATTTGGGATGGTGTCTGCCAGAAAGCATTTGAATTTCTTAAACATAAGTTAATTGAAGGACCAGTACTCGCACCTCCAGATTGGACAAAAGAATTCCATATTCATGCTGATGCATCTATGTATGCTGTAGGAGCTGTTTTGTGCCAAGCAGATGATAATAAGGTGGATCATCCAATTTATTATGCGAGTCGAAATTTACGTGATGCAGAAAGGAATTATACCACCACTGAGAAAGAATGCCTATCAATGGTATTTGCGGTGGAGAAATTTCGTCATTATTTATTAGGGAATAAGTTTACCATATATGTTGATCATGAGGCGTTAAAGTATTTGCTTAATAAAGCAGAACTTTCAGGACGTGTGATTCGTTGGATGTTGTTATTCCAAGAGTTTGATTTTCAAATAGTTACTCGTCCTGGTAGGGCTCATGTACTAGCAGATCATCTATCACGATTATTAACATCAGACAAGGAGGAAGGTGTGGAAGATGATTTGCCGGATGCATCACTTTTTACTGTGGAGACACAAGTTCCATGGTATGCTGATATTGCGAATTTTCTTAGTACTGCTCGATATCCACCTGGTGTTGATAAGCACAGGAAACGTCAGATATTAATGCAATCACGCTCCTACGGATTATTAGGGGGTTACCTTTATAAATTTTTTCCACGTGAAGGTATCTATCAACGTTGTGTAAGGGAAGATGAAGTACCAGTGGTTCTTAAGGCATTGCATGATGAGCCGTGTGGTGGCCATTTTGCCGGTGAATTGACTGCAAGAAAAGTTCTGTTAGCTGGTTATTCGTGGCCTACTCTATTTAAAGATATTTATTATTATTGTCGCAAATGCAATGTATGTCAAAGGACTGGTCGTCCTTCTAAGAGTTTTGCTACGCCTTTGACACCTATATTAGCATTAGCACCTTTTGAGAAATGGGGAATTGATTTTGTAGGCCCAATTGATCCGCCTACTAGATATCGATCGAATCGTTATATCTTAGTCTATACTGACTATATTACAAAGTGGCTGGAAGTGAAAGCGCTTAAAACGGATAAATCCATTGAAGTAACCAATTGCATTATCTGAGGGATTTTAACTAAAACGGTTGCTTCCCACAGGCGAGATTGGGATGAACGTTTATATGAAGCGTTATGGGCCTATAGAACTACTTATAAGGTGACAGTGCAAAATACACCCTTCAATTTAGTTTATGGTACTAATGCTATATTCCCTATTGAGCAAGAGTTGCCCACTTTACGAGTAGCTCTATCATTACGACTAGGTGAGGTTGAATCTTTGAAACAACGGATTTTACAATTGGTAAAGTTGGATGAGGAAAGATTATTAGCTCTACAAAGTCTAGAAGCAATGCAAAAACGTCGTAAAGCATGGCACGACCAGAATATTAAAGTACGGGAGTTTAAAGAAGGCGATTTAGTTTTACTTTATGACAGTCGTTATTATAAATTTCCCGGGAAGCTTAAAATTCGTTGGTTGGGACCTTTTAAGGTGATTAATGTTCATGATAATGGTTCTCTTGATGTGCAGGATATTAATGCTGAAAATGAGATATTTAGGGTTAATGGCCTGCACCTTAAACATTTTGTGACTTAGGCTAGCTAGGTATAGTTAGGTTAGTAGTTACAATAATATTTTGACTAATCCATCCTTGGATGTCTTTTCTTTCTTGGGGGGTTTTTTAAATGGGATGCAGGTATGGCCTTTTTGTGGATGGATGCGCTTTACCCTCGTATTGATGCCGATAGTACTGATCCTGTTCATGCTGGACCTTACAATATTCCGCGTTTTCAAACGCATGACAAGTTTTTATATGCACCGAGAGGGGAGGCCTGTTGTGGTTCTTCTTTTGTGATTATTTTTTGTTTACAGTATCATCCACCTTTTGGTTGTAGGTCCTGTCAGCGGCATTTATTTGTGCGTGCTCAGCTCTTGTATTGGCAGTGTCGCACATACTTTCGACGCTATGGTACCACTGCCATGCAGGAAATGATTGGTTATACCTACCAGCGTCATGATTATAATAGTGTTTTTTCTCTTGAGCGCGGCGCTGGTCAGTCTAGGGTAGGTAGAGAGCATGCAGAATTTGCGAGATATCGTTCCACTATCTACCGCCTTACTCCATCTTACCATGATTTTCAAACTAGCGTTCCATGCCCATGTTGGGATTATATTTGTTGGTACATGGATGCGACCGAGGGGCATTCCTTAGATGCTTTACTAGTGGCCCCTATGCCCTACTATGATGATGCAGCTTTGGCTTCGCTCCATGATGTGATGGAGGTTCTTAGCGATGCACCTGATAGCGGATCTGTGACTTCTGATATGTCTACGCTAGAGGCTATTCTTGAGCATCCTATAGATGATAGTTTAGTTAATAGGTTTGACTTAGATGGAGTTGATGATTTCGGATTAGGATTATTGTTTTTACTAGAAGATCTCAGAGACTTTGAAGATTTTAGTCTAGATATTTTGTTTTCTTAGTCTTTTATGTTTTTCTTTTATTCTACATTTTGAAAAAAAACAAACAAACAAACAAACAAATATATATCGTTTAAAAAAAAAAAACATACAATGCTTTGAGTTATTGATATCCTGTAGGTTTTCATGCACTTTAGTTTTATTTTCCACGTAGTTAGGTAGTTAGTTGCACGCACGGTCAGGATATTCCTTTCAGTGCTGGAGTTTGGGATATTTAAGTTAGTAAGATGGACAGTTCTATATGCAAGAATGGTTATCAAGTGGAGAAATATACTGCTTCTTAAACAACCAAGCAGTGGAAGCGTTACGACAGTCTAGTTGATCGCGATTGTGACATGAGTATTTGACAATTCGTTTGTACAGGGAAAAGTTTTACTATTTATTTAACCCTTTAATATTGTATTGGCTAGTGTATGTTTCATGTGCAGATTTGACTATGATTGTGCGCTACACACTGTTATATGCTTCTGTTGCTGATTCTTGGAGTTGCAATATCCACGAACATACAAGGTTGTTTCATACCTAAACTTTTTATTTCATATTCATTTTGGAAAAAATACAAGAATAAAAAATTATGGAACAAAATTAGAGATGTAAAAAGAAAGAAAAAGAAAAAAAAAACAAAAAACCTTAGTAATTACATAGGAATTATAAATAAATATTTTAAACAAATATGAATGATATATACACAATTCTCTCTATATGAAGTCCACTCACAAGGGATGGGACTTAGCATTAGGGAGTGATTAAAAGGGGGGTGATGTATGTGCATAACATAGTGAATTTCATTGTATGGGTGTCCGATTAGGAATCCTATAGAGTTTTCCCCTATCTTTTGGTCGTTTTTCTAGCGATATGTGGGATAGCTGAATAACAAGGTTCTCTCCACGAAATTTTGACTAGGAGTAGCGTGGAAGAAAGATGCTGAGCTGGTGAGTATTCTTTGCTTATCATTTGCCTAGGCAGAGTGACTAGTATTATGCGTTAGATTAGATTCCTCGAGCAAAGTTGTTGAGCTGAAATGTTTGACCGTTCAATTAAGTGATGTCTTCTTAGCTTTTTAGTTGATCCTTTAAGAAAAAAAAAACAACAACAAAACAATTCTTAAAATCCAATCCAAATATTAAAAGTTCGGAAGAGTATATATTTATTTTTATATGCACCGAGAGGGGAGGCCTGTTGTGGTTCTTCTTTTGTGATTTTTTTTGTTTACAGTATCATCCACCTTTTGGTTGTAGGTCCTATCAGCGGCATTTATTTGTGCGTGCTCAGCTCTTGTGTTGGCAGTGTCGCACATACTTTCGACGCTATGGTACCACTGCCATGCAGGAAATGATTGGTTATACCTACCAGCGTCATGATTATAATAGTGTTTTTTCTCCTGAGCGCGGCGCTGGTCAGTCTAGGGTAGGTAGAGAGCATGCAGAATTTGCGAGATATCGTTCCACTATCTACCGCCTTACTCCATCTTACCATGATTTTCAAACTAGCGTTCCATGCCCATGTTGGGATTATATTTGTTGGTACATGGATGCGACCGAGGGGCATTCCTTAGATGCTTTACCAGTGGCCCCTATGCCCTACTATGATGATGGAGCTTTGGCTTCGCTCCATGATGTGATGGAGGTTCTTAGCGATGCACCTGATAGCGGATCTGTGACTTCTGATATGTCTACGCTAGAGGCTATTCTTGAGCATCCTATAGATGATAGTTTAGTTAATAGGTTTGACTTAGATGGAGTTGATGATTTCGGATTAGGATTATTGTTTTTACTAGAAGATCTCAGAGACTTTGAAGATTTTAGTCTAGATATTTTGTTTTCTTAGTCTTTTATGTTTTTCTTTTATTCTACATTTTGAAAAAAAACAAACAAACAAACAAACAAATATATATCGTTTAAAAAAAAAAACATACAATGCTTTGAGTTATTGATATCCTGTAGGTTTTCATGCACTTTAGTTTTATTTTCCACGTAGTTAGGTAGTTAGTTGCACGCGCGGTCAGGATATTCCTTTCAGTGCTGGAGTTTGGGATATTTAAGTTAGTAAGATGGACAGTTCTATATGCAAGAATGGTTATCAAGTGGAGAAATATACTGCTTCTTAAACAACCAAGCAGTGGAAGCGTTACGACAGTCTAGTTCATCGCGATTGTGACATGAGTATTTGACAATTCGTTTGTACAGGGAAAAGTTTTACTATTTATTTAACCCTTTAATATTGTATTGGCTAGTGTATGTTTCATGTGCAGATTTGACTATGATTGTGCGCTACACACTGTTATATGCTTCTGTTGCTGATTCTTGGAGTTGCAATATCCACGAACATACAAGGTTGTTTCATACCTAAACTTTTTATTTCATATTCATTTTGGAAAAAATACAAGAATAAAAAATTATGGAACGAAATTAGAGATGTAAAAATAAAGAAAAAGAAAAAAAAAACAAAAAACCTTAGTAATTACATAGGAATTATAAATAAATATTTTAAACAAATATGAATGATATATACACAATTCTCTCTATATGAAGTCCACTCACAAGGGATGGGACTTAGCATTAGGGAGTGATTAAAAGGGGGGTGATGTATGTGCATAACATAGTGAATTTCATTGTATGGGTGTCTGATTAGGAATCCTATAGAGTTTTCCCCTATCTTTTGGTCGCTTTTCTAGCGATATGTGGGATAGCTGAATAACAAGGTTCTCTCCACGAAATTTTGACTAGGAGTAGCGTGGAAGAAAGATGCTGAGCTGGTGAGTATTCTTTGCTTATCATTTGCCTAGGCAGAGTGACTAGTATTATGCGTTAGATTAGATTCCTCGAGCAAAGTTGTTGAGCTGAAATGTTTGACCGTTCAATTAAGTGATGTCTTCTTAGCTTTTTAGTTGATCCTTTAAGAAAAAAAAAAACAACAACAAAACAATTCTTAAAATCCAATCCAAATATTAAAAGTTCGGAAGAGTATATATTTATTTTTATATGCACCGAGAGGGGAGGCCTGTTGTGGTTCTTCTTTTGTGATTTTTTTTGTTTACAGTATCATCCACCTTTTGGTTGTAGGTCCTGTCAGCGGCATTTATTTGTGCGTGCTCAGCTCTTGTGTTGGCAGTGTCGCACATACTTTCGACGCTATGGTACCACTGCCATGCAGGAAATGATTGGTTATACCTACCAGCGTCATGATTATAATAGTGTTTTTTCTCCTGAGCGCGGCGCTGGTCAGTCTAGGGTAGGTAGAGAGCATGCAGAATTTGCGAGATATCGTTCCACTATCTACCGCCTTACTCCATCTTACCATGATTTTCAAACTAGCGTTCCATGCCCATGTTGGGATTATATTTGTTGGTACATGGATGCGACCGAGGGGCATTCCTTAGATGCTTTACCAGTGGCCCCTATGCCCTACTATGATGATGCAGCTTTGGCTTCGCTCCATGATGTGATGGAGGTTCTTAGCGATGCACCTGATAGCGGATCTGTGACTTCTGATATGTCTACGCTAGAGGCTATTCTTGAGCATCCTATAGATGATAGTTTAGTTAATAGGTTTGACTTAGATGGAGTTGATGATTTCGGATTAGGATTATTGTTTTTACTAGAAGATCTCAGAGACTTTGAAGATTTTAGTCTAGATATTTTGTTTTCTTAGTCTTTTATGTTTTTCTTTTATTCTACATTTTGAAAAAAAACAAACAAACAAACAAACAAATATATATCGTTTTAAAAAAAAAAACATACAATGCTTTGAGTTATTGATATCCTGTAGGTTTTCATGCACTTTAGTTTTATTTTCCACGTAGTTAGGTAGTTAGTTGCACGCACGGTCAGGATATTCCTTTCAGTGCTGGAGTTTGGGATATTTAAGTTAGTAAGATGGACAGTTCTATATGCAAGAATGGTTATCAAGTGGAGAAATATACTGCTTCTTAAACAACCAAGCAGTGGAAGCATTACGACAGTCTAGTTGATCGCGATTGTGACATGAGTATTTGACAATTCGTTTGTACAGGGAAAAGTTTTACTATTTATTTAACCCTTTAATATTGTATTGGCTAGTGTATGTTTCATGTGCAGATTTGACTATGATTATGCGCTACACACTGTTATATGCTTCTGTTGCTGATTCTTGGAGTTGCAATATCCACGAACATACAAGGTTGTTTCATACCTAAACTTTTTATTTCATATTCATTTTGGAAAAAATACAAGAATAAAAAATTATGGAACGAAATTAGAGATGTAAAAAAAAAGAAAAAGAAAAAAAAAACAAAAAACCTTAGTAATTACATAGGAATTATAAATAAATATTTTAAACAAATATGAATGATATATACACAATTCTCTCTATATGAAGTCCACTCACAAGGGATGGGACTTAGCATTAGGGAGTGATTAAAAGGGGGGTGATGTATGTGCATAACATAGTGAATTTCATTGTATGGGTGTCCGATTAGGAATCCTATAGAGTTTTCCCCTATCTTTTGGTCGTTTTTCTAGCGATATGTGGGATAGCTGAATAACAAGGTTCTCTCCACGAAATTTTGACTAGGAGTAGCGTGGAAGAAAGATGCTGAGCTGGTGAGTATTCTTTGCTTATCATTTGCCTAGGCAGAGTGACTAGTATTATGCGTTAGATTAGATTCCTCGAGCAAAGTTGTTGAGCTGAAATGTTTGACCGTTCAATTAAGTGATGTCTTCTTAGCTTTTTAGTTGATCCTTTAAGAAAAAAAAAACAACAACAAAACAATTCTTAAAATCCAATCCAAATATTAAAAGTTCGGAAGAGTATATATTTATTCTTTTAAAGAAAGAAAGAAAGAATAAAAACAAACAAGAAAAAAACACCCTGAGACTGCAGGGTTTGAAAAAAAAACAACCAAAAGAAGATAACCATCACCTCTGAGGTCCTGGTAGGCTGTAGGGATTTCCTTGACGGGTGCCCTGTGTCCGATGCCTTGTATCTCTTTGGGGTGGGACCTTTTGGGAAAGAGAATCAATGTATATACTCTTTTGACATTAAAAAAAAAAAACCATTAAAACATAAACTTAAAAGAAGAGCCTTGGACAATTAAAAGTTACGAACCATTGGCTGGTTGTTCTAGTAGAACATGGAGGGTTAGCAGCTAAACCCTAGGAGTCCTATTTAGTGTTGTAGTATTAGTTTGCCTTGTTTGGGTTCTTTGTTAAGTAACGACCTTATCAGTGATGCTATTTCAGAAGCAATATTTTTAGTAGGATAGTAGTGTGGCAATTTATTGCCTAGAGGGATTATTGTTGTTTAGCGGCTCTAGACAACTTCCTAGTTGGTATATTCTATGCAATGGATGAAGCTCTGTTATGCATTTCAGTGTGGAGAGTGAGTAAGGGAGAATGTTAGTTTGCACAAGTTTTTACATCTTTTCATTGAAACATTTATATTGTTTGCATTTTAATATGACACAAATAAGTATTTTTTCTACTTTTCCAGTGTCTACTAGTTGTCCATGTGCGGTTATGCAGGTGATGTAGTTGTGCTCGCGAGGACGCTTTGCAATTAAGTGGAGGAGAGTATATTTTTCTTTCAAAGTTGCGTAGCAGTGCTCATGGTAGCAGTGTTTGTGATGCTGAATGTTCGTGATGTAGCTGTCCTCGCGAGGACGCTTCCCATTTCAGTGGGGGAGAATGACAACACCTAAAAACATGCCATTTATTGCAACAATTTTTTGGCAAAACTGTATACAATTGACACCTTATTACTAAATTTTTACATGAATTTAATGCAGAAGCGGTGTTCGTTGTTGCTGTCTTTGGAGGCCGTGTCCTTGCAGTCTAGCTAGGAGATGAATCTATGAGAAAGTTCTTGTATGAGAGGAAGGTGGAGTTTTAGATAAAAATCTGATAGGTTTACTTAGTGAATCTTAGCTATGACTGTTTAAAATTTTCCTGTAGGGATTATTATCACTTAGAGGATATAAGACCTTGTTATAAATTAGGAGTCTTTGGGGGAATTTTAGACTTGGCAAGGTCTTGACAGGTTGATAGGATATCTTAGTATTAATCTAAGGGATGGGGGATTTCACTAGTTAATATGCTACCTCCTACCTCCTAAGGATTAAATTCTTTATGAAGAATGCACAGCATCATGATTGTGATTATTGTCTACAGTAATACTGTAGTGATGATCAAGGGGTGATCATTAGATCATTGGTGATTATTATGGAGATTCCTTTGGGGAGGTGTTGAATATCAGGTAATTGGAAAGCTGGAACTTTTTCGCAACCAACATAAGATGTTTTCAATGAGACAGTCAAATTGTCAAGGCCAAGAGTATCAGGGGACTTTTGGTTCGTATCCCTATCATTAGTGTAGCAGAATATCTCTTGCATTGAGGGTCTTCATCAGTTGCCAAGGCACATATGGATCTTCCCAAAAATCCTTATGAAAAGCTTATCACTACTAAGGCCAAGTTATGTGATCACCTATGGTAGTGCTCTCATAAGCTCATTACTACAGCCTTGGGATTGTCAAAACCATTCCAAGTAGCACTAGTAGTAAAAAAGTGGGATAAATGAAGGACAAATGACCAAGGGTGGAACAAAAGACCAATATTGAGAAGTCACTCAAGAAAATAAGTCAACAAGGGAGTAAGAAAGGAAATTTCCAAAAAGTAGGCACTATAGAGCCATCCAAGAGTCTTTGAAGGAAGTTCTCCAAAGAGGAAAGGAGGACTTGGCCATGACAATGTAGAGATTATCCGAAAAGAACATGAAGAAGAAGGAAGTTTCCAACTCATAGAGAGTTGAGGAAGAAATTATTAGGGGAGCGTCATTATTCTTTTAAAAAATGTAGTGAGAGGGGGGAGAAAAAGAATGTTGTGTGAGAGAGCAGTTAGAGAAAAAACTGTCATGATAAGGGAGGGGTGCGACACTACGTGAAGGGGAGAGAGAAGCATACGATGTATGAAGCAACAGAGGCCGCATGCAATCGCACATAGGGACGATACACGATTTTTCTTTCAATTTTTTGCAGCCTCCTAGTCCTCCTTCGCCATACGCGCACAGGCTTACAATCTCTGATCTCAGCATCCCGTCAATCATGCCTCGGAAGGACTCAGGAGGAGTTCGCATCAAGGCCGTCAGATCGCAGCAAGATGAATAGTACTTCTTTATCTTCATACAGACAAGAAAGAAGACGACATAATCGATAGCATCAGGAGATTCATGGCAGGGAAGAATCGACGCAGCCATGATTCGTAGCGCAGATCACCAACCCTAGCGAAGCAAAATTATGGGAAGTCCATATTTGCATGCGGATGCATTTCGCCCTCTTTGAAAGCTACGGATTCAAGGCAATGGATTTTCCAGAACGACATATTTTCTCCTCTCTATCCTTCTTTTTAATAAAATCTAATAAAGAAAATCTAACTCTTATTCCCAATTCACATGCAATCATCAATGTCCTCTCTATCACACACAAGCTAACCATAGTAAGGGTCAAGTTAAACATACCCAAAAGTCATGCATAAGGTTCACAAGGCCGTGGGAGGAGATCTTCATCGACAAAATCATAAGCAAGGGCATGCTATGGTATAAAATTGATTTATGGAGCCATATTTGCACGGGGGATTATGGTGCTCAAGTCATTCTTCTTATGTTGTGGGAGATGTTCTTTTGTGGACCAAAGGCGGATGGGAGATCCTTCTTGTGTTCTATGTAACATGGAGTTTGAAGAATAAGTGTGGGAGTCATAGGCAGAAGAGCATCTAGAGACTAGAGAGAGAGAGAAAGAAATAGTCGTGAGAAAGAGGGTGCCATCTTTTTGAACGAATTGGAGAGAGGGAGAGATAGGAGGGTTTGGAGAGCACAAAAAAAAAAAAAGATTGCAAAAGAATGTAATTGGAGAATAAGAGCGGAGAATTGAAATCAATACTTTGTTGTTGAAGATCATCACCATGTCCTTTTCTTGACGCTAAACTGGAGCTTCAATATACTTATCTAATCTGAAGTGATAAGATCTCTCAAGAGACGAGAAATGTTGAGCTTGCGATGCACAATGGCTGGATAGTGGCTAGACAGAAAGAGGATACGGTCTCCAAGGACGTGACGACGACCCGCGGTTTTACAAGTAAGTGTTTAACTGATTTATCTAAAGTAAATGATATGGCATGATAATTTCTTTAGTTTAATATTTTTAAAATATGTCTTTAAACCTGTTTTCTCATGCTACATGGTTGTTTGCATTTATCTGAACTGGTTTTTATTTATTGAAAATCAAAAACAGTCGAAAACACTAAAAAATGACTCAAAATTATTATAAATAAAATTTTATAAAATTACTGATTGTAAATTTATAAGTTCTGATATTTTTCTTATAAATCTTATGAGTCAGGAAATTTACTGAATTTCTATCAAGATTTTTAAAGATGTTTTTTTATATTTAAAAATTAGAAAAGAGTTATATTTAGGGAAAAAGCATAGTTTTCCTTTACGTAAAATGTGTTATTTATTGATATAAACTATGGATTCTTAGTGAAATATTGGAAACAAAATCTTTGATTTGTTAGTACATTCATGTTGTAAGGGTTAAAGTAAAGAAATAACAATTTAATAATATTTTACTAAAAAATGTTTGTATAAAGATATGGTGTTTTGGTTTTGATAAGAGGAATTACACATGTCGTGGACATTTATGAAACATGGGAGGGTACAAATAAATTAAAAAAACTTAACAACACTTTATAATAATTAATAATGTTAGGTTGTAGTTATAAAATTTAGTTTAAATTAAAACCAAAATAAAATCAAATAATTTAACGATTGGATGGCATGGGGGACAAGCCTCAGCATATATATTAAATTTTTACATGTTATTCATTTTACAATCAATTTCTTAAATACATGGA
Organism: Lygodium microphyllum; assembly: GCF_053477565.2. Taxonomy (NCBI): domain Eukaryota; kingdom Viridiplantae; phylum Streptophyta; class Polypodiopsida; order Schizaeales; family Lygodiaceae; genus Lygodium; species Lygodium microphyllum. Next base: position 24,859,906 of record NC_141154.1, read on the forward strand.
GTGGAGGGCCACTAGGATAATTTAAAGAAAACTAAGGGGATATACGGGATTTAAAATGAACGTTGTATGTGAACCATAAGAGTGTGGAAAGAACTTGTTTTATCATGCTTGATACTGGTTAAAGAAGAGGAAAAGAAAGGACGTGATTTTCGCAGAATGAAAAAATTATTTAAAAATTAAAAGCAACGACGAAATTTATATACGGAGTGGGAAATGTCTACCAAGGGAGATTAAAATTTAGGGGTTTATGGTACGTCAGAAAATTTGATTTGAATGTTTGTTTAAAATTAAACAAATAAAAAGAATTAATTTTAATCAGGTGGAGAAAAACATAAAAAGGAATTTTAAACGAAGATATATAAATAGATTTAAGAGATCTATATCCCTGAAACAACCTTTCCAAAGTCAAACATTAAAAACATTTCCTGGATAAACCGCTACTAGCATGGCAAGAGAACATTATGAGGAGCTGCCCCTGAGAGATGGGGAGAAACCATAATCATCTTAGGTTTAGCAATTTAGTGCCCAGTATAATTTATTGAAGTTTAGAATCTTTGCAGTTGGACTACTACAAACAATGTTGTAGATATTAGGGAAGGTTAAGTCGAATTAAAACAATTAGTGCAATAATCACTTGTTTAGTGCAACAACTCTTAGGAGTTGGCTTGTTGACCTGGGTAAAAGTGGCTTGGTCTTTGGCCAGTCAAAGCTTCACTGTGGAAGTGCACGGGTGGAAAGAGTCATCTTTGTATCAGTTTTTTAGAGCTAAAGAAATTTTCTAATTCTCGTCTTATTTGTTGTGTACTCTCTATCTCCATCTCTTTCTCAGATTATGTTTATTGCGCCATGTAATTTTTTCAGCTATCATGGCATGCATAAGAATGCCCACGGCTGATGCACAGGGAATCTTGGCCATCTCGGCCCTCTGCTCATTTGTTTGTTGTAGATAATCAGTATGTGAAACCTTCACATAAGAAGGTAATGGACAGCCAATAGGCTTAACATCTTGCATGCAAAAGCGCTCAAGGACTTTATGAATGTATTCCCTTTGTGATAGATAGAGTAGTCCCTGAGATCTATGGTGCGTAATGGACATACCAAGTATATGAGACGCATGTCCCATATCTTTCATCTCAAAGCTCTTGTTGAGCTAAGCCTTAAGTGCATCTAGCTCCTCATGAGTTGTCCCTGCTAAAAGCATGTCATCCACATAGAGTACCAAAATCAGTAAAGAACCGTCACAGGCTTTCTTCGTGTACAAGCACGGATCCATAGCACTGCGGCTATAGCCCTGTGATTGCAGGAATGCATCAAACTTATGGTACCATTCCCTAGGTGCCTGCTTCAAGCCATATAGACTCTTCTTTATTTTGCCCACTAGGTGTTCCTACAAGGGTCTACAAAGCCCTTAGGCTGGTCCATGTAAATCTCATCATGCAAGTCCCCATGTAAAAAAGCCGTCTTGACATCCATCTGGTACAAGTCTAGGTCAAGCTGTGCAACCAAGGCCAAGACTAAGTGTAGGGTGGTCATATTGACCATAGGAGAAAAGAGTTCATCAAAATCAACACCATGCTCCTGCTTAAAACCCTTAGCAACCAATCGAGCCTTGTATATCAGCTTGGGATGTCCAGGGGTACTTTTCAGCTTGTACACCCACTTGCATGGCAAAGCCTTCTTACCTTGAGGCAAGGAAATCAAATCCCAAGTCTGATTATTATGGAATGAGTCAAGCTCAGGCTGCATAGCCCTCTCCCAAAAGTGACAATCACCCCTGCGCATAGCCTCATCATAAGTGAGAGGCTCTCCTGCATCTATAACCAGTACATAATCCATCGAGGGCCCAAAACGGTCAGGACGTTCATCTATCTCTAGTAAAACCCCTCAATCTAGGCTCTGTTGCCTGACCAACATCCTGTCTAACATCAGTATGTCTAATATCTAGGCCATGAGCATCAAGTGATGATGCACGCTATCTGGCTAGCCATGGAGCGGGATGAACGGGACTAGGCGGCTCCTCCTGAAAGATAACTCTGCGTACCTCAACCACTTTTTCAGGCTGCATATACATTTTGTCCTCATGAAAGATGACATCATGATTGTGGATCACATGTACATCCTTACCTTCCTCATAAAAAAGTCCATAATGTAAAGTGGACCTCACATACCTCAATATTCATCTAACTGCATCCAAATGAGGCTTTTTAGATATCTATATAAATACACTAACAAGCTCAACAACATAGCTTAAGTATTGGCCATGTGATAGTCATGTAAATCAGGGTCCCTACTATCCTCCTGAACTTAGTAGGGTCTTTTATCCCATCCCCAATGTCAATGCTTAACTTCACATTTTTCTCCAATGGTATTGAAAGAGGCTTGAATACTGTCATACTATAGTTGGATAAAATATTCAAGCCATACTGCCTTTGGGATAGCCATATACCATCATCACATATGATCACCTTAATACCAAGAAAGTATCTCAACTCACCCACATCCTTCATCTCAAACTTCTTTTTCAAAAAGTCCTTAACTTCAGCAATCCCATTATCGCTATCACCTATAATAATCAAGTCATCCACATAGATGACTATGATGACCGAACCTGCATCTCTCTTTCTCACATAAAGTGAGTGATTAGCATCAGAAATATAAAAGCCAATATTAACAATATACTCTCCAATATTGTCAAACCATGCTCTAGGTGCTTGCTTCTGTAGCTCATAGAGTGCTTTCTTTAAGTTGCACACATATGTGGGATACTCTAAATGCTCATAACTTGTTGGTTGCTCCATATACACATCTTCTTGCAATTCAACATGTAAAAAGGCATTCTTTACATCCATTTGCTACAAAATCCAACCTTTAGCTATACTGTCAAAGAAATCACGCATCTAACAGTTGCCATTCTAGCACCTGGACTAAATGTATCTTCATAATATATGACATATGTTGAGCATAGCCTTTTGCAACCAACCTAGCATTATACTTGCTAACTAAACTGCATGCATTATTCTTGTTTTGGTAAACCCACTTATCGCCAATAACTTTCTTTCCCTTAGGCAAGGGTACTAAATCCCAAGTCTTATTGGCTTCTAATGCAGCCATCTCCTCATCCTTGCTACATCCCAATAAGCATGACCAACAACATCCTCAAAATGAGTGAGCTCAACATCCTCAACTATCATCATTATATAAGCATAATGGTAAGATGCATAACCTTCAAAACTAAATCTTTTAACTGGGTATATGACCCTACTAGACTTTTGTACCACTGGATCACTCAGTAGAGCCTTTACATTACTCTATGCTCTTTATACACCTAGTGTCATGACTAAAGGAATACAAAGCTCATAATCCAAACTCTCTGAACCACTAGAATCTCCATCACATCCCAAATGATAAGTAGATGCATCATTACCATCCAACAATTTTTTCTTTCCTTTGTCTTTATCTACAATACTTGTAGATCCACCTAAAGATGTGGTGCTACTCCTTACTCTCCCAAACTAAGGGCAAAACCAAGGGCTAACTATAGGTGTAGTATCAAAAAATGTTTGTAATCCACTGATGCTCCACGATTCTTGCTTCTCTTTCTAAACATAGCTATCATGACCATTATCATCATCTATTACGTCACCATTAGATGCATACACAACTGCTCATTTCATAAAAAATAACGTTCGTGCTCACTCTGAACTCATATGGTGACAAGGTTATAACAACAATGCCCTTTTTTATCCAAAGAGTATCCTATAAAAATACATTTTCAACCTTTGGATTATGCTTCTTTTGCAACTCATTTGGCACATGAACATATGCAATACATCCAAACACTTTCAAGTGTGACACATCAGGCTTCTTATATGTAAAGCATTCTTCGAGGGTCATCCCATGAACTGTAGTTGTGGGAGCTTTGTTCATAATATAGACAATAGTATGAATAGATTCAAACCAAAAATATTTTGGCATATTCTTATCAGCCATCGATGCCCGTGTAACTTTTGCAATATACCTATTTTTTCTTTTTGAAACCCCATTTTGTTGTGGGGTATAGTTGCAAGTAAATTGCCTCTTTATACCATGAGACCTCAAGAAACACTAAAATTGTTAGAGAGGTACTCTCCCCCTCCATTTGATCTCAAGCACTTAAATTTCAAGCCTATTTCTATCTCAACAGTCGCCTTGAAAGACTTGAAGTGCTCAAATATATCACTATTTTCTTTCATGAAATATATCCATAGCTTCCTTGAACAATTATCAATAAATGTGACAAAGTATTTGTTGCCACCAAGAGATATATGTTGTGTAGCCCCCCAAACATCTATATGCACAATATCAAGTATATTTTTGCTCAAATCTCTATCATGCAAAAAGGATTGTCTTGCTTGCTTATCAAATCAGCATGCTTCTCACACTTTATGAAATTTTGCAACTCTAAAAGAAAGCAACCCTATAAAGCCCTGTAACCATCATTTGGATTGCATTAATTTTAGCTTTTACATGTTTGCACATCCAATAGGTTTATGCCATATCTCAATATCTGAACCCTGTCATTTTCCTTTAGCATACATAGTAGCATTCATTGCAAAAATTCCAACATCCAAAGGTAACATGCAGCCAACTCTACTTCCTTTTGTGACCAACCTGCACTTATTATTAAATTCTTCTACAAAAAAAAAAAGTATTAAAATCAAACCTATAACCTCTATCATTTGGCCAAGAGACACTAAACTCTTTGTGATTGATGGCACATGCAATACATCTGGCAGACTCTTTGTTTGGCCATCATGCAAGGACAAGGGAATCTTTTCAATGTGTAAAATTGGATGGCATGAATTATCACCCATCTACACATCACTTGGATTTTGTAAGTCATGTATATCTCCAAGCCATTCAACATGACTAGTCAGATGTTAGATGCACCTAAATCAACATAGCATACATCCTCATGTGTCCCTTTTCCTATAACAATATTCATCATATGCTACATAACAAACATATGCTCATTTTTGTCTTCATTCTATCATGAAGATGATGCATAGTTTTATTGTTGCAATTTACCATCGCAGATGTCATCCTTCTTAGCATAACAATGGGCTGCAATGTGACCTATTTTGCCACATTAATGGCAAGTAATACCGAAATTTCCAAAACCTTTATTTTTCCATCTAACTATTCCTCTAGAGCTTCCCCTACATCTAAAGTTTCCATGGCCTCCTGAAACATGCATTTCACCAAATTGCTTATTTAATATATTTTACTGGTTATAACCAGCACGTCCCATAACACGGTCTCTCAAAGAGGATTAGCCATGTCCCCTTCCTAAACTTGAGTATAATTCTTAGATTTGTTCACCATTTTTTTAAATCATTCATCCTGTATATTGATATTTTCAATGATCATGGGAGAGACCAACTCATCAAAATCTAGAAATGACTTTTGTATATATACAAAAGTGACAAATGATTTTCAAGCCTTCTCATTATTAAGGCCACCCAAAGTAGATGAAACCAAATCATTATCATTAGGAATTGCATCAATCTCTACTAAAGTATCTACAATGCTTCTCACCTTCAAAACATACTCATTGACATACATTCTCCCTTTCTTCAAGGTATTCAACTCTTGCTTAAGTTGAATCTTTTGTGCCTTTCTATTTACTAAAAACAGGTTCTCAAAATTTATCCAAGCTGCATATGAAGTTTCTACATTCTAGATATGTCCCAACATAGTATTATCAATGAGTACAAATAGCCAATACATCACCTTTTTGTCTTTTTCATTCCATTCTTTCCACACCTTTAATTCATCTGTAATCTTAGGGATGCTCAGCTCCTCTAGCTCATTTTCTTCACATGAAACAAACTCATAAAGGCCCTTTCCTTTATATTTGGAAAGTATCTATCTACCTACCTATTGGAGTTGAATCTCGAGGAAATTTTTGGTAGGTAGCCCCTCCATGATTTTGCAAACACCTCTTCTTCACATTATATCTAAATATATTGGTTCTAGTGTTACTTATTCAACTCCAGTAGGTAGGTTGATAGATGCTTTCCAAATATTTACAGGCAAGTCAACTTGATGGCTATATATAATGATTTGGAGATCAAATCCATAAGATTCCAATAGTGATGGAGTTGTAGTATACAAATACATGAACATTACATCTTTTTCTTCCTTAATACTTCATCCTCAAATTGAAGGAATTGGATCTAGAAAACTGCACATAATAAAGGTGGTTAGGTAAGGTTGACTTTTTGATTGAAGGAGACCCTTTCACTATCCAAACACATGAGTTGTGTACTATCAAAAGTGCATCCATAAGTCAAATGTTTCACCCTAGGGAGATATGTTTAGATCAAGTTACCATTGTAACATTAACCTTGAATTTCAGTAGGACCAACAACATTCTTGAGACTTTGGTAAAGATATGTCATGGGCTGGCAAACTTTAATATTCCCTCACACGTGTTGTTTCTCCTCAACCAAGTTTCTTTTGGTAACTTAATAGGACTCCAAGATGAACCAAGTCCACCTTCTCTAGAACCTTGTTATCACTTTTGTATATCCTAATTTTATTGTAGTTTACAATTACCTCCTAGCTCCCAGATAATGTCACACAAAATAGAGGCCAAATCAAAATGATTGTCTCTTGTAGCTTAATAAAAAATTATTTTAAAATTAAGGTTTCACCATCAAGATAAACATTGATAAAATCTTCATCTAAGTACAATGATATATGCATTGAAATAAGCGATAGAAAAAGCATTGGAATAAATAACGGTAAATAGCCACAACTTTACCAATGACTACTTCATTGAGTATATAGGACAATTATTCTGAAAACTTTAGAAAATCACATGACCCATATATTGGACGATTTCATACAAATTAAGTTAGCATGGATCTACCTCTACAATCCCTTTGGAGGGCAAGATTCTTGCTATTCATGTGTGCTATCCATACATAGACGAGTGTACTAGTGTGTAGACCTATATAACTTACTTTTCCATCAAAGAGAAACAAGTGCATGCAAGTTGTGGATTCATTAAGTACTCTTGAGCATCATGGTGTCAAACTTGCATCAACAAAAGAACCACTCAACCACCATGAATTCTCAAAATCATCCAAAAAGTTCTAGTATGACAAATGATCATGATAGTAAGGCAAGCTACAACGCACCAAGATTGACCTCATTCAACTCTTATTTGTTATAAGGAGAGAGCACTTATGAAAATTTTCCACATAATTGCAACAATGCCAAGTGCATCCAGAGAGTCTTGAGCATCATCAATGTAACTTTCTAGAATTAAGAGAGGAGTATGAAGATTCTTCCAAAGTAAGACAATACAACACATAAGAAGATTTATCTTTGGTAGGGAAAGATTGTTCAAACATTATACCAAATTACTTCACTAATAGATTGATGTATTTATCATGGTACGGCCCGTATTCTTCATTGGGGATTATGATTTTTTAAAAACAAAGACAATGTATTGTCAAGAATGTTCCTAATGATGTGTAAAGTCATGGATGATGTATTGATTGCATGGTAACCTCTCCTTTTAAGTGTGCGTGGATAAGATTAAAGGAAAACAAGACAAACCAAGGTCGAAGAAAACCCTTACTTTCACAAAAGGATCTATTTGCTACACCTTCACACATTTTCTTATTAATAGTGATTGAGCATTTTTCATTCCCATTTGCATATGAAGCATTCCTTTGCATACAACGAAGTTTAGCAATTATTTTTTATTTGATCAAGTGTTCTTGAGGAAATCGAACTTGTTTTAGGTTCATGGGTCTCGTGGGATATAAGTGAGGTTGAATGGAGTGAGAATGGTAAGTTTTGTACTTAGACAAGGGCTAAAGGGTCAAATACCTATTTAGAATGAAGGATTTCTTATTAATAAAGGGGTCATGATACTTAGTTGAAAATACCTAATTGACAATTATGTGGCAAAAGTTGTTATGTGGGGGTAACTCCTTAGAGTTTGAAGCTCAGCAATCAGGAAGTATACTATAATGCAATGTTCATATTAGTTTGAGAGTCTTCTAGCATCCATCTAGTTGCTCATGGTTGTAGGGTTGTTGGGGGTTGGTGTTTGAGGCCTAATAGTGAGCTTAGAGTGAGAGAGCCATTCTTAGACCCATTTTAGGTCCCAGCACACGTAGATTTACACAAGAGAAACAAAAACTAAAAACATGGTGGTTGATGGTCAAATGTAAGGTGCAAACTTGTCAACATAGGAAATAGGGAATCAATTGGAATAGTAGGCACCTAACCTAAGAAATAGTGCACGGTAGCCAATTGCAAGTAAGTTTAGCAGAACAAAAGAAATTTAGACCTACAATAGAAAACAACACCGTGAATACTAGCACGGATATTTGTTACGATGTCAGAATAGGGGAGAGCATTGGAAATGTGAGAAACTAATATAAAAGATTCCACAAATACAAACAAAAGGAAGAATCCTCCAAAGAACAAAAGACCTCAAGAAGAATATGCTCTGAAAACGGAATCGACATATCAAAGCACAATATAGTACAAAGCTCAAGTGTTGATTCACTAGAAGTGGGCATGGTCTCCCTCTCTCCACCAAGATGCAATTGAACTAAGTGATAGTGGAGGAGGGATCCTATCTATAAAAAGGCACAAAAAATACCAATGTCTACCAACTCACCAACCCAAAAGAGTACTGCAAATACAAGTCAACTAGCTAAGAACTAGGGCCCAAAATCAGCATGGCGAGCCTCAATCCTCTCTGGCATAAAACAAGGAAATCAATGTGGAGATATGCTAGGGTTCACAAAAGAAAACAAAACATTCAATATGCAACCATGACTAAAACACAAAGAACTCATATTCAAATGCAGACACAAATGCAAACACAAAATGTAAAGAACAAAGAAAGAGTAGGTGGTGGGGTCTAGTTAATTGCTCTATCCCTAGTTTTGCATAATAAATAATCAAGGAAAATAGTGATTTTGGGAATTGTCTTTCACAAAGTGAATCCGCTAGGATGTGCTAGGTGTTGAGCCAGCCTAAGTGGACAACACTGTTAACCTTAGTCTACATTGTAGGTGTAAGGTTGTCTTTAATATTCATGTGATATGTAAGTTGCAAGATGTATCCGTTGAGAGCGCAACGTGATGTTGTGTGTGTGCATGTGCGTGTGTGTATGCCTGTGCGTGAGTGGGTGAGTGCATGCGTGCATGCATGCAATGCACTCAAAAACATATGAAGGAACAAGAATAACTAGATAAAAATACTCGAAATTATGCATGAATGTCAAGAGACAAGAAGATAGATTCATCCCTACAAACTGAAGAGGTATGCAAATTAACAATTTTGTCCTTACAAATCACTATGCAATCAAGTTCTATATAGAATCGCATGAAGCCACCAAGAGAGCTTGGAAAACTACCTATCTTGCAATGGACATAAAGAAAGATGAGGGAACATACTTGCTTGCTTTGCAATGATAAGTAGATATCCAATTATGCTATTTCTTTGAGCTAAGACCAAACCATATGGAGCAATGACCGTCTCCCATTTTTTATATCTATAGTGTGTCTCCAAAGAGCTTATCTCACATCTTGCTTTGGACACATACAGGTTAAGCATGAGTTGCATGATTAAGGCATCACAATAAGATCCAACCTTATTGAGTGATGACCATCTCTCGCCATTTGTACTTATAGTATGTCTCCAAAGAGCTAATCTCACATCCAATTTGGACATGCATAAGTTTAGCATGACTAACATGATGAACAAAAGCAACTACTCTCAACCTATTTTTTGCAGTACTCATGAGAAACACAAAATCAATGGATAGCTTTGTTAATGAGATCTTCATCTCCTCAAGGCTATTAATTGTCCTTCTGAATTCCTTGTTCCTTAGCATTGACTAGATGGAGTTAGGGCATCTTCTCCCAAAACTATTAGTTTATATCATTTCCAAGGTGCTGGGACATTATGAGAAGAACGAGTACCAAAGGAAGGGATACCCCAAGCTTCCTAGAACCTATCGATTCCTCAAAATCCATGACCCCTCTCCATATTATTACTCAATCCCCATAGCCTAATGTAACACAATCCTATTTTCCCCAAAAGTGATGTATTAGCTTGTTCCACCTTCCCAAAATAAATGTACTCAAAAGGGCTATGCCCACTTGAATGAATAAGATTTTTATCACTGTCTGTCATGGCTATAAGTGTTGGTAAAGGAGTTAAGTGATTAGGTCACTTGGCTAAAAGCTGTAGTAGGCATATTAATGTAATGTGAGAAACGTTTGGTAAGTTTTTAACATAAAGAATCTTATTGCCTAGGCGCAACCTCAAGTGCAGATTCCTAGTCCGACCCCTACACTAAGTACAACTATAATTCAAGAGAAGAAGTTCCTTCTCAAAAAAATCAAGCCACCGGAATTTGATGGTAAGGGAATGGCTGTTCAAATAGAGGGCGAGGTCTGGATTGAGTCCATGGAGGACTATTCTGAGGTAGCAGGAACTGCACCCGCTAACCAAGCTATGGTCGCCAAATTGAAGCTTACCGGCAAAGCAAGAATTTGGTGGAAACAATGGTGTAGAGACCAAGGGATCTCGGAAGGGTATGTCACATGGGAGAAGCTTAAAAAAGCTCTGTGAGGGAGATATCTGCCACTTGCCTACCACACACAGAAGATGAACGAATTTTATGAACTGAAGCAGCTTGGACTATCCCTTGATGCATATTATTCAAAGTTCGTCTCTCTCTTAAAGTACGCACCACAAATGGATACGACACAACAAGTGTCAAAGTCTTGTGTTGGGTTAAATCCATTCATAAACACCCGCTTGAAATCAATACACCCAACGGACCTACAAGACGTACTCATTCGAGCTACACCAATAATACAAGAGGTATAGACCAAGGCAATGAACAACATGACTTGGCCTTATAGGGATTAGAATAAGGGAATGTTTAGGTCTCAAGCTAAGAGAGCGCACGGCCAAAATCAGGGACAAAGCAAGAAAGCTAGGGCCAACGCTATCAACAACTTCGTTCCTACACAAGGTAATGGCCGCAATCTCCATTTCTTCCATTGCAACGAGCCTAGACACTTCAAGAGGCAGTGTCCCAAGCTTAGCAGGGGAAAATGCCAAGGGCCATTCCAAGGAGCCGTCCATGGCCAAGGAGCCACCATCATGGCCAGAGGGAAAACCTCCATTGTTGCCAACAAGGAGCTAGGTGATGAAGAATATCCCTCCATGGAATCTAATTTTGAGAGGGCAATGGTTCATGCCACTCTTCACAAGAAAGGCCCGAATCGCTAATTCTCAGACCCATTTTAGATCCCAACACAGGTAGGTTTACACAAGAGAAACAAAAACTAAAAACATGGTGGTTGATGGTCAAATGTAAGGTGCAAACTTGTCAAGATAGGAAATAGGGAATCAATTGGAATAGTAGGCATCTAACCTAAGAAATAGTTCACAGTAGCCAATTGGAAGTAAGTTTAGCAGAACAAAAAAAAATTAGACCTACAATAGAAAACAACACCATGAATACTAGCACGGATATTTGTTACGATGTCAGAATAGGGGAGAGCATTGGAAATGTGAGAAACTAATATAAAAGATTCCACAAATAGAAACAAAAGGAAGAATCCTCCAAAGAACAAAAGACCTCAAGAAGAATATGCTCTGAAACAGAATCGACATATCAAAGCACAAGATAGTACAAAGCTCAAGTGTTGATTCACTAGAAGTGGGCATGGTCTCCCTCTCTCCACCAAGATGCAATTGAACTAAGTGATAGTGGAGGAGGGATCCTATCTGTAAAAAGGCACAAAAAATACCAATGTCCACCAACTCTCCAACCCAAAAGAGTGCAAATACAAGTCAACTAGCTAAGAACTAGGGCCCAAAATCAGCATGGCGAGCCTCAATCCTCTCTGGCATAGAACAAGGAAATCAATGTGGAGATATGCTAGGGTTCACAAAAGAAAACAAAACGTTCAATATGCAACGATGACTAAAACACAAAGAACTCATATTCAAATGTAGACACAAATGCAAACACAAAATGTAAAGAACAAAGAAAGAGTAGGTGGTGGGGTCTAGTTAATTGCTCTATCCCTAGTTTTGCATAATAAATAATCAAGGAAAATAGTGATTTTGGGAATTGTCTTTCACAAAGTGAATCCGCTAGGATGTGCTAGGTGTTGAGCCAGCCTAAGTGGACAGCACTATTAACCTTAGTCTGCATTGTAGGTGTAAGGTTGTCTTTAATATTCATGTGATATGTAAGTTGCAAGATGTATCCGTTGAGAGCGCAACGTGATGTTGTGCGTGTGCATGTGCATGTGCATATGCGCGTGCATGTGCGTGTGCGTGAATGTGTGCGTGCATGCATGCATGCATGGAATGCACTCAAAAACGTATGAAGGAACAAGAGTAACTAGATAAAAATAGTTGAAATTATGCATGAATGTCAAGAGACAAGAAGATAGATTCATCCCTACAAACTAAGAGGTATGCAAATTAACAATTTTGTCCTTACAAATCACTATGCAATCAACTTCTATGTAGAATTGCATGAAGCCACCAAGAGAGCTTGGAAAACTACCTATCTTGCAATGGACATAGAGAAAGATGAGGGAACATACTTGCTTGCTTTGCAATGATAAGAAGATATCCAATTATGCTATTTCTTTGAACTAAGACCCAACGATATGGAGCAATGATCGTCTCCCATTTTTTATATCTATAGTGTGTCTCCAAAGAGCTTATCTCACGTCTTGCTTTGGACACATAGAGGTTAAGCATGAGTTGCATGATTAAGGCATCACAATAAGATCCAACCTTATTGAGTGATGACCATCTCCCACCATTTGTACTTATAGTATGTCTCCAAAGAGCTAATCTCACATTCACTTTGGACATGTATAAGTTTAGCATGACTAACATGAGGAACAAAAGCAACTTGTAACAATTCCGGAATAAAAACACGCATTCCGCATACGAATCCCCTCTTAGGAGGCTATAAGGTTAGGATAATGACAAATTTTTTTATTATTATTCCCCTTATCCCCCCAGCCGATTGTCGTGCTAGAGGGGAGGGGAATAGCAGGTTTGATCAAGCTCCTCGATGGAGCTTGTAGGGGGGAAGAGCTCATGCCAAGTGACGCGTGGGGGAGGGAGGATCCCCTCCCCTCCCCTATTTAAGTCTCTTTCATGGGGTGAGAAAGGGGGTGCGCAGGCTGAGTGGAGACATTGCCGTAGTGCTGTCGATTCGTTGTCGTGAGCTGAGGGCCGTGAGGATTGCTGAGCTACTGCTCTACTGCTGTGTGGTCATGAAGGTGAGAAAGGAGGGGCCGTCCTACACAAACGCCGCCGTGAAGGGAAGAAGCAAGAGTCCCAGCTGCCGCAGCAACACCACCCCCATTGCAGTCCGCCCTGTCCGTCGGCACGCCGCCATAGTCGCTCGTGGCCGTCATCACGCTACTCAGGAGGAGTCATTCTCCTCCACGTGGCCCTTTTCGAAAGCTTCTAGAAGCTTAAAAAAGGGGGCTGACATAAGCCCCCTTTCATATAACACCCCCACCACAAATTCCACTTGTGGCCTCCCTCCTAGCCCTGATTCATGTGGGCTTGCTAAACATCCCCCTGCCCCCGAGAATCCAAAGCCCCTTCATGTGCCTCTTTCATACCCTTTGTCCCGCATATAAAATCCACTCTTAAGGGTCTTGTACACCCTTCTTTTTTTTCCCCCTTTTTACCCACCTAGAACATCCTAAAAACTACCCCTCGAGATTCAAGAAAAGGCCCCTTCCCATGGCTTTAATAAGCCCTACGATCGAAAGATTTTAAACCCCCCCCCGGGATCTATAACCCTCCCCATGGGTTTTCCCCAACACCTGGAATTCAAAGGGCTTTAATATTTGCTTATGGTCTCCTTCAAAAGGCCCTTTCTGTGTTGTCCCATCCAAGTTTTTATAAACCCCATTAAATTTTTTTCCCTCACATTCTTCCACAAGGGTTCATCTTAACCTTGGGGTCCCTTAGAAACCCCTTCCTATTGACCTCCGCAAAACACCCTCTTTTTCCCCTTTTCGTGTATACAAATTTCACTGAAGCTTCTACGAAAGGAAGGGAAAAAAACTCATAAAGGATGGTGGATTTACAAAAGGGAGTTCGCAAAGCCGCATCCAAGACAGAAAGGCCGCATTCGCGATGGCTCCTAAGAAAGCCCAAGGCGCAACCGCAGGAGGATCATCTCCTAGCATCCACGTGGACATCTCACCACAGGTCGAGGTTTTCCTTCCTAATTTTTATTTTATGTTGTTATAATTTTACAAGCGTGGATGATTTTTGGAGATAGGATGCATTTTTCGTATTAAATACTTTGGTTATTTTAAAAGAATTAGCTTACGATGCACAAGTTCGGTCATTAATATTTTTTTTGTAAAACGAACAAAATAAAGGGAGCATAAATGTGTTTCTAGCAAATAGTTTTTACGCATTGCAATGAATTAAAATTAGATTAATGTCCATTTTTACAAAACGGAATTAAAATAGTATACTTCGTTTAGGCATGGAAGTATAAATTGCAGGTCACATTATTAGGATATATTTTCTTCGCAATGAGTCATTATGGAAAGTGCTAAACAATCCATAGGAAATTGCAAGGCATGAAATGATTCTTAAGTTGAATAACTCTAGTCAATTGGTATAAATATCTTTTTTCAACTGCATAATTATTAGAAAAGGCTGCATATTTCAGCATGAATCTTGTTTGTATGTTATAGAATGATTAATTGGAATTAGGCTATAACCTAACCTATGCTTGATCTTACTCCAAAAAGTTATGATTTGAAAATCAACTTACGCGTAGACAATAAGTCATGTGGTTATGGAAATGATAGCGTAATTATCTTCAAGAATAGGTAGGTTAAATCAACATAAACCTAAATACCTAAAACCGCGGAGTACACGTTTAGAAAAGGGTTAATTCAATGCAATGTATCTCAAGGAACTGTCTAGGGTTAGCCCGGTGAAGACATTTACCTAGTCGCACGTATTGCCAAAACAGAAATCCCTATATCCTAAATACTTGCCCACATTCACGAAATGTAGGGACAGTAGGACGTACATGCGAGAAAAGATCTAGGATTTTCCAAAGAATCTCTTGCTAAAAAGATGAAACTCAAAACCCTAGGACTGACAAGTCGGCATAATGCCATCAGGAACAGATTATTTCATGACTCCATTCAATGGGTAAATAGTCCCATAGTTGATGCGACACTTGTGCAATAAGTCGTAGAATTGCATGATCTTGTGATCTGATCACAAGGAAATGGCCAAATTCCTCGGAATGAGGTTGGCAGTTTCTTACGCAAGTGATCTTGTGGGAGGATGAATAATCATCCTAAAATAGTATCTTTCTTGGGTAAAGATAATTGCTTGGAAGCAAAAGACCAACAAATAAATTGGAATAAAATATGAACTTAAGGTATTGATCAAGTCGGGTTACTAGGGTATGCCCTAAACCCGGATATAGGGTTAACAAACAAACCCTTGGGAATATTGCCAAGTCGCAATTGATCTCGGATTGAGTGCTGAATGCATTCAAAAAGAAGGATTCACTCCTTAGCAGTTGGCCAAAAATAACGACCAATGGAATTGTTTGTGCCTATAACAGTTTTAAGAGCATTGTTTTTTTTTGTTTGATCAAAGAATTAAAGGATAAATGGATATCTAATGCTCCAGGTTATAGGCCTGAAGGGAGAGGCAGCTTCAGTTACCCTAGACTGCCTGTCTGACCCTAACCAAGGGGGTTGTTAACCGTGCCGGGAAGGTGGACCGAATCCGTCGCGAGAGGTATCTCTGTTAAGTGCTACTTGGAGTAGGAGGACGCTTGGGTCCCAGGGGAGCTCTGGACCTAAATCCCTCGCCTTTTCCAAGCCCTGCACAAGAGGCTAACGTGACTGGGGATTGGACCTCGAGGCCCACATACTAGTCTACGGGCAAAAACTTAGATTAGTGATCCCTGTGGATTGCTGGATAGCCTTCAAGCGGATTGTGGATAAGCCTACGGGCTAGACTTTATGCATTTCAAAGATAAATATGATAAGTTGTTAAAAAGGAACTTGTTTGACATTGCTTTCTATGTCAAGTGCCATGATTACGTGAAGGAACCAGTGCCTACCGGGTTAATTAAGGAGGTTGATTGATACATGTTCAACTAAATGTGTTAGGTAATTAAATAACTAAAACAACCTGAGAAAAGTGCAGTGGATGTGGCCATAGGTCCATCCTACGGATGGGTGGTCCTGGTTGGCCGAGAACTTTTCTCAATCAAGATGGACAGCATGAAGATTATTCAAAGAACATGAATAATAAGAGCGTTGACCTAGATTTATAATTGATCCTGATTTACGCTGTTTTAGGGGAACAGAATGAGACTATGCCTTATGACAGAGAGGTTGAGCTTCGCATCCCTCTTGTTTCCCATTGTCCTTGAACCAAGTGCAGTGTGAATCCACATCAGACCTGGTGTTTCTGCATAAAGTAGTTCGCTCGGGTTTGATGCTAGTTGCCGTTAGGAAATGACCAATATGGAAAACACTAATTCAGGTCGGTCCTAAGTGGGAATGGCCAGAATACTTCCGCTACGTAGCAGACATCGAAAGTCCTAGATCGCAAACCCCGTAACATTCCATGGGAGTGTCGGGCAGAGTTTTTATGAAATCTTAATAAGATGAAGTAAAGAAAATGTTACTGTTCCAAACATTTCCTTACTTTCAATGCTGTCTTGCAAAATTATGAAGCATGGAACAAGTTCTTAGTGTTCCACGTCATGTTTATGACTGCGATGCATTCCCTGGTTTATCGACAAAGGGTGGAGATGATGAACATCTTAGAGAGAATCTATAATCCATCGCCTTTGTACGTGGAACGAAGATGGACGGGTGCCTCAAGAATCTACTATATAGCTACCCATCGGTTTGCATACCTACAAACCAACCTAAAAAGGATAAAGTGGTTGGAAGACCTAAAAGTTGTGGAGCTATTCATTTTTGTGGAAGCTCACGTAAATTCAACTTTACATATTCGAGGTCGGAGGGTCGAACTAAACTCATATGTATATGAGGAAGTGACTCGTGTAATCCCCGCTGATAGGATTAAAGTATTGGGACGCCATGAGAAGAATGGGTTCCAAAGGAAATGATACCCTGAACTTCCAATGATTTACCGATTCCTAAAGATCCATGACCCGAAACCATATTATTATACAGTTCCTGTAGATAAACGTAATATAACATTATTCTCCCCAAACTAAATGTAAATAGTTGGCTTATCATCCCAAGACATGTTGTATTCCGAAAGGGCTATGCCCATATAAATACAAATAAGACTTCTTTTTATCAATGTCTGATTGTGCATGAGAATTGATAAAAAGTTAAGTGGTTAGATTACTTTGTTGATAGCAAAAATGGAAATGAAATATAATTCATAACAATTATCGTGTAATAACGTTAAGAAACCTTTATCGAGGCACAACCCTAGGTACAGATTCCCAGTTCGCCTCCTACATCAAGTATTGTTGTAATCCAGGAGAAGTAGTTTCTTCTCAAGCAGATTAAGCCGCCCAAGTTTGACGGGAGAGGAAGTCCGTCCAAGCAGATGCTTAAATTTGGATTGAATCCATGGAGGATTACTTTGAAGAAGTCGGTACTACACCCGCCAATCAAGCTATGCTCGCCAAGCTGAAGCTCACCGGTGAAGCCAGGCTTTGGTGGAAGCAATGGTGTAGAGATCAAGGGATTGCGGAAGGATCCGTTACCTGGGAGAAGCTGAAGAAAGCCGTGCAGGGAAGATAATTACCACCTAACACCATATTGGGGAATATGGGAATTTCCCATAAGTTTGGGACACATGGTCAAATCTTTGGATTTGTCATAACTTGAATACTATAACTCCAAATGGAGCGCTCTATAGCTCAATAGATTCCATTTTTCAAGAGCTTTCCAATGATAGGTCACATCATATGGTTTTGAGAAACTTATGGGCATGCTATTCAGATGCCACCTTTTTAGTATTCAAAAAATGGGAATTGGGAGATTCCCAAACTCACTAATATTGTGTTACCTGCATATCGCATGCAGAAAATGAATGAGTTCTACGAGCTAAAATAGCTGGGACTCACTCTTGATGCATACTATTCTAAATTTGTCTCACTTCTTAAGGATGCGCCACAGATGGACATGACAGAGCAGGTGTCCAAATTTTATGCTGGTTTAAACCCACCAATGAATACCCTTCTCGAATTGATGCACTCGTCAGATCTTCAGGACGCACTCATTCTAGTTGCCCCTATAATTCAAGAGGTGCAGTCTGGACTAAGAGGTAACAAAACTTGGTCTTATAATGACCCGAACAGAGGAGCATTCAAGCCTTAGATGAAGAGAGTTCAAGGTCAGAATCAGGGACAAAGAAAGAAAGCAAGGACTAATAACATTAACAACTTTGTTCCTACTCAAAGCAATGGCCAAAACCTCCGCTGTTTCCACTGCAATGAGCCTGGTCATTTCAAGAGGCAATGTCCCAAGCTTGGAGGAGGACATCACCAAGCACCTTTCCAAGGAACGGGCGGTGGTCAGCAGGGAGCTGCTACCCGAGGCAGAGAAAGAACTGCCTGCATTGCCAATAGGCAAATGTGCGAAGAATAAGAAGATCCGACCATGGAAGCAGAGTTTGAAAGTGCAATAGTCCATGTCGCTCTTCACGAGAAAGTGCCGAATCGCTAGTCGGACTATCAATGTAAAAGTTTCAAGACCTTGATTGATTGTGGCAATACACATTCCTTTATCTCACCAGCTTGTGTAAAAAGATTAGGAATAGCCACAATAGAAGCACCTATTTTTCTTGTGGAATTGGCAAATGGTCGTGAGGTTACCTGTACCAGGCAAACTGCTAAGGTGGAATTCTTTTTGGGAGGAAAAACGACTTCGGTCAAATTCAGAGTCATGAATCTAGGTATCCATGAGTGTCTACTCAGAATGGATTGGCTTAAGCCTAATCATGCCTACATTCATTGTGGAAAGGGCCAAATATCCTTTTGAAACTTTGAAGGGGATTTGGTCACAACTCAAGGTGAGACTGGAGTGCCAAAAATTCAATTGACTAAAGCATCTCGGATTATAAAGGGAGTCAGAAAAGGACTACCTGTCTACTTAATTAAGCTCAACAAGTTAGATCAGAAGCAAGAGTCTAGTGAAGGACCTTCTTGGCTAAAGGAATACGCGGATGTATTTCCTGAAGAGTTGACTGAACTCCCACCTCAAAGAGAAGTGGATCATGAGATCAAGCTAGTACCAGGAGCTGCGCCATTTCAAAGAGACCTTATAGGATGTCTATACCGGAAGCAGTTGAGCTGAAGGAACAACTCAAGCAACTGCTAGATCAGGGCTACATCCATCCCAGCAGTTCACCATGGGGTGCTCCAGTACTGTTCTAGAAAAAGACAGATGGAACAGTTCGACTATGTATTGATTACAGAGGGTTGAATCAATCAACTATCAAAAATAAGTACCCTATTTCTAGAATAGATGAGCTTCTTGATCATCTTCAGGGTGCAAAGATCTTCTCCAAGATTGATCTCAGGTCGGGTTACTATTAGATAAGGATCAAGGAAGAAGATATTCCCAACACGGCCTTCAATACAAGATATGGACACTTTGAGTTCCTAGTTATGTCATTTAGACTTACGAATGCACCTACCACCTTCAATAGGTTAATGCAGGATATCTTTAGGCCATATCTTGATGACTTCGTGCTCGTCCATTTCATGGTCAACTCCCGAACAAACTAGCTTCGACAAATTGAAGCAAAGTTTGGTATCAGCACCTATCCCAAAGCTTCCAAACCTCAATAAGGAGTTCGAGGTAGTAACTGATGCTAGCACACTTGCCTTAGGATGTGTGCTCATGCAGGAAGGTCATCCTATAGCATACTCTTCAAGAAAGCTGAAGAGTCATGAGAAGAATTATGCTACCCATGATCTAGAATTATTAGCTGTCATCCATGCTCTAAAGCTTTGGAGACACTACCTATTGGGTAACAAGTTTACTCTAGTGACTGATCATAAGAGTCTCAAATGGATCTTTACCCAGAACGAGCTCAACATGAGGCAACGCTGATGGATTAAGGTGCTGGAGGAATATGACTTTGAGATCAAGTACCAACTAGGAAAAGAGAATGTAGTTGCCGATACACTCAGTCACAAGGCATTCCTTAATTCTCTAATCTTGCAAAATCCATCAACAGCTAGATCTCTAACCACAAAGGTATCCATGCCAAACAACCCAATACTTGAGTTAGCTAGAGAGGAAGCATGCCATGATCCAGCCTACCAAACGATGCTAAGGGAGATCTCTATCAAGGATCAGGACCAAAAGCTGCAGGCTAAGTATCATGAATTCTCTGTCAATAGTGGACTTATCTACTATAGAACGAGGCTATGTATACCGGCAAGCCAATCACTTAAGCAGAAGATATTGTGGAAAGCTCATGATTCCCCTTTCTCAGGACATCTTGGCTATGCCAAGACCCTCAACGCAGTCACGAAGAGCTACCATTGGGAGAGGCTTAAAGGTGACGTTCTCAAATATGTCAGCGAGTGTTTGTCTTGTCAACGTATCAAAGCTGAACATGTCAAGATGCCAGGGAAGTTGCAACCGCTTGACATTCCCCAAATGAAATGGGAATTCATCAGTATGGACTTTGTTTTTGTCCTACTCCAATTCCAGGGAGGATACAACTCCCTCATGGTTGTGGTTGACATTCTTACCAAGGTTTCACACCTTATTCCAGTAAAGACAAACTATAAAGCCTCAGACATTGCAAGATTATTTATCAAGGAGATATTCAAGCTACATGGGCTACCCAGAAGAATCATTAGTGATCGTGATTCTCTCTTCACATCACACTTCTGGAGAGCTATCTTTGAAGCCATTGGGACTCAACTCTGTTTTAGCACAGCTTACCATCCCCAAACTAATGGTCAAACAGAACGAGTCAAGTCATCGAGGATATGCTTAGGGCATACTGCTGTTGTGAACCAAAAAGGTGGATTCAATACTTGCCTTTGGTTGAATTTGCCTACAATGCTTCTTACCAACAAAGCATTCGGATGACCCCTTTCCAAGCATTGTCATGACTATCGAAGTCCCCTAAACTTCTTAGATCCTACCTTGAGGGTTGAAGCTTCAAGGCAGATGTTGGAAGAGATGGATGACCAAATAAAGTTAATAAAATAGGACATCCAAGCTGCCAAGGATAGATAGAAGGCATACGCAGACTTGAAGCGTCAAGATAGAACCTTCGAGGAAGGGGATATGGTCTTCATTTGCGTACGTCCAAAGAAGAGTTCTCTATCCTTAGGAAATTGCACGAAGCTAAGTCCAAGGTATTGTGGACCATACAAGATCCTCAAGTGCCTAGGACCTAATGCTTATAGATTGCAACTCCCTGACAACCTAAAGGTTCATAATGTATTCCATATCAGCCTATTGAAGAAGTATGTATCTAATCCTAACCATGTACTTGATGACCAACAAGTTGTAATGCCTAGTCAAGGAGTCCTTGAACTAAGGCCTGACAGGATCTTAGATGTTAGGGAGAGACAACTGAGATCCAGAACCTTGAGAGAATGCCTCGTCCAGTGGAAAGATTATCCCGAAGAGGATGCCACTTGGATATATGAAAGCACTCTCAACCATCAATATCCCCAGTTTATCTCGAGAATGTAACAATTCCGAAATAAAAACACGCATTTCGCATACGAATCCCCTCTTAGTAGGCTATAAGGTTAGGATAATGACAAATTTTATTATTATTATTATTCCCCTTATCCCCCCAGTCGACTGTTGTGCTGGAGGGGAGGGGAATAGCATGTTTGATCAAGCTCCTCGATGGAGCTTGTGGGGGGGGGGGGGGAAGAGCTCATGCCAAGTGACACGTGGGAGAGGGAGGATCTCGTCCCCTCCCCTATTTAAGTCTATGCCATGGGGTGAGAAAGCGGGTACGCAGGTTGAGTGGAGACACTGCCATAGTGCTGCCAATTTGCTGTCGTGATCTGAGGGTCGTGAGGATTGCCGAGTTACTGCTCTGTTGCTGTGTGGTCATGAAGGTGAGAAAGGAGGAGCCGCCCTGCACAAACGCCGCCGTGAAGGGAAGAAGCGAGAGTCCCAGCTGCCGCAGCAACGCCACCCCCACTGCAGTCTGCCCTGTTTGTCAGCACGCCGCCACAATCGCTCATGGTCGTCATCACATTGCTCAGGAGGAGTCACTCTCTTCCACGTGGCCCTTTTCGGAAGCTTCTAGAAGCTTCAAAAAGGGGCTGACATAAGCCCCCTTTCCTATAGCCCTGATTCATGTGGGCTTGCTAAACATCCCCTTCTCCCCGAGAATCCAAAGCCCCTTCATGTGCCTCTTTCATACCCTTTGTCCCCCATATAAAATCCACTCTTAAGGGTCTTCTACACCCTTCCTTTTTTTCCCTTTTTTTTCCCCTTTTTACCCACCTAGAACATCCTAAAAACTACCCCTCGGGATTCAAGAAAAGGCCCCTTCCCGTGGCTTTAATAAGCCCTACGATCAAAAGGCTTTAAACTCCCTAGGATCTATAACCCTCCCCATGGGTTTTTCCCAAAACCTGGAATTCAAAGGGCTTTAATCTTTGCTTGTGGTCTCCTTCAAAAGGCCCTTTTTGTGTTGTCCCATCCAAGTTTTTATAAACCCCATTAAGTTTTTTTCCCTCACATTCTTCCACAAGGGTTCATCTTAACCTCGGGGTCCCTTAGAACCCCCTTCCTATTGACCTCCGTAAAACACCCTCTTTTCCCCCTTTTCATGTATACAAATTGCACCAAAGCTTCTACGAAAGGAAGGGAAAAAAACTCATAAAGGACAGTGGATTTACAAAGGGGAGTTTGCAAAGCCGCATCCAAAACGGAAAGGCCGCATTCGCGATGGCTCCTAAGAAAGCCCAAGGCGCAACCGCAGGAGGATCATCTCCTAGCATCCACGTGGACATCTCACCACAAGTCCAGGTTTTCCTTCCTAATTTTTATTTTACATTGTTATAATTTTACGAGCGTGGATGATTTTTTGAGATAGGATGCATTTTCCGTCTTAAATACTTTGGTTAATTTAAAATAATTAGCTTACAACGGATAAGTTTGATCACTCATTAGTATTTTTTTTGTAAAACGAACAAAATAAAGGGAGCATAAATGTGTTTCTAGCAAATAGTTTTTATGCATTGCAATGAATTAAAATTGGATTAATGTCCATTTTTACAAAACAAAATTAAAATAGTATACTTTGTTTAGGCATGGAAGTATAAATTGCATGTCACATTATTAGGACATATCTTCTTCGCAATGAGTCATTATGGAAAGTGCTAAACAATCCATAGGAAATTGCAAGGCATGAAATGATTCTTAAGTTGAATAACTCTAATCAATTGGTATAAATATCATTTTTCAACTGCATAATTATTAGAAAAGGCTGCATATTTCAACATGAATCTTGTTCGTATGTTATAGAATGATTAATTGGAATTAGGCTATAACCTAACCTATGCTTGATCTTAAACCGAAAAGTTAGGATTTGAAAATCAACTTATGCGTAGACAATAAGTCATGTGGTTATGGAAATGATAGCGTAATTATCTTCAAGAATAGGTAGGTTAAATTGCATAAACCTAAACACCTAAAACTGCGGAGTACTCATTTAGAAAAGGGTTAATTCAATGCAACATATCCCAAGGAATTGTCTAGGGTTAGCCCGATGAAGACATTTACCTAGTTGCACGTATTGCCAAAACGGAAACCCCTATACCCTAAATACTTACCCACATTCACAGAATGTATGGACAGTAGGACGTACTTGCGAGAAAAGATCTAGGATTTTCCTAAGAATCTCTTGCTAAAAAGATGAAACTCGAAACCCTAGGACTGACAAGTCGACCTAATGCCATCAAGAACAGATTCTTTCGTGACCATTCAATGGGTAAATAGTCCCATAGTTAATGCGACACTTGTGCAACAAGTGGTAGAGTCACATGATCTTGTGATTTGATCACAAGGGAATGGCCAAATTCCTCAAAATGAGGTTGGTAGTTTCTTACGCAAGTGATCTTGCGGGAGGATGAATAATCATCCTAAAATAGTATCTTTCTTGGGTAAAGATAATTGCTTGGAAGAAAAAGACCAACAAATAAATTGGAATAACATATGAACTTAACGTATTGATCAAGTCGGGTTAATAGGGTATGCCCTAAACCAGGATATAGAGTTAACAAAAAAACCCTCGGGGATCTTGCCAAGTCACAATTGATCCAGGATCGAGTGCTAGATGCATTCGAAAAGAAGGATTCACTCCTTAGAAGGTGGCCAAAAGTAACGACCAATGGAATTTTTTGTGCCTGTAATAATTTTAAGAGCAATGTTTTGCTCTGTTTGATCAAAGAGTTAAAGGATAAATGGATATCTAATGCTTCAGGTTAAATGCCTGAAGGGATAGGCAGCTTCAATTACCCCCGACTGCCTGCCTGATCCTAACCAAGGGGGTTGTTAACCGCGCCAGGAAGGTGGATCAAACCTGCCGTGAGAGGTCTCTCCATTAAGTGCTACTTCAAGCAGGAGGACGCTTGGGTGCTAAGGGGGGCTTTGGACGTAAATCCCTCGCCTTTTCCAAGCCGTGCACAAGAGGCTAACATGACTAGGGATTGGACCTCGAGGCCCGCATACTAGTCTACGGGTGGAAACTTAGATTAGTGATCCCTGTGGATTGCTGGATAGCCTTCGGCCGGATTGTGGATAAGCCTATGGGCTGGACTTTATGTATTTCAAAGATAAATATGATAAGTTGTTAAAAAGGAACTTGTTTGACATTGCTTTCTATGTCAAGTGCTATGATTACGTGAAGGAACCAGTGCCTAACGGGTTAATTAAGGAAGCTGATTGATACATGTCCAACTAAATGTGTTAGGTAATTAAATAACTAAAACAACCTGAGGAAAGTGCGGTGGATGTGGCCATAGGTTGTCCTATGGATGGGTGGTCCTGGTTGACCGGGAACTTTTCTCAATCAAGATGGATTGCAAGAACATCGTTCAAAGAACATGAACAACAATAGCGTTGACCTAGAGTTATAACTGATCCCGATTTACGCTGTTTTAGGGGAACGGAATGGGACTATGCCTTATGGCAGACATGTTAAGCTTCACATCCCTGTCGTTTCCCATTCTCCTTAAACCAAGTGCAGCGTGAATCCGCTTCGGACCTGGTGTTTCTACGTAAAGTAGTTTGCTCGGGATCGATGCTAGTTTCCATTAGGAAATGACCAATAGGAAAAACACTAATTCAGGTCGGTCCTAAGTGGGAACAGCTGGAATACTTCCGCTACGTGGTGTTGAGATGACAAGCTCAACACATGCGGACATTGATGATGGACCGCCTGGTTAGATGGGTCCACATGTCTACACTTAGCAAGTCAGTGGTCATTATGACTCACACATGGCCACTAACTCATTACTTATTATATTCAGGTTGTTACACCTATTTACAATTGGCATAGTTATAGCGCCAGTCGACTAGTGTAGTCGGTTATGCATTGTTTGACTTAGTAGACCACTTTCTTTTATGTTGTATCTTATCTATACTTTGTGTACATTGTAAAGTGTGTGGAAGAAGAAGAAGAAACCAGCAAGAAAACGTTTTGGCCTCCATCTCTCTTCTTGTCTCTTGAGTGAGCTTCTCCTTGTGCATTCTATGTGTGTTCGACGCAGCATCTTCAGCAAGTCCCCCCCACCACGCGATTCTTGACATGGTATCAGAGCCGTGCAACTGAGAGAGGCTGATTTCAAAGGCTGAAGAAAAGGAGAAGAAGCAAGGTTCGAGCAAGCAAACCAGGGGTAAGAAGCTCTCCCATTCTTCCACTCTCTCTCTTGGATAGTGCCTGTGGAGGCACCGAAAGTAGGGTCGAGCAAAAATCTCAAATTGTAGTGAGATTTGGTGTGTGCGAAGAGCGCTGTGTATTCCGTAGATAAGCCCTTTAGGATTTTCCGCAGTTATTTTGGGCATGTGAGGCCGTTCCAGGCCCCATTTTAGAGCCACAAGGTTGCGAACAGCAGTTTCAGGGTATACTGTGACTTCCACTGTATTGATCGAAAGTGGGTGCACAGGTTACAGATTTTAAATCTATAAGTTCAAAGGTATTTACAGTGAGTAAACACAAGGTTTATCTGCAAACTGGTTGCAGATTGTATGTATTGTTGAGCAGATAGTGAAAAAGGTTGTCTGATGTATTTCAATGCACTACAGATCGAGGATTGTAGAAGATTCGCTTGCTGTTTGGTATTAATTTTGTGATAATGGCAGAGAACAGTGGAAGCCCCATCATTGAGAAGCTCGACAAGAACAACTACCCTTCATGGAAGTTCCGTGTCACGACCTTCCTTATTGGAAAAGGCCTCTACGAGTTTGTTTTAGGTGAAGAAAAGGAGCCGGAGGTGAGTGATCCTCCAACTGCAGAAGAGACAAAGGCACAGAAGGAATGGAATGCAAAAGATAAAAAGGTCATGTATTGATTGTTTGCAGTAATTGACAATAATATGTTGGGACACATTAGAAATGCAGAGAATTCATATGTAGCTTGGACCATACTTAAAAGTATGTTTTTTGTAAATACAAAGGCATGAAAGATTCAACTCAAGCAAGAGTTGAATACATTGAAGAAAGGGAAGATGTCTATCAATGAGTATGCACTGAAGATAAGGAGCATTGCAGATGCCTTGGTAGAGATTGATGCAATGCCCGATGATGATAATTTGATGTCGTCTACCTTGGGTGGACTTAACAATGAAAAGGCTTGGAAGTCTTTTGTAACTTCCGTATATGTTAGAAAGCCATTTCCAGATTTTGATGAGTTGGTGTCCCTTATGATCATTAAAGAGATTAACATGTAGAGTGAGACATCTAAAAAAAGTGGTGAACAGGTCTAAGGTTTCTACTCCAATTCAGGAAGGGGACGTGGCAGGTTCTCTTCAAGAGGCCGTGGTACAGGACGTGGTAGTGACAACTAGCAAAATAGATTGAATCAAAAATTTGGTGATATGTAGGTTTTAGGAGGTCATGGTAACTTTAGAGGTAGGGGGAGCTTTAGAGGAAGAGGTGGATGGCAGAACAGAGATTCTAACAACTCTGGTATTGTGTGTCACTACTATGGCAAAACAGGTCATATTGCAACCCAATGTTATGCTAAGAAAGATGATATTCGCAGTGGTAAGTTGCAACAAGGAAACTATGCATCATCTTTACGACAGAATGAAGACAAAAATGAATGTCTATTTGTTATGCAGCATATTTTGAATGCTGTTACAGGAAAGGGAACACATGATGATGTTTGGTATGTTGATTCAGGTGCATCCAATCATATGACCAGCCATGTAGAATGGTTTGGAGAGATGCAGGATTTGCAAAATGCAGGTTATGTGTAGATGGGTGATGATTCATGCCACCCAATTTCACACATTGGAAAAGTTCCATTGTCCTTGCATGATGGTAAGACGAAGAGTTTTTTAGATGTATTACATGTGCCATCTATTACAAAGAGTTTGGTGTTAGTCCGTCAAAAGGTAGAGCAAGGGCCGCAAGTTAGATTTAATGTAAAGGGCTACTTTGTAGAAGACTTCAATGACAAGTGCAGGTTGGTAGCAAAGGGAAGTAGAGTTGGACATATGTTTACTCTAGATGCTGGAATTCATTGATGATTGTTCTAGAAAGCTGTGGGTATATTTTATGAAGGAAAAAAGTGAAGCATTTGAGCACTTTAGAACTTTCAAGGCTACAGTTGAAAGAGAAACAGGCTTGAAAGTAAAGTGCTTGAGGTCAGATGGAGGGAGACAGTATCTCTCAGATG
The DNA here is from genome assembly GCF_053477565.2 of Lygodium microphyllum. Taxonomy (NCBI): domain Eukaryota; kingdom Viridiplantae; phylum Streptophyta; class Polypodiopsida; order Schizaeales; family Lygodiaceae; genus Lygodium; species Lygodium microphyllum. Next base: position 24,887,890 of record NC_141154.1, read on the forward strand.
AGTTCAGTGATTTTTTGAGGTCTCATGGGATAAAGAGACAATTCACATGCAAGTATACCCCACAGCAAAATGGGGTTGCAGAAAGGAAAAACAGGCATATTGCAGAATTTGCACGCGCCTTGATGGCTGAAACGAATATGCCTAAGCATTTTTGGTTTGAGGCTGTTCATACTGCTGTTTATATTATGAACAGAACTCCACAGCTGTAGTTCATGGTATGACCCCCCGAAGAATGTTTTACAGGTAAGAAGCCTGATGTCTCACACTTGAAAGTGTTTGGCTGCATTGCCTATGTTCATGTGCCAGATGAGTTGCGAAAGAAACTAGATCCAAAGGCTGAAAAGTGTGTCTTTATTTGATACTCTTTAGAGCAAAAAGGGTATTGCTGTTATAACCCTATCACATGTAAGTTCAAAGTGAGCAAGGATGTCATCTTTGATGAAATGAGCAGTTGGTATACATCTAGTGTTGATGCATTGGATGATGATGATGATCATGACACTCATGTGCAGGCTGAAAAGCAAGAATCACAAGCTCTTAGTGAACGAGAGACATCATGTGGTAGTCCTTGGTCTGGGAGACTAAGGAGTACCTCAACATCTTTAGGTGCATCTAGTAGCACTACAGGTAAAGACAAAGGAAAGAATAAAGTGTCAGATGGCATTGATGCAGTTCTTGATGGAAACTCCAGTGGCTCAAACAGCTTAGATGATGAGCTTGGAATTCCTTCTGTCAAGACACCAGGTGTACAGAGAGCTCATAATAATGTAAAGGCTCCATTGAGTGATCCAGTGGTACGCAGATCTAGCAGGGTTAGATACCCTGTTAAAAGATTTGGTTTTGAAGGTTATGCAGCTCACCATTATGCTTATATGGTGAAACTAGTTGAGGATGTTGAGCCCACTTGTTTTGAGGATGCTGTTGGTCATACTCATTGGGATGCAGCAATGGATGAGGAGATGGCTACATTAGAGGCCAATAAGACTTGGGATCTAGTATCATTGCCGAAGGGCAAGAAAGCTATTGGATGTAAGTGGGTTTATAAGATTAAGCACAATGCAGATGGTTCTATTAGTAGGTACAAAGCTAGGCTGGTTGCAAAAGGCTATACCCAGACATATGGCATAGATTATGATGAAACCTTCAGTCCAGTTGCTAGGATGGCAACTGTCAGATGTGTGATTGCTTTGGCAGCAGCCAAAGGTTGGAGGTTGCAGCAAATGGATGTGAAGAATGTCTTCTTGCATGGTGATTTGTAGGAAGAAGTGTATATGGATCAGCGAGCAGATTATGAAGAAGGCGCTCTATGGGCTCAAGCAAGCACCTAGAGCATGGTCTGACAAGATCAAAGAGTATCTTGTCAATATTGGCTTTTATGTTTCTGATGCTGATCACTCACTTTATGTGAGAAAGAGAGATGCAGGTTTGGTCATCATGGTCATCTATGTGGATGACTTGATTTTTACAGGTGATAGTGATACTGGGATTGCTGAAGTCAAGGATTTTTTGAAAAAGAAGTTTGAGATGAAGGATTTAGGTGAGCTAAGGTACTTCCTTGGCATTGAGGTGATCAGATGTGATGATGGTATATGGCTGTCCCAAAGACAATATGGCTTGGATATATTGTCCAAGTATGGTATCACAGCATGCAAACCACTTTCAGTTCCGTTGGAGCAAAATGTAAAGTTGAGTGCTGATGCTGGGGATGAGATAGAAGACCCTACTATGTTCAGGAGGATAGTGGGGACTTTGATCTACATGACCATTACAAGGCCAGACTTAAGCTTCGTTGTTGGTCTTGTGAGTCAGTTTATGCAAGTACCTAGAAAGCCACATTTGGATGTAGTCAGACGCATATTGAGATATGTGAAGTCCACATTAGATTATGGACTTTTCTATGAGACAGGTACAGATATACAGGTGTTTGGATACACAGATGCAGATTGGGCTGGTAGTATGTCTGATAGAAGATCTACCAGTGGATACATGTTCTCTCTTGGTAGTACAGCAGTTGCTTGGAGCAGCAAAAAGCAATCTACAGTTGCATTGTCGAGTACAGAGGCTAAGTATAGAGGTGCTGCTGTTGCAGCATGTGAGGTAGTATGGCTACAAAAGTTAATGGATGATTTGGATGTGCAGGTGGAAAGTCCAGTTATCATTTATTGTGACAACATGAGCAGTATACAGTTGGCTAGGAACCCTATGTTCCATGCCAAGATAAAACATATTGAGGTACACTACCACTTTGTGAGAGAGAAGGTACTAGTAGGTGAGATTGACTTGGTGTATGTCAGCACATAGGATCAGATAGCTGATATCTTCATGAAGGCATTGGGTACAAAGAAGCTTCAAAAGTTTCGAAGCTTACTTGGAGTTGCAGAGATGCAGTTGAGCTTGAGGGGGAGTGTTGAGATTACAAGCTCAACACATGCGGACATTGATGATGGACCGCCTGGTTAGATGGGTCCACACGTCTACACTTAGCACGTCGGTGGTCATTATGACTCACACATGGCCACTGACTCATTACTTATTATATTCAGGTTGTTACACCTATTTACAGCTGGCATAGTTATAGCGCCAGTCGACTAGTGTAGTCGGTTATGCATTGTTTGACTTAGTAGGCCACTTTCCTTTATGTTGTATCTTATCTATACTTTGTGTACATTGTACAGCGTGTGGAAGAAGAAGAAGAAACCAGCAAGAAAATGTTTTGGCCTCCATCTCTTTTCTTGTCTCTTGAGTGAGCTTCTCCTTATGCATTCTGTGTGTGTTCGGCACAGCATCTTGAGCAAGTCCCCCCACCACGCAATTCTTGACACGTGGCAGATGTGGAAAGTCCCATATTGCAAACCCCGTAACATTCCATGGGAATGCCGGGTGGAGCTTTCTAGACATCACTTCTGATGGACTGCTAAGACGTGTCCTGAAGATAATAGATGGGCACGTTACACAACTACTCTCAACCTATTGTTTGCAGTACTCATGAGAAACAAAAAATCAATGGCTACCTTTGTTAATGAGATCTTCATCTCCTCAAGGCTATTAATTGTCCTTATGAATTCCTTGTGCCTCAGCATTGACTAGATGGAGTTAGGGCATCTTCTCCCAAAACTATTAGTTTATATCCTTTCCAAGGTGCTGGGACGTTATGAGAAGAATGGGTATCAAAGGAAGGGATACCCCAAGCTTCCTATGACCTATCGATTCCTCAAAATCCATGACCCCTCTCCATATTATTACTCAGTCCCCATAGCCGAATGTAACACAATCCTATTTTCCCCAAACTGATGTATCAGCTTGTTCCACCTTCCCAAAATGAATGTACTCAAAACGGCTATGCCCACTTGAATGAATAAGATTTTTATCACTGTCTGTCATGGCTGTAAGTGTTGGTAAAGGAGTTAAGTGATAAAGTCACTTGGCTAAATCATTATTGGGCATATTAATGTAATGTGAGAAACGTTTGGTAAGTTTTTAACATAAAGAATCTTATCGCCCAGGCGCAACCCCAAGTGCAGATTCCTAATCCAATCCCTACACTAAGTACAACTGTAATTCAAGAGAAGAAGTTCCTTCTCAAACAAATCAAGCCACCAGAATTTGATGGTAAGGGAACGGCTGTCCAAACTGACGTCGAGGTCTGGATTGAGTCCATGGAGGACTATTTTGAGGCAGCACGAACTCTACCCGCTAACCAAGCTATGCTCGCCAAATTAAAGCTTATCCAGCGAAGCAAGACTTTGGTGGAAACAATAGTGCAGAAACCAAGGGATCTCGGAAGGGTCTGTCACTTGGGAGAAGCTTAGAAAATCTGTGCAAGGGAGATATCTACCACCTGCCTACCACACACAGAAGATGATTGAATTTTATGAACTCAAGAAGCTTGGACTATCCCTTGATGCATATAATTCAAAGTTTGTCTCTCTCTTAAAGTATGCGCCACAAATGGATATGACACAACAGGTGTCAAAGTTTTGTGTTGGGTTAAATCCACTCATAAAGACCCACTTGAAATCAATGCATTGAAGGGACCTACAAGACACACTCATTTGAGCTGCACCAATAATAGAGGAGGTGCAGACCAAGCCAAGGAACAATAGGACTTGGTCTTACTGGGATCAAAACAAGGGAATGTTAAGGTCTCAGGCTAAGAGTGCGCAGGGCCAAAATCAGGGACAACGTAAGAAAGCTAGGGCCAACGCTGTCAACAACTTCGTTCTACACAAGGTAATGGCCGCAATCTCCATTTCTTCCATTGCAACGAGCCTGGACACTTCAAGAGGCAGTGTCCCAAGCATAGCATGGGACAATGCCAAGGGCCATTCCAAGGAGCCATTTCAAGGAGCCATCCATGGCCAAGGAGCCACCATCATGGCCAAAGGGAAAACCTCCATTGTTGCCAACAAGGAGCTGGGTGATGAAGTAGATCCATCCATGGAACCTGATATTGAGAACAACGGTTCATGCTGCTCTTCACAAGAAAGACCCAAATCGCCAATTCTCAGACCCATTTTAGGTCCCAACACATGTAGGTTTACACAAGAGAAACAAGAACTAAAAACATGGTGGTTGATGGTCAAATGTAAGGTGCAAACTTGTCAAGATAGGAAATAGGGAATCAACTAGAATAGTAGGCACCTAACCTAAGAAATATTGCACGGTAGCCAATTGCAAGTAAGTTTAGTAGAACAAAAAAAATTTAGACCTACAATAGAAAACAACACTGTGAATACTAGCACAGATATTTGTTATGATGTCAGAATAGGGGAGAGCATTAGAAATGTGAGAAACTAATATAAAAGATTCCACAAATACAAACAAAAGGAAGAATCCTCCACAGAACAAAAGATATCAAGAAGAATATGCTCTGAAAACGAAATCGACATATCAAAGCACAAGATAGTACAAAGCTCAAGTTTTGATTCACTAGAAGTGGGTATGGTCTCCCTCTCTCCACCAAGATGCAAGTGAACTAAGTGATAGTGGAGGAGGGATCCTATCTATAAAAAGGCACAAAAAATACCAATGTCTACCAACTCACCAACCCAAAAGAGTGCAAATACAAGTCAACTAGCTAAGAACTAGGGCCCAAAATTAGCATGGCGAGCCTCAATCCTCTCTAGCATAAAACAAGGAAATCAATGTGGAGATATGCCAGGGTTCACAAAAGAAAACAAAACATTCAATATACAACCATGATTAAAACACAAAGAACTCATATTCAAATGCAGACACAAATGCAAACACAAAATGTAAAGAACAAAGAAAGAGTAGGTGGTGGGGTCTAGTTAATTGCTCTATCCCTAGTTTTGTATAATAAATAATCAAGGAAAATAGTGATTTTGGGTATTGTCTTTCACAAAGTGAATCCGCTAGGATGTGCTAGGTGTTGAGCCAGCCTAAGTGGACAGCACTATTAACCTTAGTCTGCATTGTGGGTGTTAAGTTACAAGATGTATCTGTTGAGAGCGCAACGTGATGTTGTGCGTGTGCATGTGCGTGTGCATGAGTGTGTGCGTGCGTGCGTGCATGCATGCAATGAACTCAAAAACGTATGAAGGAACAATAGTAACTAGATAAAAATACTCGAAATTATGCATGAATGTCAAGAGACAAGAATATAGATTCATCCCTACAAACTGAAGAGGTATGCAAATTAACAATTTTGTCCTTACAAATCACTATGCAATCAAGTTCTATGTAGAATCGCATGAAGCCACCAAGAGAGCTTGGAAAACTACCTATCTTGCAATGGACATAGAGAAAGATGAGGGAACATACTTGCTTGCTTTGCAATGATAAGTAGATATCCAATTATGCTATTTCTTTGAACTAAGACCCAACCATATGGTGACCGTCTCCCATTTTTTATACCTATAGTGTGTCTCCAAAGAGCTTATCTCACATCTTGCTTTGGACACATACAGGTTAAGCATGAGTTGCATGATTAAGGCATCACAATAAGATCCAACCCTATTGAGTGATGACCATCTCCCACCATTTGTACTTATAGTATGTCTCCAAAGAGCTAATCTCACATCCACTTTGGACATGTATAATTTTAGCATGACTAACATGATGAACAAAAGCAACTACTCTCAACCTATTGTTTGCAGTACTCATGAGAAACACAAAATCAATGGCTACCTTTGTTAATGAGATCTTCATCTCCTCAAGGCTATTAATTGTCCTTCTGAATTCCTTGTGCCTCAGCATTGACTAGATGGAGTTAGGGCATCTTCTCCCAAAACTATTAGTTTATATCCTTGCCACGTTACCTTCATTTTTTGGTTTCCCGATACTTATTTGAATCTTTTTTAAATACATGGATCTTGAATACATCTAGCTTGAACAAATCATGAGTTAAAGAAACGTCTGCAAACCTTGAATGCATACTTGCAACATCACAACAACACAATCAGCAGAGCAGATGTTGCAAAAAATCTAGCTTCAAGTGAATGCAAAGTATGAGATTGCAATTACAAAGGCTACGCAAGCTGTGGAAAATCAAAAGTAGCTCTTTGAAGGTCACAAAGCCTCAAGCTATCTGAAGCTTATAAATCAAATATGGAGTTCTTTGGTGTACTTGCTATGATGAGCCACTACTTTGTGCGACTGGTGAGTTCTTCCATAAATCGTTGTATACACAAGCTTTGTGCTTAGAGTCCAACTTGGCCTAACTTCAAGAAAGCCTTGAAGCAAGAGTACTTCCTAAAAGTTATTGGGATGGATAAAAGACATAGCTTCTGTGAATGGATGCACAAGCCGATGGTGATCATAGAGCTACTTCAAGAGTTTAAGCTTTAATAAGTTGGATACTATATGTCAAGTGGACTTAGAACCCAAAAAGGTGGAGTTATTTTGACAAGCTATGGATCCAGTGCTTTAAGTGCAATTAAAAGAACTCCTTGAAGATGGATTCTAGCCTATGGGTGTCAAGAGGTATTGGTAGGATGTAAAGGACAATGTTACTACTTTGGTAAAGTGACATATGTGGAAGTCTAAACTACACAATGGTATGGTATCTCCTACGATTCCTCCTATTTCTATGCCTTTTAATACCTTAGACTTCGCTCCTATTTGTATGAATAGATCTACTATACCTACACTTACCTTGCCTATGCATGCCTTGCCTGCTCCTACTTCTATACCTACACCCATATCTATGCTTATGCCTATGCCTATGCCAGTGCCAATACCTATGCCTAGGGAGTCCACCTTATAAAACATGTAAGAAAACACCTCAAAAGAAAGGGTATGATATTGAGTAAAATTTAAGGGATGATATTTACAAAAGGAGTTTTTAAATTACAATTTGAAAAAACTTTGTAAGTTTAGTAAAGAAAAAGGGATCATTTAAAGTTTTTGTAGCATGTAAATAAATAGCATTTCTTAATATAATTTCGATACACATTATATAGATGACTTCTTATAGATAGACCCCTCAGGTACCTATGGTTATATAAAGAGCTTCTATGGCTCTACCACTCTAGAACAAAGGTATGGATGAGATAATTAAAGGTATAAAATCTTCATGTTTCTAGATCTAGAGGGCCATCAACTATACTTAAAAGAGCAAGTCCTTCAAAGGCACCTCCTAGAAGGGAATATAATAAGAGATGTATTTGGTGTGACAATCTTGAGCAGGAGTGTAAGGATTGTGATTTTTTCACAAATACATGGAGAAATATGGAATTTACCCTTAGGATTTAAAATCTAAAATCCCAATGGATGTATTCTAAAAAATTTGGGAAGACGATACATATCCTCTCTTGATTCTAAATCTTGAAAAATATGAAAAGAAATAGAGAGTGCTCATAGTTAAGGGTTAACACATGGCTATGCCTTTTTGTAAAACTCAAAAGAAAACTTTAACTCAATAGAGGGTAGGTAGGTTATAGGATTTTTAATACATATGTGGTCAAAGATACAAAAAATGGAGGTGGAAATGTTGAAAAAAACCTTGATGGAGATATTCCAATGGTCTAGCACAATCTCAATCTTAAAGACACAAGAATATCATATAACATGTTCTCTTTGGTTAGAAATATACAAAAAATAACCAAAAAAAAGAGGGATATGAAAAATTTTGTTCAAGGAAAACGATTTTAGAATGGCTAGGATGGCTACAACCAAGGTAGAGAGGAGGGATGGAGGTGGGTTTTAAGTCATTCACTAACTTGTTAATGGCTCTCATGAACATATTGCATAGCATCATTTTGTTTTAGTTCACTCAATAAGACCTCTCCATTTCAAAAACACCTATTTCCTATAGACTTGCATAAGCATAAAATCTTTTACACTTGCTACATGAGAGAGCAAGTAGGGGCCCAAAGCTCTAAAGTATCGTATTCTTGATCTAGTGTAGCTAGGAATATAGCCAAACACTCTTATGGCATCTCATTTCTTTATCAATGCTATATTTGACACTCCTCTATTGAAAGTATGAGATTCAATCACTTGGGAAATGGCTTTTAAGGCCATAATGGGTAAATTTGGAGAATCAGATAACTCATTCTGATAAATTTCAATAGCTTTTTGTTCAAGATTCCAATGTAGTGCCCAACACCCTACCTTTTTCCACCAAACTTTAGTGTCTTAGAGTGCTTAGCTCTTTCTAAGAATCTCAAGGTCTTGAATTTCAATATGAACAATGACCAAAGTGAGTTTTTTTTTTCATGGATAAAAAATCTTATGATCGCTTACAAATTAATCCTCACCAAAAGTCTCTTAGCTCTACTACACATTATGCCTAACAAAAAACTTAACTTACATACATTGGAATTTTCATTTATGCTAGTAGTTCTATCATCACAAAGATTGATTGAGTTCTTCGACTTCACATCTAATGGAGGCTTGAATTTGTTCTTATACCCTATGTCTCCGATTCAATTTCACTTTTAAACCTCCAATAACTCTTTTTGTATGGAAAAACTCTTCTTTTCATACTCAATAGCCTAATCAAGACATATTGAAGATAAAGCTATGGGAACTATCTTGAAACCTTCCCCTCTCCACATCAACAACTGCAAGTAAACATGGCTCACAACCAATGAAATCCTTTTTCTTCAAATTGAGCCTTGCAAGGATATCCAAACCCTGATCTTTTAGAAGATTGAAAACATGTCCAATATCATTGAGTAATGCATATCTTGTTTTAGTTATAAGGTAGCTTTCAAGTATTGGGGCATATAAAAGATGGTCATCTTCAATCTCTATATTCAAGTATATATATTTCTCCCCTACTTTTTTAATTTTATTTCTCTTAAATGAAACCAACATTGGAATCTTGGACCAATTCATTATTCAACTCCCCTTGGAATATCTCTACCTTATCTTCACCCTCTTTATCTAAAGGTGCAGCATCTTCTCGTATTTTTTTTGCTATGATTCTTTTGAAGATGACTATTCCATTTATTGAAGGAACAGAAGAAAACCTAAGTCCTTCTAAATAAGAATATATTTTTGTTGCTCCTTTTGTTAATAAGGGTAGTTGACCATATTTCTTGAACTCTCCATCAATAAGGTTCCAACTCGTAATAAATGTTGTCCTAAGAGCATTCATTGCTTGAATAATATCAATCCAATGTACATATCTATTATTTTGCAAAAACTATATATATCCATTATAATATTATTCGTAAACTTGAATCTTATCAACACTATCCTCTAGATACTCCTTAAGATTGAAGGGGAAATTCTTCATTGACTTAATGTATTTGAACTTAGAGAAATCACATGTCCTATGGCAAAGATCAAATAATCTAATCACTTGTATTTTCAATGATTTCCCAAGTCTTCGTTCCATTCAAAGATGGTCTCTTTTTTAAGTTTGACCGCAATATTTGCTATAGATTTCTTTTTTGCAAAAAATAGAACATTTAGAAAATCAATACTATTCAAAAAAATGTGAAAATCATATCTCTACTCAGAAGGCCTTGAACTAAAATTTTCTTTCTTGGAACAGTAGAATTTTTTTTTTGAGAGTTCTAAAATGAAAAAGAATATTTGATAGATACATAAATAGCACTTGAAATTATCAATTGGGTACATATGCAATACATCCAAACACTTCTTATATGTAAAGCATTCTTCGGGGGTCATCCCATGAACTACAGATGTGGGAGTTTTGTTCATAATATAGATAACAGTATGAACCGATTCAAATAAAAAATGTTTTGGCATATTCCTATTAGCCATCGATGCCCGTGCAACTTTTTCAATATACCTATTTTTTCTTTCTGGTACCCCATTTTGTTGTGAGGTAGGTATACTTGCAAGTAAATTGTCTCTCTATACCATGAGACCTCAAGAAACACTAAACTCGTTAGAGAGGTACTCTAACCCTCCATTTGATCTCAAGCACTTAGCTTTCAAGCCTATTTCTATCTCAACAATCGCCTTGAAAGATTTGAAGTGCTCAAATAAATCACTATTTTCCTTCATGAAATATACCCATAGCTTCCTTGAACAATTATCAATAAACATGACAAAGTATTTGTTGCCACCAAGAGATATATGTTGTGTAGGCCCCCAAACATCTATATATGCACAATATCAAGTATATTTTCGCTCAAATCTCTATCATGCAAAAAGGGTTGTCTTGCTTGCTTATCAAATCAACATGCTTCTCACACTTTACGAAATTTTGCAACTCTAAAACAAGCAACCCTGTAACTCCTCGGTAACCATCATTTGGACTGCATTAATTTTAGATTTTACAAGTTTGCACATCCAATATGTTTATGCCATATTTCAATATTTGAAACCACTCATTTTCCTTTAGCATACATAGTAGCATTCATTGCAGCAGAAATTCCAACATCCAAAGGTAACATGTAGCCAACTCTACTTTCTTTTGTGACCAACCTGCACTTATTATTAAAGTCTTCTACAAGACAAAGTTTTGTATTAAAATCAAACCTATAACCCTTGCTCTATCATTTGGCCAAGAGACACTAAATTCTTTGTGATTTATGGCACATGAAATACATTTAGTAGACTCTTTGTCTAGCCAACATGCAAGGACAAGGGAATCTTTCCAATGTGTAGAGTTGGGTGGCATGAATTATCACCCATCTACACATAACTTGGATTTTGTATGTCATGTATATCTCCAAGCCATTCAACATGACTAGTCATATGATTAGATGCACCTAGATCGACATAACATACATCATCATGTGTTCCTTTTCCTATAACAACATTCATCATATGCTACATAACAAACATATGCTAATTTTTGTCTTCATTCTATCGTGAAGATGATGTATAGTTTTATTGATGCAATTTACCACTACAGATGTCATTCTTCTTAGCATAACAATGAGCTGCAATATGACCTATTTTTCCACAATAATGGCAAACAATATTGAAATTTCCACAACCTTTATTTTGCCACCTACATATTCCTCAAGAGTTGAATCCCTTGCATCTAAAGTTTCCATGGCCTCTTGAAACATGCATTTTACCAAATTTCTTATTTAACATATTTTGCTGGTTATCACCAGCATGTCCCATAACACGGCCTCTCAAAGAGGATCACCCATGTCCCCTTCCTAAACTTGAGTAAAATTCATAGATTTGTTCACCATTTTTTAAAGATGACTCATCCTGCATATTGATCTTTTCAATGATCATGGGAGAGACCAACTCATCAAAATCTGGAAATGGCTTTTGTACATATACAAAAGTGATAAATGATTTTCAAGCCTTCTCATTATTAAGGCCACCCAACGTAGATGAAACCAAATCATTATCAATAGGAATTGCATCAATCTCTACTAAAGCATCTGCAATGCTTCTCATATTCAAAACATACTCATTGACAAGCATTTTCCCTTTCTTCGAGGTATTCAAATCTTGCTTAATTTGAATCTTTTGTGCCTTTTTATTTACTAAAAATATGTTCTCAAAATTTATCCAAGCTACATGTGAAGTTTCTACATTCTAGATATGTCCCAACATAGTATTATCAATGAGTACAAATAGCCAATACATCACCTTTTTGTCTTTTTCATTCCATTCTTTCCACACCTTTAATTCATCTGTAATCGTAGGGATGCTCAGCTCCTCTGACTCCTTTTCTTCACATGAAACAAACTCATAAAGGCCCTTTCCTTTATATTTGGAAAGTATCTATCTACCTACCTATTGGAGTTAAATATCGAGGAAATTTTTGGTAGGTAGCCCCTCCATGATTTTGCAAACACCTCTTCTTCACATTATATCTAAATATATTGGTTCTAGTGTTACTTATTCAACTCCAATAGGTAGGTTGATAGATGCTTTCCAAATATTTACAGGCAAGTCAACTTGATGGCTATATAAAATGATTTGGAGATCAAATCCATAAGATTCCAATAGTGATGGAGTTGTAGTATACAAATACATGAACATTACATCTTTTTCTTCCTCAATATTTCATGCTTAGATTGAAGGAATCGGATCTAGAAAACTGCACATAATAAAGGTGGTAAGGTAAGGTTTACTTTTTGATTGAAGGAGACCCTTTCACTATCTAACCACATGAGTTGTGTACTATCAAAAGTGCATCCATAAGTCAAATGTATCACCCTAGGGAGATATGTTTAGATCAAGTTACCATTGTAACACTAACCTTGAATTTTGGTAGGACCAACAACATTCTTGACACTTTGGTAAAGATATGGCATGGGCTTGCAAACTTTAATATCCCCTCACATGTATTGTTACTCTTCAACCAAGTTTCTTTTGGTAACTTAATAGGACTCCAAGATGAACCAAGTCCACCTGCTCTAGAACGTTGCTATCACTTGTGTGTATCCTAATTTTATTGTATTTTACAATTACCTCCTAGCTCCTAGATAATGTCACACAAATAGAGGCCAAATCAAAATGATTGTCTCTTGTAGCTTAATAAAGCACTTCACCATCTTGAACATCTAACATTGGCTATTCCTTAAGACCGAATAAGAACCAAACACAAAGACAAAAATACATTGAATATGTATTAATAATATGTCAAAAAATTCAATTTCACTTTCTCCTTTGACATTATATCCTTTGCAATTAGTCTCGCTTCCCTTAAGTCTCTTGAGGCTAGACATCAAGAAGACCTATAAAGTGCTTAGATCCCAAAAGCATGAGTTATACCTCAAGATATGATGGATTTGTGATAGGGAGGAAAAATATATTGTGACCTTACAAAAAACTCACAAAAGAATAAATATACTCATTCACTATAGAATATACCTCACATTGAAAAGCTCCTATGATTTGGGACAAAACTTAAAATGGCCATAACCTTTTATCTAGAACTCAAGTTTTAGAAGGTATCTAAGATTTGCAAGCATAATTCCAGACTCTAAGATTATATATCCTCATATAAAGTGCTTGATTATCTACTTACAAAGATGAAATTTAATTTCATGTCCTTTGCCATTAGGAATTGCTACAAATTCATGAAACATCAAAGATGATATTTTCAAACATCCATAAACTAGATCATTTTATAAATTCACATTTATGAATTGGATCTAGTATTGAGAGGGTCTAGACCCATTTCAATGCTTGTTTTTCTTTAATTGAACTACAATCAATATTTACATTGCCACTATTTTGTGCCAAACTATTTTAAAATTAAGGTATCACCATCAAAATAAACATTGATAAAAGCTTCATCTAGGTACAATGGTATATGCATTGAAATAAGAGATAGAAAAAGCATCGGAATAAATAATGGTAAATAGACATAACTTTATCGATGAATACTTCACTGAGTACATATGTGTAATATTTCTACAACAAAATATTAAAGACCCTAGATCCTGCGCAAAAGAAATTCAAAGTAATCTCCCACAACAAGAAACTCTGGCCTAAGTGCTCCATCCTCATGTACTAACAATACTAGCCCCCGCATTGTGCATATGAAACCGTGGCTCAAAAACGCAAACCACCATGGGAACTTCCCCCCCAAGAAAAAGGATAATGAATCATTTGCAACTTTTTTAATAAACTCCCTCTCCTTCACTCGTTGCATGGCAGGGAGAGAGAGTGTGTGTAGGAGCTTGTGGAGGGTCATGGGGAGGAGAGCATGCAATCTGCCACTTGTGTAGCCACCCCCACACCCCCCCACCTTCACCTTATATAAACCCCCCTCCCAAGCTTGGAAGGGATCATCTGGAGCTACCTTCCGTCAATCTGCCTATGCCGTCAGCCATGCCGTCAGGCTGTCGCCGTCATTGCTAGGCTTCCGCCACCGTCACCAACATCTTCCTCGCCCTCACACAACTCATCATCATCATCCTCACCATCATCACTCCATTTGTCATCACCGTCACATCTCCTCACGTCATCTCTGATCATCTAGAAGCTTGAGAAGCTTCTATTGAAGCTCCTCTAGACCAAGTTCACCCACGGCTCCCTGGATTTTTAGTCTGTATCCTACAAGGACTATTTCTTGTGTAGCGAAGGAGATCTCAGGCAGTAGTAACTTAGGAACTTGTAAGGGATCCCAGGGAGAGTTCTCTGAGTCAAAATCTACTTCGTTAATGGCTCCTAAACAAAAGTCGAAAGGAACGCACTCAGGAGCTTTCACCCAAATCACGAGAGTGGACAACACCCCGATATTAAATGCCCAGGTTCCAAAAAATACTCTCGCATGTAAAGGATGCATAAAGCATGTTTCAGTTCACATAGAAAAACTTAAATGCATTAGAAAATTTTTATATTTTGCTTCGATGTAAAAAGTTTAGCTGGATGACGAGGTACTTGCATTGCTTGCACTTCCGTGGTCAAGGGTAGTCACATTTTGAACATATAATACACGAGTTAAAAGGATGCACTTGTGCAAAGATGTTCTTGTTGCATCACGCATATAAGTTAAATGCATTTTTGAGATATTCTTACATATTTGGAGGCTCACTTTGTTGGAAAGGAAGGGACAAATAGCACTTGATGCACTTATGTATTAAATTCCTTACTGTGTTCACATATAGGATAATTGTAGAGAGTCATTTGGGGAAAGCATCATTCCTTCATGTGCAGGTGCCAATGACTCACAATTGGGGAAAGCATTATTCCTTCATGTGTAGGTGCCAATGAATCACAATTGGGGAAAGGATGCACCTTCATTAAAATACAAAAGCTTTGAATCCAATGCATAAACGTAGGGTTTATAGGAGGTAGTTCTGAATGTCAATCAAAATTGTATAGCACAAGGAAAGATGGAAAGATCATTGTAGATCCTATAGTTGCATAAAGGTGAAAGGCCTATGGTCTTGAAATTGCATATTCACATGGAATGATACATCTCATACATCCTTGCAAATTTTAGAGGGAAGTATTTTCATCTCTAAGGGAAGGATCATCTTTATTCGTAAGATAGTTAGATCAATTAAGTAAATCGCAAAATTAAGTAACTCACATGAGATTCATAAAGGCGTGAATAGTTAGCATATGACAATCACCTCAATGTGCGAGGTTAGGATAAGTTATGATAAAATTCTGCTTAATATCACACTTAGGATGTCGAATTAATATTTTCGATCTTAAAGTTCTACCCACATTCACGAAATGTTAGGGTTATCTAAACGTCCGTGCAAGAATGATCTAGGGTTCTCACCCTAAGGATCAGATGACCAAATGCTAGAATTTTGCAAGGAATTTAAAATTCAAGGAATTTAGGAACCCTAGGGCCAAACCATTTAACACCCTAGTAGGATTAGGGTTTTGGATTGGGTCAATGGGACTCCCAAACCCTACATCTTGATCAAGAAATACCATATGATGAGGGATATAATCCCACAAGTTAGGTACTGACACCTATCTCGTGCAACATGCCTACAAGGTCCTATGCTCTTGCGACTAAATCACAAGTTAGTACTGCTACACCTTAGAGCAAGGTTGGCGAGCTCTAATTACAAATTAGTTTCTCTAAGAATTGAGTAGTTGCCCTATTACAACACTCCCTCTTGGGAACTGGTTTGTCAAGCTTAAGGGCAGTGGTGAATTGCCAATAAGCAAATTGACCAACCAAGTTAGGACGACGGGGCTGTCCAGGATTTGTTGACTATAATATAAGGAAACCTAAGGTAGTGAAAATTTGGGTCAACAGGATATAAACCCTAACCCAAGGAAAAGGGTAAACAAGCAACTCAGCTTGCTAAACCCTTGGGATCTTGCCAAGTCGCGAATGATCCAGGATCGAATGCTAGAAGTATTCAGGGAGAAGGAATCACACCTTAGTAGTTGGCTGTATGAACGGCCACTGGAATGCTCGTGATTGTATTCTTAGGTGCACTGTTTGTACTTCTTTGCTCAAGGAACTAATTCAGGAAAAACAACTAATGCTTCAGGTTAAAAGCCTGGACGGAGAGGTAGTATCACTTACCTCCAACTGTCTACCTGACCCAAGTATTATGAAGGTAGATAGATAGATAGAAAAATAGATAGATAGATAGATAGATAGATAGTATCATAGTACCCTAGTATGTACTACTTTGTACCTATTACATACTATCATAGTACCCTAGAACCTCACATCTACTGCATAATGCTTAAGGTACCCTAGCACCTGCTACATAGTATCATAGTACTAGGTACTTGGCACTATGATACTAGAGAACTAGGTGCTAGATACTAAGATGCTATGATATTATGTGCTAGGTACTGAGTACTAGGTACTAAATACTAGTGTTCTATGATACTATATACTAAGTACTAGGTACTAGGTACTAGGTACTAGGTACTATATGCTAGGTACTACATAGCCGTGGTCGTAGTCATAGTCATGGTTGTAGTTGTGGTCGTGGTCGTGGTCGTGGTCGTGGTCGTGGTCGTGGTCATGGTCGTGGTCGTGGTCGTGGTCGTAGTCATAGTCGTGGTCATGGAAAAAGAGAGAGATGGAAGGAGAGGATAACAATCTAAGAAAAAAAAAAGAATGATAACAAAAACAAATTATTTGTTGTAACATAGACAAAATGGAAAACAAAGAAGGTCCTGTTGTTCAAGATTGCGAGATGTATCTTAATCAGCGTGTCCCATGTCCTTGCTCTCAATGCAAGCTGGCAATTAGAGGAAAACACCGATTTTCTATAGAACACATACGATGATTTGTCGAGTTTCAATTTGAGATCATTGATCAGGCGATTGCGGATTTTTAGTAAACGGTAAGAAAATTTAATATCAATCATGCATTGTACTCGCAAGCTAATTGAATACCATATATAATATAATTGGGTCTCGCTCGCAAATTGTCTATCCAGGGAGGTGATGTCTCATCCCAAGGAGAAGTGCACCCTTTGTGGCCAATTAGAAGAGTACATGGGCATGCGATGGATGGAGTGCAGGAGCCAATCCACCACTTGCAAGGCCAATCTATACCATCAATGCCAGAGGAGACAGACAACCTTCCAGACCTACCTATAATCTTGGAGCCTGAGATGGAGGCAATGATCGATGCATTGATTCTCATGGATGTCAAGACTTGTGATCCACTTAGAGAGGAAGCATCCATACCATTATATGATGGGTTCCGAGTATCTCACCTGAAGATATTGCTTGCACTCTTAAGTGTGCAAGCAAAATATGGGTGGAGCGATACAAGTGTGACCGAGTTGTTCAGGTACCTTGTACATACGCTTCGTTGATTTTTTTTTCGGCACTATTATTACAAACATTTGTGCTTTTTCAAGGTGTTTATGATTTTTTTCAAGTTATTGAAATATCATATATTACCACCTGCAAATGCCATGCCTGAGTCTCGTGATGATGCACGACATGTTTTACAAAAGCTTGGCATGGACTACAATAACATCCATGCATGTATCAAAAATTGCATACTGTTTCAAGGAGAATATGAGACTATGGAGACATGTCCAAAGTGTGGTGCTCACAGGTATTGACAGGAATTGCAAGGGCAAACTATCCCTCAAAAAGTTCTCAAACACTTTCTGCTTATCCCCCGCATAAACCACATGTTTCGTACGTCCGGCATGGCGAGCTTGACAACGTGGCATGTGCAGAATAGGTCCACGGATGGAGTTCAACGAATATCAGCGGACTCACGGGCATGGAGCCACATTGACTCTACATTCCCAGGCTTTGCCCGAGAGCCAAGGAATCTTCAGCTCAGTCTTGCAATGGATGGTGTGAACCCATTTGGTCTATGCTCAACTTCTTACAGTGTGTGGCCTATAGTCCTTGTCAACTACAATATCCCTCCATGGCTTTCTATGAAGAAAGGACATCTCATCCTTAGCTTACTCGTCCTGCTACAAAGTCAAAATGTAATATACCAGACATTAGAAATCGCATGAACCCCCTTTTAAGTAATGGAGATAATGATATAGCATTTTTGAGAGTTTCCTAAGGATAATATAAATTTTTTTTCCCTTATTCCCCTTCCCAGCCAACTGTCGTGCTGGAGAGGGAGGGGAATAGAATGCATGAAAAAAGCTCCTCAGTGGAGCTTGTTGGTCACAAACCGCCGTCGCGCAAACACATAGGGGAGGAAGGAGTAGGGGGGGGATCGTCGTGAGGGAGGAGAGAAAATGAGAAGAGACGGCCTGCTGCTACCATGAGGGGACGAGAGGAAGAGGAAAGCGGGAGGGCTGCCACGATACCACTCTGAGCAGTGGGTAAGAGAGAGAGAGGGCTTGAGGGAGCACTCTGCCTAATGCCAGGAGGCATATTTCACGGTGGATTCCATGCCACGGTGGATTCCGTGAGGTTCTACGGTGGATTCCGTAAACTTTGATGATTGGGGCTCATACACAAAGTGGATTCTCTCTCAAAATCAAGTTAGCGGGATGAGCGTAGCTCAAGTTCGGGAATACAAGGCTTATGTATTATTGGGTGTGGTTTTCACAATCTTTGAAAATTTTGCGTTTTATCCTTCTTCGTATGCTGAAAATGCTTCAGCAAACCTGCGTATGCGTAGAGTACCTTCCAATGAACAACTTTGCAGTTCGGAGTTTCTGCGCAGGAACAACCCTTCTATGAGTTTTGGACAGAAGTCAGTTTTGACTCCAATTGACTTGTCTGACTTGTAGAGTACCAGACTAATGTGACTTGCAGAGTTTGTAAACTTGCAGAACTTAGTTGCTTTGTCGGACTTGCAGAACTTGACTTGAAGGAATTTTGAAGACTTGAATGATTGAATGGCTTTAGGTGACTTATGGGATTAAGAGGCTTAATGCTTCTGACCAATCGTCATTTTTAAGGACATGAATATGTCCTCGGCGCAATTTTCGGTGCTCATAACAGCCTGACGTCCTTCATCACGAATCGTTTTTGAAGCTTTAGTTAAGCTTCTAATTGACTAAGCTTTATAACTTAAAGTTTAAAGCTTTTAAGCTTGGCAAAGAATATGGCTTATCTCTAGTTTTTGACGACTTCATGAAGAAGGGATAGAAGTGGTCATCCTCCTCTATAGACCGGTCCCTCGCAGTTTGATGATGGAAACAGGGGTTCTTGATCGCCAGGAATCTGCTTGTATCGACCATTTGCGACGAGATTGACCGTAGAGCCCGATCGTTCCAGGAGCTCCGCCTTCACACAAGATGGGTAGCGATTGGAAGCTCTTGATCTCAGCTTTGCTCTGATACCACTGATGCGCAGATCGGATGTTGTACGCCCGCATAGTTAATGCTGAAAGGTCCCCAAGAACAATAGAACTCTACTTTTTGTACAAATTACAAGGTAAAAAGCATGAACGACAAGAGCAAGAGACCAATTGGGTGCAATCTTTCCCCATGCCTTGTGTGAGCACTCCACAAAGCATGTATTTTATGTATTATTCATCTTCAAGCTCAAATAATAGCCCGAATTACAAAATAGCAAGCTTTTAGCTTTTGAGTTTGCTTTAACACAAAACAAGAATAAAGCTAGTGGGCGGTGCCCAAATAGTCTCGCATGCCCAATACAATGTCCAAGTAGAAATAACATAATCGTGTTGGGTGCAATCTCCCCCCATGCCTTGTGTGAGCACTCCACAAAGCATGTATTTTATGTATTATTCATCTTCAAGCTCAAATAATAGCCCAAATTACAAAATAGCAAGCTTTTAGCTTTTGAGTTTGCTTTAACACAAAATAGGAATAAAGCTAGTGGGCGGTGCCCAAATAGTCTGGCATGCCCAATATAATGTCCAAGTAGAAATAACATAATCGTGCGCCCATGCGCATACAAAATAATAATAAATATCCAACGCCTCAATAAATAGGCATGACAAAATATAGGCGTCATGCCTAAGGTATGTGCCCATCAAAATATAATCCATAAATCGAATACTCGCTATCCTCCAATGCTTTCCTCCGCCACTACTGCTATCTCTACACATCAACTGAAGCATTCACAATCGTTACTAAAATAATACAATTAAACCGACAAAAGTGAATACCTAGTAGTCTTCAACTACATAAATAAATCAACTGGTTAGAAATAAATCCTAACCTTAATTTATTACAAGTGCACACTCTAAACTCATAAATGTTTATTAATTTAATATACGTTTTGCGGAATCACCCGCTATGGAATCACCCATGTACACACTAAATTAATGAAATGCCCGAAAAGGACAAGCGTCCCCATTAACTTCTCGCACACAGAATCCACTTTGTGTCAAGATTGTGGGAGAGAAGGAAGGAGTCTCACTTGTAGCTTTCTTGCTTGCATAATGGGGGAATACACATAAGGGTGGAGGCTGAAAACAGTTTTTCTCTTCTTAGTTGTGTAAGCCAAAAGAACTCAAGTACAAAGAAATAGAAGAACCCTAGATATGGGTCTCAAACCAAACTCAACTAACTAAGGTGGTATACTAACTGAGCCACGAACTAGAGTAGATAAGGATAGCTATCATGTAGCTATTATTCAGGGGCGGTGTACCAACCGTATCTGCAACTGGCAAGTCGGTGACATAAATACACAACGGTCACCCTGGCGTATCACGAGTGGAGCTCGATATCTCAACACTCCCCCTCGAGCTCAATCCCAATTCCTGCACACCAAGCAGGTCTCTGAACTTGCGCAGCTTCTCTGCGCCCAATGCCTTCGTGAATATGTCAACTACCTGATCCTCTGTGCTGACATAAACTAGATCAATAAGACCTAGTAAAACCCTCTCTCGCACATAGTGATAATGCACCTCAATGTGCTTTGTTCTAGCATGATAGACTGGGTTATTTGCCAAGTGTATATTACTCATGTTGTCACAATAAATGACAACTGGCCCATCTGTAGACTGATGCATATCATAAAGTAGCTTATGCAACCAAGTTACCTCACATGCAGCCATTGATGCACCCCTGTACTCGACCTCTGTGCTCGACAAGGCAACTGTAGGCTGTTTCTTGCTGCTCCACGTGACTGCAGCACTCCCAAAAGAGAACACATATTCACTGGTAGATCGTCTATCAGAAATGCTACCAACCCAATCAGCATCAGTGTATCCATGCAATTGTATTTGAACCCCAGTCTCATAAAATAGTCCATACTGCAATGTGGACTTCACATACCTGAGTATGCGTCTAGCAGCATCCAAATGTGGTTTCCTTGGAGCCTGCATAAACTGACTTACCAATCCAACAGCATAGCTCAAATCTGGCCTGGTAATAGTCATATAAATCAAACTTCCTACTATGCATCTGTACATAGTAGGGTCTTCTAGAAGCTCACCTGCATCTGTGCTCAGCTTCACATTCTGCTCCAAAGGAACTGAAATAGGCTTACAGCCTGTCATTCCATATTTGGATAGCATGTCCAATCCATACTGCCTCTGCAAGAGCTGTATCTCACTTGGTGATCTAATCACCTCAATGCCCAAGAAATAACGCAGCTCTCCCAAATCCTTCATCTCAAACTTCTGCTTCAATAGCATTTTCACATGAAGGATATCTTCATCACTATCACCTGTTATAATCAAATCATCAACATAAATGACAAGTAGCATAATACCTTTCTCTGTTTTTCTCACATAAAGTGAGAAATCTGCCTTGGAAATTTGAAAGCCAATAGTGACAAGATACTGTCCTATCTTGTCAGACCATGCTCTAGGTACTTGCTTCAAGCCATACAAGGCTTTCTTCAACCTGCAAACAAACTCAGGATGAATAGCATGCACATAACCTGGTGGCTGCTCCATATAGACCTCTTCTTGCAAATCACCATGCAAGAAGGCATTCTTTACATCCATCTGATGTAAAGACCATCCCTTTGATGCAGCCATAGCAATGACTGCTCTTACAGTTGCCATCCTTGCAACTGGATTGAATGTTTCTTCATAGTCAATGCCATATGTTTGTGCATACCCCTTGACTACTAATCTTGCCTTGTATCTCTTCACAGAACCATCTGCATTGTGCTTCACCTTATAAACCCACTTACAGCCAATTGCATTCTTACCTTTAGGCAAAGGTACTAACTCCCATGTAGCATTTTCTTCCAAGGCATCCATTTCTTCATCCATGGCTTTCTCCCATTTTTCTTTTCCCATGGCTTGCTCAAAAGATGTGGGTTCTGGTTCCTGTATCACTTTGACCATATATGCATAGTAAATGGCTGTAAATCCATCATATTTCAGCCTATCCACAGGATACCTAGCTCTCGTAGACCTGCGCAAAGTAGGTTCACTCCCAGGTGCTCTCAAAACATCCCTGGTCTTCCTTACTCCAGGTGTAACAATAGAAGGAATACCCAACTCATCATCAATGCTCTGTTCTCAGCCACTGGATTCAGCATCCACATAAGAGTGACCTGCATTCACATCAAACATGGGCTGATCAACCTTCTCTTTTCCTTTTCGTGATACCTGCATACCACTATCTGCATTGCTTTGAGAAGATTCTCCTGATCTCAATCTGCCTGTCCATGGCGAAGAATGTGAACCACTGCTAGAGGACGCTCCAGGTTCACTAATATTTTGTGACTGCTGCTGTGAATTCTGTGTAGCATTACCATTTTGTGCATCTACATCATCAATCACATTTACTGGTTTATACCAGCTACTCATCTCATAAAAAACAACATCTCTGCTCACTGTAAACTTACGAGTAGAAGGGTTATAGCATCTATACCCTTTTTGCTGCAGAGAGTAACCAATAAAGATGCACTTCTCAGCTTTTGGATCCAACTTGGATCTCAGCTCATCTGGCACATGTACATAGGCAATGCAACCAAAAATTTTCAAATGAGAAATATCTGGTTTCCTACCAGTATACCTCTCCTCTGGAGTCATTCCATGTATTGCTGCAGTGGGAGTCCTGTTCATTATGTAGACTGCTGTACCAACTGCTTCAGCCCAATAAAAATCTGGCAAGTCTTTTTCATTGAGCATGGCACGAGATACCTCTCCAATATGCCTGTTTTTCCTTTCTGCAATTCCATTTTGTTATGGGGTATAACTGCATGAATATTGCTGCTTTATGCCACGCTCCTGTAAGAACTTTGCAAACTCATTTGAGAGGTACTCTCCCCCTCCATCTGACCTTAGGCATTTTATTTGCAGACCTGTTTCTTTTTCAGCCATAGCTTTAAGGGTTTTGAAATGCCCAAAAACTTCACTTTTCTTTTTCATAAAATACACCCAAACTTTTCTGCTATAGTCATCAATAAAAGTGACAAAATAATGACAGCCTCCAAGAGATGCATCTTTAGTAGTCCACACATCAGAGTGGATTAATTCCAATGGCTTCTCACTCTTTGAACATGTCTAGGAAATGGTTTCCTTGCCTGTTTTCCAAACTGACAGGCTTCACATACCTTATGCATTTCTGCAACCTTGAATTTTGGCAATCCTGCAACAATATTTTGGGCCTGCATTGATTTAAGTCGTTGTACATTAACATGACCAATGCGTTTATGCCAAATATCAATATCTGTAACTACACCGGTCCCATGTGCAAACATTGCTGCACTCAATTCAGACATGTCTGCATCCAACGTAAACATTCTGCCCTTCTTCTTTCCTTTTGCTATCAAGCGACCTTTATTTTTCATATCCTCAACAAAGCATCCATGAGGATTAAATCTGACCTGCAAGCCCTGCTCAATCATTTGACCGACAGAAACCAGATTCTTGGTGATATTCGGGACATGAAATACATCGGACAGGTATTTCTTTTTCCCATCCTGCATAGACAAGGGAATTTTTCCAATCTGCACAATAGGATGTGCAGTATCATCACCAGTCTCCACAAATCTTGGTTTTTCCATTTTCCTTGCATTCTCCATCCATTCTGCATGACCTGTCATGTGGTTTGATGCACCTGAGTCAACATACCATACATCATTGCTTTCTTCTGCACTTGTCACAGAATTGTTCATGTGCTGCACCATGAACAAATGCTCATTTTTGTCATCACCCTGTCTGCTAGAAGATGCATAATTCCCTTGTTGCAATTTTTCATTCATGATGTCATTCTGCTTTTTATAGCAGTCTTTAGCCATATGACCCATTTTACCACAGTAGTAGCATTCAACATTACTGTTTGCATTTTGACCTCTTTGCCATCCACCACGACCTCTTTGGCTCCCCCTGCCTCTAGAGTTACCACGTCCTCCTCCATAGGACTGGTTTTCTTGAGTTTGCTGCATATTCTGATTTCTACCACGGCCTCCATATCGGCCTCCTCTACCTCTGCCTCTACCTCTTCCAGCATTTGAGTAGAAGACAGCTTCTTTTGAAGTTCCTCCTGAAGAAGATGCACCACCATTTCTTTGCTCCTCAGAAATTAGAAGAGCAATCAGCTCCTCAAAATCAGGAAATCTTTCATGAACTGAAATGGATGTTTGAAACTGTGCATAATCCTTTCCTAGACCATTCAAGGTCACAGAAACTAAATCATCATCTTCCATTGGTGACCCAATGGAAGCAAGTGCATCTGCAATCTTCTTCACCTTCATGTGGTAGTCGTTGATGCTCATATTTTCTCTTTGCACATTGTGCAACTCTTGCTTGAGCTGCATTTTTCTGGCTTGCGTATTTGTGCTATACATTTTTGACAAAGTATCCCATGCCTCCTTTGGCGTACTTCCATCCTGAATATGCACAATCATAGAGTCTGAAATGCTGATAGACAGCCAATACATAACTTTCTTGGCTCTCTCATGCCATGCTTTAAATGCCTGCATTTGCTGTTGATTGGGAACATCAGGAAGAACTGGTTCTTCTTCATTTCCTGCAACAAATTCCCAATATCCTTTTCCCATAAGGAAATTCGTCATTCTAAACTTCCATGCTTGGAAGTTGTTCTTGTCAAGCTTTTCAGTGACAATCTGTGAAAGAGAATCAGATGCCATTACAGAAGACTGCAAAAAATTCTGTCACTGCAAAAACCACAGCTTCACCCTCACAAGGGAAAATTTGCAAAACTGGCGAAAGTGGTATTTGACCACACAGTCACTTCCTAGTGACGATTTTGCATCAACAGGCAACAGGGATGATTCTGTAACTCCCAATGTCTCTGCGCACAAGCATACAATGCAATTTTTATAGTAACTATTCACCGACCTGTAGAACAGTGGCTGCACAGCATAAAACTGGGCGTTTTCCTGAGTGCGTGCAGAAAACTTCCGCCTCCAAAACAGGCCCTAAAATGGCCTTAAATAAAAAAAACAAGGTCGCCGAGGGCTGAAGCCCTCACCCGTAGCATATACTACCCTCTTGCTTCACCGCGAAGGGCGTCTCAACCTGAGACAATGCACTCCTGCACTTTCCGGCTGTGCTACCTGCAGAGATCTGCTCCCAAAACAGAAAATGAAAGCAACACTGCTCCTCTTACCAGAACACCGCGAGCTTGGCTTGCTTTCTTGAGCTCCTTACCACGAACAAGGCTCTGATACCATGTCAAGATTGTGGGAGAGAAGGAAGGAGTCTCACTTGTAGCTTTCTTGCTTGCACAATGGGGGAATACACACAAGGGTGGATGCTGAAAACAGTTTTTCTCTTCTTAGTTGTGTAAGCCAAAAGAACTCAAGTACAAAGAAATAGAAGAACCCTAGATATGGGTCTCAAACCAAACTCAACTAACTAAGGTGGCATACTAACTGAGCCACGAACTAGAGTAGATAAGGATAGCTATCATGTAGCTATTATTCAGGGGCGGTGTACCAACCGCATCTGCAACTGGCAAGTCGGTGACATAAATTCATAACGGTCACCCTGGCGTATTACGAGTGGAGCTCGATATCTCAATACTTTGTGTATGAGCCCCGGTCATCAAAGTTTATGGAATCCACCGTAAAACCTCATGGAATCCACCGTGGCACGGAATCCACCGTGAAATATGCCTCCTGGCATCATACCCCCGGGGTGGGATAGCAATTGACCTCAATTGATATTAGTTCAATGTGGAGCTAATAGAGTGGGGAAAGCATTTAAGTCTCTAGCGTGCATCCATTGTGCTTCCTCTACAGGATGGTTCTTAAATTTAACTAGATATTTAGAATATCTACGGCTAGTTCTAGTGGTCATAAAGTCAGTATCTATGATAGTGTCTAGTTCAAGTATTTCAGTCTCTTCCTCTAACAAAGGTGGATTTTCATAAACAGGGTGTACAGGTAATTGGCCTCTAAAGGGTCGTAATAAGCTAATGTGAAATGTGTTGTGAATTTTCCAGTGAGGTGGTAATTCTAACTTGAATGCATTGTCGTTAATTTTATGAATGATCCTAAATGGTCCATAGAATCTAAGGGCTAATTTCACAACTGGGTGTCTATCTACACTTTGTAGTCTACGTTTTTCTATTCTCAACCAAACATAGTCATCAACTTTGAAATTCATTGCTTGTCTTTTCTTATTGGCTTGTTTGGTATATGATTGTTGGGCTTTGGCAATCATGTCTTTAACTTCATCAAAAATAGTACTATGCATACTAGCAATATCATCGGCACTCTGAATTCTATTTGACAAAGATGCAACAGGTGTAGATAATCTATATCCATAAATCACTTCAAACGGTGCTTTCTTTGTAGATGTGTGTGATGTATTGTTATATGCAAACTATAATAAATGTAAATGTGTATCCCATGTCTGAGGTTTAGAAATAGTATAAGCACGTAAAAGATCTAGTATAGTATTGTTAGTAGCTTCTGTTTGTCCATTAGTTTCAGGATGAAATGCAGATGAGAAATCAATTTTTGTGCCAAGGTTAGCAAATAGAGTAATCCAAAAGTTGTTACAAAATCTAGAATCACGGTCAGAAATAATAACTTTTGGCAATCAATGGTTAGTAAAAACAGTTTTCAAAAACAATTGTGTTGCCTGTGATGCTGTTAAAGTTTTCTTACATGGAATGAAATATGCTTGTTTACTAAATCTATCTACTACTGTCCAAATCATATCATGGTTAGATTTAGTATTAGGTAAACCAGTAATAAAATCCATAGAAATTTGTTCCCATGGTCTAGACGGAATAGATAAAGGCATAAGTAATCCATACTGTTTACCATGATGTCTCTTAACTCTTTGACAAATCAAACATTCAAAAACAAAGTTAGATACATCAGTGTCCATATGCGGCCAATAAAAATCTTCAGTTAATGTACGTAAAGTAGATATGATACCTCTATGACCTTGATATGGAGGACAATGAATTTCATTCAAAATAAAAGATCGGAATGGAACTGTAACACACACAATCTATTTTCATAAAACATAAATCCATCATTATATGACAATGAATCAATAGGAATCAAGTTATTTTGAACTAATTTATTCCAATCAGCATGAAAAGTAATATCTTGATGATAAGTATCTTTCATAGCAATCAAAGAATCAAAAGATATAATAGAAATATTATGAATGGCATGTCTTCTAATTAATGCATCAGCCACTACATTTTCTTTACCGGGTTGATATTGAATGATAGGAGGCATATTTCACGGTGGATTCCATGCCACAATGGATTCCGTGAGATTTTACGGTGGATTCCGTAAACTTTGATGACCGGAGCTCATACACAAAGTGGATTCTCTGTGCGAGAAGTTGATGGGGACGCCTGTCCTTTTCGGGCGTTTCATTAATTTAGTGTGTACATGGGTGATTCCATAGCGGGTGATTCTGCAAAATGCATATTAAATTGATAAATGTTTATGAGTTTAGAGTGCGCACTCGTAATAAATTAAGGTTAGGATTTATTTCTAACCACTTGATTTATTTATGTAGCTGAAGACTGCTAGGTATTCACTTTTGTCGGTTTAATTGTATTATTTTACTAACGATTATGAATGCTTCAGTTGATGTGTAGAGATAGCAGCAGTGGCGGAGGAAAGCATTGGAGGATAGCGAGTATTCGATTTATGGATTATATTTTGATGGGCACATACCTTAGGCATGACGCCTATATTTTGTCACGCCTATTTATTGAGTCATTGGATATTTATTATTATTTTGTATAAGCACGGGCGCATGATTATGTTATTTCTACTTGGACATTGTATTGGGCATGCTAGACTATTTGGGCACCATCCGCTAGCTTTATTCCTATTTTGTGTTAAAGAAAACTCAAAAGCTAAAAGCTTGCTATTTTGTAATTTGGGCTATTATTTGAGCTTGAAGATAAATAATACATAAAATACATGCTTTGTGGAGCACTCACACAAGGCATGGGGGGAGATTGCATCCAATTGGTCTCTTGCTCTTGTCGTTCATGCTTTTTACCTTGTAATTTGTGCAAAAAGTAGAGTTCTATTGTTCTTGGGGACCTTCCGGCATTCACTACGCGAGTGTACAACATCCGATCTGCGCACTAGTGGTATCAGAGCGAAACTGAGATCAAGAGCTTCCAATTGCTATCCATCTTGTGCGAAGGCGGAGCTCCTGGAACGATGGGGCTCTACGGTCAATCTCGTCACGAACGGTCGATACAGGCAGATTCCTGGCGATCAAGAACCCTTGTTTCCATCATGAGCCTTCTAAAGCTAACTTCGACGGACGATGCAAGGGAGCAACGGTGGAATTCCAAAGAGGAGTTGTAAAGCTGCTTCCACATCCGAAAGACTACAATTGCGATGCCTCCTAAGAAAGTCCGAGACGCAGCTCCGGGAGGGTCATCTCCGGGCATCCATGTGGACATCTCACCCCAAGCCCAGGTTTTCCTTCCTAATTTTTATTTGATTCAATCATGCAAGGTTAATTGCTAGAAATAGGATATATTTTTGTCCTAAATGCTCACGACGAAGGAACTTAGTCGTTAATACTTTCAATAGAACATGCAAAATAAAGGAAGCATAAATGCATTTCTAGCAAATATCTTTATGCATTGAAAATGAATTAAAAATTAGATTAATGTCCATTAAAATAGTATACTTCGCTTAAGCCTAGACGTATAAACTGCATATTGCACTATTAACCCATATCCTCTTCACAATGAATCATCATGGAGAGTGCAAAGCATGAAATGATTCTTACGATGCATAACTCTAGGCAAATTATCGTTGTCAACTGCATAAACTATCAAGAAAAAGGTTGCTTGTTTAGCATGAATTTTGTTCGCAAAGTTATAGGAAGATTAGTTGAAAATTAACCTAACCTATGCTTGACCTTAATCGATAAGTTAAGGTTGAAAAATTAATTTACGCATAGAAAACAAGTCATGTGAAAATGATCACGTAATTATTTTCTAGAGTTAACCAAATTGGTATAAACCTAAAACACCTAAACCGCAGAGTACTCGTTTAGAAAAAGTTGAATTCCAAGAAATTCACTAGGAAATTAACACGTGACCTAATCGTTACGTATCTCTAAAACTGAAACTCCTATACCTTAAATACTTGCCCACATTCATTGAATATAAGGATAGTGAAATGTAATTGGAAAGTGAACTAGGGTTGTCCCTAAGAATCTTTTGAGATGGAACTTGGAACTCTAGGACTAAGACGTCAGACTAATGTAATCAGGAACAGATTGTTTCGTTACTCCGCTCAATGCATAGAATAAGCCTCATAGTTCGATGTGACACTTGCGTGGCAAGTGTGGAGTCATATGATCTTGTTATTGGATCACAAAGGAATGGCCAAATTCTCGCAACAAGGTTGGCAGGTCCTTACGCAAGTTATCTTGCAAGAGGATGAATAATCATCCTAATTTAGTATCTTTCTTGAGTAAAGAAGATTGATTGGAAACTAAAGACCAACCGATAAACTGAAATAACCAATGAACTTAAGGTTTGACCAAGTCGAATTAATAAGGTACGCCCTAACCTAGGATATAGGGGATCTTGCCAAGCTGCAAGTCATCTCGGATCGAGTGTTGGATGCATTCAAAAGGAAGGATTCATTCCTTAGCAGTTTGCCAACAAAAACGATCAATGGAAATGTTTGTGCTTGCTACAAATTCTAGAGCACTGTTTGGCTTTGTTTGATCAATGAATTAAAAGATAAATGGATATCTATACTTCAGGTTGAAGGCCTGAAGGGAGAGGCAGCTTCAGTTACCCCTAACTGCCTGCCTGACTCTAACCAAGGGAGTTGTTAACCGCGTCGGGCAAGTGGACCGAACCCGCCGCGAGTGGTCTCTCAGTTGAGCGCTACTTGGAGCAGGAGGATGCTTGGGTGCCAGAGGGGTCTGGCCATAGATCCCTCGCCTTCCGGCCCTGCACAAGAGGCTAACATGACTCGGGATTGGATCTCAAGGCCCGTATACTAGTTTACGGGTGAAAACTTAGATTAGTGATCCCTGTGGATTGTTGGATAGCCTTCGGGCGGATTGTGGATAAGCCTATGGGCTGGAATTCTTTATATTTCAAAGATAAATATGATATTATATTAATAAGAAACTTGTCTGATATTGTTTTTCTATGTCAAGTGATAAAATTACATGAAGGAACCAGTGCCTAACGGGTTAATTCAAGAAGCTGGTTGTTACATGTCCAACTAATGTGTTAGGTAATTAAATAACTAAAACAACCCGAGGAAAGTGCGGAGGATGGGCCATAGGTCCGTCCTACGGATGGGTGGTCCCGGTTGGCCGGGAACTTTTCTCAAATCACGATGGATAGCAGGAAGATTATCAAAGAACAAGAACAACAAAAGCGTTGACCTAGAGTTATGAACGAACCCGATTTACACTGTTTTAGGGGAACGGAATGGGACTATGCCTTATGGCAGAGAGGTTGAGCTTTGCATCCCTCTCATTTCCCATTCTCCTTGAACCAAGTGCAGCGTGAATCCACTTCGGACTTGGCATTTCTGCGTAAAGTAGTTTGCTTGGGTCCAACGATAGTTGCCGTTAGGAAATGACCAATAAGAAAAACCCAAATTCAGGTCGATCCTAAGTGGGAACGGTTGGAATACTTCCACTACGTGGCAGATGGGGAAAGCCCTAGATCGTAAACCCCATAACATTCCATGGGAGTGCCGGGTGGAGCTTTCTAGACATCCTTTTTGATGGATTGCTAAGACGTGCCCTAAAGATACAAGTGGACACGTTACACAAAAGTATGGACGTGCATCTTCGTCCATTAGTCGATGAGCTTAAGATTTTGTGGGAGGAGGGGGTCGCCGTGCAAGATATCAGTAGACATGATGGTCAGTGGTTAGCCAATATTTGAGCCATTCTCATGTGGAGGATGCATGACTTTCCGGGATTTAGAAAGTGCTCAGGTGAACAGGTCTCCGTTCACATTGGTAATATCTATATTTTATGTCGTTCAAGCAAGTATTCACTGGGTCGTGGTGTTGGAACAGGTCTAGTTACCTCAGGTTATCATGCATGTCCATTGTGCAGGCAACAGTTAGACTCCCGAAGGTCACGAATCATGAAGAAGATGGTATATCAATGACAAGCTGCTTTCTTGCCAGAGGATCATGAACTCAAGGAAGATTTTCTTGGACAACCTCCAACACGTATGAACACCACAAGCTGGTACGAGCTGAAAATGGTCCACGCAGAATCACATCCAAACGGAATGCGACGGTTCTCAGTTTTCTAGGAGTTGCCATATTGGACCCACTTACAGGTCAACCACTTGTTGGATCCCATGCATATTTTCAAGAATGTGGGCAGCTTGCTATGGGACCACATCACAGGAAAGAGAGATACTATAGGGGCATGAATGGATTTGAAGAAGGTAGGTAAGATGGAGGCGCTTTGGCCACAGTGGAGTGCTGATGGTCATGTGCAGCTTCCTCGCGCTCCTTGGGTTTTGTCCACTAAAGAAGAGCGCATTGTGAAGCAAGTAGTCAAGTCTATCTGCACTCCGACGGGTATGATGTGTTCTCTCAGGTCTGCATTTTCTAAAGACGACCAATTATCAGTGCTAAAATCCCACGACTGGCATAAGATATGTCAGGTTTGTACTACGAATGGATTGTAATTGGCATGCGCATTTTGCTATTTGGAGTGTAGCCATTATTCATAATGCTTTCTCATTTGTGGCAGTTTGTACTACCGATCGCGATCGTAGGATGTCTTACTCCAGAAATACGTGGGGCCATTTACAAGTTGTCGACTTTGGTGCAATGGATCTCATAGAAGGAGATTAAGACGTCCTCTATTGAATCCTCGAGGCGGGCAGCAGTGGAGACGGTTTGTCTCTTTGAGAAATACCTGCCCACCAACATGCTCACGATACAAATCCACCTTCTTGTGCATCTTGTAGATGAAGTGGGGATTGCTGGACCTGTCCATACGTGATGGATGTTCTTCTTGGAGTGCTTTATGAAAACCTTGAAAGGATTTGTGTGACAAGGATCTCGTCCAAAAGGTAGCATGGTTGAAGGTTGGTTGGTGTCTGAGGCGCTAGTGCATATTTCACAATGGCTACCAACGGTGGATCCAGACAACGAAATGCTATAGTCACTGAAGAACAATGATAGACTGACTGGAGATGTGGTGGTTGGAAATGGGGTTGAAAAAAGAATGGATGCCTCAATGAATGAGAAGGTGAATCACTTTTGTATGTTGCACCATGCCTCTATGGAGACGTGGCTCGCCAAGTACCAGATCGCTAGGCAAGGTCAAGAGGAAGCGCGAGCTGAATTCCGACACAGTACACATCATCGATCGATTCGATATCCCGAAGGCATGGAGGAGATGCCGTAGTTCATGTCAATGCGATGGTTGCATGGAGCGTTGACCGCGCGTCTCGCGAAGGGACAGAGGTCTTAATGGAGGAGTGGGAATTCTCAAGGGGATGTAGTCCAAAGGTGATGAGGGATTTAGAATTTGTCGTATCTAAATTTTATATGCGATATCTAATTTGAGTGTTTCAATGTACAGTACAAAATATATAGTGCAGCGTGGTTGCGTAGACAGCATTTTCGCGTGGAGCGTATTGACAAAATGCGCTCCACAATGGACTGTGGTATCATGGCAAGGTTCGAGCAAGAGAGCCGGCGACGAGCAACGGATCCAAACACGGTTGTGGATGAGATGGAGTATTTTGGGAGCTTGCAAAGTATTGTTACGGTGGATTACCGTAGCTTCTCCATGGTACTATTCGATGTGTAGCGGTTCAAAGTGGTACTTGGAGGAGCTGGCGCAATAGTTCGACGAGGTCCATTTGGATTTCTCGAAATAGATTCCAAAAAAAAAATGGACGGATTTGCGCGACACCTTTGTGTTGCCGCCCCATTGTGAACAGGTGCATGGACTCATTTGTTTGCTAATTGTATTACGACATGGTTTATGTCACAATGGTTTGAACTCTCTTGTACGTGTTTATGAACAGGTAATCTTCTATCCAAACCCCCAACAACCTCGATGGTGGTATGTTATACCTTCAACTCTCCAAAGTGCAAGAGTATATGATCAAAGCAATGTTCCGAGCATACATGAAGATAATATGTAAATAGAGTGGTCGATATTACAAGGGATGGAGGCCGTCAAAAGCTTGGAGCTAGTATCGGCTAACAATGATGGAAATACAAGAGTCCAAGAATTCTTTGAGAATGAAGTGGACTCATCATTTTGTGGTGACATGTCTATCAACCTTCCAGTGTATACAGAGTTGTGTCAAGACATTGACATGAGAACATACGATACTTCATACTTGGAGCATCCACTTACTCAATTCGTTGACCAATCGCTTATAAGGGTATATAAGATATGCGTTTTAAGTGAGATTTTTTTAAAAATGATTTATATTACTGTGCTTTGTATGATTTAAATTGATTATTCTAACATCATTTTTTATCTGTGCAAGTGACATTTTCAAGATGAGTGGAGGGATGAGCAATGAGGAGTTATAGGATATCTTCACACACATGTCTCTAGACTAGATCCTGAGATTCAGAGATATGACAGACCAAGAGCTGTCTCGGTCTTCGCAGGGCACTCTGCTAGATCTACTTCAGTGCGATCAGATGCTTCAACTTCGAGCAGACGAGTTGGATGCTCCAGACTTAGGCTAGAGGGAGGGAGTGCTTCTAGATTAGGGGGATGCTGCAAAGATACGGATGCAGTGAGCCCACGGTAGGCACGGGATACAGGTGCGACTACTCGCTCTCGTGGCCCTTCCAAGGAGCATGGCTCAAGCTCAGGTGGATACTATGGAGGCACAGACGCGGTGTCTCTGTCTCATCATTCAGCTGGAGTTGCATCACCTCAGAGATTTGTCACACATGTGGGGACATCTACTCTAGTTACTCTAGATTTTGCTCAGCCGTCAGCAAGTGGCACCCCTATGGGTACCACTCTGAGAGATATTACCTTGGTCGGTATACCAGATGCAGAGGGGTCTCCTGGATATGCCCAGGAGCGTGGACGTAGATGGGAGAGGACCCATCTTAGGCAAACTCCAGGGGGATATAGATATCTAGTCGATGGTAGGTCAGGAGTCATCATCATGAATGATGAGGGGAGGAGGGTGATGGCTCGCATGAGAGAGTTGTGCTAACAAGTTTTTCAGCACAACGTCTTAGATCATTGGAAGAACATACCGAAGGGGAGCAAGGACTACATAATAGCATCCTTGCATGAGGAGTTTCGAGTTCTAGCCTGAGTATAGATTCTCTATGGGCTAGATGATGGATTGAACGCGTGCATATATGTCACACAGACGATCCGATGCACGCAAGGAAATCAAGAGTGGAGCTGCAAAGCCCGAGTGGTTAGATGCAGACGACTGGCGTCGACTAAGGGAGAAGGCTACAGATTCTCCAGGACATTGGAGTCAGCAGCATGAGGCGGCGAGGGCACGACTAGAGACTGGAGTGGTCCATCATCTTGGGAGTGGCAGCCACAGAATATATTTGGAGGACTTTGTAAGTTTTTCTTTTGTTTTGCTTATTTATTTTTTTACAATATCCTTTGTACTGACAATCATATTTCTAACAGTTAGCATTTTGTTTTCTTTGTAGCACTCCATTACAAATCGTGATCCGACATTTTTTTCCTTGTTATTACCGTCACTATTACCGTCGCTATTAGCGTCACAAATTTTACTGCTCGTGTCATTATTGGTGTTGTTATTTACGTCGCAAACCATCGCTATCAGCGTCAGTATTGGCATCAGTATCAGTGTCGCATTTTGCGTCGGTATCAGCGACGTTGATACTGATGCCAATGCCAACATTGATAGCGATGGTGATACAGACTAATCTATGGTATCGCCAATAACGATGCTTTTTGCAACAACGGAAAATTTTTTTGTTATTTGCATTTTCATCGCTTTTAACATTAGTATAAGGCCTATATCTTTTCAGTGTATCTTAGGAAACATTGTTTAGATACATTCCTATCAACAGGTGTGGAATGCCACAACCAATAGAGTTACTCACAACTGAGTTCAATATCACACATATTAGATTTGAGAATATTATATATCCTAATCATTCTTCATCCATTTTCATTAGAATGAAAATTTTCAAATTTTTTTAGCTTTAATTATTTCCTCAAGCACATAGACATTTCTTCAAAGATTAGAAAGGACTCCTTCGCCTCATCTCGATTCATTAATTAGTTGGAAAACTTGTGATGCTCAATCTATCTAGAGCTTCAAGTTGCAGGTCATAAAATATACTCAAAGCTCAATGAACATTGTCATAATATCAAGGACACTCATTACCATGGTTTATTTAAGTTCATGTCTTTGGATTGATTTTTCAAGAAATAGCACTACAAGGAAATGGGGCAATAACGACGACCATTTGCAACACAAAAAAGCGATGTCACTATTAGTGTTGCTATTAGCATCGCTATTAGTGTTGCTATTAGCATCGCTAATTCTATTAGCGATACAAATAGCGACACATATAGCAACGTCGATTTGATTAAAAAGTTTCGAAAACCCAAGCGTAACATTTTTCGAGAAAACATTTGCGAGAAAGAATGAAAGAGAGAGCGATAGAGCTTAAAGCTTTGAGAGAGAGCGAGAGAGAGAAAGAGGGAGGGAGGGAGGGAGGAAGCTCATCACCATTGTCACCCGCCACCACCGCGACACACGAAGAAAAAATAGAAGTGTGCTAGGGAGAAGGGAGGGAAGGTGCAAAGAGAAGGTACAAAGGGTTTCATCTTCAGGCCTTTGAGGTAGGTACATTGCCTCTTCTTGCTTTATTTTTGTGTTCTCTTGTTTTCTTTTTTTTTAAAATTTGCAAAGAGATACATGGAAAGAGAGGGAGGGAGGAAGGGAGGGAGAAGAATGAAGGGAGAGGAAGAGAAAAAGAGGGAGAGAAAGGAAACAAAGAGAAAGAGGAAGAGAGAAATGAGAGATGAAGGGAGGGAGAGAGGAGGATGAGTGAGAGAAACAATGAGTGAGAGAGGGGGGAGAAACAAAGAGAGAGGAAACAAAGAAAGGAAAATTGAGAGAGAAAGAGAGGGGGAGAGAAATAGAGAGAGGGACAGGGAAGGAAGAGAGGAGGAGGAGGTAGAAAAGAAGGATGAGGTAAAGAGAGGAAGAAGAGTGAAAAGAAGAGAGAGAGAGAAAGAAAGAGAGATAGAGAGAAAAAATAGAGAGCAAGAGAGAGGGAGAGAGAAATAGGAAAAAAATGAGAGAATGAGAGAGAAGGTCAAGAAAGAAAAGTAAAGGGGGAGGGGGGAGAGAGAGATAAAGAGAGGTGGGGAGACATTTCTTTCAATATATTTGTTTCTTAAGCTTTTTATTTTCTATCTTTGATTGTCTTTGCAATGAGATGAGTTGAGTGAGAGTGGGGAGGGAAGGAGGGAGAGAAATAGAGAGAAGAAGGGAGGGGAAGAAAGAGAGAGATGGAGAGAAATAAAAAATGGAAGAGAGATGGGCTTCATAAAAATGTGTCAAAACTAGAGCATGGCATTCACCACAACAAAAACAAGGCATAGACATGCATGTTAGACGTGTAAAGTTGGTGGATGCATCTATCATTGTGCATATATGCGCGTGTAAAAGAGCGTGTAAATAGACGCGAATTTTGCGTCTATATATCCGCGCAGATAGACGCGCTTGCAGACGCGTAATTATTTAACCACTTGAAATTGGACTTAATATAATAAAAAAACCAGAGTTAATAATTATTTTTGCATTGCTCTCTAATGAATGGCAGTTTCTCCAGTTGACAAGCCTGATATAAGTAAATAGTGACAAGCAACACAAATCTTATTATACAATTAGTAGTAAGCATTGCATGTATCTCGTAATTTCTCTACTTGAAGATGATAAAAAATACTTCATTTTTATTATGAAAAATTCAATTTAGCTTTAAACTTAACTATTGATTCTTGAGTATGCACATGTGCGTATGATATTTTCCATAGAATTAAGAATACACATTGAATCATTAAGTGAATTAAGTATGTTACAGTGAATGATCTATCTCATCTTCAATGAGATCAACCCTTGCTAAACTATCTACTTCTAGGTCTATGTTACCAAGAGGTAACGAAACAAATAAGTCTATCCCACTATCAGATGTGTTGCTATATTGCTCAATAACTTCATCATCTTCAACCACATTATTGTCCTCTTCTGCGTTTCCTTGAACATCCTCGCGAGGTTCATCTTGTACTATATCATGCATATCATCCATTATGGTGTCATCATGTATATCATCATTAATTGTTGGATTGTCATCTGCTATCTCTATGTCGGTAATATTACCATACATTGGTTTTGAACGATTAGATATAGGGATGGCATACCACCATCGGTTATTGTTTACCATTGGATGATACACAACTTGTATTTAAAAAATAAAAAAAAGAAATCTAAATACTTATTATACTGTGTATATGTATCATATGTAGACATATAAAAAAAATAGCTTTTACATATATACCTGCTCTCATTGTTGAGGTAGTACTAATGTGTCATTCTTGTTTCGGTGAAATTTTGTAGAGTCAATGATTACAAAACCACTTGGATGACGTCTGATTGTGCAATACTCACCATTTGTTGCCACTTCTTTAAACCACTTCACATCCAGTACATATATAAAGAATCGTCTGAAGTCAAGCTTCAGAATATCTTGGATCAAGCCACAATAACCTTCCATGGTACCATTGGCATCCTCAAAGTGAGTAAGGACACCACAATCTTGGGTATTTCTCTTTTCATCTATACGTTGAGTTTGAAGATGTTTACCCTCACACCAAATAGCATTGAATAATGTACACTAGTAGTAAAAGATTAAGATCAAACATGTCAATTTATTATGTAAAATATAACTAGAAACAAATTAATTGATAGTATGTCTCACATTTGATAAGCAACCTCGTGTGTATTCCCACTCTTCTTGAGATATATTAATTTTCTCCTCTTTTTCCATTATCTCCATTTCGTCATGTAACCAATCTATATCAATATGATGTGGGAGCGTGTTTAGATGATCTGGAAATGAGACATTACGTCCATATCTGGTGCAAAATGCTCATCTTTCGCTTTTTCTTCTTGCCCTTGCTTCATTATATAGTGTCACCCATTTGCTCATTACATCACTATTGAGCACACAAAAACTATTTAACTTGCGAAGTTCTTCTTTTGTTAGCACTTTACTCATTCCTTTTCCTTGAGGTATTATAGAGGTCATCCTCAAGTCTTCATCATCTTTCCATAGTCGTGGTTGAGAGGGGTCCACTTCAACAAGATATTCAGAGATATAAACAAGGGATGATTGCACTAACCAACCCTCAACCATGCTTCCCTCAGGCCATGCTTTTTGCCTCACAAAATCTTTTAAGGTTTTCATGAAGTGCTCAAGAAAAAACATCCACCTTACATGAACTGCCCCACAAAGTGTGATCTCATCAATCAAATGTATGAGTAAATGTAATTGTGCAGTCAAAATGGAGTGAGAAAAATTTTTCTTCACCAAACAAACCACCTCAAGAGATAATACTCGAGCATCTTGCAATGTGTTTGGATCAATTTCCTTCGAGCTCACGTATCTGCCAGGATATATTTGACAATTGTTTATTTTTGTGTAGAAATTCAAGAGGTTCACTACA
Organism: Lygodium microphyllum; assembly: GCF_053477565.2. NCBI lineage: Eukaryota > Viridiplantae > Streptophyta > Polypodiopsida > Schizaeales > Lygodiaceae > Lygodium > Lygodium microphyllum. The sequence goes on from NC_141154.1 coordinate 24,927,230, forward strand.
TGATGTATGCAATATATAATTAAAAAATATAATGTATACACACCTCACAAGCTCTCCCATCTTGTAAATAATATCACATACATCTTTGGATACAAAATGGGATATGCTAGTAGGAAGTACAAACTAAATGTAAATAATATTCATAGATCAAATGATTAGTTGAGGAAAAAGTCATCATACCCCAAAGTTTACACATAGTTGCTCCACTAAATACTATATTCATGGTTAAAGATACCCTTACTTGAATCATTTTGTGCCAATTGTGGAATTTCAAACCAGATAGTTGCTCCACACCTCTTTTCTTTTTCTTTATGAAGGCTCCCTTAAGACATCTCATACATCCCGTGGGTGTTCGAAAGCTACATATTTGTTTGTTCACTATTTATTCCTTGTTCTTTGACAAAATCCAAGGTGCATGGGGTAGCTTAATCTTTCCTTTGGGTCCAATGCGTGGCCAGGCTTGTCTCATGCGAACAATGTTACGTAAATCCTCCCTTACATTGACTGAATCACGAGCCCCTATCAAGTGATCCCATAATGTGGATACAACATTTTTGAATATGTGCATGGGGTCCAACAGGTAATTGATCTTGAGTTCACTCCAATACGAAAGATGAAAAAATATAGAGAACCTAACAAACAAACAATATATTATGTAAACAATTCATCATGCTAAATACTTTAAAGTCAATCGAGAGAAATATACCTATTACCGACTCATGCCGAGTAGAGGGTGGCTGTCGACATTAATCCTTCTCTCCTTCCAATCTTAAATGATTAGAGATTGTGGAGTCATTCCATTAGTAAGGAGAACATATTTGGGATGGTCAATAGGAAGAAATCGATGATGATTTTTATAGATAACCTTCTTTAAACGTGCCGGCCTAGAGGAAACTAGAGAGGAATTGCAAATAGGACATGCATGATATCCTGATGTGGTTAAACCTGAACAAACAAGTGAATTAATAACATGCAATTGATTCAAGTCTTGAATTTCAAATATAGAGTTATATACATGTACCTGAACACTCTCCATATCCTGAAAATTCATGCATGGTCCATAACAACATGGCCTTCAACGTGAAATCTCTAGAGGATGCAGATGCGCTTGTATCTTGCACCTCAATATCTTCCCATAACATTTATGACTCTTCAATCAAAGGCTCTAAGTAAATGTCCATGTTTTTTACCTTGTGCTTTCCAAGAATCAGAAGGGACAACATTACATGTCCCTTTTTAATTGTCATGGATAGAGGAATATTATAGTTCACCAATATCATTGGCCATACACTGTATGATGTGCTTTTGATGCCAAATGGATTGATTCAATCCATACCTAAACCAAATCTCAAATTTCTTGGTTCTTCTTTGAAAACGGGCCACAAATTATCTATATATTGCCATGTCGGTGTGTCTGCAGGGATCCTCCATTTTCCATCACTTGAACAATGACTAGCATGCCATGACATGAGCTTTCCAATAGACTTACACTTGAACATAAGTTGAATACGTGGTACAATCGGAAAATGTCGCAAAACCTTACGAGGCACATCCATTGACTTCATCTCCACTTCGTATCTTGATTCGCCACAAACAGGACACTCTTGTGAGAACTCATGAATCCCATGAAATAAGACACAATCATTAACACATGCATCGATCTTGACATAATCGAGGCCTCCCCCAGAGATGTCAAGTAATGTCTTGCTTGCTCTTCCTTTTGGAAGCATTTGTGATAATAACCTACATATATTTTTAAAAGTGAGTTAAAAAACCACCAACATATATTTGTGTCTTATTTCAAAATAGAACAATTAATATTATGATTCATAAGCCAAACTGAATTGATAACTACTTCAATAATGCATTCAAATTGACATTACTCCATCCATAAATTGTTTGCAAGTTAAGTATCTCAAGGGACGCATGAAGAACGGAGTACGTACAACCTTCATACAATGGAGTAGATGACGCTATGTATAGTGGGTTATCTGGCTTCGTAGAGTGACCTTCTCCCCGAACCGATTGCGAAAATAGATCGTGTACCATGTTGTCCAAAATCTCATCCTCTACAACTTGATGGGGCATTTCATGAGGACTACTATCATGGTCGTTAGTCTCCACTCTTCTTGAAGACTCTGCCTCCTCGTGTCGAGGTTTTGTAGCCTCTCAACGCCCGATAGGGAGCATCTGAGGATGTGGCACCGCAACCTTCTCAACCACAAAAGGGAGTTACATGTACGTTGATATATATTGAGTAACATAGACTAGCAATCTTTGTGTTAAAAACAATGAATACCGGTGATTTTTCTCAGTCCTATTCTCCATACATGTTGAGGTGTGACATTGCAACTCGACGTGCTCGAAAAATACACCCTCGACAACGATTACACATGCATTTAATTTTTCATCGTAGCCATGTATCTCGATTATGAAGACGTAATGTTTTATCCTCACTTGAGGATGTGCTCGTTGACTCATCAACATGCACCGCACTAGGTGATGACGACGACATGATTAAACCTAATTCATAACAACATCAAATTTGTTATTCATATGTTTACATAAAAACTTCAAGGCGTATTAATTATTCTAAGATCTCAATTTTAAATACACAAAACTTATAATAAATACATAAAAACTTATGATAAGAACTTACTATCAAAACTTATCTTAGATACAAAAAATCATGATAAAAATGCAAGCGCACTAAATGTGCATCTATACGTGCGTCTAACTGCGTGTCTAAATCTGCGTCTATCTACGCGTCTAAATTTGCGTCTATAAGCGCGTTTACGTAAACTTAGACGTGCATATACATGCAAAAATAGACACAAAAGTCAAAATTCAAAAGATACTTGAATCATTTCTTTTTAAACTACGTCTTTCTTGCATTTTTTGCATGTTTAGCAGCTCGAGTTCAACCAACATGCAATCTACCTCCACTAGTCTCTTCATGACTCACTTCCTCATGACTCACCTCTTCTTTCACTTCAAAGAGATAAGAGAGGAAAGAAGAAATCCGAGGAGAGGAAGAAAGAGAGAACAAAAGAGAGGAGAACAAGAGGAACAAGAAGCAAAGAGAGGAGACAACAAGTAGCAAGCATCAAGGGAGAATAACTCACCAAGGAGAGGAAGAAGGGGAAGGAAGCAGTGCCACCACCCGTCCACACCAAAGACCCAAGTTGAGTCCTCTCTCTCTCTCTTTCTATACTAGGATCTATGATTGAAGTTCTTATATCACAAATAAATCATGGATGGCAGTTGTCGGATTGAGAGTAGCCAACTTAGCGCGTTTGATAGCGCGTGTAGATTTCAGTGTAGATGAAGACATAGATGTGCAACTATATTTGGTATCATCGGGTCTGCAGTCGCGTCTCCAAGCACGTGTATTCTGCATCTTAGATGCGAGAATACAGGCGCTCTGCCTAAAAGCTTTGACTTCAGAGACGCTCTAAGAGCGCGTCTATTTTGCATCTCAAATACAAATATACACGCACTCGCCCAGAAGCTTTGACTTCTGGATGCGTTTGAGAGCGTTTATTCTGCATCTTAGATGTGAATATACACGCGCTCTGACCAGAAGGTTTGACTTCAGGGAAGCGTCTGAGAGCGCATCTATTATGTATCTCAGACATGATTATACATGCACCAGCTCTCATAAAAAAATAAAATTTTATTTCTCGAATTGTACAAATATGTTACACAATAGTATAGTTTACACAATATTGCAGTTTAGCAAATTTGTCTTATTCCTGTGTTTTGTTTGCAGATGTCGCATCCTGGTTCATCTAGCAATGACCTAGATTTGGACCGCATGAATGATACATTGGGCTTGTTCAACAAAGGGGTTAATGCTTTTTTTGGAGGTTTTCCTAGTAAGGAAGACTTCATGGAAGAGATGACCAGACACCTTGGCTGCTCTCCCACACCAGACGAGGTATTCAGTATCATGTCTGAAACGCCTCTGACGTCTTTGCCTGGCACCGCTTCCCAAACACCAAATGTCCAAACTCCAGTTGCAGGTACTCCACGTGCAGCGCCTGTACATGCATCGGTTGAAGCACAAGCGTTAGCCGATGCACGTGCATTTGCAGAAGCACATGCATCCAATGAGGCAGAGGGTAGTCGACAGAGAGGGAGAAGGGAGAGTCGAGGGGGAGGACGAGGCTTGTGTGGGGGTTGCCTAGGAGGTGGCGAGCGATCACCCTCACCAGAAGATCATGTAGAGGAGCCAGTATGCCAGTACTATAGAGTTACAGATACTAGTGGCATCTTCCATGATGATGAAGGAAGAGATGTAATAACGTACATGAGGAGTGTCGTGCATGCAACATATAAAGATTATTTCGTTTACTTCAAGAATCAGAAGCGGCTTGTGGCAGGAGGTCTTGAGGGCAGTCCATAGGAGGTACCCAAATCCTGAGGGTCAGCGATTCTCGGATGATTGGGGACGTACAAAAGTGAGGGATTTGCTTCACAACAAAAGATCCCACCTCATGACACGTGCCAGGGAGTCACTGCAGAGACAAGAGGAGGGGTGTGGAGCCTATAACCAACCACCTATGTGCCACCGCACGGAGTGGAAGAAAGGCAAGAAGAAAGCAGTTGAGTAAGTGAAGAGTCACCAACACGCAGAGGCACGATGCATCCAAATGGAAACCATGGAATCGGATCGGGTGGCAGAGAGTCATGAAAGGCAGAGTTTGTAAGTATATTTTGATTTCTAGTTTTTTAAAACGTATATTTTTTTCAATTCTTTATATAATTTATTCTAATACATTGTGTCTCATAATTGTTTGTATATATCATAATTGTTTTGCAGACTACTATCGTTGGTAGGATACCTACTCCTTGAGAGGTAGGTTACCATCGAGGCCATAACCGCGCAGTCACATGGCTTCACTTCTATGAGGAGGGTCTCATCACTGAGGAGCAATATAGCCGGGCTATGAGGATTCGACAGCCAGAGAAGATATGTTTTTCTTACTTTCCTATTAAAAGTATAGCTAATTATAACTTTTTCTTTGCAATTGTATGTAAGCAACCTTGATCTTTTGTGTGTGTAGGCGAATCCCGATGTGGAGCATAGCAAGGAGGGGGATAGCGACGCTAGCAGCTATGGTGGTGCTGGCGAAGTTTTTTCTTCTTCAGATTCGTAGAGGAGCACCATACTGCCTCTATGACCTTGTTTCCTTGTATATCTATTATCCATCTTTGAGCCTACTGCTTGCTGCCACGCTTTAGGTCACAAGCAGTTAAACTCCCCATGTAAATGTGTTTTATATATAATGAATACATGGATTTTTGTTTTCAATTCTCGTGCCTTCAGATCCATTGTGGTTTTCCCAAATGCACAATTTGATGTATGGGGGGGGGGGGGGGGGGGCGGGGGCGGGGGGAACTAGAGAGCATGTGCAACCACATGCTCTCTGGTTTTTTTTTTCCAATTTTGTGCTTCGCATTTATTTGCGCGTCTAAATTGCAGAAAACACGCGTCTATACTCGCATCTAAAATACAGAATACACGCGCCCATACACGCGCTATATAATTCAAATTAATAAAAAGAAATTAAATATCTTTTTTTTTTAAATGAGACTTTTGGTTTTGCGTTCGTGTCTACTGGCGCATGTAAAAGCGCATCTATGAACGTGTCTATGTGCCCGTCTAATTTTCCATGTAGACGCCCTTGTAGACGCACAAAAGAAATTAAATAAATAACAATTTTGGTTTTCGTATGCGCTTGTATTCATGTGTGTATATGCGCATCTAAAGCGCGTCTATTGGTGCATGTGGATTTCCTCATACATGCAACTATAGACGTGAAATGGTAGACGCACAAATAGATGGGCTTATAGACGCACCCGTAAGATTTTCTCTCAATTCAAAAATCGCGTCTAAAAGTGCGTCTAAGAGGCCTTTTTGTTGTAGTGATTTTACAGGTTTGTAAACAAGCAAGAGAGAGAGAGAGAGAGAGAGAGAGAGGCCGCCGCCACTGCCGCCATCCATGAAGAGGGAGGAGACAAGTGTAAATGAGAAGGAAGGAACTCCCAAAGGAGAAAAAAAAAAACAGAGAAGTACGAAGGCATCCTTCTTCAAGCTCTGAGGTGAGTGCATTATCTCTTCTCTCTCTTTTTTTCTCTTTTCTTTACTTCTCTCTTTCTTTTCAACATTCTCCTTCCCTTTGTCCTTCGTGCCTTGGATGGCATCATTGGTCTTCTTATTAGGCTTTGACTACATCTTGATAGTTTGCAAGGCCTCACTACTCTTGTTCTCTCCTTTGGAGCTGCTAAGGCCTGCCTTATCAATGTGCATTGCAAGAGGTTCATGTGTGCTTGCTTTGGTCGTCCTCTCTGCAGGAGTTGTTGATGGAGCTTCATTATTGACTTCTGCATTCTTTCTCGGGCAGTCCTTGGCATAGTGACCACATTGTCTACAGATGTAATATGAGTATGGGAAGTTGCCAAAGTGAACTTTGATGAGGACCTCGAAGCCTTGGTGATCAGTGACCTCCAGATACTCTGGCGGATCCTTCCTACTGTATGAGAGACACAAACCTTTCGTTCCAGCTTGAGAGCACCATAAGCTGATGAATTGGAAGGAACGCATAGTACTCGACCAAGAGCTCTAGCAATGATTGCAAATCCTCATCTAACCAAATAGGTAGGTCACCATGAGTGACCCACACAGGGCACTCATATTGTAGGACTGCCTTCGAGGAAAAGGAAGGCGCCCAAGGCATTGGCAGCACAAGATTCCCTTTCTATCCAACTGCACAGCCCAAGACCCAGTCTTTCTATGTCTACTGCAGAGCTGAGCAGAGCCATGAAAAAGCCTCTTCCCACAAACCTGGATTGAAGCATGAATGCTCTCCCTTGATGCATGGCAGTGAGCCATCAGTTGAACTCTTCTTCAGGAGGTGGCTTGCCCATAAAATAGAAAAACGCCCCAGTATAAGCATAATCTGCATATCTCTGTCGGATACATTGCAGCGACCACAGGCCACAGATGCTTTGAAGCACGATTTGCCTGCCTTAGCAACTTTTGCTCTCCTTCTCTGATTGATAACTATTTGCTCCTACGCTCCACCTCCGCCATGTATGTGCCACCCTGCCTAGCCACAACAACATAATCCATCTCAGTGGTTCCTTCATTCAGGCATGCTTGCTTCCTCCCAGGCTGGTTCTCATCACCATTGATGCCTCCACGACGTTTGCCTGCCCCTGCGCTCTGCATACATACAAAGGGAAGAGGAGACCTTACAGGCTAGTGGCCAGACAAGGGAGGTTTGAGACCCCGATCCCCCTTCCCCATCCCCATCCCCATCCCCATTCCCATCCCCGGGGGGGAGTGGAGGCAAGAAAAAAAAAATCGAGGCTATAATTTATAAATAAGACATGGAAATGTGTACATGAGGCTCCAAAATCTAGGAGGGCGCTGGTTTTCTGTGGGCACGCGGGTCGAGAGCATTCTGGCACAGCTAGACGCGGATCGAGAGGGGGCACGCTGTTCCTCACGTAGGGCACAGCTAAACGCGGATCGAGAGCATGCTGGCACTATATATACACCTTACTTGTCGGCGTGTTCCTGTATATGTGGTCAATAACGACGTCGGCCTAGTCGAGTGTTGGAAGCAAGAGGACACATCGAGCCATCATGCCAACCATCACTCTCATTCCTACCGCTCCCCTTGCGCTGATCATCGTACTACTTGCTTTGGCTAGGGGGCGTAGTGCAGATGCAGCTGCAGAACATCTTATGGCGAATCTGTCCAGCGACTTCAAAGGTAATATACACAAACACACACACAGACTCCTCTCTCTCTCTCCCCTGCCGCGTGATTGTGTATATTGTCTATCAAATTTTAATCAGCAGTGCTAGTGTCGCGGAGGACATGTTATATATAATTAGATAGCACGCATCATTCAATCTGTTGTCTTCCAATGGCATTATGGCTTCGTACTAGAGCAAAGAATCGTAACTCGTCGATTACCTACTAACTGTGGGCTTCCATTGCTTCGTTTGGCACAGCGGCCGACGTGGATGAGATGGCGCAGATTAAGCAGCTGGAGGTGGAAGCATTTCTTGAAGTTAGCTATGCACTCAATCTCGAACTCAGTTCCAGCTCATAGTAACGTATTGAATATACATTATTTTGTTGTTGGGAATCAGTATCAAACATTTCTTTCTTATATTTAATATTTTATAGAGGATCCAAATTTTCTAAAAGAAGCTCTCCAGGAGATGAATGCTTTCTTTTTTTGTCTTTTTTTGGTGGCCTTATAGGAACCATTCTTGTACTGCATGAATGACTTGAAGAGACTTGCTTTCTATATTGGGAAGTAAATGCTTTTACTAGATCCCCTTTTTGATATTCTTTGTATGATAATTCTCATTATAATCCCTAATTTATGTCATTTATGCTTGAAGGAAGTTTTAGTAAAGCCCATATTGGTTGTGTCTTTGATATGAAGGCATATAGCTAAACTTCATTTGCATGTTTGGGCTATAGTTCTATAAGTGCCCCAACTAAAAGTAAGAATGGACTTATTTTTGTGGATGTTTGGACTATTGTTCTAAAGGGTTAAGTGATAAATGGTCGCATCTCACCCTAGGTTTAGGGTTTAGGTTAATACGTATCATGAGCATCAGCTTGATTGTCTTGTTGAGCCTCTATTAACTATTTATTTGTGGGTGATGCAAGACTTAGGATGCAAAAACCTAATTAATGCTCATTCCTTTTTATGGTAACTCTATTATTTATTTTTGAACAATAATCCTTGATCTAAACTGACCATTTTTGGACCTTTTGTAACATAATGTGGGCAATTGATGTTATTGTGTAATTAAGTATAGCTTTAAGATTCACATGACTTTCTTAAGTAGTTTGTTACTACCACTATATATTTCTTTCTTGCCATGGTTTTTGGGAATAGACCAATAAAGTCCCGTCTTACTATCTTGAATGGTGTTTTTGTTGTAATGAGCTACAACTTTCTATGATTTATTGGTGGTGTTTTGTACACTTTCCATGTGATGCATTCTCTAAGATTTTGTGATAGTATTTCTCACTAGTATTTGCTTCTAAGCTGAGATCACAATTTCTAAAATCCTAAATGTTTAAACATTGGTCAAGTGTGATAATGCTCCATCCATGTGTAAACTAGGGTTGTTGGCATATAAAAGCGTGGTGCATGATTTCTCTAAATGTAGTACAATAGATTATCCTTAATTTGGATATTCTTTGAGTTTGAATGTGTTGCATTTTGTGTGACATTGAGCATAAATTTTTTCATATTTTTGGATTGTATTATTGAAATAATATTGTCATGCTTTTTTCTATTGATAGATTGCATACTTAACCATTTTTCAAATGTGGAATTTAGGAAAAGCTATCGATTACAGTATTAAAAGCTATCGATTACGATATTATTTTAGAATTTTTTGTATTTGATCTTTAGTGGGTATAGATCCTTGCAAAATAAAAATATAAAAAATATAAAAATGTGAGGGTTTACTAGAAAGGATAAATAGTGGGATTTAGGTTAGAAGATGAATAATGACACATAAACATCCTATATATATTTTATTCAGAAGGTATTCATCTAGCATCTTATGTGGAACTATACATTCAATCTTATTGTAAACATCCCAAAAGGAAGTTTCATAATTAGTATGAGTATTTATATTAGTTTTCTTAATTCCACTAAGATTGCAAACTATATTTGAGAGCATTGTGTAGATGTTTTTCCATTAACAAGTGTGGAGTGGTAGCCAAGAGAGTCACTCACAAGTAAGTTCAATATCATACATGTTGGTTCTTATCCAAATCATATTTTATCATTTTTCATTGAAAATAATTTACCTTTTTATTTTGTAGCTTTGATCCTTACTTTAAATACAAAGGCATTTGGAAGGTTGGAAGGGACTCCTTCACCTCATTTCAATTCATTAAGGAGTTGGAAAAATGAGGATGCTCAAGCTATCCAAGGCTTGAAGTTGTAGATTATTAAATATATTCAAAGCTTTATGAAGATTGGGATAATATCAATGACATAGAAAGTATATAAGTGGGATTTATGTTAGAGCTATATATAGCTCACCCTATCTAGACTAGGTCTCACCTATATATATGCAAATTGTGATCAATATGATATAGTCTTTGGGAGTGTATATGGTGTGTCTCTTCTCTCTCTATCGCAGCTCTACATATATTCTCTCTTTACATTTCAACATGGTATTAGAGCTATCACGATTGACTACAACCAAGTCCTTGAAGAAGACAATCAGGAAGTATACCTATGTAGTATCTCTTCTATTCTTGATTCATGTTCTTTTTATGTTTAAATTTGATGTATTGTGTATGTTACAAGAAGATTCTTATGTTATGAGTTTTAAGCATAGAAGAAGTTCATTCGATCATCATTTAGATTGCACATATGTTTGAATTGTAGATATGCCTTGCTTCGACACCCTAAAAGTTTCTATTTGGAAAAATCTTAAGGAAATATCTTTCTCAAGAAGACTAGTTTTTATGATGTGCTAGTACTCACAAGCTTTCTTTCCATCGTATCCATGCTCACTTTGGGGTTCTATGTCAAAAGTTTTGTCAATTGAGATAAAATGGACTTGAAAGAATAAAACAAATAAGACAATTGCTTTTCATGTAGACTTCTATGGCACAAGTTTCATCACGATTACTCACTCTTGCATTTTTGCATTTCTACCAAAATTAGCCAGATCATTATCTATTCTTGGTCCAAAAGTAAAATGATAATGTTTTGAGCATTAATCATATTTCTCGTCTATGTTGGAACTACTTCTCTCACATGTTTTGTCTATTTTGGATCTCTTTATTATGTCCCACATTTTTTCTATCTTGGGTCTCTTTCTTTTGGAATATGGTTTTCGAACTAAATGTCTTTCCTTATATCATAACTTCTGCGTCATACGATTCATTGTGTTGCACTTTGGTCATCGTTTCGTATATTTTGTGCAGATCCTGTGATCTCCTATTATATGTATTCTCTTAGCCAGCCATGTCAAATTCTATAATCATTAACGGATTTCCTTCTAGACAACGTTTCGTCCCTCGCTTTTAAGGAGAAGGATTCCTTGGGTGGAAACTAAAGATGCTAATAATTTTTAAAGGCAATGGCTAGCACGATATTATTCTTGGTAATTATGAATGTCCACGTCAACCAAACGATCAGGCTCATGATAATATCCTTGTAATAACTAAAGGACCTATCTTTGAAGAATGCAAACTATTTATAATGAGTTATCTTTACTTGACAAAACAACTCATCGATATCTTCTTTTTACTCTTCAAGAATCTCTTATGCTTGATGTATGTAATCTTCAAGCTCACATGCTATATGGAAGTATTTGATAACAAATTTTGAGAACAAATCTATTATGAAACTAATTTATCTTTGTAGTCAGCTCACTAGTTACAATACATCATCAAAACTTCTATGACCATAAACTCAGAACCCATTAAATAATGTTTCCATTGTCTTAAAGCTTGTACCACAGCTAATAATTATTTATCATATGTGGAATATTTAAGTTCGAAGGGTTTCAGTTTACAAGTAGAATAGGCTATGGCATGATTATCTTGCATAAGTATGGCTCCTATTCCAGATCCGCTAGCATCAATAACAACTAAAAAGAATGGTCTATTAAAATCAGGTAATTGTAATACAGGACCATGGGTTAATGCATGTTTCAATAAATCAAAAGATTTCTGTTGATTATCAGACCAATGATAAACAATACCTTTCTTTAAAAGTTTAGTCAAAGGCAAAGCAAGTAATGAAAAATTTCACACAAACTTTCTGTAAAAACTAGCAAGACCTAGAAAATAACGTAACTCATGCACATTTTTAGGTATTGGCCAGTTCAATATTGCTTTTATCTTCTTAGGGTCAACCTTAATACCTTCTGATGACACAATATGACCTAGATATTCAATTTCTGTTTGAAAGAACTCACTCTTTTCAGGATTAGCATGGTCATGATAGTAAGACAAATGATCATGATAGTAAGGCAAGCTACAAGGCACCAAGATTGATCTCATTCAACTCTTATTTGTTATAAGGAGAGAGCACTTATGAAATTTTTCCACATAATTGCAACAATGCCAAGTGCATCCAGAGAGTCTTGAGCATCATCAATGTAACTTTCTAGAATTAAGAGAGGAGTATGAAGATTCTTCCAAAGTAAGACAAGACAACACATAAGAAGACTTATCTTTGGTAGGGAAAGAGTGTTCAAACATTATACCAAATTACTTCACCAATAGATTGATGTGTTTATCATGGTACAGCCCGTATTCTTCATTGGGGATTATGATTTTTTAAAAACAAAGACAATATATTGTCAAGAATGTTCCTAATGATGTGTAAAGTCATGGATGATGTATTGATTGCATGGTAACCTCTCCTTTTAAGTGTGCGTGGATAAGATTAAAGGAAAACAAGACAAACCAAGGTTGAAGAAAACCCTTACTTTCACAAAAGGATCTATTTGCTACACCTTCACACATTTTCTTATTAATAGTGATTGAGCATTTTTCATTCCCATTTGCATATGAAGCATTCCTTTGCATACAACGAAGTTTAGCAATTATTTTTTATTTGATCAAGTGTTCTTGAGGAAATCGAACTTGTTTTAGGTTCATGGGTCTCGTGGGATATAAGTGAGGTTGAATGGAGTGAGAATGGTAAGTTTTGTACTTAGACAAGGGCTAAAGGGTCAAATACCTATTTAGAATGAAGGATTTCTTATTAATAAAGGGGTCATGATACTCAGTCGAAAATACCTAATTGACAATTATGTGGCAAAAGTTGTTATGTGGGGGTAACTCCTTAGAGTTTGAAGCTCAGCAATCAGGAAGTAGACTATAATGCAATGTTCATATTAGTTTGAGAGTCTTCTAGCATCCATCTAGTTGCTCATGGTTGTAGGGTTGTTGGGGGTTGGTGTTTGAGGCCTAATAGTGAGCTTAGAGTGAGAGAGCCATTCTTAGACCCATTTTAGGTCCCAACACACGTAGGTTTACACAAGAGAAACAAAAACTAAAGACATGGTGGTTGATGGTCAAATGTAAGGTGCAAACTTGTCAAGATAGGAAATAGGGAATCAATTGGAATAGTAGGCACCTAACCTAAGAAATAGTGCACGGTAGCCAATTGCAAGTAAGTTTAGTAGAACAAAAAAAATTTAGACCTACAATAGAAAACAACACCGTGAATACTAGCACGGATATTTGTTACGATGTCAGAATAGGGGAGAGCATTGGAAATGTGAGAAACTAATATAAAAGATTCCACAAATACAAACAAAAGGAAGAATCCTCCAAAGAACAAAAGACCTCAAGAAGAATATGCTCTGAAAACAGAATCGACATATCAAAGCACAAGATAGTACAAAGCTCAAGTGTTGATTCACTAGAAGTGGGCATGGTCTCCCTCTCTCCACCAAGATGCAATTGAACTAAGTGATAGTGGAGGAGGGATCCTATCTATAAAAAGGCACAAAAAATACCAATCTCTACCAACTCACCAACCCAAAAGAGTACTGCAAATACAAGTCAACTAGCTAAGAACTAGGGCCCAAAATCAGCATGGCGAGCCTCAATCCTCTCTGGCATAAAACAAGGAAATCAATGTGGAGATATGCTAGGGTTCACAAAAGAAAACAAAACATTCAATATGCAACCATGACTAAAACACAAATAACTCATATTCAAATGTAGACACAAATGCAAACACAAAATGTAAAGAACAAAGAAAGAGTAGGTGGTGGGGTCTAGTTAATTGCTCTATCCCTAGTTTTGCATAATAAATAATCAAGGAAAATATTGATTTTGGGAATTGTCTTTCACAAAGTGAATCCGCTAGGATGTGCTAGGTGTTGAGCCAGCCTAAGTGGACAACACTGTTAACCTTAGTTTGCATTGTAGGTGTAAGGTTGTCTTTAATATTCATGTGATATGTAAGTTGCAAGATGTATCCGTTGAGAGCGCAACATGATGTTGTGTGTGTGCATGTGCGTGTGTGTATGCGTTGTCGAAGGGATGGCGAAAGCAGAGTCGTGTCTACAGAAGACCTTGATAAATATCAAGATGGAAGATCAAACAAGTGAATCATCCAAAATCAGAGTTGCCTTACTATCAGTACCAAATTGGTTGCTCTTACAGGAACACCAAGAAGAATATCATGATCATTGCGATTATAATGATGATTTAGTTCTGATTTATGATGATAAAGATGATTCAGTTACAGAGATCTGTCCTATAGGCCTGTAAATGTATCATGGAAAATAAAAGATCCTATTGTTGTCCAACATGGAATGGGTAGTTTAGCATCTATATACACAATGAACATCTCTGAAATTGTGACACAATAGCTGTCACACTATTCAATGTAGATTGCTGAAATCCTGGTACTGTATGTAGTTTGTGGGAAGAGATTTGAAAAAATGGCTTCTTGAATACAACCACATTGGGCATAGCCTGTGATGATTAAATTCCATGTAATCCCATTACGATCCTCAAGAAGATCAAACACTGTTGCTGCATCCAGCAGGCTTTCACATTTTTGTATACCATCTTGACACATTTTCCACAGAAAATAAAATGCTTCCTGAAACTGCTCTTGATGGGCATAAACTCCAAATACTGCATTCCAAGTTACAATGTTTGGCTCTATGCCCTCGTCCTGCTTTTGATGGAAAAATTTAATAGCTGACTCTTCATGGCCATCCTGAGCATAGCCTGCAATGAGTGTATTCCAAGTCACAACATCCCGATTAACTGATTTATCAAACACATTTTGTGCATCTTGAATCCTTACGCATTTTGTGTATAAATCAATCAAGGCGTTGGCTACAACAATGGTGGATGACTCAAAACCATTTTCTATAATGTGCCAATGTATCAGTAGTCCCTGTTTAACGTTTGCTAAATTAGTGCAAGCTTTGAGAACGACAACAAAGACATGCTTATCGTGTTGTACAGAAGATTGCTACATCCGATGATACAGCTCAATAGCCTGATCATTGTGCCCAAGCTGAGCTCGTCTTCTTCTTCATTCTGAGCTCTCCTGTGTCTCTTTCTGTTTCATATATACCATATGTATCATTCTCTTATTGCCGAAATCCTTTTCGATTCTGATCCTCTCCGTTTTCCTTCTGTCCAGCTCCTCTTCAAAGTTGTAGAGATTACCCCTTTTCTCCCTCTCTCTAGGTCCCTCCGATGTTGGGATTTGAAAGCTAATTTAGCTTATGTCTCAGACCCCTACGAAGCCACAAGACATTGATTTAAACAGGAATACTTGACTTGTGCGTGGCCACTGGTTCTCGACACCATTTATCAGCATGCATAAATTGATATAATTGGGCGTGTTCGATTCCAGACAGTATACTCTTGTCTAGAGTTCACTGAAGGAGAATCTGGTGACATTTTAATTACACTGATCTGTACTCTGGATTGCAGGCGGAGACTCCATGGCTGTAGAGCAGAAGACTGTGGAAGAGGATGACGATGTGAAGTCGGTAAGCTCCTCAATAGAAGAAATCTCTCCCCTCTTTCCTCATCCAAAAGTCGAAGAACAGGCGAAATTTCCCATCAGTTTTTCTTCTCTCTTCAATCAGGATTACCTTCCCACAATATGCTCTTCCTGTCCTGAACTTCACCTCTTTCAAGTTGCAGAGATTTCCCTTGTTGTCTCCCACAAAAAGCATGGGATTGCAATCATAGTCTCTAGCTACAAGCTTGGTCTCTGATAGAAATAACACATCTCTCAAAGGAATCCCACTCAGACTTAGAAGTTGCAGAGAAGCTTGGCAGGTATCTGGGCAATTTTCATTATGCAATTTTCATGAGAAGCTCCATAAGCGTTTGTCCCTTCTGCCGCATCCCAACTGACACCTCCCTTTACTTGACCATAAGACTTCCTAAAATTCTTCCGAGAGCTGAGCTCCCCGAATGCCTGTTCTTCCGCATTTTTTTTCCCTCCTCCCCAATTAGCATCGCTTTTTCCTTCCTTATTCCTTCTTCATTCCTCTCCCGTCCATCCTTTTCCCATGCTTTCTTTCTTTCTCCTTTCTTTCTGTCCTTGAACTCCCAAATATTCCTTGCTTTTTTTTGAATCTGCTTTTTCCCTCCCTTGTTTTTAGCCACCCTTTTCTTTTCCTTTTTACACGATTAGTGGCCCTTTTCTTCTCCCATACACACGCAGATTGAACCTGAAATAGCACTATTACTTGTCTTGGGGGGGAAAAGTCCACCAAAGCAATCAAGACAATGAAGCCTATAGAAGCCGAAACATGCTACTACTATGCGTAGCCGTCTCGGTGAAGTGGGCAAAAAAAACACCAGCAACAACAATGTGCACCGAAAAACCCCTCCTCGCATGCACAATCTCACCAACTGTATGTTCTGATGATGCTTTCCGTTTGATTTCAATGGCAAGTACTCCAAAAAGGAGCACCTGAATTGTCGTCTCACTCGCATACCAAAAACGCCATTGACACCATACTCCCATGTAACATTAGAGCTTTGCAAAATAGTAGCTGCCCAAGTCCACTGTGATACAATGACACTCGCAATCAAGTCTGTCTTGATGCTCCTGCCAGCTGTATTGCACCATTCTGAGGTGTGCTAAACATCAAGCAAGCTCTCACATTTGGCAAACATATCCACCAATGTACTTCGACTTGCATTTCTTGGAATTAGTTTAGTACTTCCTCACAAAGCCCATAATCGGCATATCTTGAAATAAGTGTAGCCCATGAGATTGCATCTCGAATTACCAGTCTACCAAAAACTCCCTGTTTTTCTCCATCTTCGGCATAGAATGAAAGAGCAAACATAACAACTAAGTATGTACAAAGTATCAAATCACACACACAACTTTTGGGTGGTTTTCACACCTCGAATGTGCAGCAATACGACATCCACCCCCTCTTATCCTGCGCATCCTCCGGATGGGCCAACTACCCATGATCGTTATCATCAAGATCCACAAACAGATCAATCTCTTCGTTATGCATTTCTGGTAGATCAACAACATTATCTATCATATCATCTGTCTCTTCCATTGGAGTTTCTTCTCGTTGCTCTTCTCTTGAAAATTCTTTCAATGCATAATCCTCATCATCTCTTTTCTTGAAAATCTTGATTCTTTTTCCAGCAATAGGCACTCTAAGCACTATTCCATCCAATTCTGTCAGCTCATATGTTGCATTATCAAAGACATGGCTGACTATGTACGGCCCAAACCATCTTTTCACCATCTTCCGAAGTGCAGTATGTTGATTTTCAAGGCTGCTATCAAAGACCAATACCCAATCTCCCTCTTCTATTGCTCTAGGCCGCAAGTGATGCCTACTGTCAAACCTGTCCTTATTCCTTAGTCTAGCAACCTTCAACCTGTCAATAGCTAGTTGAATATCCTCTGGTCTCCTCTCCAACTGTCGAATCCAAAGAGCTAAGAGCTCCTCTCTCGTCAAATCCTCCTGCCAAGGTAAAACTGACCAAGTCAAAGCACAAGTCTCAATCGGCATAACCGGTTTCTGACCATACATCAACTCTGCAGACATATATCCTGTGGTAACACTATGAGTTGTACGATCAGCCCATAAAGCAAATGGTAGAAGTCTCGGCCATTCTCCAATCCATCCTCTGCATGCTTTGGCTAATGCTTTCACTATCGGCGGATGCCCTCTTTCACTCTTCCCATTTCCCTCTAGATTGTATGCTGTGGTTAAAGCCAACTTGATTCCTAGCTGAGAGAAAAACTCCCTAGCTTCATCTGCATCCAATTCACCACGATCCGTAGTGATCTTACCCACACAACCATACCTGCAGAAAATTTCCTCCAATAAGAACTTACACACTGCACTAGTGGTCTTCGTTCTCAAAGATCTGCCCTCAACATGATTGGTAAGATCCTCTCTAGCCAAAACAATGTACCTCATCTGCCATAGACCCATAGGCATGGTAACCAAATCAACTACTCACTTATAATGAATGCATAGCGGATAGGTCGGATGAAGCTCATCTCGATGACGCACTACTGAATACATCTGGCAGTCTCTGCAAGTCTCAACAAAGTGAGAAACATCTCTATACATGCCTTTCCACCAATATTTCTCCTTGATTTTTTCATAAGTAGCCCACACTCCTCTATGACCAGCCCAAGGACTCTCATGAAACTCCCTCATCACTTGTAACTGTGTCCCTCTATCGCAGACAACCTGCAAAGGTAATCCGCCTCTTTTCTTCGGATGCTTCCAAAGAAATCCGTCCTTGAGAAAATAACCATAGGCTTTCCTTCTGATCTTCTTGAACTCTTCATCTGTCCATTCATCTCTTTTGCTTAGTGTACTAAGGTACCTGCTAATCTGCAACCAATCTCCAACATAAAGTTCTTCTATGAAAGCCACAATATCATAGACATGACAAACATGATCAACCATAGTAGCTGAAATTTTTGCATCATCCTCTTTTGCAAGTAGAGTCTCCTCATCATCATATCTGGCTCTAAACAACATATCTGCCACTGGATTATCCTTCCCTGCTATGTGTTTAAATTCCGGATTTAATGACTTGATGTATGCAATCCATCTCAACATGGCTATATCCAGAGTAGAACAACTCGTGCTCATACCAATCAATGGCAAGCAATCTGTCTCTACCACAACTAAAGCTCCAATAAAGTACTCCTTGTCACATTTGAGAGCCGTGACAATCCCCAATAACTCCCTCTTGATTTGCAGATATCTCCTCTGTCTCTCGTTTAGGACTTTCGCCCCAAACCGAATAGCATACCTATTTCCATCTGCATCATCTTGACCCACAGCCCAACCTATGCCAATTGGACTAGTATCAACTGTCAATACAATAGGCTTTCCACAATTATAATCTGCTTTCTTGAGAGTAGGAGCATTCTGCAATAACTTCTTCAATTTCCGCATGGCTCTCGTGTGGCTCTCATCCCAATAGAATTTCTGCCCCTTTCGAAGCAGCTGATACAAACAATGTGCTATGTGTCCAAAATGAGGTATCCAAATCATATAAAACACACAAGCTCCAATGAATCTCCGTACCTCTGAAGTGGTAGAACAATACTATGCAATCTTGCCTATAGCATTCACCTTATCAGGTGAGGGTTTTCTGCCATAATATCCACACATATGACCAACAATGACAACCTCATTCACCCCAAAAACAGATTTTTTCCCTGAAAGTGCCAAGTTCACTTCTTCTAACCTGGCCAAAATCTTCTCACATGCTGAAATATGATCAGCCACAAAGTATCTGCATCCTTGCTCATTTAGACTCTCATTCTTCTCTTCTTCTGCACACCCCTTAATGGGTACATCATCCAAGAAAGGCATAGTAAGCTGTGGTATATAATCACGAAGGACCTTATGCATGGCATTCATCATATGCGCAACAGAATTAATGGCACCTTGAGGCAAGGTACACATCCTGACAAGCCCAATAGGAGTTCTCATGGTGGTTATGTCCCTGCTTTCCAAAGCCAGCTGAAACTGATCATATCCTGAATACAAATCACCTAAAGAATAGATGGCACGTCCAGCAAATGCCTCTGCAAACTCATCCACAACTGGACCTATACCAACATTCCTGATAGTAACTCTGTTCACTGGCTGCATGTCCTGAATAAATCGGAGAGTACCATTCTTCTTTGGAATTGTAAACCACTTGTTTGAGTATGGTGCAGATGAAGGCTCAAGGATTCCCATCCTGATTTTCTCATTCAATAAATCAATCAGCTTTGGCAAGTGTGCTTTAAGCACTGGAATAGGTCGGAGATTCCATGGGATATGAGGAATAGTAAAAATGACCATAGGAGCAACAATATCAGGATTCACACATCCAATCTCATGTGGGAAAAAAGCAAATCCCCTTCCATGACGCTCAAGCATCTCCTGAAAGCATTGCTTTTCAATGGGTAGCAAGAAATCACAATTTCCAATTTTCAATTCAGCAAGAGTCTCTGCTGAAAATTTATGACCAATATGCTCCAGATTCCTCAAAATTTGCTGTTTAGCAGCCCTCTCTATTTGCTGATCACTGTCAGGTGGAAGTGGTACATCAACCGGCTTCACCTTCTTATCCACAGTTTTGTATTTCGTGTCAACCCTGGCTTCATTATGCTCTTCTGCATTACACAAATCTTGCTGTAAATCAGCAATTCTGCACACCAATGGCTGAATATTCTCAGCCCTCTACTCTATGGACTGCATAGAAACAGCCCCAAACTCTAAATGCTGAAATATTTCAGTAGTAAACTCTGTTGGCTGAAAGTTTTCAGCCCTCTGTCTCTCTGAAAGCTGATCATAACCAACTGGAAACTCTGTTTGCTGAATTTCTTCAGCACTCAACACTCTTTGCTGAATTACCTCAGCGTTTGACTCAATCTGTGACACAAAATTTGCAATTTCATGAAACATGTCCAAGGACTACACTAATACATTACTATGACAATTCTGCATATCAATTTTCAGCATATCTCCCATCTCTGTCATCGTATTTGCACAAATCACACTGTCATACATCCCATCTATGTGCTCATCATCCTCCAAAATTCCTGCATTTTTCAAATTTTTCTCCTTCCTACATATATACTGCCTGGCAGCTCTAGGAAACCTAGAAGTCTTCTGATAGCTCATCGAACTGTTTGCTGAAATCCCAACAAAACCGGAGGAGAAAACACCGCTGCCAGGAGGTGAGAACTCCAATCTCCTCTCCTCTGTACCACTATCGTCTCGCGAAACGGCGGTACCTAATGAAAACCCGAATCCCTCACAGTGGGCAAAGGTGCATCTCTGAGAGTATCCCTGTTTCTAACATGGTTCACACATACAGTCATAAACTGAACTGCTCTCATACCATCTTTACTACGAATCCGTGCATAAGCAGATCCATCATCCATGACCTTTATTTCCATGTGCATCTCTGTGATGAATGGCTGACCAAGAATTATGGGATAAGAGCATGAATCCTGCACAAAGAAATGAAAATCCTCCTCTACATCACCAATAGAAACCCTGACACTAGGACAGGCAGGATACAAATCACGTGCAGTGTTATTGGCGGCTCTCATACGCCACCCATGCTCTACATCCATAGGCTATCTGTTACTCTCATAAACTCCATGAACTATGAGATTAATCTCTGAACCATGATCCACCAATGCAACATAAGGCACCTGTTTCTCTCCAATCTTTACCATCGTCTCTGTAGTTGCCCTAGCCCAATGGCTCCACGAAAAGTGACTACACGGTATCATGACAGGCTCATCAATTTCAGCATAATGCATAGGCTGAACCCTCTTCTCTACCTGCGGAAAAACAGAAGCATTATCAACCATAACCTCATCCTCATCCTCATCCAACTCCCCAATCAAAACTCCCTGTGTATCAGTGGTAGACAATGCATGTCTTTTCCTCTTTAAAACCTCCTGAAACTGATCCTGAAACTCTCTTTTTGAGATGCCCAAAATCTCAGAAATAGTGAAAGTCACTTCACTGCCAAGTATCTTATCATTAAAGATTTTCTTCATGTCTGTAGATGTCTCAATGTCGGACATCAATCTAAACCCTGGCTGCTTTCTCTCTCTAGGCTCTTGCCTCTTTTCTCTCTTTTGAGCATCCTCCATCAGCCGATTTGGCCCTAGTCTTGAAGACGGTCCTGCAGTAGGTGGAGTAACAAACTCACCCCCTCTAGTCTTCTTAGCTGCACTTGGATTTTCATCATCCCTCTTACGCTTCTCCTCAACAAGTACATTTGCACCCTGAGACTTAGCTAAATAAGCATAAATAGAATACCTGTCAATAGGCGAGTCCCAACCTGTCTCTGATCTGATGCTAGAGGCTGCACTAGTCAAAACAGTTTGTTGAATTTTCCCCTTGTTTGCAGTCTCCATAGCATAAGTCCATAGTGCTGACTGAGTCTCTGATCCCTTCTCAATCTGGACTCCATATGCAGAAGCATCACCTCTAGCTGTCACATAAGAAGTACGCGCAGCCATGTCATCCACTAACTTCTTCATTCCATCTTTACCAAAGTTGGTAGCAAGTGGAGCTCCTATCTCAGTCAACCAAATCTTACCATCTTGTCCCCAATATACCAAATTCTGCCTCCTTGCATCCTGAAAAGATTCACAATCCTTGCAATGCTGATGGTCCGTACTATCACACCAAATACATCTCCGATCTCTCCTAGGTGCACTAGGAGCACTCCTAGGTGCAGTAGGAGCACTAGAAGAAGTAGTAGGCGTAGTCGAAGCAAACTGCTCCTTCAACTTTCCCACCAACTCCGCTTTGACTGACTCCAGTGTCAAATCTATTATGCCTTTGATTATGTCATCAAGAGAAGTAGGCACTGATGGAGCGGATGGTTTTGGAGCAGAAGGTGTAGGCATCGGTCGTGGAACAGGAGGAATAGGTGGAGTGGAAACAGTAGGCACTGGCATAGACCAAGAAACTGGCTGAGGAGGAGAAGAAATAACAGGGATAGAAGCAGGCATAGGACCTGATGATGGTGTAGGTGTCATGGAACCATTCTGTAGGCGAGTCTTCCATATCCTCCTCTTGGTCAAAGTCGAGACTGCATCCTGAGCATCCTGCCAATCAGTTTTAAGACCCATAGGCTTCGTGCGATCCTCAAGAAGCTCACCCAATTCTTCTTGAAGAGCAGGATCTGCAGCTTGCAGGAAAAGCTCAACTTTTTCAACATCCAATGCTCTTTGTTCAATGGCATCAAGCTGACTATACCTCTCTTCGAATTCTCGAATCAACTCTAAAGCAGCTAGACCTTTGTTTGGCATGTAGACCCACTCTCGGAATGACCGCCGAGTAGCCATACGAAAGTCCTCAAGGAAATATTCTTCTTTCAGGGCCTTCTTAAAATCTTGCCAATGTGTATTTTGAATAAAAAGATCAGTCACTTTTGCCCTCAAAGCGGGTGTGACAAGACGAAGGAAGTACTTACTCATAAGTCTAGCTGGAACTCTGAAAAACCCCATCTTGATCTCATATGTCTTCAAATATGCTGAAACATTATGCCCGTCAAATAGCTTCTTCTCATTCTCAACTGCTTCAATAGCCTTAGTCGCGCTGTTTGCATTCTCCTGCTCCGAATAGAGTTGCCTTTGCTGAGACAACTGCTGTTGATGCAATTGTTGCTACTGCTGCATATACAATTGTGTCTGCTGATTTTGGAGCTGCATATACATGGACATATTCTGTAAAATCTGCTTTAGATCCTTTGTTGAAGTACTTGACGCAACAGTCATTGATGGAGCTAAAGTAGACACAGCTGGAGCTGTAGAAGAGGCTCAAATAGAGGCTGAAGTATCTCCCATCCTAAAATTTCTGCGACGCTTTCACGTTGGGTTCACCAAAGATGTCGAAGGGTTTGCGAAAGCAGAGTCGTGTCTACAGAAGACCTTGATAAATATCAAGATGGAAGATCAAACAAGTGAATCATCCAAAATCAGAGTTGCCTTACTATCAGTACCAAATTGGTTGCTCTTACAGGAACACCAAGAAGAATACCCTGATCATTGCGATTATAATGATGATTTAGTTTTGATTTATGATGATAAAGATGATTCAGTTACAGAGATCTGTCCTATAGGCCTGTAAATGTATCATGGAAAATAAAAGATCCTATTGTTGTCCAACATGGAATGGGTAGTTTAGCATCTATATACACAATGAACATCTCTGAAATTGTGACACAATAACTGTCACACTATTCAATGTAGATTGCTGAAATCCTGGTACTGTATGTAGTTTGTGGGAAGAGATTTAAAAGAATGGCTTCTTGAATACAACCACATTGGGCATAGCCTGTGATGATTAAATTCCATGTAATCCCATTACGATCCTCAAGAAGATCAAACATTGTTGCTGCATCCAGCAGGCTTTCACATTTTTGTATACCATCTTGACACATTTTCCACAGAAAATAAAATGCTTCCTGAAACTGCTCTTGATGGGCATAAACTCCAAATACTGCATTCCAAGTTACAATGTTTGGCTCTATGCCCTCGTCCTGCTTTTGATGGAAAAATTTAATAGCTGACCCTTCATGGCCATCCTGAGCATAGCTTGCAATGAGTGTATTCCAAGTCACAACATCCCGATTAACTGATTTATCAAACACATTTTGTGCATCTTGAATCCTTACGCATTTTGTGTATAAATCAATCAAGGCGTTGGCTACAACAATGGTGGATGACTCAAAACCATTTTCTATAATGTGCCAATGTATCAGTAGTCCTTGTTAACGTTTGCTAAATTAATGCAAGCTTTGAGAACAACAACAAAGACATGCTTATCGTGTTGTACAGAAGATTGCTGCATCCGATGATATAGCTCAATATCCTGATCATTGTGCCCAAGCTGAGCTCGTCTTCTTCTTCATTCTGAGCTCTCCTGTGTCTCTTTCTGTTTCATATATACCATATGTATCATTCTCTTATTTCCGAAATCCTTTTCGATTCTGATCCTCTCCGTTTTCCTTCTGTCCAGCTCCTCTTCAAAGTTGTAGAGATTACCCCTTTTCTCCCTCTCTCTAGGTCCCTCCGATGTTGGGATTTGAAAGCTAATTTAGCTTATGTCTCAAACCCCTACGAAGCCATAAGACATTGATTTAAAGAGGAATACTTGACTTGTGCGTGGCCACTGGTTCTCGATGCCATTTATCAGCATGCATAAATTGATATAATTGGGTGTGTTCGATTCCAGACAGTATACTCTTGTCTAGAGTTAACTGAAGGAGAATCTGGTGACATTTTAATTACACTGATCTGTACTCTGGATTGCAGGCGGAGACTCCATGGCTGCAGAGCAGAAGACTGTGGAAGAGGATGACGATGTGAAGTCGGTAAGCTCCTTAATGGAAGAAATCTCTCCCCTCTTTCCTCATCCAAAAGTCGAAGAACAGGCGAAATTTCCCATCAGTTTTTCTTCTCTCTTCAATCAGGATTACCTTCCCACAATATGCTCTTCCTGTCGTGAACTTCACCTCTTTCAAGTTGCAGAGATTTCCCTTGTTGTCTCCCACAAAAATCATGGGATTGCAATCATAGTCTCCAGCTAGAAGCTTGGTCTCTGATAGAAATAACACATCTCTCAAAGGAAGCCCACTCAGACTTAGAAGTTGCGGAGAAGCTTGGCAGGTATCTGGGCAATTGTCATTATGCAAATTTCATGAGAAGCTCCATAGGCGTTTGTCCCTTCTGCCGCATCCCAACTGACACCTCCCTTTACTTGACCATAAGACTTCCTAAAATGCTTCCGAGAGCTGAGCTCCCTGAATGCCTGTTCTTCTGCGTTTTTTTTCCCTCCTCCCCAATTAGCATCGCTTTTTCCTTTCTTATTCCTTCTTCATTCCTCTCCTGTCCATCCTTTTCCCATGCTTTCTTTCTTTCTCCTTTCTTTCTGTCCTTGAACTCCCGAATCTTCCTTGCTTTTTTTTGAATCTGCTTTTTCCCTCCCTTGTTTTTAGCCACCCTTTTCTTTTCCTTTTTACACGATTAGTGGCCCTTTTCTTCTCCCATACACATGCAGATTGAACCTGAAATAGCACTATTACTTGTCTTTGGGGGGAAAAGTCCATCAAAGCAATCAAGACAATGAAGCCTATAAAAGCCGAAACATGCTACTACTATGCGTATCCGTCTCGGTGAAGTGGGCAAAACAAACACCAGCAACAACAATGTGCACCGAAAAACCCCTCCTCGCATGCACAATCTCACCGACTGTATGTGCTGATGATGCTTTTCGTTTGATTTCAATGGCAAGTACTCCAAAAAGGAGCACCTGAATTGTCGTCTCACTCGCATACCAAAAATGCCATTGACACCATACTCCCATGTAACATTAGAGCTTTGCAAAATAGTAGCTACCCAAGTCCACTGTGATACAATGACACTCGCAATCAAGCCTGTCTTGATGCTCCTGCCAGCTGTATTGCACCATTCTGAGGTGTGCTAAACATCAAGCAAGCTCTCACATTTGGCAAACATATCCACCAATGTACTTCGACTTGCATTTCTTGGAATTAGTTTAGTACTTCCTCACAAAGCCCATAATCGGCATATCTTGAAATAAGTGTAGCCCATGAGATTGCATCTCGAATTACCAGTCTACAAAAAACTCCCTGTTTTTCTCCATCTTCGGCATAGAATGAAAGAGCAAACATAACAACTAAGTATGTACAAAGTATCAAATCACACACACAACTTTTGGGTGGTTTTCACACCTCGAATGCGCAGCAATACGAGAGCGTGTGCGTGAGTGGGTGCGTGCATGCGTGCATGCATGCAATGCATTCAAAAACATATGAAGGAACAAGAGTAACTAGATAAAAATACTCGAAATTATGCGTGAATGTCATGCGACAAGAAGATAGATTCATCCCTACAAACTGAAGAGGTATGCAAATTAACAATTTTGTCCTTACAAATCACTATGCAATCAAGTTCTATATAGAATTGCATGAAGCCACCAAGAGAGCTTGGAAAACTACCTATCTTGCAATGGACATAAAGAAAGATGAGGGAACATACTTGCTTGCTTTGCAATGATAAGTAGATATCCAATTATGCTATTTCTTTGAGCTAAGACCCAACCATATGGAGCAATGATCGTCTCCCATTTTTTATATCTATAGTGTGTCGCCAAAGAGCTTATCTCACATCTTGCTTTGGACACATACAGGTTAAGCATGAGTTGCATGATTAAGGCATCACAGTAAGATCCAACCTTATTGAGTGATGACCATCTCCCGCCATTTGTACTTATAGTATGTCTCCAAAGAGCTAATCTCACATCCAATTTGGACATGTATAAGTTTAGCATGACTAACATGATGAACAAAAGCAACTACTCTCAACCTATTTTTTGCAGTACTCATGAGAAACACAAAATCAATGGATAGCTTTGTTAATGAGATCTTCATCTCCTCAAGGCTATTAGTTGTCCTTCTGAATTCCTTGTGCCTTAGCATTGACTAGATGGAGTTAGGGCATCTTCTCCCAAAACTATTAGTTTATATCATTTCCAAGGTGCTGGGACATTATGAGAAGAACGAGTACCAAAGGAAGGGATACCCCAAGTTTCCTAGAACCTATCGATTCCTCAAAATCCATGACCCCTCTCCATATTATTACTCAATCCCCATAGCCGAATGTAACACAATCCTATTTTCCCCAAAAGTGATGTATTAGCTTGTTCCACCTTCCCAAAATAAATGTACTCAAAAGGGCTATGCCCACTTGAATGAATAAGATTTTTATCACTGTCTGTCATGGCTGTAAGTGTTGGTAAAGGAGTTAAGTGATTAGGTCACTTGGCTAAAAGCTCTACTAGGCATATTAATGTAATGTGAGAAACGTTTGGTAAGTTTTTAACATAAAGAATCTTATTGCCCAGGCGCAACCCCAAGTGCAGATTCCTAGTCCGACCCCTACACTAAGTACAACTGTAATTCAAGAGAAGAAGTTCCTTCTCAAACAAATCAAGCCACCGGAATTTGATGGTAAGGGAACGGCTGTCCAAATAGAGGGCGAGGTCTGGATCGAGTCCATGGAGGACTATTTTGAGGCAGCAGGAACTGCACCCGCTAACCAAGCTATGGTCGCCAAATTGAAGCTTACCTGCAAAGCAAGAATTTGGTGGAAACAATGGTGTAGAGACTAAGGGATCTCGGAAGGGTCTGTCACATGGGAGAAGCTTAAAAAAGCTCTGCGAGGGAGATATCTGCCACTTGCCTACCGCACACAGAAGACGAACGAATTTTATGAACTGAAGCAGCTTGGACTATCCCTTGATGCATATTATTCAAAGTTCATCTCTCTCTTAAAGTACGCGCCACAAATGGATATGACACAACAGGTGTCAAAGTCTTGTGTTGGGTTAAATCCATTCATAAACACCCGCTTGGAATCAATGCACCCAACGGACCTACAAGACGCACTCATTCGAGCTACACCAATAATACAAGAGGTGTAGACCAAGCCAAGGAACAACAGGACTTGGTCTTATAGGGATCAGAATAAGGGAATGTTTAGGTCTCAAGCTAAGAGAGTGCACGACCAAAATCAGGGACAAAGCAAGAAAGCTAGGGCCAACGCTATCAACAACTTCGTTCCTACACAAGGTAATGGCCGCAATCTCCATTTCTTCCATTGCAACGAGCCTGGACACTTCAAGAGGCAGTGTCCCAAGCTTAGCATGGGAAAATGCCAAGGGCCATTCCAAGGAGCCGTCCATGGCCAAGGAGCCACCATCATGGCCAGAAGGAAAACCTCCATTGTTGCCAACAAGGAGCTAGGTGATGAAGAATATCCCTCCATGGAATCTAATTTTGAGAGGGCAACGGTTCATGCCACTCTTCACAAGAAAGGCCCGAATCGCTAATTCTCAGACCCATTTTAGATCCCAACACAGGTAGGTTTACACAAGAGAAACAAAAACTAAAAACATGGTGGTTGATGGTCAAATGTAAGGTGCAAACTTATCAAGATAGGAAATAGGGAATCAATTGGAATAGTAGGCACCTAACCTAAGAAATAGTTCACGGTAGCCAATTGCAAGTAAGTTTAGCAGAACAAAAAAAAATTAGACCTACAATAGAAAACAACACCGTGAATACTAGCACGGATATTTGTTACAATGTCAGAATAGGGGAGAGCATTGGAAATGTGAGAAACTAATATAAAAGATTCCACAAATACAAACAAAAGGAAGAATCCTCCAAAGAACAAAAGACCTCAAGAAGAATATGCTCTGAAACAGAATCGACATATCAAAGCACAAGATAGTACAAATCTCAAGTGTTGATTCACTAGAAGTGGGCATGGTCTCCCTCTCTCCACCAAGATGCAATTGAACTAAGTGATAGTGGAGGAGGGATCCTATCTATAAAAAGGCACAAAAAATACCAATGTCTACCAACTCTCCAACCCAAAAGAGTGCAAATACAAGTCAACTAGCTAAGAACTAGGGCCCAAAATCAGCATGGCAAGCCTCAATCCTCTCTGGCATAAAACAAGGAAATCAATGTGGAGATATGCTAGGGTTCACAAAAGAAAACAAAACGTTCAATATGCAACCATGACTAAAACACAAAGAACTCATATTCAAATGTAGACACAAATGCAAACACAAAATGTAAAGAACAAAGAAAGAGTAGGTGGTGGGGTCTAGTTAATTGCTCTATCCCTAGTTTTGCATAATAAATAATCAAGGAAAATAGTGATTCTGGGTATTTTCTTTCACAAAGTGAATCCGCTAGGATGTGCTACGTGTTGAGCCAGCCTAAGTGGACAGCACTATTAACCTTAGTCTGCATTGTAGGTGTAAGGTTGTCTTTAATATTCATGTGATATGTAAGTTGCAAGATGTATCCGTTGAGAGCGCAACATGATGTTGTGCGTGTGCATGTGCATGTGCGTGTGCATATGCGCGTGCATGTGCGTGTGCGTGAATGTGTGCGTGTGTACATGCATGCATGGAATGCACTCAAAAACGTATGAAGGAACAAGAGTAACTAGATAAAAATAGTTGAAATTATGCATGAATGTCAAGAGACAAGAAGATAGATTCATCCCTACAAACTAAAGAGGTATGCAAATTAACAATTTTGTCCTTACAAATCACTATGCAATCAAGTTCTATGTAGAATCGCATGAAGCCACCAAGAGAGCTTGGAAAACTACCTATCTTGCAATGGACATAGAGAAAGATGAGGGAACATACTTGCTTGCTTTGCAATGATAAGAATATATCCAATTATGCTATTTCTTTGAACTAAGACCCAACGATATGGAGCAATGATCGTCTCCCATTTTTTATATCTATAGTGTGTCGCCAAAGAGATTATCTCACATCTTGCTTTGGACACATACAAGTTAAGCATGAGTTGCATGATTAAGGCATCACAATAAGATCCAACCTTATTGAGTGATGACCATCTCCCACCATTTGTACTTATAGTATGTCTCCAAAGAGCTAATCTCACAATCACTTTGGACATGTATAAGTTTAGCATGACTAACATGAGGAACAAAAGCAACTTGTAACAATTCCGAAATAAAAACACGCATTCCGCATACGAATCCCCTCTTAGGAGGCTATAAGGTTAGGATAATGACAAATTTTTTTATTATTATTCCCCTTATCCCCCCAGCCGATTGTCGTGCTGGAGGG
Source organism: Lygodium microphyllum (assembly GCF_053477565.2). NCBI lineage: Eukaryota > Viridiplantae > Streptophyta > Polypodiopsida > Schizaeales > Lygodiaceae > Lygodium > Lygodium microphyllum. The sequence continues at coordinate 24,957,498 of NC_141154.1, forward strand.
GAGGGGAATAGCAGGTTTGATCAAGCTCCTCGATGGAGCTTGTAGGGGGGAAGAGCTCATGCCAAGTGACGCATGGGGGAGGGAGGATCCCCTCCCCTCCCCTATTTAAGTCTCTGTCATGGGGTGAGAAAGGGGGTGCGCTGGCTGAGTGGAGACATTGCCGTAGTGCTGTCGATTCGTTGTCGTGAGCTGAGGGCCATGAGGATTGCTGAGCTACTGCTCTACTGCTGTGTGGTCATGAAGGTGAGAAAGGAGAGGCCGCCCTACACAAACGCCGCCATGAAGGTGAGAAAGGATGGCAGTAAGTGTTTTTGAGTCCCAGCTGCCGCAGCAGCACCACCCCCATTGCAGTCCGCCCTTTTCGGAAGCTTCTAGAAGCTTAAAAAAGGGGGCTGACATAAGCCCCCTTTCATATAACACCCCCACCACAAATTCCACTTGTGGCCTCCCTCCTAGCCTTGATTAATGTGGGCTTGCTAAACATCCCCCTGCCCCCGAGAATCCAAAGCCCCTTCATGTGCCTCTTTCATACCCTTTGTCCCGCATATAGAATCCACTCTTAAGGGTCTTGTACACCCTTCTTTTTTTTCCCTTTTTTTTCCCCCTTTTTACCCACCTAGAACATCCTAAAAACTACCCCTCGAGATTCAAGAAAAGGCCCCTTCCCATGGCTTTAATAAGCCCTACGATCGAAAGATTTTAAACCCCCCCCTCCCCGGGATCTATAACCCTCCCCATGGGTTTTCCCCAACACCTGGAATTCAAAGGGCTTTAATCTTTGCTTATGGTCTCCTTCAAAAGGCCCTTTCTGTGTTGTCCCATCCAAGTTTTTATAAACCCCATTAAATTTTTTTCCCTCGCATTCTTCCACAAGGGTTCATCTTAACCTCGGGGTCCCTTAGAACCCACTTCCTATTGACCTCCGCAAAACACCCTCTTTTCCCCCTTTTCGTGTATACAAATTTCACTGAAGCTTCTACGAAAGGAAGGGAAAAAAACTCATAAAGAATGGTGGATTTAGAAAAGGGAGTTCGCAAAGCCGCATCCAAGACGGAAAGGCCGCATTCGTGATGGCTCCTAAGAAAACCCAAGGCGCAACCGCAGGAGGATCATCTCTTAGCATCCACCTGGACATCTCACCACAAGTCGAGGTTTTCCTTCCTAATTTTTGTTTTACGTTGTTATAATTTTACAAGCGTGGATGATTTTTGGAGATAGGATGCATTTTTCGTATTAAATACTTTGGTTATTTTAAAAGAATTAGCTTACGACGCACAAGTTTGGTCATTAATATTTTTTCTGTAAAACGAACAAAATAAAGGGACCATAAATGTATTTCTAGCAAATAGTTTTTATGCATTGCAATGAATTAAAATTAGATTAATGTCCATTTTTACAAAATGGAATTAAAATAGTATACCTCGTTTAGGCATGGAAGTATAAATTGCAGGTCACATTATTAGGACATATTTTCTTCGCAATGAGTCATTATGGAAAGTGCTAAACAATCCATAGAAAATTGCAAGGCATGAAATGATTCTTAAGTTGAATAACTCTAGTCAATTGGTATAAATATCTTTTTTCAACTGCATAATTATTAGAAAAGGCTGCATATTTCAGCATGAATCTTGTTCGTATGTTATAGAATGATTAATTGGAATTAGGCTATAACCTAACCTATGCTTGATCTTACTCCAAAAAGTTATGATTTGAAAATCAACTTACGCGTAGACAATAGTCATGTGGTTATGGAAATGATAGCGTAATTATCTTCAAGAATAGGTAGGTTAAATCAACATAAACCTAAATACCTAAAACCGCGGAGTACTCGTTTAGAAAAGGGTTAATTCAATGCAATGTATCCCAAGGAACTGTCTAGGGTTAGCCCGGTGAAGACATTTACCTAGTCGCACGTATTGCCAAAACAGAAACCCCTATACCCTAAATACTTGCCCACATTCACGAAATGTAGGGACAGTAGGACGTACATGCGAGAAAAGATCTAGGATTTTCCAAAGAATCTCTTGCTAAAAAGATGAAACTCAAAACCCTAGGACTGACAAGTCGGCCTAATGCCATCAGGAATAGATTATTTCATGACTCCATTCAATGGGTAAACAGTCCCATAGTTGATGCGACACTTGTGCAAAAAGTGGTAGAGTTGCATGATCTTGTGATCTGATCACAAGGGAATGGCCAAATTCCTCGGAATGAGGTTGGCAATTTCTTACGCAAGTGATCTTGTGGGAGGATGAATAATCATCCTGAAATAGTATCTTTCTTGGGTAAAGATAATTGCTTGGAAGTAAAAGACCAACAAATAAATTGGAATAAAATATGAACTTAAGGTATTGATCAAGTCGGGTTACTAGGGTATGCCCTAAACCAAGATATAGGGTTAACAAACAAACCCTTGGGAATATTGCCAAGTCGCAATTGATCTCGGATCGAGTGCTGGATGCATTCAGAAAGAATGATTCACTCCTTAGCTGTTGGCCAAAAATAACGACCAATGGAATTGTTTGTGCCTATAACAGTTTTAAGAGCATTGTTTTTTTTTGTTTGATAAAAGAATTAAAGGATAAATGGATATCTAATGCTCCAGGTTAAAGGCCTGAAGGGAGAGGCAGCTTCAGTTACCCTCGACTGCCTGCCTGACCCTAACCGAGGGGGTTGTTAACCGCACGGGGAAGGTGGACCGAATCCGTCGCGAGAGGTATCTTCGTTAAGTGCTACTTGGAGCAGGAGGATGCTTGGGTCCCAGGGGAGCTCTGGACGTAAATCCCTCGCCTTTTCCAAGCCCTGCACAAGAGGCTAACGTGACTGGGGATTGGATCTCGAGGCCCGCATACTAGTCTACGGGCAAAAACTTAGATTAGTGATCCCTATGGATTGCTCGATAGCCTTCAAGCGGATTGTGGATAAGCCTACAGGCTAGACTTTATGTATTTCAAAGATAAATATGATAAGTTGTTAAAAAGGAACTTGTTTGATATTGCTTTCTATGTCAAGTGCTATGATTACGTGAAGGAACTAGTGCCTATCGGGTTAATTAAGGAAGTTGATTGATACATGTCCAACTAAATGTGTTAGGTAATTAAATAACTAAAACAACCTAAGAAAAGTGCAGTGGATGTGGCCATAGGTCCGGCATAGGTTCATCCTATGGATGGGTGGTCCTGGTTGGCCGAGAACTTTTCTCAATCAAGATGGATAGCAGGAAGATCATTCAAAGAACATGAATAACAAGAGCGTTGACCTAAATTTATAACTGATCCTGATTTATGCTGTTTTAGGGGAACAGAATGGGACTATGCCTTATGACAGAGAGGTTGAGCTTCGCATCCCTCTCATTTCCCATTCTCCTTGAACCAAGTGCAGTGTGAATCCACATCGGACCTGGTGTTTCTGCATAAAGTAGTTCGCTCGGGTTTGATGCTAGTTGCCGTTAGGAAATGACCAATATGGAAAACACTAATTCAGGTCGGTCCTAAGTGGGAATGGCCAGAATACTTCCGCTACGTAGCAGACATGGAAAGTCCTAGATCGCAAACCCCTTAACATTCCATGGGAGTGTCGGGCAGAGTTTTTATGAAATCTTAATAAGATGAAGTAAAGCAAATGTTACTGTTCCAAACATTTCCTTACTTTCAATGCTGTCTTGCAAAATTACGAAGCATGGAACAAGTTCTTAGTGTTCCACGTCATGTTTATGACACCGATGCATTCCCCGATTTATCGACAAAGGGTGGAGATGATAAACATCTTCGAGAGAATCTATAATCCATCGCCTTTGTACATGGAACGAAGATGGACGGGTGCCTCAAGAATCTACTATATAGCTACCCATCGGTTTGCATACCTACAAACCAACCTAAAAAGGATAAAGTGGTTGGAAGACCTAAAAGTCGTGGAGCTATTCATTTTTGCAGAAGCTCACGTAAATTCAACTTTACATATTCGAGGTCGGAGGGTCGAACTAAACTCATATGTATATGAGGAAGTGACTTGTGTAATCCCCGCTGACAGGATTAAAGTATTAGGACGCCATGAGAAGAATGGGTTCCAAAGGAAATGATACCCTGAATTTCCAATGATTTACCGATTCCTAAAGATCCATGACCCGAAACCATACTATAATACAGTTCCTGTAAATAAACGTAATACAACATTATTCTCCCCAAACTAAATGTAAATAGTTGGCTTATCATCCCAAGACATGTTGTATTCCGAAAGGGCTATGCCCATATAAATACAAATAAGACTTCTTTTTATCAATGTCTGATTGTGCATGAGAATTGATAAAAAGTTAAGTGGTTAGATTACTTTGTTGATAGCAAAAATGGAAATGAAATATAATTCATAACAATTATCGTGTAATAACGTTAAGAAACCTTTATCGAGGCACAACCCTAGGTACAGATTCCCAGTTCACCTCCTACATCAAGTATTGTTGTAATCCAGGAGAAGTAGTTTCTTCTCAAGCAGATTAAGCCGCTCGAGTTTGACGGGAGAGGAAGTCCGTCCAAGCAGATGCTGAAATTTGGATTGAATCCATGGAGGATTACTTTGAAGAAGTCGGTACTACACCCGCCAATCAAGCTATGCTCGCCAAGCTGAAGCTCACCGGTGAAGCCAGGCTTTGGTGGAAGCAATGGTGTAGAGATCAAGGGATTGCGGAAGGATCCATTACCCGGGAGAAGCTGAAGAAAGCCGTGTAGGGAAGATAATTACCACCTAACACCATATTGGGGAATATGGGAATTTCCCATAAGTTTGGGACACGTGGTCAAACATTTGGATTTGTCATAACTTGAATACTTTAACTCCAAATGGAGTGCTCTATAGCTCAATAGATTCCATTTTTCAAACGCTTTCCAATGATAGGTCACATCATATGGTTTTGAGAAACTTATGGGCATGTTATTCAGATGCCACCTTTTTAGTATTCAAAAAATGGGAATTGGAAGATTCCCAAACTCACTAATATTGTGTTACCTGCATATCGCACGCAGAAAATGAATGAGTTCTACGAGCTAAAATAGCTGGGACTCACTCTTGATGCATACTATTCTAAATTTGTCTCACTTCTTAAGTATGCGCCACAGATGGACATGATAGAGCAGGTGTCCAAATTTTGTGCTGGTTTAAACCCACCAATGAATACCCTTCTCGAATGGATGCACTCGTCAGATCTTCAGGACACACTCATTCTAGCTGCCCCTATAATTCAAGAGGTGCAGTCTAGACTAAGAGGTAACAAAACTTGGTCTTATAATGACCCGAACAGAGGAGCATTCAAGCCTTAGATGAAGAGAGTTCAAGGTCAGAATCAGGGACAAAGAAAGAAAGCAAGGACTAATAACATTAACAACTTTGTTCCTACTCAAAGCAATGGACAAAACCTCCGTTGTTTCCACTGCAATGAGCCTGGTCATTTCAAGAGGCAATGTCCCAAGCTTGGAGGAGGACATCACCAAGCACCTTTCCAAGGAACGGGCGGTGGTCAGCAGGGAGCTGCTACCCGAGGCAGAGAAAGAACTGCCTGCGTTGCCAATAGGCAAATGTGCGAAGAATAAGAAGATCCGACCATGGAAGCAGAGTTTGAAAGGGCAATAGTCCATGCTGCTCTTCACAAGAAAGTGTCGAATCGCTAGTCGGACTATCAATGTAAAAGTTTCAAGACCTTGATTGATTGTGGCAATACACATTCCTTTATCTCACCAGCTTGTGCAAAAAGATTAGGAATAGCCACAATAGAAGCACCTATTGTGCTTGTGGAATTGGCAAATGGTCGTGAGGTTACCTGTACCAGGCAAACTGCTAAGGTGGAATTCTTTTTGGGAGGAAAGACGACTTTGGTCAAATTCAGAGTCATGAATCTAGGTATCCATGAGTGTCTACTCAGAATGGATTGGCTTAAGCCTAATCATGCCTACATTCATTATGGAAAGGGCCAAATATCCTTTTGAAACTTTGAAGGGGATTTGGTCACAACTCAAGGTGAGGCTGGAGTGCCAAAAATTCAATTGGCTAAAGCATCTCGGATTATAAAGGGAGTCAGAAAAGGACTACCTGTCTACTTAATTAAGCTCAACAAGTTAGATCAGAAGCAAGAGTCTAGTGAAGGACCTTCTTGGCTAAAGGAATACACGGATGTATTTCCTGAAGAGTTGACTGAACTCCCACCTCAAAGAGAAGTGGATCATGAGATCAAGCTAGTACCAGGAGCTGCGCCAATTGCAAAGAGACCTTATAGGATGTCTATACCGGAAGCAATTGAGCTGAAGGAACAACTCAAGCAATTGCTAGATCAGGGCTACATCCGTCCCAGCAGTTCACTATGGGGAGCTCCAGTACTGTTCCAGAAAAAGACAGATGGAACACTTCGACTATGTATTGATTACAGAGGGTTGAATCAATAAACTGTCAAAAATAAGTACCCTATTCCTAGAATAGATGAGCTTCTTGATTATCTTCAGGGTGCAAAGATCTTCTCCAAGATTGATCTCAAGTCGGGTTACTATCAGATAAGGATCAAGGAAGAAGATATCCCCAACACGGCCTTCAATACAAGATATGGACACTTTGAGTTCCTAGTTATGTCATTCAGACTTACAAATGCACCTACCACCTTCAATAGGTTAATGCAGGATATCTTTAGGCCATATCTTGATGACTTCGTGCTCGTCCATTTCATGGTCAACTCCCGAACAAACTAGCTTTGACAGATTGAAGCAAAGTTTGGTATCAGCACCTATCCCAAAGCTTCCAAACCTCAGTAAGGAGTTCGAGGTAGTAACTGATGCTAGCACACTTGCCTTAGGATGTGTGCTCATGCAGGAAGGTCATCCTGTAGCATACTCTTCAAGAAAGCTGAAGAGTCATGAGAAGAATTATGCTACCCATGATCTAGAATTGTTAGCTGTCATCCATGCTCTAAAGCTTTGGAGACACTACCTGTTGGGTAACAAGTTTACTCTAGTGAGTGATCATAAGAGTCTCAAATGGATCTTTACCCAGAACAATCTCAACATGAGGCAACGTCGATAGATTGAGGTGCTGGAGGAATATGACTTTGAGATCAAGTACCAACTAGGAAAAGAGAATGTAGTTGCCGATACACTCAGTCACAAGGCATTCCTTAATTCTCTAATCTTGCAAAATCCATCAACAGCTAGATCTCTAACCACAAAGGTATCCATGCCAAACAACCCAATACTTGAGTTAGCTAGAGAGGAAGCATGCCATGATCCATCCTACCAAACGATGCTAAGGGATATCTCTATCAAGGATCAGGACCAAAAGCTGCAGGCTAAGTATCATGAATTCTCTGTCAATAGTGGACTTGTCTACTATAGAACGAGGCTATGTATACCGGCAAGCCAATCACTTAAGTAGAAGATATTGTGGGAAGCTCATGATTTCCCTTTCTCAGGACATCTTGGCTATGCCAAGACCCTCAACGCAGTCAGGAAGAGCTACCATTGGGAGAGGCTTAAAGGTGACGTTCTCAAATATGTCAGCGAGTGTTTGTCTTGTCAACGTATCAAAGCTGAACATGTCAAGATGCCAGGGAAGTTGCAACCGCTTGACATTCCCCAAATGAAGTGGGAATTCATCAGTATGGACTTTGTTTTTGTCCTACCCCAATTCCAGGGAGGATAAAACTCCCTCATGGTTGTGGTTGACATTCTTACCAAGGTTTCACACCTTATTCCAGTAAAGACAAACTATAAAGCCTCAGACATTGCAAGATTATTTATCAAGGAGATATTCAAGCTACATGGGTTACCCAGAAGAATCATTAGTGATCGTGATTCTCTCTTCACATCACACTTCTGGAGAGCTATCTTTGAAGCCATTGGGACTCAACTCTGTTTTAGCACAGCTTACCATCCCCAAACTAATGGTCAAACAGAACGAGTCAAGTCATCGAGGATATGCTTAGGGCATACTGCTGTCGTGAACCAAAAAGGTGGATTCAATACTTGCCTTTGGTTGAATTTGCCTACAATGCTTCTTACCAACAAAGCATTCGGATGACCCCTTTCCAAGCATTGTCATGATTGTCGAAGTCCCCTAAACTTCTTAGATCCTACCTTGAGGGTTGAAGCTTCAAGGCAGATGTTGGAAGAGATGGATGACCAAATAAAGTTAATAAAACAGGACATCCAAGCCGCCAAGGATAGATAGAAGGCATACGCAGACTTGAAGCGTCAAGATAGAACCTTCGAGGAAGGGGATATGGTCTTCATTTGCGTACATCCAAAGAAGAGTTCTCTATCCTTAGGAAATTGCACGAAGCTAAGTCCAAGGTATTGTGGACCATACAAGATCCTCAAGTGCCTAGGACCTAATGCTTATAGATTGCAACTCCCTGAGAACCTAAAGGTTCATAATGTATTCCATATCAGCCTATTGAAGAAGTATGTAACTAATCCTAACCATGTACTTGATGACCAACAAGTTGTAATGCCTAGTCAAGGAGTCCTTGAACTAAGGCCTGACAGGATCTTAGATGTTAGGGAGAGACAACTGAGATCCAAAACCTTGAGAGAATGCCTCGTCCAGTGGAAAGATTATCCCAAAGAGGATGCCACTTGGATATATGAAAGCACTCTCAACCATCAATATCCCCAGTTTATCTCGAGAATGTAACAATTCCGAAATAAAAACATGCATTTCGCATACGAATCCCCTCTTAGTAGGCTATAAGGTTAGGACAATGACAAATTTTATTATTATTATTATTCCCCTTATCCCCCCAGTCGACTGTTGTGCTGGAGGGGAGGGGAATAGCAGGTTTGATCAAGCTCCTCGATGGAGCTTGTAGAGGGGGGGGGGGGGAAAGAGCTCATGCCAAGTGACGCGTGGGAGAGTGTAACGTGTCCCCTAGTATCATCCAGGACACGTCTTAGCAGTCCATCGGAAAGGATGTCTAGAAAGCTCCACCCGACACTCCCATGGAATGTTATGGGTTTTGCGATCTAGTTCTTCCCGCGTCTGCCACGTAGCGGAAGTATCCTGGCCATTTCCACTTGGGATCGACCAGAATTAGGGTATTCCTACTGGGTCACTAGTTAACAGCAACTAGCGTCAGACCCGAGCGAACTACTTTACGCAGAAATGCCTGGTCCGAAGCGGATTCACGCTGCACTTGGTTCAAGGAGAATGGGAAACGAGAGGGATGCAAAGCTCAATCTCTCTGCCATAAGGCATAGTCCCATTCCGTTCCCCTAAAACAACGTAAATCGGGTAAGACGTAACTCTAGGTCATCCTTCTCGTTATTCCTTTTGATGATGATGTTCATTCCGCTGTCTTTCGAGATTTATGAGAAAAGTTCCCGGCTAACCGGGACCACCCAACCGTAGGACGGACCCATGGTCCATCCTCCGCACTTTCCTCGGTTTGTTTTAGTTATGTAATTATCTAACACATTAATTTGACATATAACAATCAGCTTCTTTAATTAATCTTGTTTAAGCACTGGTTCCTTCACATAATCTTATCACGTGACATATAAAAACAATATCAAGCAAGTTCTTTCAACATCTCATCATTTTATCTTTGAATTACAAGAAGTTCCGCCTGTAGGCTTATCCATAATCTGCCCGGAGGCTAACAAGTAATCTCCAGGGATCACTATTCCAAGCTTCCGCCCGTCAACTAGTATACGGGCTTCGGGATCCAATCCCGAGTCGCATTAGCCCCTTGTGTAGGACCCGGAAGGCGAGGGATTTACGGCCAGAGCCCCCCCTGGCACCCAAGCGTCCTCCTGCTCCAAGTAGAACTCAACGGAGAGACCTCTCGTGGCGGGTTCGGTCCACGTTCCCGGCACGGTCAAACAACCCCCTTGGTTAGGGTCGAGCAGGCAGTCGGGTGTAACTGAAGCTGCCTCTCCCTTCAGGTTTTTAACCTGAAGTATAGATACTTATTTAATTTGTAATTCATAAATCAAACAGAGCTCTAAAATCTCTAGCAAGCACAAACATTTCCATTAACCAACCCAGTTGTATGGCAAACTGCTAAAGAAGTGTTCTTTCCTTTTTGAGTATATCAGCAGTCGTTCTTAAGATGTCTTGTAACTTGGCAAGATCCCTTACATTCGGATGTAGGGTATACCTAGTTTGGTTTACCCTAAGGTACCTTAGATATGCTAGTTCCTATTTTACAACTTTTCTTATTTTGAAGGATATCCAAAACTACGTCTTTTTGCAAGATAACTTGCGTAAGGATCTGCCGTCTTTGAAAAGGATTTTTCCCTTTTCTTTTTGTGACTCAATCACAAAATGATTTCATATATGTTGCGCAAGTCAGACGATGGAATAATGTGTTTAGACTCCTTAATCTGACGTATGTCAAGCCTAGGGTTTCTTTATTTGAGAACCTTAGGGACGACCCTAATTTCTTATCTTTATGGGTTTATTGTCCTTGCGGTAAGGTAAGTAGTCCAGTGTTTTAGGGTATGAATGTTTCTATGTTTAAATTGGTCCGGTTATCTTTTGGAAAGATTGGTTTGGTCAGCTTTTGGAAGGTAATCTTACTCGTCTTGTCACGGTTTTACTATTTTTGATTACTTTCTCAATCAATACAGTTTAATTTGGCATATAGCATAATGTCATGATGATAAAGAGTGACGATACTCCTAAATACCTAGCTAAGGAATTGGTGAATACACACTTTATTTGTTCCAAGTCCTCAATTTGCAGGGGAAAAGTGTTAATAAAGTATCATCCAGCAATTTCCCATTACATTTTCTTTCCAAGTGATTTCGTATGTCTAATTTTTATACTTGTTAATTTCTAACATTTAGCTTCCGTTTTCTTTAAAGATAAACTCATGCCAATTAACAACAGTTGCCTTGCAACTAGCAAAGATAACTCTCTAGTAATTTGAGCATTGAAAGAAACTTTTCATGAATTTAGCCATTTTGCCATGATTCGTTGCAAAAAGAATAAGACTAATGGAGCAAGATATAATTTCTTCATTTTAGGACTATAATACTATAGTAAATGGATAGTATTGCCTATTATTTTATAATGCTTGATGCAATTTGAGAGAAACTAATTTGAATACATTGTCATTCATAAGCTAACTCCTTCGTTAGAAAAAAAATATATATTTCCCTGATAATTTTTCTTTGCATGATTGATTAAAACTCGAATTAACATCAAGAAGACAACCTGGCTTTGAGGTGAGATATCCACATGGATACCGGGAGATGACCCTCCCGCGGCTACGCCTTGGACTTTCTTAGGAGGCATCGCTAGTGTGGTTCGTCGAACGTGGAAGCAGATTTACAACTCCACCGTCGCTCCTTGCACCGTTCGTCAAAGTAGTTTTTTGGAAGGTTTCCCTCCTTGAATTCGGAAATTGAAAAGGGTATTTTTAGAAACTTTTACAACTAAGACCCATTGAAGCCATGGGGAAGGCTTAATGGTCTTTGTAAGCTCGCACGAACGGAAATAACAAGGTGTGGAGAGGACACAAGGTGTAGGAGAGCTTTAAGGAAAAATAATAGCCGTAAAGATTATAAGTAAGGGTCTAAGGGCCCTTAGGTCAACTTGGAAAAAAAGGGCTTATGGGGGCTTACACATGTGGGAAGGTGAAAGGTTTTTGATGCCAAGGTAAAGGCTTAAGGGCTGATCACGGGAGAAGTGGTTTTAAGAGGCCACAGGAAGAGTGATTCCAAAGCCAAGGGGATAGGCCTTTTAGAGATTATACACAGGTAAAGAAGTAATAAGACCCATAAGGCCTTTGTGCTTGGGGAAAAAAAAATGACTCCAAGTGAAAGAAAAGGGCTTTAGTACGAGGGTGAAAAGGGGATTTAAGGGATTTTTAAATCCCGGCGGAGGGGGTTCTCATATCCATGGAAAAGGGTTTTGGATATGGGAGTTGAAAGGGCTTCATAACGTACAAGGAGGGGGTGAAAATTTTTGAAAGCACGGGGGGAAAATGAAAGGTTTTCAATAGGCACACTAGGGGATGAAAAGGGGGTTTCTATGGCCCAAGACAAAGGCTTATTGATTTTAGCACCGGGGGGTATGTAAAGAAAAGGGGGCTTGTTAAGCCCTTTGGAAGCTTCCCCCTAGGAAGCTTCCAAAGTTTCCCCACGTGGGGGAAACTTAACGGAGACAGGGCGTCATGGATAGGTGGCAGGCCTGCGACGGTAAGGCAGCGGCTCCTCCCTGGGCACTCACGTGGCGGCAGCCTTCCCCTCTTTCCCTTCCATCTTCAACTCCTTCGTCAGGCGTCGAGGCAACGTTCCTCCTTGCAACGTCGTCGATTCTCCTCACGGACTCCCCCCAGCCTTTCCTGTCCAGCGGCCCCTCCCCTCCCCTCGTTTAAATAGTGGAGGGAGGGGGATCTTCTCCTTCTGCGTGTCAACACGCATGCCCTCCCTCCTCCACAAGCTCTACCAAGGAGCTTCGTAAACTCCTTCTATTCCCCTCCCCCCCTCCAGCTCGTCAATCGGCTGGAGGGATAAGGGGGGAAAAGTAAAATAATTTTTTTTAAAAAAATAACCCAATCAATTATTTTCATGCGGACTTTTACATTCTCTCCCCCTTGGAGGAATCGAAGTGTCCTCATCTCGAGATAAACTGGGGATATTGATGGTTGAGAGTGCCTTCATCTACCCAAGTGGCATCCTCTTGGGGATAATCTTTCCACTGGACAAGGCATTCTTTCAAGGTTCTAGATCTTAACTGTCTTTCCCTAACATCTAAGATCCTTTCTGGTTTTAGTTCAAGGATTCCTTGGCTAGGCATTACAATTTGTTGGTCATTAAGTACATGATTAGGATTGGGTATATATTTTTTTAATAGACTGATATGGAATACATTATGAACCTTTAGGTTCTCAGGGAGTTGCAATTTATAAGCATTGGGTCCTAGGCATTTGAGGATTTTATACAGCCCACAATACCTTGGACTTAGCTTCTTGCATTCTCCTAGGGATAGAGAACTCTTTTTAGGGCGTACTCGAATGAAGACCATGTCTCCTTCTTTGAAGACTCTTTCTTGATGTTTCAAATCTGCATATGCCTTTTGTCTATCCTTGGCTGCTTGTATGTCTTGTCTTATTGACCTTATTTGATCATCCATGTCCTCCAACATTTGTCTTGAAGCTTCAACTCTTAGGGTTGGATCAGAAAAGTTTAGGGGACTTTGACAATCATGACCATACAATGCCTGGAAAGGGGTCATTTGAATGCTCTGCTGGTAAGAAGCATTGTAGGCAAATTCCACTAATGGCAAGTATTGAATCCACCTCTTCGGCTCTCGACAGCAGTATGCCCTTAGCATATCCTCAATGATTTGATTCACTTGCTCTGTTTGTCCATCCGTTTGGGGATGGTAGGCGGTGCTAAAATAGAGTTGAGTCCCAATAGCTTCAAAGATAGCTCTCCAGAAGTGTGATGTGAAGAGAGAATCTCGATCACTAATTATTCTTTTAGGTAACCCATGTAGCTTGAATATTTCCTTGATAAACAATCTTGCAATGTCAGAGGCTTTATAGTTTGTCTTTACTGGAATCAGGTGTGCAACCTTGGTAAGCATGTCAACCACAACCATAATGGAATTGTATCCTCCTTGGACCTGGGGTAAGCCCACAACAAAATCCATACTGATGAATTCCCATTTCATTTGGGGAATGTCAAGCGGTTGCAGTTTCCCTGGCATCATGACATATTCGGCCTTGATACGTTGGCAAGACAAACATTCGGTGACATACTTGAGAACGTCACCTTTGAGCCTCTCCCAGTGGTAACTTTTCCTAACTGCATTAAGAGTTTTTGCATAGCCAGGATGTCCTGCGAAAGGGGAATCATGAGCTTCCCATAATATCTTCTGCTTAAGTGACTGGCTTGTTGGTATACACAGCCTTGTTCTGTAGTAGACAAGTCCATTATCAATGGAAAATTCCTGATACTTAGCTTGTGACTTCAGATTCTGCTTCTTGGTAGATATTTCTTTTATCATTGTTTGGTAGGCCAAATCATGGCTTGCTTCCTCTCTAGCTAGTTCCAGTATAGGGTTGCTTGGCATAGATACCTTTGTAGCCAGAGATCTGGCCGTTGATGGATTCTGCAAGATTAGGGAATTTAGGAATGCCTTGCGACTGAGTGCATCGGCAACTACATTCTCTTTCCCTGGTCGGTACTTGATTTCAAAATCATACTTCTCCAATACTTCAATCCACCGATGTTGCCTCATGTTGAGCTCGTTCTGGGTAAAAATCCATTTGAGACTCTTATGATCGGTTACTAGAGTAAACTTGTTACCCAACAGGTAGTGTCTCCAAAGCTTTAGAGCATGGATGACAGCTAATAATTCCAGATCATGCGTGGCATAATTCTTTTCATGACTCTTCAATTTCCTTGAAGAGTATGCTACTGGATGACCTTCCTGCATAAGTACACACCCCAAGGCAAGAATGCTGGCATCAGTTACTACCTCGAACTCCTTATTGAGGTTAGGGAGTTTTAGAATAGGTGCTGATACCAAACTTTGCTTTAATTTTTCGAAACTATTTTGTTCGGGAGTTGACCATGTAATAGAAGTCTGCTTCTTTAGTAAGTCTGTAAGAGGTGCTGCAATCAAAGCATAGTTTTTGATAAAGACCCTATACCATCCTGTCAAGCCAAGAAAGCTACGTATTTCTTTAGCGGATATTGGTATTGGCCATTCAAGCACATCCTTGACTTTGGCTGGGTCTACTGATATTCCCTCTGATGATACTATGAATCCCAGATATTCAATCTGACGCTTGAAGAATGCACGCTTCTTCATTTTTGCATACAGCTTATGAGACCTCATTGTCTCAAGGACAATCCGTAGTTGAGGTTCATGATCTTCTTCCTGTTTAGAATAGACTAAAGTGTCATCAAAGAAGACAAGTACGAAATCATCAAGATATGGTCTAAAAATATCCTGCATTAATCTATTGAAGGTGGCAGGTGCATTTGTAAGCCCGAATGACATAACCAAGAACTCAAAGTGCCCATATCTTGTATTGAAGGCCATTTTTGGAATATCTTCTTCCTTGATCCTTATTTGATAGTAGCCTGATCTGAGATCAATATTGGAGAAGATCTTTGCACCTTGAAGGCGATCAGGAAGCTCATCTATTCTAGGAATAGGATACTTGTTCTTGACTGTTGATTGATTCAACCCACGGTAATCAATACATAGTCGAAGTGTCCCATCTTTCTTTTTCTGGAATAGTACTGGAGCTCCCCATGGTGAGTTGCTAGGCCGGATGTAACCCTGATCTAATAGTTGCTTGAGTTGTTCCTTCAACTCAATAGCTTCCGGTATGGGCATTCTATAAGGTCTCTTTACAATTGGCGCAGCTCCAGGCACTAGCCTAATTTCATGATCAACTTCTCTTGGAGGCGGAAGTTCAATCAAATCTTCAGGGAATACGTCAGCGTATTCCTTTAGCCAAGAAGGTCCTTCATGAGACTCTTGCTTTTGATCTAACTTGTTAAGTTTGATCAAATAAACGGGTAATCCTTTTCTAACTCCTTTTATGATCCGTGATACTTTGGCTAACTAGATTCTTGGCACTCCTGCCTCACCTTGAGTTGTAACAAACTCCCTTTCAGAGTTTCGAAAGGAAACTTGACCCTTTCCACAGTGGATGTGGGCGTCATTAGGCTTAAGCCAATCCATCCCGAGTAGACACTCATGGATACCTAAATTCATGACTCTGAATTTGACTGAGGTTTTCTTTCCTCCCAGGAAGAATTCTTCCTTAGCAGTTTGCCTGGTACAAGTTACCTCACGACCGTTTGCCAATTCCACAAGTAGGGTAGGTGCTTCTACTGTGGCTATTCCTAATCTTTTTGCACATGCTGGTGAGATAAAGGAATGTGTACTGCCACAATCAATCAAGGTTTTGAAACATTTGCCTTGATAGTCCGACGGTGTTTGAATCACGGAGAACTGGCGATTCGGCCCCTTCTTGTGTAAAGCGGCATGGATTGTCGCTCTTTCGAATTCTGCTTCCATAGTCGGATCTTCCTCATCTTCTGCTTCGCATCTTTGCCTATTGGTAATGCAGGTAGTTCTTCCTCTTCCATGGGTGGCGGCTCCTTGACCGCTGCCTGCACCTTGACGATGTCCCTCGCTGAGCTTGGGACATTGCCTTTTGAAGTGACCGAGTTCGTTGCAGTGGAAACATCGGAGGTTTCGGCCATTACTTTGAGTAGGAACGAAGTTGTTGACGTTATTTTTCCTTGCTTTCTTCCTTTGTCCCTGATTGTGACCTTGAACTCTCTTCACTTGGGGTCTGAATGTTTCTCTGTTCGGGTCGCTATAGGACCAATTTTTGTTACCCCTTGGTCTAACTTGCACTTCCTGAATTATAGGCGCCGCTCGAATGAGTGCATCCTGAAGATCTGACGGACGCATAGATTCGAGACGGGTATTTACGGGTGGATTTAAGCCTGCACAAAATTTGGACACCTGCTGCGTCATGTCCATCTGTGGCGCATACTTTAAGAGTGAGACAAATTTAGAGTAGTATGCGTCAAGGGTGAGTCCTAGCTGTTTTAGCTCGTAGAACTCATTCATTTTTTGTGTACGATATGTAGGTGGAAAATATCTCCCCTGCACGGCTTTCTTTAACTTCTCCCAGGTAACGGACCCCTCTGAAGTCCCTTGATCCCTGCATCATTGTTTCCACCATAATCTAGCTTCACCGGTGAGTTTTAATTTAGTGAGCATGGCCTGATTGGTAGGTGCAGTACCAGCTGCTTCAAAGTAATCCTCCATAGATTCAATCCAAATTTCAGCATCAGACTGGACGAATCTGCCTCTCCCGTCAAACTCGAGTGGCTTTATCTGTTTGAGGAGGAACTTTTTCTCCTGGATCACAGCAGTACTTGATGTAGGGGGCGAATTTGGAACCTGTACCTGGGGTTGTGCCTGGATAAAAGTTTTCTTAATGTTATTATATGATTAGCTTATCTTTAGTTCAGCTATCTCGTAAATCATGAAGCTACTTAACTTTTTTAACAACTCTGATGCACAGTCGGATATTGATAAAAGAAGTCCTTATTTATATTTACATGGGCGTAGCCTTATACAACATCTCGTGTGATGATAATCCAATCATTACATTCAGTTTGGGGAGAACAACGTTGTATTGCATTTGTCTATAGGAACTGTGTAATAGTAGGGTTTTGGGTCATGGATCTTTAGGAATCGATAATTCATTGGAAGTTCAGGATATCCTTTTCGTTGGAATCCATACTTCTCATGGCGGCCCAACACCTTAATCCTGTCGGCTGGGATCACACGGATTACTTCCTCATATACATATGAGTTCATTTCAACCCTCCGACCTTGAATATGTAAAGTCGAATTTACGTGAGCTTCCACAAAAATGAACAGCTTCACGACTTTCAAGTCTTCCAACCACTTGATCCTCTTTAGGTTGGTCTGTAAATAAGCAAACCGGTGGGCAGCTATGTAGTAGATTCCTGAAGACCCAGTCCATCTTCGTTCTATATATAAAGGTGATGGATTATAAATCTGCTCCAGGATGTTCATCATCCCAACTCTTTGTCTATAAAGTGGAGAATGCATTGCAGTCATAAACATGACCCGGAACACCAAAAACTTGTTCCACGCTTCATAGTTCTGCAAGACAGTATTGAAGATGAGGAAATGCTTGGACAACAACAATTTCTTTACTTCTTTTTATTTAGATCTCATAAAAACAATTCCGTTGTTGGTCGGCTCTGATACCAACTGTAACGTGTCCCCTAGTATCATCCAGGACACGTCTTAGCAGTCCATCAGAAAGGATGTCTAGAAAGCTCCACCCGACACTCCCATGGAATGTTACGGGTTTTGCGATCTAGTTCTTCCCGCGTCTGCCACGTAGCGGAAGTATCCTGGCCGTTTCCGTTTGGGATCGACCGGAATTAGGGTATTCCTACTGGGTCACTAGCTAACAGCAACTAGCGTCAGACCCGAGCGAACTACTTTACGCAGAAACGCCAGGTCCGAAGCGGATTCACGCTGCACTTGGTTCAAGGAGAATGGGAAACGAGAGGGATGCAAAGCTCAACCTCTCTGCCATAAGGCATAGTCCCATTCCGTTCCCCTAAAACAACGTAAATCGGGTAAGACGTAACTCTAGGTCATCCTTCTCGTTATTCTTTTTGATGATGATGTTCATTCCGCTGTCTTTCGAGATTTATGAGAAAAGTTCCCGGCTAACCGGGACCACCCAACCGTAGGACGGACCCATGGTCCATCCTCCGCACTTTCCTCGGTTTGTTTTAGTTATGTAATTATCTAACACATTAATTTGACATATAACAATCAGCTTCTTTAATTAATCTTGTTTAAGCACTGGTTCCTTCACGTAATCTTATCACGTGACATATAAAAACAATATCAAGCAAGTTCTTTCAACATCTCATCATTTTATCTTTGAATTACAAGAAGTTCCGCCTGTAGGCTTATCCATAACCTGCCCGGAGGCTAACAAGTAATCTCCAGGGATCACTATTCCAAGCTTCCGCCCGTCAACTAGTATACGGGCTTCGGGATCCAATCCCGAGTCGCGTTAGCCCCTTGTGCAGGACCCGAAAGGCGAGGGATTTACGGCCAGAGCCCCTCCTGGCACCCAAGCGTCTTCCTGCTCCAAGTAGAACTCAACGGAGAGATCTCTCGTGGCGGGTTCGGTCCACGTTCCCAGCACGGTCAAACAACCCCCTTGGTTAGGGTCAGGCAGGCAGTCGGGGGTAACTGAAGCTGCCTCTCCCTTCAGGTTTTTAACCTGAAGTATAGATACTTATTTAATTTGTAATTCATAAATCAAACAGAGCTCTAAAATCTCTAGCAAGCACAAACATTTCCATTAACCAACCCAGTTGTATGGCAAACTGCTAAAGAAGTGTTCTTTCCTTTTTGAGTATATCAGCAGTCGTTCTTAAGATGTCTTGTAACTTGGCAAGATCCCTTACATTCGGATGTAGGGTATACCTAGTTTGGTTTACCCTAAGGTACCTTAGATATGCTAGTTCCTATTTTACAACTTTTCTTATTTTGAAGGATATCCAAAACTACGTCTTTTTGCAAGATAACTTGCGTAAGGATCTGCCGTCTTTGAAAAGGATTTTTCCCTTTTCTTTTTGTGACTCAATCACAAAATGATTTCATATATGTTGCGCAAGTCAGACGATGGAATAATGTGTTTAGACTCCTTAATCTGACGTATGTCAGGCCTAGGGTTTCTTTATTTGAGAACCTTAGGGACGACCCTAATTTCTTATCTTTATGGGTTTATTGTCCTTGCGGTAAGGTAAGTAGTCCAGTGTTTTAGGGTATGAATGTTTCTATGTTTAAATTGGTCCGGTTATCTTTTGGAAAGATTGGTTTGGTCAGCTTTTGGAAGGTAATCTTACTCGTCTTGTCACGGTTTTACTATTTTTGATTACTTTCTCAATCAATACAGTTTAATTTGGCATATAGCATAATGTCATGATGATAAAGAGTGACGATACTCCTAAATACCTAGCTAAGGAATTGGTGAATACACACTTTATTTGTTCCAAGTCCTCAATTTGCAGGGGAAAAGTGTTAATAAAGTATCATCCAGCAATTTCCCATTACATTTTCTTTCCAAGTGATTTCGTATGTCTAATTTTTATACTTGTTAATTTCTAACATTTAGCTTCCGTTTTCTTTAAAGATAAACTCATGCCAATTAACAACAGTTGCCTTGCAACTAGCAAAGATAACTCTCTAGTAATTTGAGCATTGAAAGAAACTTTTCATGAATTTAGCCATTTTGCCATGATCCGTTGCAAAAAGAATAAGACTAATGGAGCAAGATATAATTTCTTCATTTTAGGACTATAATACTATAGTAAATGGATAGTATTGCCTATTATTTTATAATGCTTGATGCAATTTGAGAGAAACTAATTTGAATACATTGTCATTCATAAGCTAACTCCTTCGTTAGAAAAAAAATATATATTTCCCTGATAATTTTTCTTTGCATGATTGATTAAAACTCGAATTAACATCAAGAAGACAACCTGGCTTTGAGGTGAGATATCCACATGGATACCGGGAGATGACCCTCCCGCGGCTACGCCTTGGACTTTCTTAGGAGGCATCGCTAGTGTGGTTCGTCGAACGTGGAAGCAGATTTACAACTCCACCGTCGCTCCTTGCACCGTTCGTCAAAGTAGTTTTTTGGAAGGTTTCCCTCCTTGAATTCGGAAATTGAAAAGGGTATTTTTAGAAACTTTTACAACTAAGACCCATTGAAGCCATGGGGAAGGCTTAATGGTCTTTGTAAGCTCGCACGAACGGAAATAACAAGGTGTGGAGAGGACACAAGGTGTAGGAGAGCTTTAAGGAAAAATAATAGCCGTAAAGATTATAAGTAAGGGTCTAAGGGCCCTTAGGTCAACTTGGAAAAAAAGGGCTTATGGGGGCTTACACATGTGGGAAGGTGAAAGGTTTTTGATGCCAAGGTAAAGGCTTAAGGGGTGATCACGGGAGAAGTGGTTTTAAGAGGCCACAGGAAGAGTGATTCCAAAGCCAAGGGGATAGGCCTTTTAGAGATTATACACAGGTAAAGAAGTAATAAGACCCATAAGCCCTTTGTGTTTGGGGAAAAAAAAATGACTCCAAGTGAAAGAAAAGGGCTTTAGTACGAGGGTGAAAAGGGGATTTAAGGGATTTTTAAATCCCGGCGGAGGGGGTTCTCATATCCATGGAAAAGGGTTTTGGATATGGGAGTTGAAAGGGCTTCATAACGTACAAGGAGGGGGTGAAAATTTTTGAAAGCACGGGGGGAAAATGAAAGGTTTTCAATAGGCACACTAGGGGATGAAA